>NC_086108.1:9891063-10491063 GCF_963921235.1 Mobula hypostoma | reverse complement strand
CTGTCTCAGTTTTACATCATTACTTCTTTTTAATTTCTGTTTGTGCAGTACTTATTTTAATTTAACTATTTAATATACATATATACTCAATGTAATTCAGCTTTTTCATAGTAACTACATACATGTATACTGTCAAATGAGACTTTTCTCTGAATTAGGGAGTAAAGCACATAACATACAATAATTTAGCAAAGATAATATCTACAAATGAATCACGCGTAAATAAACAAAGTAAAGTGCATAAATTAGATATTGTCAGGTACAGAACAGATTATCCAGTGACACTTTGAATGTGATGCGGCAGGGAATTCAGAAACCTAACAGCCTGAGGGAAGAAGCTGTTTCCCCTGCTGACCGTTCTTGTCTTGATGCACCAGAGTCTCCTGCCTGATGATAGAAAGTCAAAGAGGATGCTGGATGTATGGGTGGGACCATTGATAATACTAACGGCCTTGCATATGTAGCACTCCTGAGAAATGTCTCAAATGGATGGTAGGGAGACCTCTAGGATCCTCTCGGCCATTCTCACATTCTTTTGTAGGGACTCCTGGTCTGATACTCAGCTGCTCCCAGACCAGGTGCAGATGCAGCATAGTCTCAATGGTGCTCCTATAAATTTCAGATAGGATGGTGGGAGGCAGGGGGAGACTCGCTTGCCTCAATTTCCTAAGAAGTAGAGACACTGCTGTGCTTTCTTGATCGGGGAGGTAATATTGAGGGACCAGGTGAAGTCATCCATGATGAGGACTCCCAGGAACTTGGTGCACTTAACTCTCCCATGTATTCACGGGGGCGGGGGGGGGGGATGGTTCATCTGCACTTTCCTGAAGCTCACAATGATTTCCTTTGAGTTTGTTGGGACTCGATGAAAGTTAAGAGAAATTGTTTACAGCAAGAGTTGAAACTAAGAAAGGCCAAAAACTGATTGTGAGTTTCAGAAAGGTTAAGACAACGGAACACACACTGGTCCTTATCAAAGTTCAAAGTAAATCAATCGCCATATATCACCATATACAACCCTGAGATTCATTTTCCTGTGGGCATACTCAGCAAATCTATAAAATAGTAACTATAACAGGATCAATGAAAGATCAACCAGAGTGCAGAAGACAACAAACTGTGCAAATGCAAATATAAATAAATAGCAATAAATAATGAGAACATCAGAGAACAACATGAAAGTGAGATCGTTGATTGTGGGAACATTTCAATGATGGGGCAAGTGAGTATAATTATTCTTTTTGTTCAAGAGCCTGATGATTGTGGGGTAGTCCCTGTTGTTGAACCTGAATCAAGGGATCAGAAATGAAAAGGGTGTAAAGATCTCTGAGGATCTATCATAATCAATGAACTTACAAAGAAGGCACAACAGTGGCTATATTTCATTCAGATTTTGAGGACATTTGGTACGTCACCAAAGACATTTGCAAATTTCTACATGTGTACCACAGAGAGCATTCTAACAGGCTGCATCGTCGTCTGGTATGAACACTACTTCACTACTTTGATTTTCTCCTTTCTCAATACTTACATATGGTTCCTTAAGGTTGTTATAGCCGGCAGCGGTAATGGGGACAAGCACCCACTACCTATTCAATGCTCCCAACAGCATGCACCTTAAATGGGTACATTTAAGGCAGAGATAGACTAGTTTTTGATTAGCCAGGGCATCAAAGGGTATGGAGAGAAGACAGAGGAGTGCGATGACTAGAAAAATTGGATCAGCCCATGATTGAATGGCTGAGCAGACTCAATGGGCCGAATGGCCTACTTCTGCTCCTGTATCTTATGGTCTTATGGTCTCAAGTAGCGACTGACAACCAAGTCCAGCTCCTGGCCTTCACGTGTGGCTTAGCTACTAAGCATAATGGGACCATTTCTACTGACAGGAAAAGGGGCAAAGGTGGGTTACTGGTGCCGTAAAACCAGTTGCTTGGGGCAGATGAGGCTCAGCAGCCGTGGTTGGCAGCTCATCTAGGAGAAGGAAATCTCTTATCTCAAACCTCCACTGCCTGAGGCTATACCCATGGGGAAGGCTTTGGGAATAAACCCCAAAGGAATAATCTGGAGATGAAGTCCCTAAGACAGTCCTACGTTGAGTTCAACGCTGACTGGAAACTCCTGCAATGCTTCTGGTACCAAACTGTATCTGTCTCTGCCATTCCTTTGGGTTCATCAGATGCATGGAGAGAGGGAGCCTGCTACATGGGCAACAGCTTGCTCTCCATATTGTCCTGCCCAGGCTTGTGAATCTGCACAGCTAGGACGTAACATCCATGGTCAATTCTGACCGACAGAGGCCTCAGACTCAGATATACATACATCTTTACAGTAATTCATGTTTTTTTCTATTATTATGTATAGCAATGTACCGCTGTCACATAACAAGTGTCATGATATATGCCAGTGCTATTAAACCTGATTCTGAACAGCAGGTGTTGAAGATTGTTCAAAACTGTCACAACGTAACTGAACTTTAGGGCTGAGATGGAAGCAGCATGGAGGAGAGGAACGGGGAGAGGAGGGGGAGGTGGTGGAGAAAGAAGCAAAAAGAGGAAAATTGGGAACTGACACATTAACTTGAAAGGTGGGCATTCTTCTGATTATTAAGTTCTAATGGTCAAATGGTGTTGCAGGGTGGAGATACGTCTCTACCAAAGAAAGTGTAAGACACTCCTTCCCTCAGCTAGCGCGCAACTCATGCTTGTGAAAGACGTAACACTTGCTTAGCCCCCCAATTAGATGGTGGATGGTCGTATGAGCAGCTGGTGCAGATCACAAGTCCTGGTTAGGTGACCACTAATCCAGGCAGACAATCTCTGAAGAGTATTGATAATGACTGGGGTCACCCGTCTGGAAAAGACACTGCCCAGAAGAAGGCAATGGCAAGCCACTTCTGTAGAAACATTTGCCAAGATCAATCACGATCATGGAAAGACCATGATTGCCCACGTCATAATGATCAAACAAACAAATGTTCAAATATAAATTTTAAACCATGTCTAGAATTTGCCAGATTTGAGCAGGCATGGATGGTTTTAATGGAGATGTAAAGATCTAAACACTTCTCTTTATCCTGTCAGGATTTTAAATAAAATTTAGTTGGAGATTACGATATAAGAGGATGGAGGCACAGAGACTGCATATGTTAACCACAAAGGCAAAGAACCCCAATCAATGTCAGCCATACTCAAAGAGCATCAGGAGATCGGCTAATACTAATCCAGATTCTGTATTAATTCTTTCTTTCAAATCCTCTGAGCTTCCAGAAATCTCAAAGCTGGAGAACGCTTAATGTTGACATTGCAAATCTCCATTTCCTATATCAACCAAGCACTCGAATTGAGGTGGCCAACTTAACTTCAATTTGGTTGAAGAACAGATGTTTTGAGCAATGGAACTGAACCGGCTCCAAGCTGATTTGAACTATCTACAACACTCTCTGATGGTTATCAGTGCAGCTATGAGAATCCAGGCCTGGCTTCAATCCCATGTTGCTAGAAATAAAATGCAAGGCTCTTCTCAACTCTGTGGATTCACACATTTACCTCTCATTAAGTGGAGTATTATATATTTCTTTCTGTCAAGGAATTTATTTTTAAGAAACCAAGATAAATACTGTCTTTTTTATCTTTGATTACCTTCCAACCAATGTGTAATTTGTATGTTTTTATGTGTCTATGTTAAAAGTTCAAAGTACATTTGTTATAAAACCATAAAACCATAGATATAGGAGCAGAGTTCGGCCATTTGGCCCATCGAGTCTACTGCGCCTTTTCAACATGACTGACCCATTTTCCCTCTCAGCCCCGATTTCCTGCCTTCTCCCCGTATCCCTTCATACTCTGACTAATTAAGAATCTATCAACCTCTGTCTTAAAAATATCCAGAGCCACCTGTGAGAACGAATTCCACAGATTCACCACTCTAAAGAATTTCCTCCTCAAAGAGGTCCACTGCCTTGTCAATGACCCGGAGACCTATGTTGGCTGGAGTCAGGGCTTCATGCTCTGATTCTTGGTAGAATCACCATGCCATGCAGATCAAAGGGTAGAGGCCAGACTAAGAGTGGTCCACTGGTCCTCCAGGTCTAGGGTTCAGCTAAGGGCCAAAATCCCTGACTATTACAGAAACAGCAATGAAGAATCCTTCTACATCTGAGTGCAATGGCTTTCCTGAGTCTCCACCTGGAACTTGCATGAGTGACAGGAGTGAAAACCGAGAGGAAGCTACTGACATGATGATGGAAGCCCTGAGCACAGAATCATAGAAAGCCTACAGCACAATACAGGCCCATCGGCCCACAGAGCTGTGCCAGACATGTCCCTACCTTAGAAATTACTAGGCTTACCTATAGCCCTCTATTTTATGAAACTCCATGTACCTATCAAAAAGTCTCTTCAAAGATCCTATTGTATCCGCCTCCACCATCATTGCTGGCAGCCCACTCCACACACTCACCACTGTCTGAGTAAAAAACTTACCCCTGACATCTCCTCTGTACCTACTCCCCAGCACCTTAAACCTGTGTCCTCTTGGGGCAACCATTTCAGCCCTGGGGAAAAAGCCTCTGACTATCCACACGATCAATGCCTCTCATCATCTTATACACCTCTATCAGGTCACCTCTCATCCTCTGTCGCTCCAAGAAGAAAAGGCTGAGTTCACTCAAACTATTCTCAAAAGGCATGCTCCCCAATCCAGGCAACATCCTTGTAAATCTCCTCTGCACCCTTTCTATGGCTTCCAAATCCTTCCTGTAGTGACGTGACCAGAACTGAGCATAGTACTCCAAGTGGGGTCTGACCAGGGTCCTATATAGCTGCAACATTACCTCTCGGCACCTAAATTCAATTCCACGATTGATGAAGGCCAATACATCGTATGACTTCTTAACCACAGAGTCAACCTGCACAGCTGCTTTGAATGTCCTATGAAGTCGGACCCCAAGATCCCTCTGATCCTCCACACTGCCAAGAGTCTTACCATTAATACTATATTCTGCCATCATATTTGACCTACCAAAAGGAACCACTTCACACGTCTCTGGGTTGAACTCCATCTGCCACTTCTCAGTCCAGTTTTGCGTCCTATCAATGTCCCGTTGTAACATCTGACAGCCCTCCACACTATCCACAACACCTCCAACCTGTGTGTCATCAGCAAACTTACTAACTCATCCTTCCACTTCGTCATCCAGGTCATTCATAAAATTCACAAAGAGTAGGGGTCCCAGAGCAGATCCCTGAGGCACTCCACTGGTGACCGATCTCCATGCAGAATATGACCCGTCTACAATCACTATTTGCCTTCTGTGGGCAAGCCAGTTATGGATCCACAAAGCAAAGTCCCCTTGGATCCCACACCTCCTTACTTTCTCAATAAGCCTTGCATGGGGTACCTTATCAAATGCCTTGCTGAAATCCATATACACTACATCTACTGCTCTTCCTTCATCAATGTGTTTAGTCACATCCTCAAAAAATTCAATCAGGCTTGTAAGGCATGACCTGCCTTTGACAAAGCCATGCTGACTATTTCTAATCATATTATGCCTCTCTAAATGTTCATAAATCCTGCCTTTCAGTATCTTCTCTATCAGCTTACCAACCACTGAGGTTGACTCACTGGTCTATAATTTCCTGGGCTATCTCTACTCCCTTTCTTGAATAAAGGAACAACATTCGCAACCCCCCAATCCTCTGGAACCTCTCCCGTCTTCAGTGATGATGCAAAAATCATTGCCAGAGGCTCAGCAATTTCCTCCCTCACCTCCCACAGTAGCCTAAGGTACATCTCATCCAGTTCCGGCGACTTATCCAACTTGACGCTTTCCAAAAGCTCCAGCATATCCTCTTTCTTAATATCTACATGCTGAAGCTTTTCAGTCTGCTGCAAGTCATCACTACAATCACCAAGATCTTTTTCCATAGTGACTACTGAAGTAAAGTATTCATTAAGTACCTCTGCTATTTCCTTCAGTTCCATACACACTTTCCCAGTGTCACACTTGATAGGTCCTGTTCCTTCATGTCTTATCCTCTTGCTCTTCACACACTTGTGCAATGCCTTGGGGTTTTCCTTAATCCTTCCCGCCAAGGTCTTCTCATGGCCCCTTCTGTCGCTCCTAATTTCCTTCTTAAACTCCTTCCTATTAGCCTTATAATCTTCTAGATCTCTAACATTACCTAGCTCTCTGAACTCTCTGGTAAAAGGAGGAGGAGAAGATGGCGGCGCGACGGCAGTGCGCGCGGCCTCTCCGATGAATGATATCTATAATCTGTCAAGTAGGGGACCGTGCACAATTCTGATTTGATGGAGACGGATGTGAGAGTACGGAGGAACATCTGGAAAACTTCTGAAATGCCCACTTTGCTGCCGCTGCTACTGTGTGGTAACCAGAATCTCCAGAGCAGAAGGCCCCAAATCCTTGGCTTTGCATGTTTCAGCGGCCGGGGCTAGGTCGAAGGTGCTCGGCAGAGGATGGTGCTTGGGAGGCTGTATCGGAGGGGCTAGTCGGAGGCTCGAAGTTTTCAGACGGACGGACTCAGTGTCAGCTGTGGTCGGCTGCTTCCAAGGCATCGGCAAGTTGATGGTGCCTGGAGGTTTATGGCAGGGAGTTTCTCCCTTTTGCCGCCTGCTATCGGGGACTCAGGAGTCGATCAACTCGGGGACTTTGAGACCTTTTTTTACCTTGCCCATGGTTTGTTCTTCATCAAATTATGGTATTGCTTTGCACTGTTGTAGCTATATGTTATAATTATGTGGTTCTGTCAGTGTTAGTCTTTGGTTTGTCCTGTTTTCTGTGATATCACTCCAGAGAAACATTGTATCATTTCTTAATGCATGTATGCATTTCTAAATGGCAATAAAAGAGGACTGAGTGTTCTCGTAATCTAATATTAAATTGAACCATTGAGCCTTACACAGTTTTCATATATATCTCTTTTTCTAGAGTGCAAGCATATGAATGAAGTGGGGGGAGGGTTATACAGTATTTACCATGTATTCAGGTATCAAGAGTAGTGCAAACACTGCAAAGATGAATCCATTGGTTCTACAACACTCAGAAGGACAATTGAAACAAAAATCACCTTTCAATGAAGACAACATTCTGTTCTGCGACTGAAACTGCACACAACCATTTTTGGAATGCTTCCTGCCTTCCTGAATAACAATTAGCAAACAGCTCAGAAAATCACACTGAAACAAGGGATACCAAACTGGAGCCCACAGATCACCTTGGCTAATGATGAGTGTCCATGGCATGATAAAGGTTGGGAACCCCTGCACTAAAGGCTCCAGTAAAATACTTCCTTCTAATCTACAAGAACTTCATTGGGACAGAGAAGCTGAACTGATGGATGTCTAGATGAGTATAGGTCTATGAGCCGGACTACCTCTAACTCAACCCAATGACTGGTGCCAAAAGATATTCAGGATTCGAGAGATTTAGTTTATGAGATAGGTAAAATATTATTGATAACGGATTGATGTTCCTTAAGGATATTATAGCCAGGGTTGGTAATGGGGTTAAGCTCCCACTAGCTATTAAATGGTCCCAATGGCATATACCTTGGATAGCCTCCGACAATCAAGTCCAGCTCCTGGATTTTAAGTGTGGCTTAGCTACTAAGCCCAGCAGAACTGTTTCTACTGACAGGTGAAGGGGCAAAGACCTTGGCACCTTAAAAGATTATTGGCACCTAAAAACCAATCGCTTTGGGCAGATAGGGTTTATCAGCCCATCAGAAGGAAAACTTTGATCTCAAACCCATTCTTTGGAAGAAACCCCAAGAGAAAATTCCAGAGTTGGCGTCCCTAAGGCAGTCCTGCACTGAGTTCAATGCTGACTAGAAATTTGTGCCAGGTTGCTAGTGCCAAACTATATAGGCTTAGGAGAGGGGTAGCCTGCTACATAGGCAACAACTTGCTCTCCATATTGTACTGCCCTGGCTTGTTTATCTGGACAGCAAGGACGCATCATCCGTGGTCGACCTTGACCTACGGAAACCAACTACTTTTGGTAACAGTTTGTACAATGAGCAATTCTCCCGCAGTACTGTTCAAAACTCATATAGCAACAAGCACAGTAAGACACCAAGAGCAACATACAGAACCAGCAACAGGCAGAGCTAGAAGCGAGGGGAATAAGGCAAGTAGGAATACACTCAGCTAGGCATTCCTGGATTCCATCTCACTCACTTTCAATCCTGATGAAGGGTCCCTCCGTGGATGCTGCCTGACCTGCTGAGTTCCTCCAGCACTTTGTGCGTGTTGCTGCAAGTGGTCAGACAAAGCAGTCACCCATCAAGCTCAGAGGTGGGGGGGGGCGGGTGGTGAGAGGTGGGGGACTGAAATTGACTAGGTGTTGAAGGTGCGAGGACAACTTTTCACATAACCAGTCCTACTTCCTTCGGAGGGAGAGCGGACACCTGGAGCGCCGCGACTGGCGGTTTACTACCCTCTTCGCGCCTTGAAACACTCACCTACTGCTGACTGCCCTGATCACAAGATCTGAGAGGGGCGGTGGGGCGACGTGAGAGAAAAGAAAAAGCTACCAACAAGGCAGCGTCCCTAACGTGCAGGACACAGCGTTGTCTCAGCGTACTGCATAGCCTGCATAATGCATGTCTTTTATATGTAATACTGTGATATACCGTGACCTTCAATGCATTCTTAATGACGCCTCCACTCACGGCATAAGTTTAGCCACCACTTTTCCATCTCCTGTAGAAATTCCCTGATTTGGAGCCTCGTTCCACGATTCCAACCCGGGTGGGTGTCGATTCTGCCGAAGGACTGAACGAGTCCTCGGGTGTGGGAGATCGGCCGGCACTGACTCAGTATTTTTATCTGTTCCAGACTCGGCCAGGGACCCGTTCCCAGCGTGGGTCCACCTCTGTTCGCGTTCAGTTGTCAATATTCCGAGCCCAATATCCTGCAAACCCTGCTTCGGGGGAAAGAAGTTGAAAGTCCGCAAACTCGGACTGAGCTGGGATTGTCAGCATTCGGGTGGGGTTTGAATTCCCTGATTGGCTCCCTGTGACCAAGGTTGAGCAGCGGAGCTGAATATTATGGAATAAGCGCGTGGAGGAATATAATTCTGACAAGGAAAGAATTTGCTTTTAATAATATAGTACTTGTATTGTGAGCCGGCTAATTATTCCTGTATTTCGATTACCAAGGTACGGAAATGGAAGTGCTTGTGCTCGGCGACATTGGAAGCAGAGGACAGGAGCCACGCTCGGTCAACGTGCAACGGCTTGGAGTACTGATGACCGCCGGATAAATCTCAGCCACAGCTGTGCGCTGGGATTTTTATATTTCCGCTTCTCCGGGCGCGGCCCTCCATGTTGTCAGTAAAATGCCAGGTGACCGATCTGGAGTCGTTAAACTTTGAAACGGCGGTTAACGAAGAATGAAATCGCCATTGGTGTTACTAAAACAAGACACTGCTCGGGCAGCCGCCTCCAGCGGAGTAGCTGCAGTTCTGCTTCTCGCCGGCTCAGCGACGAGACTGAGGAGAATAATAGTGTACAAAAGGCTATGGATCATTTCAGTGACCGGTCACTGACACAGTTTAACACGGAACAGCAGAAAATAGGGAGCGGTGCGAATTAACAGCAGTCCATTATTCAATTTCGAAAACTACTTATGCAACTTGTGTGGCACAAACATCCCAATTGGGAATATCTTTCAGTGCACAGATCACACTTTTCTACATTGCTTTAGAATTCTTCTCATTCACACCCACTCCCAACGTCCACGCCCCACTAACCCCACCCTCGTGCTCTCCTGCCAGCGCGGTGGGTTTTTTTTGTCTTGCACTGGGGTACACGCCAGCCCCGGGAATTTGTTTTATGCAGAATCATCGCCATGCACTCCCGTCATAAGTGACCGAAATTCTGAAAGTTTCACTCGGTGAGAGAACTGGTGGTAACCGAAGAGATGTGAGCACAGACTCGCCTATCTGTCTCCGTCGTCCGACCTGGTAATAGAGAGAGTGATGCAGGAATAGCACCTTCGGTGTTATGCACGGGCGAGCTCGCCACTGCAACATTGCTCTGGAATACAGACACATTCCTGCATTTTATTACCCGAACCACAACTCATTATTTGTAATGGGAACAGTGTGATGGCTTTCAAAATTTCCTTCAGTCTTTGCACCTAGAAATCTTGGCCAGTTTTGTGTTGAATCATGCTTTGTTACAGAGCTTCTTGCATTAAACCAGTGACGGTCAGCCGGGATTCGCACGCTAAATATAGTGGTTCAGGGGAAAACAAGTCAACTATATCAAATTAGGTGAAGGACGATAAGACCTATGCAAGGACTGAAGGAATTTTTGGGCATATATTATTCATGTAGTGTAATATTAGCCCAGCCATATTGAAAAGTTAAATGCAGAGATATTTTTTGCTTTTTTTAACTGGGCAAAGTGTAACCCCCTTTTTGCGGCGCCACTACAATATTATGGGTAGAGTTGCATTTTACAGATTGGTTGAACCCGAACATTTAGCAGAATCAGAAAGGCAACGCACTGACACCCCGCTCACCACCTGCACACGGAAAAGACTCTTATAAAACGATCGTTTAAGATACTGCAATAAACACCGCGCTCCTCGGCGAGGAAAGAGGATGTGCAGAGCCGTTTACCTTTAGGAGGAAACATTAAACAGAATCGGGCGGCGGATGGAGACGACCAACGGTATATTGAATTTGCAGTTCCGTTCAGTCTCAGTACTTCTCCCTTTGCACCCTCGGTGTTCCGGGGAGGGATAAAATTCTGTCCCCCTTATGCGAAAGGACCTCAGAAAACCCACAGCCTTCGGGGGGGGTGGCTGAAGGCAGCTTTGCATCAAGAACGAAATAATTCACGGCGCTGGAACTTCAAATTCGTCCCTCCTCACTGCCGATGGTTTCAGCACCACGGTCAGTTCCCGGCTACCGCTCGTAGTCTTTCCTTCCACCCACACTTGCGAAGGCTCCGGCTCCCGGCCAAGAGCAGGACAGCCCCCAGGCTGGCAATCCTGTCCTTGGGGGTACACGGCGCTAGAAGGAATGGGCTTCCCGGACCGTCTGCCGAGCCTCCCGGAAAAGTCTCTCGCTCAGGAAGGTTACGATCAACTGGAGGGGAACTAGGGGCATCCTCACTGGCGGTGCGGCTGTACCCGAGGCTCAGTAGAGCTCAGTGTGGTCTCAGGCAGGCTTCACACCCCGCTTCACTGCCCTCCAGAGACTCACCCCGCTGTCCTTGCAGAGGCTGGGGGCTAGCCAGATGTTTGCCTATCACGGAGCCCGTCACAGACCCGCAGACCGCACAGCTGCAGCAACATCTGGAACAGCAGCTCTCCCCTTTCCCGATCGCCTCCTCTTAATCCTGACTACATCCGTTCCGATCTGGGAAGTGAGAGTCTCCACATCCTCTGCCCGAGTCGGGAGCGACGAACCCTTTCACTGCCCGCCTCTCTCTCCCTCAGTTTGCCGATTCCCAGCAGCCAATTCTGAAGGCATTCTCCGCTTCGGGACGGGCGCACAGAAACGCGGGCTGGAGGAGGGCGAGCTCGGCAGCTCTCTCAGCGTCTCATGCATATGAATGAGGGAGGCTTACGTTAGCGCGGCTGCAAGAAAGAGAAACCAGAGGGAGGAGGGTGGGGGTGACAGAGACAGAGAGAGTATTGTGAAAAGATGCATAGAGGCAGGCAGAAGCAGGCTGAACACTAAGGGAGAAGATTCCATTTGCAAAAACAAATTCTATGGGATTGCTTGCTCTATTCAAAGCACAGTGAGATTTCTTCTAATTCATTACTGGGATCTTGGGTCGCTGGCAAGGTCTGCTGTTCACAGCTTTTCTCCAGTTCATCTTCAGAAGATGGTGGTGATCTCCCACGGATCTGGGGTTCTGATGACAATGTAGGTTCCACAAGCTCCCCCATTCGTGCTTCCGGGGTCGCCTGATGGAACACATGGATGGATACTTCGGCTGGTGGTCTGTTCATTCTGCCATTTTCATCGATCTCCCATCCCAATCGATAAACTCAAAAGTTTCCAGTGCCACCGAATGTTCCTTTTCCATGTTGAGTGGTCAAGATTCAGAGTGGCTGCTATGTTTTTTGAAGGACGCATTGAGAACATCATTGAAGCTTTTTCTCTGTCCTCCTGGTGTTCTCCTGACCAGCCTCAGAGTAGAATGATCGTAGAGTATAGAACAGTAAAACACAATACTGGCCCTTTGGCCCATGATGTAATGCTGACCTATATAAACCGACTCCACAGTCAACCTAACCCTTCCCTCCCCCACAACCTCCACTTTTCTTGCACCTGTGTGCCTAAATAAGAGTCTTTTAAATATTCCTAATGTATCATCTTCTTCCACCAACATTGGCGGTGGACTCCCAAGCAGCCACTAATCTCTGTGCCAAAAGAATCTATCTCTGACACCTGTCTTAGACTTTCCCTCACTCAGCTTAAATGAATTTTGTCTGGGATTGGCATTGATACCAATAAGAGCATAATACAAGGGAGCAGAATTAGGCCATTCAGCGCATCAAGTTTATTCTGTCCTTTGATCATGATCCCCTCAACCCCGTTCTCTTGTCTTGCTCCCCATAATCTATGAAGCCTTTACTAATCAGCAAGCACCCCCACGTGCTTTGAGATATTCATTTTTTAGTCCAAATCTCTGAAACATGCAGTTCGTCCAAAGTTCAAAGTAATTTTTATTATCAAAGTGCATATATGTATATATTGTATATAAGCCTGAGATTCAAATTCCTGTGGGCATACTCAGCAAATCTATAGAATAGTAACTATAACAAGACCAGTGAAAGATCAGCCAGAGTGCAGAAGACAACAAACTGTGCAAATGCAAATATAAATAAACAGTAATAATTGAGAAAATGAAATAACAAGATAAAGAGTCCTTAAAGTGAGATCTTTGGACATGGGAACATCTCAATGGATGGGCAAGTGAGTGTAGTTATCCCTTTTGTTCAAGAGCCTGATAGTTGTGAGGTAGTAGCTGCTGATGAACCTGGTGGTGTGAGTCCTGAGGCTTTTGTTCCTTCTACCTGATGGCAGCAGTGAGAAAAGAGCATGACCTAGATGGTGAGGATCTCTGATGATGGATGCTGCTTTCCTACGACAGCGTTTCATCTAGATACGCTCAATGGTTGGAAGGGATTTCCCTGTGACAGACTGAGTTGGATCCACTTCCCTTTGTAGGGTTTTCCGTTCAAAGGCATTGGTGCTTCCATACCAGGCCATGATGCAGCCAGTTAATACACTCTCCACTACACATCTATAGACCATGAGATTATTGCTGGGATTGAAGTCATGATATTCAAACTCTCTTTTCTTTGGCTGGGCAAACTTGGTGCTGGCATGCTGGAGGGTTTGCAACTTTCATCATTGGTGTCTACCTTCAGCAAGAGGTGGCCGCCACAGTATGGGAGGTGATCCAATTCACCACAGTGATGTTTTGCTCCTATGTTGGGACAGATGGTGCAGCAAGGGCTTGTTTTGTGCTTGCTGAGTGTAAGGAACTTGTACACATCTGCTTCAGCGAATGGCTTGTCATATGAGGAATGTTTGATGGTTCTGATCCCGTACTCACTGGAATTCAAAAGAATGAGGGGAGGATCTCATTGAAACCTATCGAATGTTGGAAGAAGAGGACATTTCCTGTGGTGGAGCAGTCTAGGACCAGAGGACATAGCCTCAGAATATTAGGGCAGCCTTTTAGAATGGAGATGAGGAGGAATTTCTTTAGTCAGAAGGTGGTGAATCTCTGGAATTTGTGATGGTTGTGGAGGCCAAGTCAATGGGTATATTTAAGGCAGAGATTAATAGGTTCTTGTTAGTCAGGGCATGAAGGGATACAGGGAAAAGGCAGGAGACTGGGGCTGAGAGGAAAATAGATCAGCCAGGATAAAATGGCAGAGCGGACTTGATGGAACAAATATCCTAATTTTTCTCCTATATCTTATGGTCTTATGCTGAGTGTAAGGACGATATACACACCTGCTTGAGTGAATAAATCAATGACAACACAGTGTTCAAACTCAGCACATGCAGATACATGACCATTTTGCTGATCTTATACCCCACACAGTGAGTGACAGCCCATCGGTCCTTGAGTCATGGGGCTCAGAGAAGTGACATCAAAACAGTGAGTTTCTGGTCTCCCACTCTTGGTTGTTGCAGGAGCAACAAGTGAAAGAGAGAGAGCCTATCTGAGATACCAAAGTGTTGGGATGGACTATAGTTTTATTGGACTCTAGACAATGGTCTCTTTGGGAACTTTGCTATTGCTTGCATGGTGGAGTGGTGCGGTGGAGCAGTGTTTTTCCAGAATCAATTGGGTGAGAGGGAGGGGGGAGGGTTGATGTTTTTGCTACTGCTTTTGCATGGGAGGGGGAGATGGGCTTTGGGGTTCTGGCTTTTTTGTCATTCATTCATTGTTGTTTCTTCTGTTTTGAAGATGTCTGTGAAGAGTAAGAATTTCAGGTTGCATTCTGTATACGTTCTGTCTTACCCAGCAACAATTACAGTGAAATACTTCCAAGTTGGAATGGATGTGTGATCTATCATAGAGTCATGTAATTAAACCAGAGTTTGATAGGTTCTTGATTAGTAAGGTTAGACCATAAGACCATAAGACAAAGGAGCAGAAGTAGGCCATTCGGCCCATCGAGTCTGCTCCGCCATTTTATCATGAGCTGATCCATTTTATCCTATTTAGTCCCACTGTCCCGCCTTCTCACCATAACCTTTGATGCCCTGGCTACTCAGATACCTATCAATCTCTGGCTTAAATACACCCAATGACTTGGCCTCCACTGCTGCCCGTGGCAACAAATTCCATAGATTCACCACCCTCTGACTAAAAAAATTTTTTCGCATTTCTGTTCTGAAAGAGCGCCCTTCAATCCTGAAGTCATGCCCTCTCGTACTAGACTCCCGCATCATGGGAAACAACTTTGCCACATCCACTCTGTCCATGCCTTTTAACATTCAAAATGTTTCTATGAGGTCTCCCCTCATTCTTCTAAACTCCAAGGAATACAGTCCAAGAGCGGACAAACGTTCCTCATATGTTAACCCTCTCATTCCTGGAATCATTCTCGTGAATCTTCTCTGTACCCTCTCCAACATCAGCATATCCTTTCTTAAATAAGGAGACCAAAATTGCCCACAGTACTCCAAGTGAGGTCTCACCAGCGCCTTATAGAGCCTCAACATCACATCCCTGCTCCTATACTCTATTCCTCGAGAAATGAATGCCAACATTGCATTCCTCTTCTTCACTACTGACTCAACCTGGAGGTTAACTTTAAGGGAATCCTGTACGAGGACTCCCAAGTCCCGTTGCATCTCAGAACTCTGAATTCTTTCCCCATTTAAATAATAGTCTGCCCGTTTATTTTTTCTGCCAAAATGCATAACCATACACTTTCCAACATTGTACTTCATTTGCCACTTCTCTGCCCATTCTTCCAATCTATCCAAGTCTTTCTGCAGACTCTCCGTTTCCTCAGCACTACCGGCCCCTCCACCTATCTTCGTATCGTCAGCAAACTTAGCCACAAAGCCATCTATTCCATAATCCAGATCGTTGATGTACAATGTAAAAAGAAGCGGCCCCAACACTGACCCTGTGGAACACCACTGATAACTGGCAGCCAACCAGAATAGGATCCCTTTATTCCCACTCTCTGTTTCCTGCCAATCAGCCAACGCTCTATCCACGTATGTAACTTTCCTGTAATTCCATGGGCTCTTATCTTGTTAAGTAGCCTCATGTGTGGCACCTTGTCAAAGGCCTTCTGAAAATCCAAATATACAACATCCACTGCATCTCCCTTGTCTGGCCTACTGGTAATTTCCTCAAAAAATTGTAATAGGTTTGTCAGGCAGGATTTTCCTTTAAGGAATCCGTGCTGAGTTCTGCCTATCTTGTCATATGCCTCCAGGTACTCTGTAACCTCATCCTTGACAATCGACTCCAACAACTTCCCAACCACCAACGTCAAGCTAACAGGTCTATAAATTCCTTTTTGCTTCCTTGCCCCCTTCTTAAATAGCGGAGTGACATTTGCAATCTTCCAGTCTTCCGGAACCATGCCAGAATCTATCAACTTTTGAAAGATCATCGCTAATGCCTCCTCAATCTCCACAGCTACTTTCTTCAGAACACGAGGGTGCATTCCATCTGGTCCAGGAGATTTATCGACCTTTACCCTATTCAGCTTCCTGAGTACTTTCTCTGTCGTAATTGTGACTGCGCACACGTTAGTGGGAGAAGGCAGGAGAGTAGTGTTGAGAGGGATAATAATCAGTCATGATGAAATGGCAGAGTGAAGTCCTGTGAGTCGAATGGCCTAATTCTGCTCCAAAACCTTATAGTCATGGTCATCTATACTCACCCCATTTGCACTGCATCTGGCCCATATCCTTACATGCCTTGCCTATTCCAGTGCCTGTCTAAACGTCCACTAAATGACACCTGGGTGAATCCCTGCAGAGTCTGGTGGCCCCATGATCTCTGTCTCGAAAACTAACGTCAGAATATCTTTCAAGAGGTTGAACCCTCACAAGGCATCAGGCCCTGATGGTGTACACGCTAGGGCTCTGAAATCCTAGGCTCTGTCAACACCTCTGAATACCTATCCTGGGCCCAACATATAATTACAACTACAAAGAAGGCATGACAGCAGCTATATTTCATTAGGCATATGAGGAGACTTAGTATATCACCAAAGACGTTGCAAATCTCTACAGATGTAGTGTGGAGAGCAAGCTTACTGATTGCTTCACCCACCATTTGGGGCACTGCACAGGATGAGAAAAAGGCTGCAGAACATTGTAAACTCAGTCAGCGCCATCAGGGGCACTAGTCACCCCAGCATTGAGGTCACCTTCTAAAGTGATGCCTTAAAAAGTTGGCATCCATCATTAAAGACCTCCAGCACCCAGGGCATGCCCTTTTCTCAAGGAGAAAGTACAGGAGCTTGAAGACACACTCAACTTTTCAGGAACAATTTCTTCCCCTCTGTCATTATCTGACTATATACACTATTGCAGTGGTAAGCTATAGATATACTTACTGTAATTTTTAGTTTTTTAATATTTTCAAAACAGCAAACTTCATGGCATATGCCAGTGATATTAAACCTGAATCTGATTATGCATGCTGCTATAGGGGTTTAGCGCGATACGATTACATCTCGAGGCATCGAAGTTTCGAGTTAAGTTCCAGCGCCATTCTGTGAGGAGTCTCCGAGCACCCTCCCGCCCCCAGGACTGCGTAGGTTTTCTCCGGGTCCTCAGGTTTCCTCCCACGGTCAAAAAAATATACTGGGTAGGTTAAATGGTCTTCCTAAGTTGTCCTATGATTAGGTTAGGGTTAAATCGAGCTTGTCAGGGGTTTGATGGGCCAGAGGAATCAGTTCTATACTGTATATTTAAATAAATTAAAAATACAGAGTCTATAAAAAGTGTTAAAAGGGATCTTTAGGGCACATTTGTTTTACATAGAGAGGTTGTTATCTGGAATATGCTACAAGTGGGGGTGGGAATCAAATTAAACAGACTAGGAGAGAGGAGGTTAGTTCACAAATAGAGAAAGCAGGTAGACAGTGTGTGAGGGAGGATAGTCAGGGGACAGAGAGCAGGACCATTCAAACCAAAGTTGAAGGGGACAAGGAAGAAAAAGATAACAAAATTGTTTGCTCCATGAAGGATAAACAGAGAGTAAGAGGTGGAGAGTTTCTTGAATGCATCTATTTTAGTGCTAGGAGCATAGTAAGAAAGGTGGGTGAGCTTAGAGCATGGATTGATACCTGGAAATATGATGTTGTAGCTATTAGTGAAATGTGGTTGCAGGCGGGGTGTGATTGGCAACTGAATATTCCTGGATTTCATTGTTTCAGGTGTGATAGAATAGGAGAGGCAAGAGGGGGAGGTGTTGCATTGCTTGTCAGAGAAAATATAACAGCAGTGCTCTGGCAGGATAGATTAATGGACTCGTCTAGGGAGGCAATTTAGGTGGAATTAAGGAATAGGAAAGGTGTTGTGACGCTTATAGGGGTGTATTATAGACCATCTAATGGGGACTGAGAACTGGAGGAGCAAATTTGTAAGGAGATAGCAGATATTTGTAGTAAGCGCAAGGTTGTGATTGTGGGAGATTTTAATTTTCCACACATAGACTGGGAAGCCCATTCTGTAAAAGGGCTGGATGGTTTGGAGTTTGTCAAATGTGTGCAGGATAGTTTTTTGCAGCAATACATAGAGGTACCAACTAGAGAAGGGGCAGTGTTGGATCTCCTGTTAGGGAATGAGATAGGGCAGGTGACGGAGGTATGTGTTGGGGAGCACTTTGGGTCCAGTGATCACAATGCCATTAGATTCAATATAATTATGGAGAAGGATAGGACTGGACCTAGGGTTGAGATTTTTGATTGGAGAAAGGCTCACTTTAAGGAGATGCAAAAGGATTTAGAAGGAGTGGATTGGGACAATTTATTTTATGGGAAGGATGTAATAGAGAAATGGAGGTTATTTAAAGAAGAAATTTTGAGGGTGCAGGATCTTTATGTTCCTGTTAGGTTGAAAGGAAAGGTTAAAAGTTTGAGAGAGCCATAGTTTTCAAGGGATATTGGAAACTTGGTTCGGAAAAAGAGAGGGATCTTCAATAAATATAGGCAGCTTGGAGTTAATGAGGTGCTCGAGGAATATAAAGAATGTAAAAAGAATCTTAAGAAAGAAATTAGGAAAGCTAAAAGAAGATACGAGGCTGCTTTGGCAAGTAAGGTGAAAATAAATCCAAAGGGTTTCTACAGTTATGTTAATAGCAAAAGGACAGTGAGGGATAAAATTGGTCCCTTAGAAAATCAGAGTGGACGGCTACATAGAGCAGAGCCAAAAGAGATGAGGGAGATTTTGAACAATTTATTTTCTTCGCTATTCACTAAGGAGGAGGATATTGAATTGTGTAAAGTAAAGGAAACAAGAAGGGTAGTTATGGAAGGTATGACGATTAAAGAAGAGGAAGTACTGGCGCTTTTAAGGAATATAAAAGTGGTTAAGTCTCCGGGTCCGGACAAGATATTCCCTAGGACCTTGAGGGAATTTAGTGTGGAAATAGCGGGGACTCTGACAGAAATATTTCAAATGTCATTAGAAACGGGGATGGTGCTGGAGGATTGGCGTATTGCTCATGTTGTTCCATTGTTTAAAAAGGGTTCTAAGAGTAAACCTAGCTATTATCAGCCTGTGAGTTTGACGTCAGTGGTGGGTAAATTGATGGAAAGTATTCTTAGAGATGGTAAATATAATTATCTGGATAGACAGGGTCTGATTAGAAACAGTCAACAAGGATTTGTGCATGGAAGGTCATGTTTGACAAATCTTATTGAATTTTTTGATGAGGTTACTAGGAAAGTTGACAAGGATAAAGCAGTGGATGTTGTCTATATGGACATCAGTAAGGCCTTTGACAAAGTTCCACACGGAAGGTTAGTTAGGAAGGTTCAATTGTTAGGCATTAAAATCGAAGTAGTAAAATGGATTCAGCAGTGGCTGGATGGAAGACGCCAGAGAGTAGCGGTGTCAGATTGGAGGACGGTGTGTAGCGGTGTGCCTCAGGGATCTGTACTGGGCCCAGTGTTGTTTGTCATATATATTAATGATCTGGATGATGGGGTGGTAAATTTGATTAGTAAGTATGCAGATGATACTAAGATAGGTGGAGTTGGGGATAATGAAATAGGTTTTCAAAGCTTGCAGAGAGATTTAGGCCGGTTAGAAGAGTGGGCTGAAAGATGGCAGATGGAGTTTAATGCTGAAAAATGTGAGGTGCTACATTTTGGTGGGACTAATCAAAATAGGACATACATGGTAAATGGTAGGGCATTGAAGAATGCTATAGAACAGAGGGATCTAGGAATAAAGGTGCATAGTTCCCTGAAGGTGGAATCTCATGTGGATAGGGTGGTGAAGAAAGCTTTTGGTATGCTGGCCTTTATTAATCAGAGCATTGAGTATAGGAGTTGGGATGTAATGTTGAAATTGTATAAGGCATTGGTAAGGACAAATTTGGAGATTTGTGTACAGTTCTGGTCACCAAATTATAGGAAAGATGTCAATAAAATTGAGAGAGTACAGAGGAGGTTTACTAAAATGTTGCCTGGGTTTCATCTCCTAAGTTACAGAGGCAAGTTGAACAAGTTAGGTCTTTATTCTTTGGAGCATAGAAGGTTGAGGGGGGACTTGATAGAGGTGTTTAAAATTATGAGGGGGATTGATAGAGTTGATGTGGATAGGCTTTTTCCATTGAGAATGGGGGAGATTCAAACAAGAGGACATGAGTTGAGAGTTAAAGGGCAAAAGTTTAGGGGTAACATGAGGGGGAACTTCTTTATTCAGAGAGTGGTAGCTGTGTGGAACGAGCTTCCAGCAGAAGTGGTTGAGGCAGGTTCGATGTCGTTTGAAGTTAAATTGGATAGATATATGGACAGGAAAGGAATGGAGGGTTATGGGCTGAGTGCAGGTCGGTGGGACTAGGTGAGAGTAAGAGTTCGGCACGGACTAGAAGGGCTGAGATGGCCTGTTTCCGTGTAGTAATTGTTACATGGTTATATGGTTATATAAGTGACAGTGTTGGAATCAGATATATATCTTAAAGATCCCCTTTAAACCTCCTTCCTCTCACTTTCAACATGCTGAGTTCCTCCAGCATTTTGCGTATATAGCTCAGGTCTGCTTTTGTGACCAGCTGTTAATGTTATTGGATATTGGTGATGGGGGGCATTTGACAATGGTAAGGCCATTAAATATCAAAGACATGTGGTTAGATACTTTCATGTTGGAAATGATGATTGCTTGGCACTTGGATATCATGGGAGCTGCATCTTGTCTATCAACACATGGTCTGCTTCAGTTGCTGAAGTGCTGTTGGTGGATGTGGACATTGTGCAATCTCGGTCAACACCCCCACTACTGACCCTCTGATGAAAGAACTGTCACTAATGAAGCAGCTGAGATGATTTTGGCCCAGGACTTGATCCCAAGGAGCTCCCTCAGTAAAGTCAAGGACTACAGGATCCAAAAGACACTGCTCCTTCTCCTGATAAGTTGTTTAACTCGAGCCACGACATTCATTGATTTCACCCTTCCACGTGTCAGAGTCAGAATCAGAATCAGGTTTAATATCATTAGCATATTTCATGAAATTTGTTGTCTTTGTGGCATCAGTACAATGCATTGTATAATAATAAAAACTGTAAATTACAATAAGATATATATATATTTAAAAAGTTAATTAAGTAAGTAGGGAAATACGAAAAAAGATAGTAATGAGGTAGTTTTAGAGGGCACAGTTTTAAGGTGCTTCGAAGTAGGTACAGAGGAGATGTCAGTGGTAAGTTCTTTTTTTATTTACACAGAGAGTGGTGAGTGCGTGGAATGGGCTGCCGGAGACGGTGGTGGAGGCAGATATGTTAGGATCTTCTAAGAGACTCCTGGATAGGTACATGGAGCTTAGAAAAATAGAGAGCTATGGGTAACCCTAGGTAATTTTTAAAGTACGTACATGTTCAGCACAGCATTGTGGACCGAAGGGGTTGTATTGTGCTGTAGGTCTTCTATGTTTCTGTGTTTCTA
This sequence comes from Mobula hypostoma, assembly GCF_963921235.1. Taxonomy (NCBI): domain Eukaryota; kingdom Metazoa; phylum Chordata; class Chondrichthyes; order Myliobatiformes; family Myliobatidae; genus Mobula; species Mobula hypostoma. The sequence goes on along the minus strand of NC_086108.1, from coordinate 10,469,396 downwards.
GGAAGTGATTATGGGTTCAATATCCATTCAGAAATCAGATGGCGGAGGGAAAAAAGCTATTCCTGAATAATTGAATGTGTGCCTTCAGGCTCCTATACCTCCTCCCTGACAATGAGAACAGGCCAAGCCCTGGATGACCGGGTCCTTAATGATGGATCCTGCCTCTTCGAGGTATCAACTTTTGAAAGTCTCCTCGATGCTGGGAGTGCCCATGGTGGAACTGGCTGAGTTTACAACTTTCTGCGACCCAGATGCTGTAAACATTTGATCTTATAGTTGAACTTGGAGTGAGAATAGCTCTGAAATAATACACCCACAGCCTTTGGAGCACCATATGGTTTGTGCCTCCCAGCAGCTAGGCAAATAGTTGTTCAGTGTGAAATTACACTCAGTGGCCACTTTATTAGGTACACCATGGCACAGGTAGTCCTATTCTCATTACTAGAGAGATGATGTGAGAAGTTGAACCCCAATCAGGACAAGAGGTTGTGTCCATTGGAGCCTATAGCTGAGGACATCACTGCAGGAGTCCCTCAGGACTGTGTCCTGGGCCAAAGTAATTGCAGTCTATCCCTTCCCTCCCACGTAGACCTCCATAGCTCTATCATCCATGTGCCTATTTTAGAGTCTCTTAAATGTCCTTAATGTATCTGCCTTTACCATCACACCTGGCAATGTGTTCCCCCACCCATCACTCTGTGTAATGAACTTACCTCTGACATCACCCAACTACACTTTGCTCCAGTCACCTTAAAAATATGCCCACTTGTACTAGCCATTTAGGCCCTTGGAAAAGGTCTTTGGCTGTCCACTCCTTCAGCCATTTACCCTCCCCACCTATCATCTCACATTACTCCTTTTGTCTTTTCCCATCCCCTTGCATCCTCCTGCCTTCCCCCTTTTACCTGGTCTCATCTATCACCTTCTAGTCCTGCTTCTCCCCAACCCCCTCCCCCTCCCCTCCCCCTCCCCTTTTGTTCTTCCTCCTTCCTTTCCAGCCCAAATCGTTTCACTTCATTGATGCTGCTTGATCTGCTCAATTCCTCCAGTGTCTTGTGCATGCTGCTCCAAAAGCTCTTGTGTCAAGGCAATAAGTATAATTGTTTAAGGGCAGGAGTCTCATAAAGCGATAAGACATAGGAGCAGAATTTTGGCCCTTCGGCATTCCATCGTGCCGGATTTATTATCAGGAAAGGGGCTTGTTTTGCTGTTGTTGTATTTTGTTCTGTTGTGTTTTGTGTTGTTCTGCCAAGCATTGTAGGCATGCTATGTTGGCACTTGACTGCGGGTGATGCTTGTGGGTACCTTATCAACATCTGCTTTAAATATACCCCGTGACTTGGTCTCCACAGCTGCCTATGGGAATGAACTCTGCAGATTCATCATCCTCTGCCTGAAGAAATTCCTCTTCATCTCCGTTCCAAATGGACATCCCTCTATTCTGAGGCTGTACCCTCTGGTCGTAGACTCCCTCCACCATAGGAAACATCCTCTCCATATCTACCCTATTGAGGCCTTTCAATATTCGATAGGTCTCAATGAGATCCCCCCTCATTCTTCTGAACTCCAGCAAGGACAGGCCCAAAGCCATCAAATGCTCCTCATATGCTAACATGCTCCTCATACATTAACCTTTTCATTCCCAGGATCTGTTTTGTGAGCTTGCACATCCTTTCTTAGATAGGGGCCCTAAAACTACTCACAGAATATCTAAACTTCTTATACAGCCTCAAAATTACATCCTTGTTTTTATATTCCAGTTCTCTTAAAATGAATGCTAATATTGCGTTTGCCTTCCTCACCACCGACTCAACCTGCACAAGGACTCCCAAGTCCCCTTGCACCTCCAATTTCTGATTTTGCTCATATAGAAGTAGTGTACACAACTTTATTCCTTTTACAAAAGTGCATGATCATACCCTTCCCTACCCTAGATTTCATCTGCCACTTATCTTAAAGTAGAAAGGCACATACAACTAGAGAGTCCACACTGCGGCTACTCAGTACAGTTCTGATCACTATACCATAGGGATTTGATGGTGAGCATGTGTGTGATGGCCTGTGTCTGCTCTGACTCTACAAGGAAAGAGAGGGTATAGAAAGATTTTACCTAGGATTACGTCAAGCCTGGAGCATTACAACACTGGGGAAAGTTGGCACAACACTGTGGGTTGAAGAGCCCGTAGTGTGTTGTTCCATGTTCTAAAAACTCGCAGAACCAAAGTCAGTGTTGTCTCCAGTGTTGAAGCAGCAAGAGGTAATTTAAACAATCACTCTGCTTATTGATTGAAATTCTCAACTCTGCTTTGCTCTGCACACTCACTATCTGACCTGTGGGTGCAACCCACATTCCTAACTTTATTAAAGACCTCCAGCATCTACAGTCGTGTTTTCTGGAGATTTCATACTTACTTGTTTTAAATTCAAATTTTATTTAATTCTACTGGCTGAATCACCATCTGGTAAGGTTGGTGGGAGTGTGGTGGGGTTGGGGGAGAGGGTCAAACTAAGCTGTGCAGAGTTGTAAACATAATCATCTCCATCATGGGCACCAGCTGCCATAGTATCCAGGACATCTTCAAGGAGCGATGCCTCAAAAAGGCAGCGTCACCATTAGGGACCCCCGTCACCCAGAACATGCCCTCTCTATTTGATACCATCAGGAAGAAGCCAGAAGGCACCCCCTCAGCAATTCAGGAACAGCTTCTTTTCTTCTGCCATCCGATTGGACATTGAACCCATGAACACTACCTCACTACTTTTTTATTTCGATTTTTGCACCACTTATTTAACTTAGCTGTGTAATATATGTATTACTGTAATTCATGTTTTTTCTATCATTATGTATTGCATTTTACAGCTGTTACAAGGACAACAAATTTCACAACATATGCTAGTGATATTAAACCCGTTTCTGATTCTGAAACAGAGTGGAATAGGCCCTTCCGGTTCGACAAGTCGTGCTGCCCAGTAACCCACCTATTCAACCCTCTCCTGATCACAGGAGAATTTACAATGAGTAATTAACCAACTAACTGGTACACGCTTGGACTGTGGGATGAACGTACAAACCTTACAATGATGTGGGAATTGAGCTGCGAACTCAAACAACCTGAGCCGTAATGGCTTTGCAATAGCTGCTATGAGCTGTGTATATCTTGAGAGTCCTGGAGAGGATAAACAGCAAGGATTTATCTCAAGAAGTTGAAGAGTGTATGGACCCACTGCCTGGAAAAGATGTGAATACAGAGCCCTTCACCTCATTGAAAAGGTTCTTGGACAGGTAGTGGAGTACCCCAAGGGTACTGGGTGCATCCTTGCCTGATGAAAGATACAACCTCCACACAGAAAGTTCAGTAAGGTTTCATCCGGCTAGTACCCGAGTTGGTGGGATGCTGCATAGAGTAATATATGAATAAATAATTTCAGTAACGACTGTGAAATGCTGTGTGAAGCACAGATCTATGCACTTTTAAAGATTTGTGTTATCACTTGAGCTTTAAAAATAATGACAGACAGTCTCATTGAAACATTACAGAATTGGTAGTTACTAATTGGTTTATTATTATCATACGTACCGCGACACAGCAAAAAGCTTTTCGGCACGTGACATCCAGACAGATCACCCCACATTCCAGTACATCAAGGTAGCACAAAGGCAAAGCCGATAACCGAATGCAGAATTCAGTGTTACTGTGACAGAGAAAGATCAGGGTAGTTATCAGAATTGGAATCAGGTTTATTATCACGGACTCACTGCCTAGATCATGAAATTTATTGTTTTGCAACAGCAGTATGGCTCAAGACATAAAATAATTTTATTATTAACATATAGCATGGAGCAGGCTCACCCAGTCCTGTTTGAGCTGCAATGCCCAGCAATCCCGATTTAATCCTCGCTTAATCCTGGGACAATTAACATTGACCAATTAACCTACCAACTGCTACGTCTTTGGACTATGGGAGGAAATCAGAGCACCTGGTGAAGACCCACACAGTCACGGGGAGAACGCAGCAGCGAGAATTGAACCCCTGTCCCTGCACTGTAAAGTATTGTGCTGACCGCTACAATACCATGCCTCCAATTACAACAAATCATGGAATAAATCTTCATTATCATTATGTGCCGTCTTATATGATGTGGGAAATCTTGGTTTTTGACCATGACTGTTCTTGGCAAACTTTTCTACAGAATTGGTTTTGCCATTGCTCTCTTATGGATGGTGTCTTTTTACAAGACATGACCCCAGCCATTATCAATCATTCATTACGTGCCCTGTCGTATGACATGGGCAATCATGGCCTTTCCATAACCATGATTGTCTGTGGCAAATTTTTCTACAGAACTGGTTTACCATTGCTTTCTTCTGGACAGTGTCTTTACAAGACAGATGACCCCAGCCATTATCAATCCTTCGTTATGTGCCGTGTTATATGACATGGGTGATCACGGTCCATCCATGACTATTATTCTTCTTGGCAAATATCTCTACAGAATTGGTTTGCCATTGCCTTCTTCTGGGCAGATAGGTGACTCCAGCCATTATGAACACTCTTCACAGGTTGTCTGCCTGGTGACAGTGGTCACATAACCAGGACTTGTGATCTGCACCGGCTGCTCATACGACCATCCACCACCTGCTCCCATGGCTTCACGTGACCCTGATTCCGGGGGGGGGGGGGCGCTAAGCTACACCTTGCCCAAGGGTGACCTGCAGGCTAAAGGAAGGAATCAGGTTCAGATTTAATATCATCGGCATATGCCATGAAATTTGTCGACTTTGCGGTAGCAGTACGAAGCAATACACAATGCGAGGCCCCGTCAGTCAGGGTCGACCTGGGTGTTGTGTCCCAGTTGTCTAGATACACAAGCCTGGGCAGTACAATGTGGAGAACAACCTAAACACAAGGAACTCTGCAGATGCTGGAAATTCAAGCAGCACACACAAAAAATGCTGGTGGACGCAGCAGGCCAGGCAGCGTCTATAGGAAGACGTGCAGTCTACATTTCGGGCCAAGACCCTTCGTCAGGACTAACTGAAAGAAGAGTTAGTAAGAGATTTGAAAGTTGGAGGGGGAGGGGAGATCCAAAATGATAGGAGAAGACAGGAGGGGAAGGGATGGAGCCAAGAGCTGGACAGGTGATAGGCAAAAGGGATATGAGAGGATCATGGGACAAGAGGTCCGGGAAGAAAGACAAGGGGGAGGGGGGTGAACCCAGAGGATGGGTAAGGAGTTATAGTGAGAGGGACAAAGGGAGAAGAGGAGAGAGAGAAAAAGGGGAAAAGAAAAAAAAAATAAATAAGGGATGGGGTACCAAGGGGAGGTGGGGCATTAACAGAAGTTAGAGAAGTCAATGTTCATGCCATCAGGTTGGAGGCTACCCAGATGGAACATAAGGTGTTGTTCCTCCAACCTGAGTGTGGCTTCATCTTGACAGTAGAGGAGGCCGTGGATAGACATATCAGAATGGGAATGGGACGTGGAATTAAAATGTGTGGCCCCTGGGAGATCCTGCTTTCTCTGGCGGATAGAGCGTAGGTGCTCAGCAAAACAGTCTCCCAGCCTGTGTCGGGTCTCGCCAATATATAGAAGGCCACATCAGGAGCACCGGACGCAGTATATCACCCCAGCCGACTCACAGGTGAAATGTCGCCTCACCTGGAGGGACTGTCTGGGGCCCTGAATGGTGGTGAGGGAGGAAGTGTAAGGGCATGTGTAGCACTTGTTCCGCTTACAAGGATAAATGCCGGGAGGGAGATTGGTGGAGAGGGATGGGGGGAACAAATGGACAAGGAAGTCACATAGGGAGCGATCCCTGTGGAAAGCGTGGGGGGGGGGAGGGAAAGATGTGTTTAGTGGTGGGGTCCCATTGGAAGTGGTGAAAGTTACAGAGAATTCTATATTGGACCCGCAGGCTGGTGGGGTGGTAGGACAAGGGGATGTCATAAGGCGGGGGCTGGGAGTGGACCAAATGCACGACACAGACACTGAAGTACTAGGAACAGGACTTGATTAGAGAGCGGGGACAAGATCACAGACTTGGGCTAATGCATTCACTAGGCAAGCGGGACCAGGACTAGGAACTGGGAACTAGGAGCCTGGGCTTGGACTCTGAGCCAGAGACTGGACAAGGACCCAGAACCTGGGTCTCGACTCGGGCTCGGACCCCGGAACTAGGCGAGGACAAGACGAGGCTTGGGTTCCTCGAGGCAAGGACATGACAAGGCTTGGGTTCGGACTCCGAGCCAGGGATTGAACAAGGACCCAGAACCTGGGTCTTGACTTGGGCTCGGACTCTGGAACTACACAAAGACATGACCTGGTCTTGGGAGACAGGAACTTCAGAGCCTTGGACAAGGACTGGATGCTCGGAGCCTTAAACGAGGACAACAGGAACGCAGAACACAGAGCCTTGGTGTTGGGAGAGACAGGAACACAGGGACATGGAACACAGAGCCAGGACCCCTCCTTGGGAACAGGACTTGGGGCGGGGGCTCTACACAGAGTCAGGACCCCTCCTAGGGAGCAGGACATAGGGCCAGGACTCATATACAGAACACTGAGACAGATCTCCACTCAAGGTAACAGCAACCGGCCAGATCTACCCAGCGGAGGCAAAGGCACAAAGAGACAGTTCCCAACACAAGGTAGTGGCAAACAGCCGAACCTACCTAGCGAAGGCATGGACACAGAGATGGTTCTCAAGACAAGGTAGTGGCAAACGGCCAGACCTACCTAGCAAAGGCATGGACACAGAGATGGTTCCCAACACTAGGTAGCAGCAAATGGCCAGACCTACCTAGTGAAGGCAATAGACAATAGATGCAGGAGTAGGCCATTCGGCCCTTCGAGCCAGCACCGCCATTCACTGTGATCATGGCTGATCATCTACTACCAGTATCCAGTTCCTGCCCTATCCCCATAACCTTTGATTCCACTATCTTTAAGAGCTCTATCCATCCCTTTTTTGAAAGCATCCAGAGACTTGGCCTCCACAGCCTTCTGGGGCAGAGCATTCCATATATCCACCATTCTCTGGGTGAAAAAGTTTTTCCTCAACTCCATTCTAAATGGCCTACCCCTAATTCTTAAACTGTGGCCTCTGGTTCTGGACTCATCCATCAGCAGGAACATGCTTCCTGCCTGCAGCATGTCCCTTAATAATCTTATATGTTTCAATAAGATCCCCTCTCGGCCTTCTAAATTCCAGTGTATATAAACCCAGTCACTCCAATCTTTCGACATATGACAGTCCCGCCATCCTGGGAATTAACCTTGTGAACCTACACTGCACTCCCTCAATAGCAAGAATGTCCTTCCTCAAATTTGGAGACCAAAACTGCACACAGTACTCCAGGTGTGGTCTCACCAGGGCCCTGTACAGCTGCAGAAGGACCTCTTTGCTCTTATACTCAATTCCCCTTGTTATGAAGGCCAGCATGCCATTAGCTTTCTTCACAGCCTGCAGTACTTGGATGCTTGTTTTCAGTGACGGATGTACAAGAACACCTTGATCTCGTTATGCTTCCCCTTTTCCTAACTTGACTCCATTTAGATAATAATCTGCCTTCCTGTTCTTAACACCAAAGTGGATAACTACACATATATCCACATTAAACTGCATCTGCCATATTTCTGCCCACTCACCCAGCCTGTCCAAGTCACCCTGCATTCTCATGACATCCTCCTCACATTTCACACTGCCACCCAGCTTTGTGTCATCAACTAATCTGCTAATGTTACTTTTAATTCCCTCATCTAAATCATTAATATATATTTTAAACAGCTGCGGTCCCAGCACTGAACCCTGTGGTACCCCACTGGTCACCACCTGCCATTCCGAAAGGGACCCGTTAATCGCTACTCTTTGTTTTCTGTCAGCCAGCCAATTTTCACCCCATGTCAGTACTCTGCCCCCAATACCATGTGCCATAATTTTGCCCACTAATCTCCTATGTGGGACTTTATCAAAGGCTTTCTGAAAGTCCAGGTACACTACATCCACTGGCTCTCCCTTGTCCATTTTCATAGTTACATCCTCAAAAAATTCCAGAAGATTAGTCAAGCACGATTTCCCCTTCGTACATCCATGCTGACTCAGACCAATCCTGTTACTACTATCCAGATGTGTCGTAATTTCATCTTTTATAATTGACTCCAGCATCTTTCCCACCATCGACGTCAGGCTAACTGGTCTATAATTCCCTGTTTTCTCTCTTCCTCCCTTCTTGAAGAGAGGGACAACATTAGCCACCCTCCAATCCACAGGAACTGATCCTGAATCTATAGAACATTGGAAAATGATTACCAATGCGTCCATGATTTCTAAAGCCTCCTCCTGAAGTACCCTGGGATGCAGACCATCAGGTCCCGGGGACTTAGCAGCCTTCAGACCCAACGGCCTATCCAACACCATTTCCTGCCTAATATAAATTTCCTTCAATTCATCCATTACCCTGGGTCCTTTAGCAACTATTACATCTGGGAGATTGTTTATGTCTTCTCTAGTGAAGTTCAACTCGTCTGCCATTTCCTTGTTCCCCATAATAAATTCACCCGCTTCTGTCGTCAAGGGCTCAATTTTGGTCTTAATTGTTTTTTTCCTTTTCACATACCCAAAGAAGCTTTTACTATCCTCCTTTATATTCTTGGCTAGTTTACCTTCATACCTCATTTTTTCTCTGCGTATTGCCTTTTTAGTTACCTTCTGTTGCTCTTTAAAAGTTTCCCAATCCTCCGGCTTCCCACTCGTTTTTGCTATATTATACTTCTATTTTTATACCGTCTGTTACTTCCCTTGTCAGCCTCGGCCTCCCCTTACTCCCCTTAGAATCTTTCTTCCTCTTTGGAACGAACTGATCCTGCACCTTCCGCATTATTCCCAGAAACACTTCCCATTGCTGTTCCACTATCATCCCTGCGAGGGTATTGTTTCATTGAACTTTGGCCAGCTCCTCCCTCATAGTTCCCTTTGTTCAACTGTAATACTGACACTTCCGAGTTTCCCTTCTCCCTCTCAAATTGTGGATGAAAACTTATCATATTATGGTCACTACCTCCTAATGGCTCCTTTACCTCAAGGAGCCTGATCAAATCCAGTTCATTGCACAACACTAAATCTAGAATTGGATTCTCTCTGGTAGGCTCCAGTACAAGCTGTTCTAAGAATCCATCTTGGAGGGACTCCACAAACTCCCTTTCTTGGGGTCCAGTACCAACCTGATTCCTCCAGTCTACCTGCATGTTGAAGTCCCCCATAACAACTATAGCATTATTAGGCATGGACACAGAGACAGTTCTCAACACTAGGTAGCAGCAAACAGCTGGACCTACCTAGTGAAGGCATGGACACAGAGACAGTTTCAAACAACAATTGACAGTTCCTTATCTTGCTCCGGCAGTTGAACTTCACAGCAGTGCAGGCAAAGGTTGCAGGTGAGAGTTACAGGTGAGGCAAGGCTTCAGGAGGAAGTGGCAGAGAAGGGACTTAGACAGGGGATTTGGACAGGAACAATCCAGCAACTGAAGCTGAACCAAGGAGCTATTTATGTAGCCAGCCCAAAATGTGAATCAGCTGCCTCAATTAGAGCACCCAACAGAAAAAGGGAAAACCAGAAAACCTGGAATAAGGAATGATGGACCGGACCGTGAACTGGAATCCGGACTTCACGGACTGTACCATGACAGGGGAGCCCTATTCCCAGTGGCATGGCAGGAGGATAGGGTGAGAGCAGATATGCGTGAAATGGGAGAGATGCATTTGAGAGCAGAGTCGATGGTGGAGGAAGGGAAGCCCCTTTCTTTAAAAAAGGAAGACATCTCCTTCGTCCCGGAATGAAAGCCTCATCCTGAGAGCAGATGCGGCGGAGACGAAGGAATTGTGAGAAGGGGATGGCATTTTTGCAAGAGATAGGGTGGGAAGAGGAATAGTCCAGGTAGCTGTGAGAGTCCGTAGGCTTATAGTATATATTAGTAGATAAGCTGTCTACAGAGGTAGAGACAGAAAGATCAAGGAAGGGGAGGGAGGTGTCGGAAATGGACCAGGTAAACTTGAGGGCAGGGTGAAGGTTGGAGGCAAAGTTAATGAAGTCAATGAGCTCAGCATGCGTGCAGGAGAACAACCTGTCATCTATGTAGCAGGTTCCCTCTCTCCACCTATCTGATGAACCCAAAGGGATGGCAGAGATCGATACAGTTTGGTACCAACAGCATCGCAGGGGTTGCCAGTCAGCATTGAACTCTAATTGAACTGCCTTAGGGACTCCGGCTCTGGATTTTTCCTTGGGGTGTACTCCCGAATCCTTCCCCATTGAGTGTGTATAGCCGCAAGGCAGTGGAGGTTTTAGATCAGAGTTTTCCTTCACCTAGATGAGCTGCCGACCACGGCTGACAAGCCCCATCGCCTGACATACATAATAACAGAGAAAAAACTGTGAATTACAATAAGAATATATATATGTAAATACATAAAATAATTAAATTAAATAAGTAATGCAAAATTAGAAATAAAAATGTAGTGAGGTAGTGTTCACGGGTCCACGATCCATTCAATACAAACTCAATTTTGCTACTCCCAAAAAAAGTCATACGAATTGCAAATAAGAGAAGTATTATGAGCCAACCAATCCACTATTTATTCAACTAAACACTTCAAAATTAAATGGACAGCTACCACAAAGTATCCAAAGGTTGTTTAAGATGAGAGAAAGTCAACATGAGCTGAGAGGAACATGTATATTTCAAAAACAAAGGATAGGTAGAAATGTAAAAAATCATTGTGTTTCAGTCAGAGGGGTGAATCTATAGAACAGTTGTAGTGAGAATTTAAAAACATGCACCACACTTGACAAGTTTAAAAAATTATTTAAAAATAATATAATGAACAAATATAAAATACATGATTTAAAATGAATGGGAGTAATGTAAATAAATGATACTTGGAATTGGATTTTGTGTTAAAAGATTATGAAATTTTTTGTTTTGATGTGATGAATGATGCCAAATATGTTGTTGTATAAGTAAGAGGGGTAGGCGTAATAAGCTGTAGCTTCAGCCTACATCCTTTCAGTCTGTTTTAAGGAATATCTATGTCTTCTTGTTGTAATTTTGTCCTATGAAATGATCGTTATGAAATCATCATTGAAAATGATGCTTCTTGTTACGTTTGTACTGACCGAAATAAATTTAATTCATTCATTCATTCATAAATCAGATGGCCGAGGAGAAGAAGCTGTTCCTGAATCACTGAGTGTGTATCTTCAGGCCCTATACCTTCTCCGCGACGGGAAAAATGAGATCAAGGCATGACCAGGGTGATGGGGGTCCTTAATGATGGACAACGTCTTTTTGAGGCATTATTCCTTGAAGGTGTCCTGGATACTATGGAGGCTAGTATTAAAGGAGGAGAGCCCTACCCCACCGGCTAAAACAATCAATAAATAGTTAAAAGTGGAGTTATAAGGTGCTGTTCATGAGTTCACAGATCATTCAGAAATCTGATAGCAGAGGGGAAGAAGCAGTCACTAACTCACTGAGCATGGCTCTTTAGGTTCCTGTACCTCCTCTGTGATGGTGAGGTAGACAAATAACCAGTAAAGACTGCAATGCGGTAAATTGAGAGATCGCTGCTCATCTTAATTATACAAAGATTGGTTCCGTAGTACTTATAACAGTTGGATTGAAGATCTCCTCGAGGCAGGTGAATGTGCTTTCAAGTTTTTGTATCTTCTGCCTGATGGAAAAGTGGATGTTTGGGCTGGAGTGGCCTTTGATTACGTTGGCTGCTCTTCCAAATCAGGGGGGAAAGTGTAGACAAACTGAAAGATCTAATTGCCACAGAGATAGTTCAGCAAGGCTTCATCTTGCTGGGACTTGAAATGGTGGAACCGCTGCTAGAGAGTAACACATAAAAACAATAATTTTAATGAGACTGTGAAATGCTGTGTGAAACATAAGTTTATGCTCTTATAACTTGCTGGTTATCTGGGTCTGTACTGAGTTTCAAACACTGAGAACGGATCTCATTGAAATTCTTTGCAGGATTTTGATGGTGATCGACAGTCTGGAGGTGTGGGAGATGTTTCAGTAAGATGTTTAAGCTGCTGGAGGAGAAATCTCAAACACCTGGGCAGTTATCTGCTGTGCATGCATGCTGAAGGCCAGTGTAGTCATAGAGTCACAGAATGCTTCATAAACACAAGAGATTCTGCAGATGTTGGAAATCCAGAGCAATACACACAAAATGCTGAAGGAACTCAGCAGGTCAGGCAGCATCTATGGAAATCAGTAAACTGTTGATGTTTCAGGCCAAGACCTTGAACAGAACTGGAAAAGAAGGGTAAAGTCTCCAGAATAAAGAAAGGTAGTGGAGAGGAAGGACAAGCTAGAAGGTGATAGGTGAAGCTAGATGGGTGGGTCTCACCTGCCTATTACCACACTCCGTGCCCCTCCCCCTCCCCTTTCTCCTATGGTCCACTCTCATCTCCCATCTAATCTAACCTAATAATCTAATCCATCAGATTCCACCTTCTCCAGCCCTTGAACTTTCCCACCCTCCTGGCTTCACCTATCACCTTCTAGTAATCCTCCTTCTCTCCACCCCCACCTTTTTATTCTGGCAACCTCCCCCTTCCTTTCCAGTCTTGAAGAAGGGTCTTGGCCTGAAACGTCAACTGTTTGTTCATTTCCATAGATGCTGCCTGACCTGCTGAGTTCCTCCAGTGTTTTATGTAACTTTCTTTATAAGTCAGACTTTTCAATGGTCTCTTACCTCTTCTCCTCACCTGCCTATCACCTCCCACAGTGACTCTCCTCCTTCCCTTTCTCCTAAGGTCCACTCTCCTCTCCTATCAGCTTCCTTCTTCTCCAGCCCTTGACCTTTCCCACCCATCTGGCTTCACCTATCACCTTCCAGCTAGCCTCCTTCCTCTCCACAATTGGTATTTATTAATAGGTTTACTTTTGTCATATGCACCATGGCACAGTAACATCCAGACAAATCACCCCAAACATCAGTACATCAAGATAGTACAAAGGCGAAACCAATAACCGAACGCAGAATTCAGTGTTGCTGTGACAGAGAGAGCAGGGCAGCTATCAGCATTAGAATCAGGTTTAATAAGACAGACTCACTGTATAGATCATGAAATTTATTGCTTTACAGCAGCACTACTAAGAAAAGCATAAAATTACTACAAATTACATAATAAGTCATCGTCTTCAACTTCATTTCCTGTGATGTATGATGTGGGCTATCATGGTCTATCAATATGATCGTTCTTGGCAAAACTTGGTGGAGCTCAGAGTGGGGAAGAGTGGGGCATCCCTGCTACTGGGTGTGGGACGGAGAGTTCTGGAGCAGAATTCCTACTGGGTGGGAGAGGCACAAAGTGGATTGGAGCAGGATTCCTTCTGGCTGGGAGAGGGACAGAGAGAGCAGGGGCAGAATTCCTGCTGACTGGGAAAGGGACAGAGAGAGCGGGGGCAGAATTCTTTCTGACCGGGAGAGAGACTGGAGGGGAGAGGGATGGAATGGACTGGGGCAGAATTCCTACTGGCTGGGAGGGAGATGGAGTGGTTGGGGTAGAATTCTTACTGGCAAGGAGTGGTGTAGAGCTAAGTCAGCAAGGTTTCCTTAAGGGGAGAAATTTGCCAGACAATTCTGTTGAAATTCTTTAAGGAAATAACGGGTAGAATACACAAAGGAGAGTCAGTGGATGTTGCTTATTTGGACTTTCAGAAGATCTTTAATAAGGTGGTACACATGAGGCTGCTTAACGAGATAGGATTACATTGTATTACTGGAAAAACACTTGCATGGACGGAGGATTGGCTGACTGGTGCAAGGCAAATGGTGGGAATAAAAGGTGCCTTTTCTGGCTGGCTGATGGCAACTACTGCCACGTCGCAGGGGTCAGTGTTCGGTCCACTACTTCTATTAGGGGAGGGAATGTGGAAGGAAACCGCAGCTGCCGAAGGAAACCCATGCAGTCACGAGGAGAACATACAAACTCCTTTCAGACAGTGACAGGAATTGAACACAGGTCACCGGTGCTGTAAAGTGTTATGTTAACCTCTAAGCCTCCGTGATTAGGGTAATGGACAAGAAAGTGGCAGATGGAATACAGTGTAGTGAAGTGAAGGGCCATGCATTTTGATAGAAAGAATAAAGGCGTCGACTACTTTCTAAATTCAGAAATCGGAGATCCTAGGAGTTAACTTGCAGATTGAGTCGGTGGTAAGGAAGGCAAATTCAATGTTAGCATTCATTTCAAGAGGACTAGAATGTCAAGAGGACCAGGCAGAATGGTGGGACCAAGGATGGCAGCAAGTGCAGATTCAGCAAAGCTAGAACCATTCAGATCAATGAGCAACATACGGGGATCAACAGGCACAGCATCCACACCCAGGTGAATCTGTACCGGAGCTGTGTTCTGTCCATGCTCTTGCCTTTTTAAATCTTTTTATTGAGTAAGTATACAAAAAAGGTAAGCCATATAAACATTAATACAATGTTAAAGTACAATAAAATTCCAAAAGATAACAATACCAAAAAGAAAATACTACAAACAATGTAATTTAAGCATAAGAAACCAAGATAACATAATAGTATACTAGATTTTATATATATCAATGGAAAAAAAAGAAAAAAAAAACCCCCAAAAAAAAACCCACCGTGCAACTACCTAAAAGCAAAGCAAAGCAATGGGCTAACTTGAAACCAAACAGAGTTAAACTTAAAATCACGTCCTCAATCCCGACCTCCATTAAAACAGTGAAAAAAAAACAAGAAGGGTAAATATTACATTAAATGAAAATATCGAATAAAAGGTCCCCAAATCTGTTCAAATTTAAATGAAGAATCATAAAGGTTACTTCTAATTTTCTCCAGATTCAAACATAAAATCGTCTGAGAAAACCAAAAAAAGGTAGTTGGAGCATTAAGCTCTTTCCAATGTTGTAAAATACATCTTTTCGCCATTAAAGTAAGAAATGCAATCATTCTACGGGCTGAAGGGGAAAGATTACTAGAAATTTTAGGTAGTCCAAAGATAGCAGTAATAGGGTGAGGAGAGATATCTATATTTAATACCTTAGAAATAATATTGAAAATATCTCTCCAAAAAGTTTCCAAAGTAGGGCAAGACCAAAACATATGAGTTAAAGAGGCTATCTGCCCCGAACATCTATCACAGAAAGGATTAATATGCGAGTAAAAACGCGCTAACTTATCTTTGGACATATGTGCTCTATGAACCACTTTAAATTGAATTAGGGAATGTTTAGCACAAATAGAGGAAGTATTAACTAATTGTAAAATCTGCCCCCAATCATCCACAGAAATGGTAAGCCCCAATTCCTGTTCCCAATCTACCCTAATCTTATCAAATGGAGCTTTCCTAAGTTTCATAATAATATTATAAATCATAGCCGATGCACCTTTCTGACATGGATTAAGGTTAATTATCGAATCTAAAATATATATAGGAGGAAGCATTGGAAAGGAAGAAAGTATAGTACTTAGGAAATTTCTAACTTGTAAATATCTAAAAAAATGTATTCTTGATAAGTTATATTTATTAGATAATTGTTCAAAAGACATAAGGGAACCATCTAAAAATAAATCCAAAAACCGTAAAATACCCTTAGTCTTCCAAATTTGAAAAGCGCGATCCGTAAAAGAGGGAGGAAAAAATATGTTGCCTAAAATAGGAATCGCTAACCCGAATTGATTAAGATCAAAAAATTTTCTGAATTGAAACCAAATGCGCAAAGCATATTTAACTATCGGGTTAGAGACCTGCTTAAGGCGTTTCGAATCAAAAGGAAGAGAGGAACCTAAAATAGAACCAAGTGTATAACCCTGAACAGATTGTAATTCCAATGCTACCCATTTAGGAATAGATAGTATGTCCCGGTCAAGTAACCAAAATTTCATATGTCGAATATTAATAGCCCAATAATAAAATCTAAAGTTAGGTAATGCTAAACCTCCATCTCTCTTAGCTTTCTGTAAATGTATTTTACCCAGTCTCGGATTCTTATTCTGCCAAATAAATGAAGAAATTTTAGAGTCAACTTTATCAAAAAAAGATTTAGGAACGAAAATTGGTAATGCCTGAAACACATATAAAAATTTTGGCAAAAAAAACATCTTAACTGCATTAATACGACCAATCAAAGTTAAATATAAGGGAAACCATTTAGATGAAAGTTGAGTAATATGGTCTATTAATGGTAAAAAGTTAGTCTTAAATAAATCTTTATGTTTACAAGTAATTTTAATCCCAAGATATGAAAAGTAATTATTAATCAATTTAAATGGAAATTTATAATATAAAGGAAGATGTTTATTAATCGGAAAAAGTTCACTCTTACTAAGATTTAATTTATAACCTGAGAAAAGACCAAATTGTGCTAATAACTCTAAAACAGCAGGAATGGATCTCTCAGGATTAGAAATATATAAAAGTAAATCATCAGCATAGAGTGATAATTTATGGGACTTTAATCCCCGAGTTATCCCAGTAATATTTGAAGATTCTCGAATAGCAATTGCAAGAGGTTCTAATGCAATATCAAATAATAGGGGACTAAGAGGACAGCCTTGTCCAGTACCACGAAAGAGAGGAAAAAAAGGTGAGTTTAAGGAGTTAGTACGAACCGAGGCTACAGGGGAGTGATATAACAGTTTAATCCAGGATATAAATTTCAAGCTAAAATTAAACATTTCAAGCACCTTAAATAAATAAGGCCATTCTACTCTATCAAAAGCTTTCTCGGCATCTAAAGAAATAACACACTCAGGAACATTTTGTGAGGGAGTATAAACGATATTTAACAATGTACGAATATTATAAAAAGAGTAACGACCTTTAATAAAACCCGTTTGGTCTTCCAAAATAATAGAAGGAAGTACTTTTTCTAGTCTATTTGCTAATAACTTAGAAAAAACTTTAGAATCAACATTTAATAAAGATATTGGTCTATAAGATGCACATTGAGCAGGGTCTTTATCCTTCTTTAGTATTAAAGAAATTGATGCTCTATTAAAAGATTCCGGAAGTTTACCAAGTTTCAAAGAAGCCTCAAAAACCTTATAGAGCCAAGGAATCAATAAAGAAGCAAAACATTTATAAAATTCAACGGTAAACCCATCAGGGCCAGGAGCTTTCCCCAGATTCATAGAAAAAATAACATTCTTAATCTCATCCATTGTAATGGAAGTATCTAATAAAGAAGACATATCCTGTGAAATCTGAGGGAAGTCTAACTTATCTAAAAAATCATTCATATATTTAGAATCTCGAGGAGACTCTGATTGATATAAAGAAGAATAAAAATCACAAAAGGTTTGATTAATCCCCACATGATCCAATATCAATCGATCATTTTGGTTATAAATCTGATTGATTTGAGATTTAACATAATTAGATTTCAATTGATTAGCCAGCAGCTTGCCAATTTTATCACTGTGAACATAAAAATCACTTCTTGTTTTCTTTAATTGGTTTACAATCGAGGACGAGAGTAGTAAACTGTGTTCCATTTGAAGTTCAGTTCTTTGTTTGTATAGCTCCTCAGAAGGAGCCATAACATATTTCTTATCAATTTCTTTAATCTTGTCCACAATTGCCATCTCCTCCTGCTTCTGTTTCTTCCTCAAAGCAACGGAATACGAAATAATCTGACCCCGAATATAGGCTTTAAAAGTGTCCCAAAGAGTGTTAACCGAAATATCTTCTGTATGGTTAATTGTAAAAAAAAGCTCAATCTGTTCATTCATAAAATTAACAAAGTCCGAGTCCTGAAGCAACAGCGAATTAAAATGCCATTGTCTATTGTTTGGTATATTGGCCATAATTTTAATAGAAAGCTTAAGTGGAGCATGATCCGAAATGGTTATAGAATCATAATCACATTTAATCACTGAAGGAATGAGACGAGAATCAATGAAAAAATAATCAATTCTTGAATAGGAATGATGAACATGTGAAAAGAAGGAAAAATCTTTTTCCTGAGGATGCAGAAAACGCCAAATGTCCGTCGACCCAGAATCAGAAAGGAAAAAATTAATCAAATTTGCAGATTTATTAGGTAAAGTCCGTAAAGGAGCCGAACGGTCCAAAGCTGGAGATAAACAGGTATTAAGATCTCCGCCCCAAATCAATGAAAACTCGTTCAAATTCGGAAACTGATCAAACAATGATTTATAAAATTCCGGACAATCCATATTAGGAGCATAAACATTAACCAAAACTACTTTTTTATTAAATAGTAAACCACTAACCAGTAAAAATCTACCATTCGGATCAGAGATAATATCCTGTTGTATAAAAGTAACTGAGGAGTCTATAAAAATAGAGACGCCTCGAATCTTAGCATTGGAGTTCGAATGAAATTGTTGTCCCTTCCAGAATTTGAAAAAACGTAGTCTGTCCCCCCTCCGTACATGGGTCTCTTGTAAAAATAAAATTTGTGCTTTAAGTCTCCGGAACACTTTAAAAACTTTTTTCCTTTTAATAGGATGATTAAGACCATTAGTATTCCAGGAGACAAAATTAATAATAGACTCCATAAATCCTAAAGTCAACCCATAACAAGGAGGATTGACAATAGGCGCGACCCACAAACCCGGAGAGGAAACAGAACATACAAAAGATACCGGGGAAAAGGACGCAACCAATACTTCAATAATGTATATAGCCCAAAGAGAAACAAACTAAAACGTGAAGCCCCTCCCACCACCCCCCACCCCAAGACCCCAAGGCGAAATCTAAAGCAGACCCGCCAGAAAGAAGCAAGCGCTAAAACTACCCCCATGACTTCCGGTATACGCTCCCTAAAAAAAAGGTATAAATATGAAAAGGGTCAGCTAATTGTAAAACAGTAAAAAAATAAGTAAAAAAAAGTTAGCTCAATTAAAATACACACAGAACAGAACAAAAGCCGGAAAGTATATATTAAAAAAAAACCACAATAAACCTCAAACTCATGAATAGACACAGCAACAAAAAAAAATAGGATTATTAACATAAAATGATTATAAAAAGCAAAACAGAATAAAATTTAAAAAAAACTACAAAATTTAAGGCCGCACAGGAAATACGTAAGATGACAAAAGGGAAGTAACCACTCAGAATCCCCTGGGAAAAGAAAGAAATGACGCAGTTAAAAAGAAAGTTTAGCAGCCATATTAAGAAATCGAAAGTAAACTTTTCTGCCCAAATAGGGCACAGAAAAGTTAAAACCAACCAATTCACAGCCTCCGATCAACGGAGAAAATTTAAAAAAAGGCAATTAAGATGTTGAAGATGAAAGTTGATCCAGATAACTCTGGGCATCCGATGGAGAATCAAAAAAACGAAGGGCTCCATCTAACATGCGAATCCTTAGACGTGCAGGGTACAGCAGCGCTGGTCTTAAATCCATCTTATAGAATTCCGACATCACGGATCTGTAACGGACCCGTTGGTCCCAGATTGGTTTACTGAAATCTTCCACGAATCGGAACTTAAGATCCGAAAAATCAATGAAACCTTTAGATCGAGCGAATCGAAACAGTCTCTCCTTGTCTTGAAAGTAATGAAAACGTAAGATAACATGCCTCGGTCTATCTGACCTAGACGAGTATGATGGGATTCTGTGAACACGATCCAGTAGCGGTGGTTGGTCAGGAAATACAGTAGGGAATGCATCTTTTAAAAGTTGGGAGAAATATTTCATAGGGTTGTTAGCTTCCACGGCTTCCCTGACGCCAATCATTCGTAAATTCTGCCGTCGCATTCTAGATTCCAAGTCAGAGTTTTTAAAAGTCAAAAAGTCAAGTTTCTTCTTCATTACATTAATTGTTTCTTCGACTTTCCCCATCTTAAGCTCACTTTGTTGCGCGGATTTTTGAAGATCAGATATAGCCGACTGATGTTCCGCAATACATGTTTGCATCTTATCAATTAAATCGGCAATTTTCTGGAACTTAGTTGAGATTTCCGTATGAATCAGGTCTTTAACAAAGCCCATAATTTCTGTACGAATCATCTCCCTAACAGAGGTTGAAATTTCCCTCTGAATTAACTCCGATATCGCTTTCAAAGTCACCGGTGATTCAGTCGGAGGGAGATCCGTAGCTTTCGGTTTAACCGGAGGTTTACCATCCTTGCCGTCTTTCCCGTTCTTAGACATAGCCGATCTCAGTATCATCCAATTGTCAGAGAATTCAGTTTAATTCAAAGTATTGTAAAAATTGATGCCTTAATAGTTAATTAAAGTATAGCTGACCATAGAGAGAAAAAACTCAGAGGTAATGGAGCGAGTCAAGAACGCGACTTCACTCCATGAGCGCTACCGGAAGTCTCCCCTGTCCATGCTCTTGTACGGGTCAGAATGCTGGCACCTGACAGAGTGGGACCTTGCCGAACTGTCGTCGTTCCACACCACCAGCCTCCAGAAGATCTTCTGCATCTTCTCCAACCACGCCCTACTCCTTTAATGGACTGGGCACGTGGTGAGAAGAGAGGCCAACTCCAGCATCAGGACAGCGCTCCACTGGATCCCTGAAGGGTGGAGGAAGAGTGAGAGGCCAAAGACAACTTGGTGCCATACCGCAGAGGTAGAAATGAGGACCCTGAACTACACCTGGGGCACAACAGAAATGATGGCCAAGGACAGACAGGGATGTAGGATCTCCATTGCTGCCCAAAACAGCTGTGGCACAGCAAGCAGTAGGTGGGCAAGCAGAATGTAAAAGGAAGGATGTAATTGTGAGACTTTCCCAGGCATTGGGAACGCTGGCCAAGCTAGAGCAACACAAGATGAAGATACAGAAAGAAGGACCACTGCATTGGACTCTGCACTGAAGTAAGGTGTAAAGAGGGACATACTCTCCTCATTAGCATCAAGCTGTTTTCTGTATTAACCTGCTCTCGTAAGGAGGCCAGAGAAAATGCAGTCCCAATCCCCAATAATTTTCTCTAATCTGTTCAATCCACCACTCCACTAATTTCTCCCTTGGCATCTACCACTGACCTACACGCAAGGAGTAATTTAGAGGAGTCAGTTAACCCACCTTGTCTTTGGGATATGGGAATAAAAGGAGGAAACTCGTGTAGCCACAGGGAGAACGTGCAAACTCCACACAGACTCGATTGAACCCGATTCAGATGGAATGTGAGGCAGCAGCACTGCCTGGTTCCCACTGTACCTTACCTCCTCCCCACCACGAGTTCTCTGCTTTTCCCAACTGCAGTTCCTCCAAAATCCCAGACCATCCCTTTGATGAATATCTTTAAGCTCCCTTCTCGTAAAAATCCCAGACCTTTCCTTCCATGAGCATCTTTAAACTCCCTCTTTGTAAAATCCCAGACCATCCCTTCGATGAGCATCTTTAATTTCCCTCCTTATCCAGCAGCCCCAGTTGTTGAAAAGCCATCAGGTTCCAAACGTTTGATCATCTCTCTGTCAGCCTGACTCCCAATTTGTTAATTGTCTCACTCAGAAAGAAGTAAGTTGCAGTAAGTTGTAAATATTAGTCAGCTCCATCATGGGCACTAGCCTCCATAGTATCCAAGACATCTTCAAGGACAGTACCTCAAGAGGGTGGCATCCATTATTCAGGACCCCCATCGCCCAGGTCATGCCCTCTTCTCAGTGATACCATCAGGGAGGAGGTACAGGAGTCTGAAGGCACACACTCAACGATTCAGGAACAGCTTCTTCCCCTCTGCCATCTGATTTCTGAATGGACATTAAACGCATGAACACCACCTCACTACGTTATTTTATGTCTGGTTTTACTCTACTTATTTTAACAGCAGTTTAATACACATACATGTCATTACAGTAATTCAGATTTTTTCCTCTACTTATCATGTAGTGCTGCCACAAAATTACCAAATTTCCCAACATATGCCAGCGATATTAATCCGAATTCTGATTCTGAGATCACAGAACACAGAGCAGGCCATTTGGTCCACAATGCTGTACCGATCTTGATGCTGCTTTATATTCAATGTTCTCCTCCTGTGTATAATCCATACCCCTCCATTCCCTTCACATTCATGTGTCTATCCAAAAGTCTGGTAGACTCCAAGCAGACCGATTCCACTACTACCCCTGGTAACCCATCCCAGGCACCTTCCACTCTTTGTAGAAATAACTTGCCCTTCACGTTACCTTTAAACCAGCCTCCCCTCCCTTTGATCCATCCTCACCACACAAGCCATGCTCTTTTCTCATTGTTGCCATCAGGTAGAAGGATTCGCATCACCAGGTTCAAAACCAGTTACTACCCTTCATCCATCAAGCTCGTGAACAAAATAAGATAATATCTATTGAGATGTTCCCTCAACCAATGATCTCTTCTGTAAGGATTCTTTATCTTGTTATCTCACGCTCTTGTTATTTATTGCTATTTATTTTCCGCAGTACCACCGATGCAGCAGAAAGGGCCTCAAGATGGCTGTGGCTCAGAAGAGGGGAGCCATGGAGTCATAAGTAGCTAGCCATCTGGACACAAGCTGGGGTCTGATCAGCCCCGGCTGGGTCACCTGGAGGAGGTTGTATGATGTTGAAACACCCGATGATTCCAGGAACATCACTGAAGATGTGTCCAGAAGCATCAGTAGATGTATGTACACAGCTATAATTGCACTTACACAGTGTGTGTCTTCAATGCTCCTGCTCTTTCATTGATCCTGTTTACAGTTACCGTTCTATAGATTTACTGCGTATGTTGCAAGGACAAGGCTGAGGACGAACCCGTGTGCAGGAGACAGGTGTGGAGGCAGAGTCATGAGGCGTTAGCACCGTTGCGAACGGGGAACCAGTATCCAGGAGAGTCTTTACACGGAGACAAGGTTTACTAGAGTATCCAGGAAATGATGTGGAGCTTAGAACTAACGGTCCCAAGGAATCAGGAAACGAGGTTTACTCACACTAGAGTTGACCAACGAACTGGCGTTGCATGGCTCTGCTGCCGGAGTTTTATCCAACGTTCGCTAATGGGAACCAGGTGTGCTGTAATTAGTGGAACTGGGAATGATTGGAAATCAGACGAGGGGATTAAGGTCCAGTTAAGGAGGTAATAGCAAGATGGAAAATTGCCAGACGGGACCGTGACATTACACCCCCCCGCCCCAAAAGGGAGCCTCCAGGCGATCGTCCAGGCTTGTCCAGATGGTCCCAATGGAAGTCTTGGATAAGGGAGGGGTCTAGGATGAAGGAGCGGGGAACCCAGGAATGCTCCTCTGGGCCGTACCCTTCCCAGTCGACCAGGTATTGGAGGCCCCTGCCCCAACGGCGCACATCAAGTATCCGCCGGACGGTGTATGCCGGATGATTGTCGATGATCCAGGCGGGTGGAGGGGTTTCAGTCGGAGGACACAAGGGACTGACGGAAAGTGATTTTAATTGGGAAACATGAAAAGTAGGGCGGATGTGCATAGATCTTGGTAGTCTAAGTTGGACTGCTGTGAGGTTGATGATACTTTCGACCTTGAAAGGCCCCAGGAAGTGAGGGGCAAGTTTCTTAGGCTCGTTTTCGAGAGGGTTGTCTTTGGATGAAAGCCACACAAGGAGCGGGGCGACTGGTCTTTTCTCTCAGATGCTCTTGGAGTCGATTATCGAGCCTGGTGGCTAGAGAAATCAGAGAGTCCAGGCTGTCCGCGTCATCCCTCGCTGCCAGTTCATCTTTTACCTTACCTGAGAGGCCCTGTCGGAGCGCCTCCCGTAGTGCCTTGTCATTCCACCCAGAGTCGGCCGCTAATGTTCGGAACTCCATGGAGTATTTTGCTACACTTCACGAACCCTGACCGAGAGTTGGCAAGTGCTTAGCGGCATCCTTACCACGAATGGGCTGTTCAAAGGCCTTCCTCATTTCTGGTCGGTTGTCCGAGTTCACGGTTGACATGCCAAGGCATCCCCTCGTAACAGCCCCGTGATGTATGCGATCTTTGATCTGTCCGAGGTGTGCATATGTGGCTGTTGCTCAAAAACCAAAGAGCATTGTAATAAGAAGGCCCGGAACTTCCCTAGGTCCCCAGCATAGGGTTCCGGCTCAGGTATGTACGGTTCTTGAGGGAACTGTGTTGCCAATTCAAGGGGCGTAGCCATCCCAGGCTGTGCGGTTTGGTCAGTCAGGGTTCTTGGAAGGGACGGAGTAAAGGAAGTGGATACCCGGTCAACCTGCTCACTGATCTTCCTCACATTCGCGGACAGCGCACAAAGGTTTTCCGTGACCTCTCTGAGCAATTGGTCATGGGCACCCAGTTGGTAGCCCTGGCAGGCAAGGGCATGTTGCACGGGGTCTGTGTCCACTGGGTTCATTCTTGGCCAGTTCGTTCTGTTGCAAGGACGAGGCTGAGGGTGAACCCATGTGCAGGACACAGGCGCGGAGGCAGAGTCATGAGGCGTTAGCACCGCCGCGAAAACAGGGAGCTGGTATCTAGGATAGTCTTTATACAGAGACAAGGTTTACTAGAGTATCTAGGAAATGGTGTGGAGCTTAGAACTAACGGTCCCAAGGAATCAGGAAACGAGGTTTACTCACACTAGAGTCGACCAACGAACTGGCGTTGCATGGCTCTGCTGCCGGATCTTTATCCAACGTTCGCTAATGGGAACCAGGTGTGCTGTAATTAGTGGAACTGGGAATGATTGGAAATCAGACGAGGGGATTAAGGTCCAGTTAAGGAGGTAATAGCAAGATGGAAAATTGCCAGACGGGACCGTGACATTACACCCCCCCGCCCCAAAAGGGAGCCTCCAGGCGATCGTCCAGGCTTGTCCAGATGGTCCCAATGGAAGTCTTGGATGAGGGAGGGGTCTAGGATGAAGGAGCGGGGAACCCAGGAATGCTCCTCTGGGCCGTACCCTTCCCAGTCGACCAGGTATTGGAGGCCCCTGCCCCAACGGCGCACATCAAGTATCCGCCGGACGGTGTATGCCGGATGATTGTCGATGATCCAGGCGGGTGGAGGGGTTTCAGTCGGAGGACACAAGGGACTGACGGAAAGTGATTTTAATTGGGAAACATGAAAAGTAGGGCGGATGTGCATAGATCTTGGTAGTCTAAGTTGGACTGCTGTGAGGTTGATGATACTTTCGACCTTGAAAGGCCCCAGGAAGTGAGGGGCAAGTTTCTTAGGCTCGTTTTCGAGAGGGTTGTCTTTGGATGAAAGCCACACAAGGAGCGGGGCGACTGGTCTTTTCTCTCAGATGCTCTTGGAGTCGATTATCGAGCCTGGTGGCTAGAGAAATCAGAGAGTCCAGGCTGTCCGCGTCATCCCTCGCTGCCAGTTCATCTTTTACCTTACCTGAGAGGCCCTGTCGGAGCGCCTCCCGTAGTGCCTTGTCATTCCACCCAGAGTCGGCCGCTAATGTTCGGAACTCCATGGAGTATTTTGCTACACTTCACGAACCCTGACCGAGAGTTGGCAAGTGCTTAGCGGCATCCTTACCACGAATGGGCTGTTCAAAGGCCTTCCTCATTTCTGGTCGGTTGTCCGAGTTCACGGTTGACATGCCAAGGCATCCCCTCGTAACAGCCCCGTGATGAATGCGATCTTTGATCTGTCCGAGGTGTGCATATGTGGCTGTTGCTCAAAAACCAAAGAGCATTGTAATAAGAAGGCCCGGAACTTCCCTAGGTCCCCAGCATAGGGTTCCGGCTCAGGTATGTACGGCTCTCGAGGGAACTGTGTTGCCAATTCAAGGGGCGTAGCCATCCCAGGCTGTGCGGTTTGGTCAGTCAGGGTTCTTGGAAGGGACGGAGTAAAGGAAGTGGATACCCGGTCAACCTGCTCACTGATCTTCCTCACATTCGCGGACAGCGCACAAAGGTTTTCCGTGACCTCTCTGAGCAATTGGTCATGGGCGCCCAGTTGGTAGCCCTGGCAGGCAAGGGCATGTTGCACGGGGTCTGTGTCCACTGGGTTCATTCTTGGCCAGTTCGTTCTGTTGCAAGGACGAGGCTGAGGGTGAACCCATGTGCAGGACACAGGCGCGGAGGCAGAGTCATGAGACGTTAGCACCGCCGCGAAAACAGGGAGCTGGTATCTAGGATAGTCTTTATACAGAGACAAGGTTTACTAGAGTATCTAGGAAATGATGCAGAGCTTAGAACTGACAGTCCCAAGGAATCAGGAAACGAGGTTTACTCATACTAGAGTCAACCAACAAACCAGCAAAGCGTGGCTAGAGTCTTATCCAATGTTCGCTAGTGGGAACCAGGTGTGCTGTTAATTAGTGGAACTGGGAATGATTGGAAATCAGACGAGGGGATTAAGGAGGTAATAGCAAGATGGGGACTTGCCAGATGGGACCATGACAGGGTATGCCTGCAGGAAAAAGAATCTCAGGGTTGTATATGGTGACATGTATGTACTCTGATAATGAAGTTACTTTATACTTCATACTTTGTACTTTTAACCTTAAAATCATGTTGTCTTTGTACCCAAGGGAAGAGATTCTTACTGTTTAATTTATCTGTGCCTTTCATAATTACAACACCTCTCGTAGGTCTCCCTAAGCCTCTGATGCCCAATTTTGTCCAACCTTCCCATGTACAGCACTGAGAAAAAGTCTAAGGTACCTATATATAGCCAGGGTGCCGATAACATTTGCACAGTACTGTAGTCATTTTATGTATTGCACTGTACAGCTGCCGTGAATAAAGTACAAATTTCATGACATATGTAAAGTAAAGGCATCTGTTAGTTTTGCGAGACCATGGATCTGCACTGGAAAGTGTTCAGTCTCCAGGGCACAAGCCTGGGCAAGGTTATATGGAAGACCAGCAGTTGCCCATGCTGCAAGTTTCCCCTCTCCACGACACCGATGTAGTCCAAGGGAAGGGCATTAGGATCCATACAGCTTGGCACCAGTGTCGTCGCAGAGCACTGTGTGATTAAGTGCCTTGCTCAAGGACACAACACGCTGCCTCGACTGGGGCTATGAACTCACAACCTTCAGATCGCTAGTCGAACGCTTTAACCACTTGGCCACGCTCACATGACATATGTGAGTGATGATAAACCTGATTCTGATGTGGGTCTCTTTTGTAGACTGAGAGTGGGAAGGGGGCAGGGAGAGGGGAATCATGGTTGGGAAAAGGGGAAGAGAGAGGGGAGGCAGAGAGGAGGGAGCGGGAAGCACCAGAGAGACATTCTGTAATGATTAATAAACCAATTGTTTGGGAACAAACAACCTTGCCTGGAGTGTCAGGGCTGGGTGTGTCTGCACCCGCACCACTCCACCCGCCCCCCCCCCCATTCTGCTCCTGGCACTCCCTCTCTGCCACCTGTCTCACACCTCTCCACTCTCAACATCCTCCGCTCAGCCAGTTTACAAACTCGCTCTCCGCTCAACGTTGACAAATACACTACCTATATATATGCACAGTACTGTAGGTCATGCCCTCTAATCCATACAGAGAGGGGATATTAATTAGCTCAGCTCTGTGGATTCTGGTGCAAGTATGTAATACATCTTTGAGTCTGTGCGAGAAACAGAAACGTTTTCTGATCTCATTTCTTGCTTAAGGCTTTTTTTTTATTTCATCCTCATCTTCTTTATCTCTGTGTTCAATCAACCCAAGAACAGATGGTTATTGAAACCACCCTAAGCACGGCTATTCAAAATCCCATCCCTGTGAACAATAATGTGTGCATTATAGTCTAATGAAGTAACGATGACCCATAGCAGAATTCTATTGGTACTGGATGAAGGTAAAACTTGTTACTGAGGAATTCGATTGCCTTCTCACTTCAAAGTGAGAGACTTTTGGAAAATTTAGAAGAATGAGGCAGATGATCTCATTGTAACCTGTTGAATATTGAAAGGCCTAGATAGAGTGGACATGGAGAGGCTGCTTCCTGTAATGGGTGAGTCTAGGACCAAGGAGACAGCTGCAGAATAGAGGGATGCCCCTTTGGAACAGAGATAATGAGACATTTCCCTAGCCAGAGGAAGACAAGTCTGTAGAATTCACTGCCACAGTCGGCTGTGGAGGCCAAGTCATTGGGTATATTTAAAGCAGAGGTTCTTGATTAGTCAGGGCACCAAAGGTAATGGTGAGAAAGCAGGAAAATGGGTTGAGAGGGATAATAATTAGCCCTGATGGAATGGCTGGGCAAACTCGATGGGCTGAATGGCCTAATTCTGCTCCTATGTCTTATGCTTATTGTTCTATTTGCCTGCTTTCGTTGCTTCTTCCCCCTGCACATTGGGTGTTTGACGGTCTTCTTTTTTTATGGGTAATTTTGTGTTTCTGTTTTGTAGCTGCCTCTAAGGAGATGAATCCCAAGGTTGTATAATGTATACATACTTTGAAAATGAATGTACTATCAACTTTGAACTTTATGGCCTTTGTGCCTCTGTCCAAGTCACCCCCCTGAATTGGTGGGAAGTGGATTTTGTTGTGTCTCTGTGGAGTTGCACGACAACAGGCAGAGAATGCAGCAGCTGACCGACAAGGACCATAAGACCATCAGACAAAGGAGCAGATAGGTTTCAATGAAATCCACCCCTTGTTCTTCTAAACTCCAGTGAGCACAGGCTCAGAGGCATCAAACAATCTCCTGAAATACTAAGCCCATTCAATTATCCATTGCCCGGATATTTTTTGTGTACCTCCTCTGAACCCACTCCAATGTCAGCACTTTTTTTCTTTGTAACACACACAAAACGCTGGAGGAACTCAGGGGGTCAGGCAGCGTCTGTGGAACTGAATAAACAGCTGACATTTCGGGCTGAGGCACTGGATCAGGACGTTCTTTCTTAGTTAAGGGGCCTAAAACTGCTCACAATACACTAAGTGCAGTCTGACCAATGCCTTATAAAGCCTCAGCATTACTGTGCATCCTTGCTTTTATATTTTTGTCCTCTTGAAATGGATGTTAACATTGCCTTTAACCTCCTTACCACTCCATCTGAAGTGATTTTCTTCGGTCTCACGAGGAGTTCTTCTAATTGCCTGTCACTGATGACCTGTTTTATTTATGAACCACCAAAAATGCCTTCCTTAATCTTGTCATCAGTTATTCTGACTTGAATTATGGATTGAAATATCAAACATAGGTGATTTTTTTTAAAATGGTGTGTCATTGGGAAATGTCATGGTGATTTTCATGATCAGCAGCCCAAAATCCATAAGATACACCCAAAAGTATTCAGGAAGCAAAACCTTTGTTGTCCAGTGTTATTGATCAGGTAGACGTTAAAGAGCATGTGCGTGATATTTCATCCCCTCATTCATCACAAATCTGCCTACCTCTGCCTCAAGGCTCAACCTAAGAATTAAGTCTCAACCTTCAAGACTCACCACTACTAAACAAAGAAAATTCTGAAGACTGATGTCCATCTGAAAATCATTTCCATCATAAATATTCAATCCTTTGTTTTTAAACAACAACCCCTAGATTTTGCTTCTCCCTGTCAAAGACCTCAGGGCATTGTAAGTTTCAATCAAATCCCACATTGTTTTTCTCAACTCCAGCAGATGCAAGTACGATCTATCCAACCTTCCCTCACTGGACAAATACCCCATCCAGGGAAGGTTGCATCTCATTCCTGTGAGTGAGAACTCGCTGGGTGTAAATTGGCTGCTACATTTCTCGGTCAGGTGGCCGTGACTACCTGAGCATTTCTGTAGCTCATTCCTGAAGCCTGGGCTCTTATCTTCAAGCCCTGCTCCAAAGCGCAGTCTGCCCAACCAAAAGGAACACGTTTTCTCGATCCTCCCGATCGATACCTGAACATCGCTGTGTCCAGGGAATATCGTCATAACTCAGTCTCCAGGGAATATCCTCAAATGCCATCTATAAATTTGCTGACAATATAACTGCTGTTGGCAGAATTTCAGATGGTGATGAGAGGGTGAAAAGGAGCCAGGTATATCAACTAGTTCAGCTGTGTTACAGTGACAACTTTGCATTCAACGTCAGTAAGACCAAAGAACTGATTGTGGATTTCAGAAAGGGTCACAACCCATCCTAATAGAGTGATCAGAAGTGGAAGGAGTGAGCAATTTCAGGTACCTGAGTGTCATATCTCTGAGGATATGACACTCATACCCAACATATCAATGCAGCTGCAAAGGAGGCAAGACAGCAGCTATGCTTCATTAAGAGTATGAGGAGATCTGGTATGTCACTAAAGATACTCACAAATTCCTACAGGTGTGCTGTGAGGAACATTTTAACTGGCTGCATCACTGCCTGATATGGGGGGTAGGTCTTCTGCACAGGATCAAAGTAAGCTGCAGAGAGTTGTAAACTCAGTCAGCTCCTTCATGGGCACTGGCCTCCATCACATCCAGGACATCTTCAAGGAGTGGTGCCTCAAAAAGGTGGCGTCTATCATTAAGGACCCCCATCACCCGGGACATCCTTATTCTCACTGCTACCATCAGGAAGGAAGTACAGGGGTCTGAAGACACACTCTCAACAATTCAGGAACAGCTTCTTCCTCTTCGGCGTCCGATTTCTGAATGGATATTGAACCCATTGGACCCATGAACACTACCTCACCACTTTTTTAAAAATTTCTGTTTTTGCACTACTTATCTTAACTATTTAATATACATATATATACTTAATGTAATTCAGTTTTTTATATATTTATTGCATTGTACTGCTGCTGCAAAATTAACAAATTTCACGACATACGCTGCTTATATTAAACCAGATTCTGATATCCTGTTAAACCAGATCTCCAGGGAGTATCCTGGTAGACACGATCTCCAAAGGTAGGGACCAAAATACAGTTTCTAGCCTAACCACCTTCCCTATCATCTCTCCTCCGGCGCTCTCTTGGAACGGTTCTGATAACAAATTTCTAATTTCCTTGCTGTTGGTAAAAGTAGGATAGCACAACTGCTCCACATGGGCACACTGCATCAAGAGGAGGTGAAACTAATTAAGGGCTTTACCGGCCGAGAAACAGAAAGGTCAAACGTGTGTGTGTAGAACTCAAGGAGGAAAAGACAGAAAACATAAACACAAGAAATCCTGCAGGTGATGGAAATCTTGAGGAACATCATCAAGGAAGAAAACCAAATAGATTGATAGTTCCTTACGGTGTGATAACGTGGTAGCTAATTTTCGGAACTGTTATCTAGCGCCAAAAATTTGGATCCCACCATTTTCGGATAAAATCCCATTATGGGATTTTAAATCCAGTTCACTAGATAATCTGAATAACATAAACAAGAGTTGTAATGGTGACCAGATTACCATTAAAGCCCATCTGCACATTAATACTCCTTGGGTAGTAGATTACAGAGGACAATAATTTTTTTTCAGAAGTCTTGTTTCCTCAGAATTTTTTTTTGTTTATGATAGATCACTTGGCACTGAGCACAAATATACTTGTTTCACATAGGAATTTGAAAAACAAGAAATTAACTTTTATTGAATATAATGTGTTTAATTGCATAACGGTGCTGATGCTTTGCTCAACTAAGCTAAAAATGTTTTGTTGCTGATTTTCATTTGTATTCAGTGTCTGAGGCTTCTCGCTCAAGTGTCCTACAATAATCAGCCAGCATTAATGGATTCCAGTTGCCCTGATATTGTTTCTCCATGAACGTAATGTCCTGGTGAAATCTTTCACCGTGCTCATCACTGTCAGCACAAGATTTGCAGGGAAGGAGTCTAAATGGGAATGCAGAAAATAAACCTTTCGTGACATGTTGCACTTCATGGTTTTGTATGCTTGAAATATCTTGTCAACCAGCTGCATGTAGATTGGTGCTCTGTAGTTGCCAAGACAATTTTAACATCATTCCATGCAATTTTCTTCAGCCTTACCAGAAGTTTTTCGAATTGCCTATCATTGATGACCTGTTTGATTTGTGGACCAACAAAAATGCTTTCTTTGATCTTGTTATCAGTTATTCTGACTTGAATTATGAATTAAAATAACTAATATAGGCAATTTCAAGAAATATAATGCATGATAGGGAAATTTCATGGTGATTTTCATGAGTGGCAGCCCAAAATTCACTGGATACATCCAGAAGTGTTCAGGAAGCAAAATCTTCGTTGTTCAATGTTATCTACCCTGTCCAGTGTAGGATGGCAACCTGATTCTTAACTGAAGCAGCTTAGTATGACATGGTATTCAGGAGTAATTAGGTCTAGCTGACAAATGCTGGCTCGTGAAAGCACAAAATGAGAGGTGACTGAGTAAATTCAATGTGGAACCCCAAGATGAATGGGAGGGGAATCCCTGGTCTGAAAGTCACATGTTTCCAGCTCATTGCAGAGTGTTACCCCGTGGCCAAGAAATGGCAGTGGAGTGTAGAAGAAAGGGCAAGGATCAAGGATCAGCTTTATCCACCATATACATTTACACATATTATGAATTTGTAGCGGTGTGTTGGCCGGGCCGCGACATGCAACAAAAAGCAACAATAATAAGGTCAAGAGAGAAAAGGGAAAATATAAAAGGATGTTGCTGGGTCTGGAGGATCAGAGTTAAAAGGAAAAATTTAACAAGTTAAGACAAGCGTAGAAAATTGAGAGAAGGTTTGATCGAGTATACAAAATTATGAGGGGTATAGATAGCGTAAGTGCAAGCAGGCTTTCTCCACTGAGCTAGGTCAGGACTACAACTAGAGGTCATGGGCTGAAGGTTAAAAGTGAAAAGTTTAAGGGGAGCATGAGGGTAAACTCCTTCATTCAGAGGGTGGTAAGACTGTGGATCAAGCTGCCAGTGTAAGTGGTGGATATGAGCTATATTTCAGCATTTAAGAGAAGTTTGGATAGGTACATTGATGGGAGGGGTATGGAGGGCTATGGTACCAGTACAGGTCAGTGGGAGCCAGCAGTTTAAATGGTTCGGCATGGACTAGATGGGCCAAAGGGCTTGTTTCTGTGCTGTACTTTTCTATGAGTTTATGTCTGTAACAATCAATAATTATAAAGAATTCCATTCAGTAACTACTTTATTAGGTATTTCCTGTATTGTAATGAAGTACATCCCTGTTAAAGCTGGAGAGATGCTGGTTGTCTAAACAGATATTAGCATGGATAATATCTTATGCTGACACTGATGTATTTATTCAAATTTTATTCCATATCTGCACTTTAACCTCCAACTTTATATTTTACATACACTTAGTGGGCACATAATAAAGTGGCCACAGCCAGTCAGTACACTCGATAGCAGAACAGTGCAGTTACGAGGGTAAAAGAGGGAAGGGGGAGGGCTAACTAGATTGGTTGATTAGATTAACAGGCTGGTGGAAGAACCTCTCAAGACGGCTTTTGTTTTCAGAAGAGAGCTTGTGGAAAAGGCAGTTTTCAGAGGCTGAGTAGTGTCCACAAAGATTTTCCCTGCCTGCTTATTTGTGCTGGACATTGCCAACACCTGCAGTAATGGTGGGCAGCAACCAATGACAATTTCTGTCATGAGCTCTGCAACTCGCTGTAGAGAGTTGGGCTTCTATGTTTCTCGAGCACCTCGATTTACTAATTGCAATCTTAACTAGAGCCATTAATCCCTGGTGCTTTCTGTTGAATCTTGTCAAATTAATTGTGACTGGCACAGGTTTACATATCCTCTCATTAATTAAAGGGGATTGTTGTTTAGCACTGGAGTGGAATCTGCATTTGCGGAGAATGATTTATCTGGCAGTGGAGCTTGGTCATGCCTCCAATACTCGGTTGGTATTCCTGTGTTTAACCTCTTGTTTGCCTCTTGCACAGGAGTCTGCCGTGGCTCTGCACCTGGGTTGAGCCGTTGCTAGCATTCACCGTGACAGAGTCTGCTGTGCCTCTGCTACTGGGTCGAGTCATTGCCAGTGCTAACCGTGACAGGGACTGCTGTTTCTCCACTCCTGGGATCAGTCAGCGACAGTACTCACCGTGACAGAGTCTGCTGTTCCTCTGCTAGCAAACACCGTGACAATTTTTGCTGAACCTGGAATGAACAAACCATAGTCGGACTGAAAGTTTTGCCTCGGTAATTTCCTGCACACGCAGATCTTGGTTGCAAAGTTTGCAGACGAAACGAAGATAGGCGGAGTGCAGGTAGTTTGAATAATAAGTACTTTATTGATCTGGATGGGGAAATTATTTCATTACAGCAGCAACATTTAAAAACACACTTAGCAATAATAATAATAATAAATACAATAACAAT
Organism: Mobula hypostoma; assembly: GCF_963921235.1. Classification (NCBI taxonomy): domain Eukaryota; kingdom Metazoa; phylum Chordata; class Chondrichthyes; order Myliobatiformes; family Myliobatidae; genus Mobula; species Mobula hypostoma. The sequence continues at coordinate 10,435,250 of NC_086108.1, read as the reverse complement.
ATTAACAAATAATAAAGTACAGAATCATAATAAACACAATAATAATTGCGTTTGATGTGTGTTCTCCTGTTGCACAGATGTACTGTTGTATTTGCTTATCGCATTTTGTAGGAACGATTTTCTGTGACGCTCTTTGTGAGTGGAGCTGAATGAGCCTGTTTGAAAAGGTACTCCGCTGCTTATTCAGTGGGTCATGGAGAGGATGTGCCAGATTGTCCATAATGGATAATAGGTTGTTTAGTGACTGCCTCTCCACCACTACTCAAAATAGTCCGGGTTGTAGCCAAGGACGGATCCAGCCTTTTTAATGAGTTTATTTAATCTTTTTACATCACCAGCACCGATGCTGTTCCCTCAACATAAAGCTGCAAAGAAGACTGCTCTCGTTACAAAAGATCTCATTACAAAAGATCTCCACCATCCTGCTGCATGTATTGAAGGATCTCAGCTTCCTTAGAAACTGGAGTCTGCTCATCCCCTTCTTGTAAACAGCCTTGGTGTTGGTTTTCCAGTCAAGAATGTTGTAGAGGTGAACACCCAAGTATTTGTACTCCTCCACCACCACAACCTCTTCTCCCAGAATGTATACAGGGCTCGTCACAGTCCTCTTCCTCCTAAAATCAATCACCATCTCCCTGGATTTGGCCACATTCGGGAGTAGGTGATTGCACTCACAACTCCACAAACCTGTCCACCAGTCCTCAGTACTCTGACTCCTGCCCATCTCTGATACACGCAGCCACCGCAGAGTCATCAGAGAAGATCCGCAAGTGACAAGACTCAGAGTTGCACTGACAGTCTGAGATGTACACTGTGAACAGAAACGGAGACAGGACAGTCACTTGTGGTGCTCCAGTGCCACTTATCACCGCCTCCAGCAGAGAACTACCCAGCAGTACAAAGTGGGGTCTATCCGTCAGGTAGTCAGAAATCCAGGAGATAGTGAATTTGTCTACGCCCTTCCTTTGTAGCTTCTTGTTCAGAGAAGTGGCTGGACTGTATTGACGGCACTAGAGAAATAAAAAGTCGTAATGCTCATAATGCCACCAGCATCTTCCAGGTGGGACTGAGCTCTCTGCAATGGTAGATCATGGCATCATCCACCCCCACATGAGGTTGGTAGGCAAACTGTAGAGGGTCCAATGAAGATCTCACCTGTGGAAGTTTGAGGAGATTTAGTTTGTCAACTAAAACACTCAAAAACTTCTACAAATATACCATGGAGAGCATTTGACTGGTCACATAACTGCCTGGTATGAGGGAGGGGGGTCTACGCCACAAGTTTGAAATAAATTGCAGAAACTTGTAAAGTTAATCAGCTCTATCTTGGGCACCAGCCTCCGTAGCATCCAAGACATCTTCAAGGAGAGTGCTTTGGGAGGGCGGCATTTATCATTAAGAATCGCCACCACCCAAGACATACTCTCTTCACACTGTTACCATCGGGAAGGAGGTACAGAAGCCTAAAGGCACACTCTCAGCGATTCAGGAACAGCTTCTTCCCCTCTGCTATCTGATTACTGAATGGACATTGAACCCATGAACACTACCTCACTACTTTTTTATTTCTGTTAGTTTGTACTTCTTACTTTAACTTAATTATTTTATTTATATATATATATACAGGAGGGAGGAGAAGATGGCAGCGCGACGCAGTGCATGTGGCCGTTCTGAATGAATATCATATAACTAGGGGTGCTGTGCACAATCCGGATTTGATGGGGACAGCCGTGAGAAGCACAGAGGAACATCTGGAGTAACTTCTGAAATGCTACTGTGCGATCGCTGCTACTGTGCGATCGAGAATCTCCGGAGACGAAGGCCCCAAATCCTCGGCTTTGTGTATCACCTGTTGCCGGGGCCGGGGTCGAAGCGCTGGGCAGAGATGGTGCTCGGTGTCAGAGAGCTGGTCGGAGGCTCAGAGTTTTCGGACGGACTTGGAGTCAGACTGTGGTCGGATGCTTCCAGGATGCTGCATCGGCAAGTTGGCGGCGCTGGAGGTTCACCGTCTGCGTGAGATGATGGGACTTTCAAGAGACTTTGAGATTTTTACCGTGCCCATGGTCTGTTCTTATCAAATTACGGTATTGCTTTGCACTGTTGTAACTATACGTTATAATTATGTTGTTTTTGTTAGTTTTTAAGTCAGTTTGTCATGTGTTTTTGTGATATCATTCTGGAAAAACATTTTTATCATTTCTTAATGCATGTATTACTAAATGTCAATAAAAGTGGACTGCGTGTCCTCATAATCATAATAATCATAATTAACTGAGTTTTTTTCTCTCTTTATTTATCATATGTTCCATTGTACTGCTGCCATAAAATTAACAAATTTCACATCATATGCCAGTGATATTAAATCTGATCCTGATTCTGGCATTCCGGTTAGGAAGTTAATCCAGTTGCAGAAGGAGGTACAGAGGCATGTTCTGTAGCTTTTGGATCAGGACTGTGGGAATGATGGTGTTGACCGCTATGTCAACGAACAACATTCGGACATAGGTGTTCGTGTTGTCCAGGTGACCTAAGGCCACGTGAAGAGCCATTTAGATTGCATCTGCCATAGACCTATTGTGGCAATAGGTAAATTGCAGTGGGTCCAGGTCCTTGCTGAGGAAGGAGTTGATTCTATCCATGACCGACCTCTCGAAGTGTCCCATCACCATAGGTGTGAGTGCTACTGAACATTAATTGTGAAGGCAGCTCACCCTGCTCTTCTTGGGCACTGGTATAATTGTTACCCTTTTGAAGCAGGTAGGAACTTCCACTCGTAGCAGTGAAAGGTTAAAAATGTCCTTGAATACACGCGCCAGTTGGTTGGCACAAGTCTTCAGAGCCTTACCAGGTACTCTATCGGGGCCTGCCCTCCTGAAAGCAGCCTAACATCAGCCTCCAAGACAGAGATCACAGGGTCACCGGGTACGGCATGAATCCTCACAGCTGTTGTTTTATTCTCCCTTTCAAAGTGGGCAAACAGGAGTTCGTCTGCTGGTGAAACATCGCTGCCAGTCACAATGCTGGGTCGCTTTGTAGGAAGTAATGTCCTGCAAACCCTGCCAGAGTTAACGTTCATCCGATGTTGCCTCCAACATTGTTTCTTCGCTCTTGAAATATCCCTTCGCAAGTCTCACCTGGTTTTCTCAGTCGCCAGACTTAAGTGCCATAGATCTAGCCCTCAGCAGACAACAAAACCTCCTCGTTCATCCACGGCTTTTGCTTTGGGAACGTGCAGCAACTTTTTGTGAGCACACTCTCGCCCAGCTTCCTCTGCTAACGTAAGAATCACACAGCTGTAGCAGGAAGTGGGATCCACTCTTAAATCCAGATCCCATGTGGTGACAATGAATTCATAGCTACATCATCACTGGCATTCAACAGATGGGAGAGAGGCAAATTGTTCAGTAATTACAACACAGTCCATGATGTATTAATACTCGGTTAATGTAACAAAACATTGAAAAAAAAATATTGCAGTCCACTATCTGTCAACTACAAATTGTTTACACAGTATGCTCTTATGAAGTGTGAAACGGATTTCCAGCAATTTGCTAAACACTCCCTTTGAGTATCCACTCATACACAGCAGATCTGAAGCATACCACTACGCTGAAAGCCAATTTGTGTTGAAAAGTATTCTTTTCCATTTATACTAATATTTCAGAACTCAATACGCCACACTGGCATCAAGATGAAGTATTATTCAAAAATCCTTGTGCTCCTTTGGGAGTCAGAAGATTGTTGCATCGAGCCCCACTCCAGCCACAAGCACATAATCCAGGGCTTCTCCTCAAAGAGGTGCCACACTGTCAGTGTCTGAAACAGTGTCCTGCCTGCCCCCCACCCCCCACAGGCTGAAGATCTCATCTTTTTGAAAAGGTAATGGGCAGATTAACTCCATATCCAGTTTGAGCAATCAGCTTCCGGTAAGATGGCATGCAGTGACTTCTCGGAAGCCAACCAAAGGTGTTTTTGTCTTTTTTTGTGATCTGAGTATTGCAGGCCTACCCCATCAATGAGCTGTTCGTTGGGGGAGAAGTTCGACTTGCTGCAGGCCATGATGCTGCCTGCTACAAGAAGGCATCAAAGTTGGAGTGCTAAGACATTTCTACTGTGATCACAAGACCCTGTTGGGCATTGATAATGTGAGGTGCTGCAGGCCTGATCACTTGTTTGGTGGTGCGACAGATGGTGGGGGAGCTGTGTGGCTTCAGTTGTAGTGAGGACTAAGACTCAAGCTGTGGGCTTGCCTACTGCTGCAGGCCAGGAGAGGAAACATCGAAGGTGGTGTTGCGTGGCGTCCATGCTCAACTGGACACTGAGGTTTCCAGTGGGTGCTTCCACCCAGTGTCCGGTCTGTGGAAAGACAAGCTAGATTGCGTGCATGTGTTTATCTGCGGACTGCCAGGGACTGCACTGTCAATTTACAGGACATGTCACTCAGGTTTTGTCACTCATATTTTTTTTGCGTGACTGGATGTGTGCTCACTACCTTGAATGTGCAGTGTATGTTTTGCAATTTCGCCCTAAAAGAAACACTGTTTAATTTGGCTATATTTATGTATGGTTGAATGATAATTAAACTTGAATTTGATTTATCTTAATTTAAAACTTATCAATAGGTTCAATAGGTACATTTAATGTCAGAGAAATGGATACAACATACATCCTGAAATTCTCTTTCTTCACAAACATCCACAAAAACAGAGGAGTGCCCCAAAGAATGAATGGAAGTTAAATGGTAGAACCCCAAAGCCCCCCAACTCCCTCCTCCCACGCACAAGCAGCAGCAAAGCAATGATGCCCCCCTCCCCCACCAGCAAAAAAAGCATTGGCACCCCACCACCGAGCACTCAAGCATGCAGCAAAGCATCAATAAAGACACAGACTTGCAGTGCCCCAAAGACTACTCATTCATCTGGCAACTCAACATACCACAGGCTCTCTCTCTCCCAAATAAGGGAAAATGAGGTGTCCCCGTTTCACACGATGCTGCCTATGGGATGTTGCCGTGTGCTGTTTGCTATGAGTGGTAAGGACTACACGGTACCAGTGGATATGCTGATGGAGATCTCAAAGGTGCTGTGGAAGCATAAGTCCGTCCCTCATTCCTCCTTGTTGGAGGAGAAACAGGGACCAATCATGATAGGATTTTTGAGTAACACACACACAAAATGCTGGAGGAACTGAGCAGGTCAGGCAGGTCTCTGAAGGCAAATTGCCAGGGTGTGTGCTCAGAGGACTGGACCCACGTGCGGAGGATCAGCTGATTCTGTCACGGTGGGCACTGGAAACGATTCTATCCAGGTGTGGAAGATGGCCGACTGTCACAGTGAGCACTGGCAACAGCTTGAGCCAGGAGCGGAGGAATTGCAGACTCCCCCCAAAGAGGTGGAAACAAGAGGGTAGACACAGGAATACCAACAGAGCATCGGAGGCATGAACGAGCGTCACCGCGATACAAATTATTCTCCACAAACTCCGCTACCAAAGCACAATGAGAGTCCCTTTTCAATAATCATAGAATGCAGGAAACCCGTGCTTATCACAAGATTGACACAGCTAAACAAAAAGCACCAGAGCTTAACAGCTCTAACAATTAGTAAATACAGATGCTTGAGAAACCTCAAAGCCTACAGGCCTGCAGGACTCCAAACAGATACAATCAGTCAGCATTCAGGGCCGAGACCCTTCATCAGGCTTTTCTGAGTTCCTCCACCATTTTGTGTGTGATCTTCAAGCCTTCCATCTTCTGTTTGGACTTGGGTTTTCACTCAGTTGGGTCCAATAGCATTGGCAAAGGTCTGGCACCAAAATTGGGACCAAAGTCTTGGTAGCCTGTGGCTGTTGACAGGTCATTGAATGGTACGGGCAAAATGTGTGAGGTGGAAGTCTTCTTAGTGCCATTAGATGATGACCATCCCCTAATGTGTCAGAGAACAGGAAGTGAATCCTCTCTGGAATCTTTCCAAACCCACTCCCAGGGGCTGGGATCATCGCCAGGGCCTTATAAGTTTCCTAACTCTGGTCAGTTGACTCAGTGTTTCAACAATTACCAAGTTATCCAGCTCAGAGCTTACAGACAGGAGTAGACCATTCAGCCCTTCCTGCCTGCCCTGCTGCCCTATAAGACCATGGCTATCCGTACCCTTGCTCCACTTTTCTGTAAGCCTCTGACTAGCAAATTCCTTAATAGTGAATGTGAGTAACTGATGACTGAGGAAAACCCTGCTAGGGGAAGCAGCAGTCCTACTCTACGCCTTCAAGCCCCAGAAAGATTTTTATACCTTTCAATGAGAGAGCCTTCATTCCTCTAAATCAGGGCTTCCCAACCGTTTTTATGGCATGGACCAATACCATTAAGGAGGGGGTCCATGGACACCAAGTTGGAAGCCCCTGTTACAGACGCAGTCTGATTAATATCTTTGCAGAGGACTAACCCTGCCATTCCTGCCAATAATCCGAGGGATCTTTCTTACACACCTTCAATCACTGGAAGGGAGGCCAGTGATGTAGCCTCACCACTGCTCTATATAACTAGAAGAAAAAAATCTCTACTCTTGGAATGCATGGGATCTCCCTGTGCCAGCATAGTAAGGGTAATCATTATCATCATCATGATTATGTGCTGTGTCAGATGATGTGGGGGATCATGGTCTTTTGACCGCGATCATTCTGAGCAAATTTTTCTACCAAAGTTGCTTGCCATTGTCATCTTCTGGGCAGTGTCTTTACAAGACAGGTGACCCCAGGCAATATCAATACTCTTCAGAGATTGTCTGCCTGTTGTTAGTGATCTTGTGATAACCAGGACTTGTGACATGCACCTGCTTCTCCACCCATCCTGGCTTTACATGAGTCTGATCAGGGCTTGGGGATGGTGGGAGAGGGCCAAGCAGGTGCTGCACCTTGTCCAAGGATGATCTGCAGGCTAGTGGAGGGAAGGAGTGCCTTATACCTCCTTTGACCTCAGTGATTCAAGAAGGAAGACCACCAATTTATCTGGCTGCTTTTGAGTAGACAATCAATACAGAAGTGCACAAGCGCATCAGCCAGCCCAGTGATGTGCTCAATAAGGACTCAATTCTTTAATAATCCCTTCATGCCTTCATCTCACTTTATCAGTAACATTGTCCAATCATATAGGGCTCCATGATCTCTCCAGGCCTCTATTTCTGGCCTCCCAGGAATTTCTCATATTCATTTCTCTATTTCTTGTAGTCCTGGTGATCCTCATTTCTATTACCCATATTCTGTCATAAGGAGGTGGCTGGGGACGGACCCAAGTGCAAGACACAGACACTGAAGTACTAGGGGCAGGACTAGGATACAGGCTGAGGGCAAGGACATGGACACAAAAACCAGGAACCTGGAACAGGACTGGACAAGAGAGCTAGGAGCCAGGGTTTGGACTCTGAGCCAGAGACTGGACAAGGACCCAGTACCTGGGTCTTGCCTCTGGCTCGGACCCCAGAATTAGGCAAGGACGAGGCTTGGCAGGCAGGCAGGATGAGACTGGAGTCTTCAGGCTTGAGGCTAGAGGCGAAGCTTGGCAGGAGGCAGGAGGCTGAAGTCTTCAGGCTTGAGGCTGGGCGGGAGGCTGGAGTCTTCAGGCTTGAGGCTAGGCAGGAGGCTGGAGTCTTCAGGCTTGAGGCTAGGCAGGCTCCTCCTGGGCAGGGCGTGGTTCGCCTGGGCAGAGTGCGGTACTCCTGGGCAGGGCGCGGATCACTACCCGATGGAGGCATGGAACAGGAAGGGACAGAACCAACCACAGGTAACGGCAAGACGGCATGACTTACCCGACAGAGGCAAGGGACAGTAAGGGACAAAACCAACCGCAGGTAATGGCAAGACAGCCTGTCTTACCTGGGCGGAGGCAAGGGACAGGAAGGGAGTTAGGTACAGGGTGGCTCCAGGACAAGACTGCAGGCGAGATGAGGTGAGAGTTACCAGCAAGACACGGCAAGGCTTCTGGCAAAGCAAGGTGAGACGAGAACTTCAGGCGAGGCGAGAGTTACCGGCAAGACAAGGCAGGGCTTCAGGTGAGGAAACAGAAGGCAGGGGAAGGGATACAAGGAGTAAGGACAAGAACAATCCAGCACCCACGCCCTGGTCTCTGAAGGTATTTATACAGCCAGCCCCAATGAGCATCAGCTGGCTCAATTAGAGCTCAACAGGAACAGAAACAGAGTACACAGGAAAACCTGGAGCAAGGGTCGATGGACCGGACCATGAACCGGAATACGGACTTCACGGACCGGACCATGACATATTCCTAATGGTCTTTGTGGTCCCGATGGTCCTCATTTCCATTGCCCCATTCCAGGTGGTCTTGATTGTCCTTATTTCCTGGTGGTCCTGCCTTCAGCTGCTAGAGATCCCACCCCTGTTATTCCTTTCCTAAACCATCCACGTGCATATCGGACTTCTTTTTCAAGATCTTCCTTAAAGCCCACCCCTTTCACATAGTTTTCAGTCATCTGCCCTCTCTTTCTATAGCTCCTTGTCAAAAGTATTTGATCAGGGGCATTGGGACGGCGGTTTTTCTTGGAGCACTGGATGAATGCAAGGTGATGTCCAAGAATTGGATTGGAGAATTGAAACAGAGTTTAGGATAGTCCTCCCACAGGAAAGCCAGTTGGTTACTGAAGGTCCCTGCAGCCTGTTTGATTCAATGGAAGGAATGTCATGCCTGATCCTATCCGTACACTAATGGTCCATAAGGGGAGGCCATTCACCCCCCTCAGATGTCCAGTGAGTCTCCATCCTGCCTATTCCCTCTATCACTTCATCCATTTTGTTCCCCGAAGTCTATTAGTCTCAGATCTAAAGTTTATGATCCTTTCTCCACCAGGATAAGATGGTGGCTGCAACTTCTATGGGGTCAACCAAAGGTGCTATTTTCTTTTCTAAACATATTTTTTGCAATCACAAGACCCTTCTGGACATTAAGAACTTAAAGTATAGCGGGTCTACCCCATCAACAAGTTGCGCGTTGGCAGAGAAACTGAAGGGTCTGGACATGGTGCAGATCGCGCTGCCTCCTGCATCAGTGTGCGGAGGCGGTGTGCAGTCTAACAGTGAGCAACCGTCTTAGTCACTTTTCTGTGATTGCAAGACACAAGGATATTGTTAATGTGGAATGCTGCAAGTCTAATTCACTGATTTGTTGGCAGGTGACAGCGAGGACGGCAAACTGGTTACTGGAATGTCACTCTTGTGGGATGTGAGAAGTTAAGGAGATGTCCAGTGTCCCTGATGTCTACACCTGCAAGAAGTGCTTTCAGCTGCAATTTCTAACAGACCCTGTTAAGGAGTTGGAGCTGGAACTGGATGAACTCCAGATCATTTTAGAGGCTGAAGGAGTGATAGAGAGGACATACAGGGAGGTAGTTACACCCAAGGTGCAGGACCAGGTACTGTACTGGGTGACCATCAGAAGGGGGAAAGGGGATAGGCAGCCAGTGCAAAGTGCTCCTGTGGCTGTTCTCCCCAACAGCAGGCTGATGTGCTTTGGATATTGTTGGGGGTTATGACTAGCAGAGGAAAGACAAAGCAGTCAGATCTCAGGCATCGAGTTTGGCTCTGTGGTTCAGAAGGTAAGGAGGGAGAAGAGATGAGCTGTAGTAATAAGGGATTCATTGGATACTGAAACAGAAAGGAAGTTCTTTGGACAAGAACGAGCTTCCCAGGTGGTTTGTTGCCTCCTAGGTGCCAGGGTCAGAGACATCTCGGTTCGAGTCCACAGCATTCTTAAGTGAGAGGGTGAGCAGTCAGAGGCCATGGTCCATGTCAGTACCAATGACATGCATAGGGGGCATAATGAGGCCCTGTAAAGTGAATTCAGGGAGTTAGGTGTCAAGTTAAAGGACAGGACCTCCGGTGTTGTGATCTCAGGTTTGCTACCTATGCCAAGTGCTAATGAGGCCAGAAAAAGGAAGATCATCCAGATTAACATGTGGCTAAGAAGTAAGGCTTCAGATTTTGGACCATTGGACTCTCTTCCAGGGAAGGTGAGACCTTTACAGGAGAGATGGTTTGCTCCTGAACTGGAGGGGACTAATATCCTCGTGGGAAGGTTTGTTAGTGCTGTGGGGGGAATGGGGAGGGAGTTGCAGAGAGATGAGAATCACAGTGCAAGAACAGATAGTGGAGAGACTATGGCGCCAGATGCTGTTAAGACCTCAGACAAAGTCAGGAATCAAAAGGTCGAGCATGGTGGGATTTGTGTTCTGAGCTGCATTGAGTATTGTAAGAAAGGCAGATGGGCTCAGGGCATGCATCAAAACAGGGATTATGATATTGTAGCCATTATTGAGACCTGGTTGCAGGAGGGGCAGGACTGGCAGCTCAGTATTTCAGTTCTGTTGTTTTAGTTGTGATAGAATGGGAGGGATTAAATGTGGAGGTGTGGTGTTACTAGTCAGAGAGAATGTCACAGCAGTGCTCTCTCAGGACAGTCTGGAGAACTTGTCTAGTGAGGATTTATGGGTGAAACTGAGGAATAAGAAAGGTATGATCACGTTAATGGGGCTGTATTACAGACCACCCAAACAGGGCAAGGGATTGAGCACAAATTTGTAGAGAGATTGCAAATTGTTGCAAGAAACACAAAGTTGTAGGTGATTTTAACGTTCCACATATTGACTGGGACTCCTATAGTGTAAAAGGACTAGATGGGATAGAGTTTGTCAAGTGTGTTCAGGAAAGTTTCCTTAATCAGTACATAGAAGACTCAATGACAGAGTGTGCAACACTAGATCTCCTATTCGGAAATGAGATAGGGCAGGCGACAGAAGTTTGTGTAGGAGGACACTTTGTATCTAGTGACCATAATGCTGTTAGTTTCAAAGTAAATATGGAAAAAAGATAGGTCTGGTGTGTTCCATGGGTTGAGATTCTGAATTGATAAGAGGCCAATTTTGATGTTATCAGAAAGGATATTGATGACCTGGATGTAGGGGTAGAAGGGTGTGTTGGCAAGTTTGCAGACGACACAAAGGTTGGTGATGTTGTAGATAGTGTAGAGGATTGTCAAAGATTGCAGAGGGACATTGATAGGATGCAGAAGTGGGCTGAGAAGTGGCAGATGGAGTTCAACCCGGAGAAGTGTGAGGTGGTACACTTTGGAAGGACAAACTCCAAGGCAGAGATCAAAGTAAATGGCAGGATACTTGGTAGTGTGGAGAAGCAGAGGGATCTAGGGGTACATGTCCACAGATCCCTGAAAGTTGCCTCACAGGTGGATAGGGTAGTTAAGAAAGCTTATGGGGTGTTAGCTTTCATAAGCCGAGGGATAGAGTTTAAGAGTCGCGAGGTAATGATGCAGCTCTATAAAATTCTGGTTAGGCCACACTTGGAGTACTGTGTCCAGTTCTGGTCGCCTCACTATAGGAAGGATGTGGAAGCATTGGAAAGGGTACAGAGGAGATTTACCAGGATGCTGCCTGGTCTAGAGAGTATGCATTATGATCAGAGATTAAGGGAGCTAGGGCTTTACTCTTTGGAGAGAAGGAGGATGAGAGGAAACACGATAGAGGTGTACAAGATAATAAGAGGAATAGATAGAGTGGACAGCCAGCGCCTCTTCCCCAGGGCACCACTGCTCAATACAAGAGGACATGGCTTTAAGGTAAGGGGTGGGAAGTTCAAGGGGGATATTAGAGGAAGGTTTTTTACTCAGAGAGTGGTTGGTGCATGGAATGCACTGCCTGAGTCAGTGGTGGAGGCAGATACACTGGTGAAGTTTAAGAGACTACTCGACAGGTATATGGAGGGATTTAAGGTGGGGGCTTATATGGGAGGCAGGGTTTGAGGGTTGGCACAACATTGTGGGCTGAAGGGCCTGTACTATGCTATACTATTCTATGTTCTATGTTATGTGTGAATTGGAACAGGCTGTTTTATGGCAAAGGTGTACTTGGTAAGGCGAATGCCTTCACAAGTGAATTTTTTAGAGTACAAAGCTTGTATGTGCCCGTCAGAATAAAAGGTAAAGGTCGCCAGTTTGGGGAGCCTTGGTTTTTGAGAGATATTGAGGCCCTGGTTAAGAAAAAGAAGGAGATGCATAGCAGATATAGGCAGGCAGGAGCAAATGAGGTACTTGAGGAGCATAGAAATACAAAAGAACACTTAAGAAGGAAATCAGGAGGGCTAAAAGAAGAAATGAGGTTGCTCCAGAAGACAAGGTGAAGGAGACTTCTAAGAGCTTGCACAGATGTATTAAAAGCAAAAGGATAGAAAGGAACAAGATTGGTCCTCTGGGAGATCTATGCATGGAGCCAAAAGAGATGAGAGAGATCTAACGGATTATTTGCATCTCTATTTACCTGGGAGACAGACACAGAGTTTATAGAAATGAGGCAAAGCCACAACATCATAGACCCTATACAGATCACAGAGGAGGAGACACTTGCAGTCTTGAGGCAAATTAGGTGAATAAATCCACAGGGTCTGATCTGCTGGGGCCATAGCAGAGGTATTTAAAATATTCTTAGTCATGGGTAAAGTGCTGGAGGATTGGAGGATAGCTGATGCTGTTCTACTGTTTAAGAAAGGCTCTAAAAACAAGCCAGGAAATTATAGACCAGTGAGCCTGACATCAGTAGTGGGAAAGTTAATGGAACATAGTCTCAGGGACCAGATATATATAAGTATTTGGATAGACAGGGACTGATTAGGGATAGTCAACACAGTTTTGTGCCTTGTAAGAAGTGACTAACTGATCTTAAAGAGTTTTACTAGGAATTTACCAGGAAAGTTGATGAAAGCAAGTCAGTTGTCTACAGGGACTTTAACAAGGCCTTTGACAATCTTTGATAAGGTTGGACAAGGAGGTTCAGTCGCTTGGCATTCAGGATGAGGTAGTAAATTGGATTAGACATTGGCTACACAGAAGAAGACAGAGAGTGGTTGTAGATGTTGCCTCTCTAACTGATGGCCTGTGACTAGTGGTGTGCCGCAGGGATCAGTGCTGGGTCCATTGATGTTTGTCATCTCTATCAATAATCTGGATGACAATGTGGTTAACTGCATCAGCAGATTTGCAGATGACACTATGTTTGGGGGGGTAGCGGACAGTGAGGAAGGTTATCATGCCTTGCAGGGGGATCTATCACAGCTAGTGAAATGGGCTGAAAAAGGCAGATGGAATTTAATGCAGACAAGTGCGAGGTGTTGCATTTCCATAGGACCAGCAAGGGTAGATAACAGTAGGGTACTAAGGAGTGTCGTGGAACAGAGGGATCTGGGTATACAGTCTCAAAATTCCCTGAAAGTGGCATCACAAGAAGATAGGGTCACAAAGACAGATCTTGGCATGTTAGCCTTCATAAATCAAAGTATTGAGAATAGGAGATGGGATGTTATGCTGAAATTGTACAAGACCTTGGCAAGGTCTAATTGGGAATAATGTATGCAGTTTTCGACACCTACCTGCAGGAAAGATGTAAATAAGATTGAGAGAGTGTAGAGAAAATTTACGTTGCTGGGACTGGAGGACCTGGAGTTATAAGGAAAGATTGAATAGATTTAGGACTTTATTCCCTGGAATGTCGAAGACTGAGGGGAGATTTGATCAGGGTATACAAATTTATGAGGGGTATAGACAGGGTAAATGCAAGTAGGCTTTTTCCACTGCGGTTGGGTAGGACAACAGCTAGAGGTGATGTGTTAGGGGTGAAAAGTGAAATGTTTAAAGAGAACATGATGGTGGTGAGAGAGTAGAACAAGCCCGCAGCATAAATGGTGGATATAATTTTGAATTCAACTATTAAGACAAATTTGGATAGGTACACGGATGGGATGGGTAAAAGGGGCTATGGTTCTGGTAAAAGTCAGATTAATGGTTCAACATAGACTAGATGGGCTGAAGAGCTTCTTTATATGCTGTGGTGCTCTATGACCCTATGAATCTAAAGGGGTTGAGAGGGATAATAAATCACCCAAGAGAAGATGGTGGAGCAGACTTGATTTGACCAAATGGCCCAATTCTGCTCCTATGTCGTATAGATGAAATACTAGATAACCTACAGTTAAATTTAAGCAGTTCTGGTCGATATGATAGGAAGGATATGAATATCCTGGAGAGGATGCTGAAACAATTGGTTAGAATCGCTCCAGGGATGAGTGATTTCAGCTCCAGGATTTGTCTGGAGAAGCTGGAGTTATTCTCAGAGCCGAGAAGGACAAGCGGAGATCTGATGGAGATGGACAAGGTTGTGCCTGTTTCAAGCCGTGTACACAGGAGGTAGATGTTCATACACGAGGATGTAGCACAAAGTTGAATGATCCACACGTGGGAACATCTAAACCTGTGGATGAAAAATACAAGGAAAAGCTCCTTCACACGCAGCAGAGCAATGCACTGGGTAAAGTTCAAGAGAGCCTTGAATGCTGTCTTGAACAGGACGTACCCTCTTCTCATTGCTACCATCAGGAAGGAGGTACAGGAGACTGAAGACACACACTCAATATTTCAGGAACAGCTTCTTCCTCTCCACCATCAGATCTCTGAATGGACAATAAATCCACGAATACTACCTCATGATTTTTTTCATTTTTTTGTTCACTTTTTGTACTAATTACTTAATATAATATTTTTACATGTACTGTACTGTGCAAATTCCTAGGCATATATAAATAGCGAGGGCTAAGACTTTTGTACAGTGTTGTAGTGAGTTTATGTATGGCACTGTACTGTTGTCACAAAAAAAACCAAATTTCACGACTTGTGTGAGTGATGATAAACCTGACTCTGATATGGTTCTCTATCGTGGACTGAGAGTGGGAAGGAGGCAGGGAGAGGGGAATCATGGTTGGGAAAAGAGGAAGGGAGAGGAAGCACCAGAGAGACATTCTGCGATGATCAATAAACCAATTGTTTGGAATCAAATGACCTTGCCTGGTGTCTCAGGGCTGGGTGTGTCTGCACCCACACCACCCCCTGCCCCTGGCACTCCTTCTCTGCCACCAGTCCCACACCCCTCCCACACCGCTCCTTGCTCGCCATTCCCAACACTCTTTGCTCCCGCCAGATTTACAAATTTGTTTTCCACTGCACATGAATAAATACAGCACTGTGAAAAAGTCTTCGGCACTCTGGCTATATATACAGTATGTACTTAAACATTTGCACAGTACTGCTTTTCCTATTGTAATTTATAGTTTATTTTTATTATTATGCATTGCAATGTTCTGCTGCTGCAAAATGGCAAACTTCATGACCGATGCCAGTGACCTTAAACCCGAAAAAACTCTCAGTTTGCCAGAATGCTCAGGTGGTCTACTCTGACCTCCATTAGATTTGGTGTTTCTTAAAAGGAGTTCTAACGTTGAAAGCATTTCACAGATGAGAACATTCTCCAAAGAAAAGGAATTGATGGGAAAAAGGGTGGGAAACAAAGAGAGATGGTTAAAGCAAACACAGTTATAATGTTGGCAATTTTTTTTTCATGTTTACATAAGGATGATAAGTTACGTGCTCTGGTTAAAGTGAATTGAATCGCTCAATTTCACTGACTATAATTTCAATGCAGTTCTATAGACAAAAGGTACATTCCGAGTTTTTCTTTTATTTCAAGAAGGGGAGATGTAGTGGTAGGAAATAGTGTTGTTTCCGTGCCACTCAGCTAGCCGCTCCCACATGGGAGGAGTTCACATACAAGCAGTATTGTCAATGAAGTTCAGCTGAATGGCCTGCATGCTGGCATCCTGGTATGCTCTGCACTCCCCCTCAATATCGAGCACAACGGGCTGGCTTCACCTATCACCTTCCAGCAAGCCTCTTTCACCTTTCCCCACCTTTTTATTCTGGTGTCTTCCCCCTTCCTTCAAAGTCCTGAGGAAGGGCCTCAGCTCAAAGTGTCGACTGGTCACTCGTTTCCATATACGCTGCCTGACCTGCTGAGTTCCTCCAGTGTTTTATGTGTGTTGCTATAAACTGGATAAAATATTGTCGGACTGGGGGTAAGAGTGGGGTAATAAATCTGAATAGATTGCCCTGTAAAGGACTAGCACAAGTTCTATGGGCCAAATGTCCTTTTCCTACATGGCAGTGATTCTCTGGTTCTACTCAGGGTCTGCCCAATTTATTGTCGATCACATCCGTCTCATCAAGTGGAAGGCTCAGCTAACAGCAGTAAGTTAGGAATTGTTCTCCATCTCTGTGCCTCTGACATTGCACTCAATCAATGATGCTGCCGATTAGATAAACGAGCTCCCACCATCACGATACTCGCTGAATCTGCCTCATTATTCATTATTAAATAAAATGTGGTTTCGCCTTTATTGAACCTGGAAATACTGTTAAAAAATGCTGTGCTGAATGCTTAGCTGGAATTTCACTCTTCTACCCAAGCCAGTCTGCTTATCCCTGTACACACACAGAAGTTGCAAAGATTCAAAGTATATTTATTATCAAAGTATGGATACAGAATACAACTCTGAAATTCATCTTTCTGCAGTCAGCCACAAAACAAAGAAACACCATAGAACCCGTTCAGGAAAACATCAAACATCCAACATGCAATAACAAAGAGTAAATTGTGCAAATGGCAAAAAGCGAGCAAAAACCATTCTGCCTTGGAAGCACTCATAAATAACCTCCACATTTATATATTCAGGAGGTTATCACTACATACGAATCTCTTATCATGTTTTGATTTCTGCTTATACTGCCCACTGCCTGCCTACATCATTGTCACTAATCTCCTTATTGAAGGGAGTCATTATAAATTAGTAAGAACCTTCATTCATAGAACATAGAACATTACAGCCCTTCAGCCCACAATGTCGTGCCGACTCTTTAACTGGTTCCAAGATCAATCTGGAGTTTCCTTCCAACACAGCCCTCCGTTTTACCATCATCTTTCTGCAGCTTGTTTTGATCCTGTGCAGTAGCCGCACCCCCCCCACCCCGCCCACCCACCCACTTCAGACAGTGATGCAGCCGGTCAGAATGCTTTCCAGGGTACATCTGTAGAAATTTGTGAGTGTCTTTGGTGACATACCAAATCTTCTCAAACTCCTAAAGAAATACATCCACTTTCTGTTGCATCGATGTGTTGGGCCCAGGAGAGATCCACAGAGATGTTGATACCCAAGAACTTGAAATTGTTCACCTTTTTCACTTCTGATCGCTCTGAGGACTGGTGTCAGAAGCGGTGTTGGCTCTGTGTAAAGCACCTGTTTAGGTTTCCTTTTTGTTTTTCTTTCCCCCTCGCTTACTGTGCCATTTAAATGGCCGTGGTGTGTTCTTCGTGCCCGATGTTGGAGAACTGGGAGACCCACAGTCTCGCGGGGAACTACATCTGCATGAGCTGCATCCGGTTGTAGCTCCTTGAAGACCATGTTGGGGATCTGGAGCAGCAACTGGATGGCCTTCGGCTTGTATGGGAGAGTGAGGAGATAACTGATGAAAGTTACAGGGAGGTAGTCACCCCGAAGTTGCAGGAGGTGAGTAGCTGGGTGACCGTCAGGAGAAATGGAAATAGGCAGTTAGAGCAGAGCACCCCTGTGGCCATTCCCCTCAAAAACAAGTATATCGCTTAGGATACTTTTGTGGGGATGACCTCCTGGGAGAATGCCACGGTGACCGGGTTGCAGGCACTGAGCATGGGTCCGTGGTGCAGAAGGGCAAGAGGGAGAAGAAGAGAGTCGTAGTGATAGGGGCTTTAATAGTGAGGGGAACAGACAGGAGAGTCTATGGATGTGAACGGGACACCCGGATGGTATGTTGCCTCCCAGGTGCCAGGGTCAGGGATGTCTCAGATCACGTCCACAACAGTTTGGAGAGGAAGGGGGAGCAGCCAGATGTCTTGGCACATATTGGTACCAGTGACATTGGAAGGAAAGCAATGAGGTCCTGAAAAGAGAATTTAGAGAGTTAGGTAGAAAGCTGGAGAAGCAAGACCTCCAGGGTAGTAATTTTTAGATTGCTGCATCTGCCATGCACCCTGTGAGGGTAGAAACAAGATGATTTGGCAGATAAATGTGTGGCTGAGAAGCTGGTGCAGGGAGCAGAGCTTCAGGTTCTTGGATCATTGGGACCTCTTCTGGGGGAGGTATGATCTGTTCAAAAGTGATGGGTGGCACCTGAACCCAAGATGAACCAATATTCTCGCAGGTAGGTTTGTTGGAACTGTTGGGAAAGGTTTAAACTAACTTGGCAGGAGGTTGGGAACCGGAGTGAAGGGACTGAGGAAAGAACAGATGGTAAAAAAGTAAAGATAGCGTTCAGTCAGGTTGTCAGGAAAGGCAAGCAGGTGATGGGACTTAGTTGCAGCCAATAGGTTGACTATCAAATCATTAGGGATGCAGAATCAGAAAGGATAGCAAATATGGTACTCAAGGTGTTGTATCTGAATGCGTGTGGTATAAGAAATAAGGTGGATGATCTTGTTGTAATATTACCGATTGTCAGGTATGATGTTGTGGCCATCACTGTATGGTGGCTGAAGGATGGTTGCATTTGGGAGTAAAATCCAAGGTTACACGTTATATTGGAGGGATAGGAAGGTAGGCAGAGGGGGTGGTGTGGCTCTACTGGTAAAGAATGGCATCAAATCAGTAGGAAGATGTGACATAGGATCGGAAGATGTTGAATTCTTGTGGGTTGAGTTAAGAAACTGCAAGGGTAAAAGGGTGTTGATGGCAGTTATATACAGGCCTCCCAACAGTGGCTGGGAGGTGGACCACAGGTTACAACAGGAAATAGAAAAGGCAAGGCAAAAGGGCAATGTTATGGTAGTCATGGGAGATTTTAACAAGCAGGTCAATTGGGAAAATTAGGTTGGTAATTCATCACAAGAGGGTGAGTTTGTTGAATGCCTAAGAGATAGCCTTTCAGAGCAGTTTGTCGTTGAGTCTACTAAGGGATCAGCTATACTGGATTGGAATGAACCAGAGGCGATTAGGGAGTTTAAGGTAAAAGAACCCTTAGGAACCAGTCATCACAATATAATGGTGTTCAACTTGAAATTTGACAGGGAGAAAGTCAAGTCTGATGTAGCAGTATTTCAGTGGAGTAAAGGAAATTACAGTGGTATGAGAGAGGAGTTGGCCAAAGTAAATTGGAAGGCGATGCTGGCAGGGCTGGCAGCAAAGCAGCGATGGTGTGAGTTTCTGGAAAAAATGAGGAAGGTGCAGGACATGTGTATTCCAAAAATGAAGAAATACTCAAATGGTATAATAGTACAACCATGGCTGACAATGGGAAGTCAAAGCTATTGTAAAAGTCAAAGAAAGGACATACAACAAAGCAAAAATTAGTGTGAAGATAGAGGATTGAGAAATTTTTAAAAACCTACAGAGAGCAACTAAAAAAATTATAAGGGAAAAGATGAAATATGAAAGCAAGTTTGCAAATAATATCAAAGTGGATAGTAAAATTTTTTTCAAGTATGTTAAAAATAATAGAGAAATGAGAGTGGATATGGGACCGCTAGAAAATGAGGCAGAAGAAATAATAACGGGGACAAGATGATGGCTGATGAATTAAATGAGTATTTTGCATCAGTCTTCACTGTGGAAAACACCAGCAGTATCCCTGATGTTGTAGTGTGTGAAGGAAGAGAAGTGGGTGCAGTTACTGTTACAAGAGAGACGGTGCTCAAAAAGCTGAAAGACCTAAAGGTAAATAAGTCACCTGGACCAGATGAACTGCACCCTAGAGTTCTGAAAGAGGTAGTGTTAGAGATTGTGGTGGCTTTAGAAATTATTTTTCAAAAATCATTGTACTCTGGCATGGTGCCAGAGGACTGGAAAATTGCAAATGTTACTCAATTCTTTCAGAAAGGTGGAAGGCAGCAGAAAGGAAATTATAGACCAGTTAGCCTGACCTCAGTGGTTGGGAAGATGTTGGAGTAAATTGTTAAGGATCAGGTGATAGAGTACTTGGTGACATGGGCCAAGGTAGTACAAGGTCAGCATGGTTTCCTTCAGGAAAAATCCTGGCTCACGAACCTGCTGGAATTCTTTGAGGAGGATAGACAAAGATGATGCAGTGGATGTTGTATATTTGGACTTTCAGAAGGCCTTTGACAAGGTGCCACATATGAGGCTGCTTACCAAGTTAAGAGCACATGGTATTACAGGAAAGTTACTAGCATCATTAGAGGATTGAATGATTGAGAGGACACAGCAAGACGGAATAAAAAGACCCTTGTGAACACAGCAGGCCAGGCAGCATCTCTAGGAAGAGGTACAGTCGACGTTTTGGGCCGAGACCAGCCTCTTCCTAGAGATGCTGCCTGGCCTGCTGCGTTCACCAGCAACTTTTATGTGTGTTGCTTGGAGTTCCAGCATCTGCAGATTTCCTCGTGTTTGCATAAAAAGATCCTTTTCTGGTTGGCTGCCAGTGGCATTCCGCAGGGATCGGTGTTGGGACCACATCTTTTTATTAAGATTAAAGTCTGTCAGGAGCCTTGTGGCCCATCAGGCCGGTGCTTATGCTGGATTCCGTGGCGTGAAATGACTGAGAGTACGAGACTCCCCCTCGGATAGGACACCAGTCTATTGTGTGGTTAATCCCCAGCATTTTTGCCAGTACCCATTCTCAGCTGGGTAGACTGGAGCATTGTGTGGTTAAGTGCCTTGCTCAAAGGCACACATGCTGCCTTGGCTGAGGTTCGAACCCATGACCTTCAGATTGCTAGTCCAACACCCTAACCACTTGGCCACGTGCCACATACTTCTTTTTATGCTGTATATCAAAGATTTAGATGATGGAATAGATGGCTTTCTTGTCAGGTTTGCAGATGATATGAAGATTGGTGGAGAGGCAGGTAGTGTTGAGGAAACAGGTAGGATGCAGAAGCACTTAGACAGATTAGGAGAATGGGCAAGAAAGTAGCAAACAAAATACAATGTTGGAAAATGCATGGTCATGTGCTTTGATAGTAGAAATAAATGTGCGGACTATTTTCTAAATGAGGAGAAATCCAGGAATTTGAGATGCAAAGGGACTTGGGAGTCCTGTGCAGAACACCCTGAAGGTTAACTTGCAGGTTGAGTTAATGGTGAGGAAGGCATTCATTTCAAGAGGTCTAGAATACAAGAGCAAGGATATGATGCTGAGGCTTTATAAGGCACTGGTGAGGCCCCATCTTGAGTATTGTGAACAGTTTTGGGCTCCTTATCTTAGAAAAGATGTGCTGGCATTGGAGAGGGTCCAGAGGAGGTTCACAAGGATGATTCCTGGAATGATAGGGTTATGATACGAGGAACATTTGATGGTTCTGGGTCTGTACTCACTGGAATACAGAAGGATGAGGGGGGATCTCGTTGAAACCTTTGGAATGTTGAAAGGCCTAGACAGAGTAGATATAGGAAGGATGTTTCCCATGGTGGGAGAATCTAAGACAAGAGGGAACAGCCCCAAGATAGAGGGGTGCTCTTTCAAAACAGAGATGCAAAGAAATTTCTTTAGCCAAAGGGTGGGTGAATTTGTGAAATTTGTTGCCACATGCAGCTGTGGAGGCCAGGTCATTAGGTGTATTTAAGGCAGAGATTGATAGGTTCTTGATTGGACATGGCATCAAAGGTTATGAGGAGAAGGCTGGGAACTGGAGTTGAGGAAGATATATTAAAAAAGGATCAACCATGATTGAATGGTGGAGCAGACTCAATGGGCCAGATGGCCTAATTCTGCTCCTATGTTTCTTATGGTGTGTGTTCCCTCATCTTACACTTTCTGAAGTCCACAATCAATTCTTCGGTTTTGATCTACATACAAGAAATTTAGCTAATCTTTAATATCTTTACCTTATAACAATGGCTATTTTTCCTTCTGATCTAGTTTCCATTTATTCCCTCAGGGCCAAGTTTTTCTTCCTGTCAAACTGTTCATAGGGACCCACCCAATGATAAGGCTCCTTTCTGTCTTATTACTGTCACAATGCCCAACTGGTGAACTCTTGTTATGTTCTTATCCTTAAGAAAATTTGTACTTGGACCTAGTTATAATCATATGCCTCTTGAGATCCTATTCCTTAACTCCCAGCTCGTGTGAACCCTAACAAAGTGGCCTGACAGTTCACCTACTGTGTTTTCAATATTTCAGTGATATTTGAATAATTTGAGTAATCTTGAATATATTTGATCAGGCACTGCTGGTCATTTAAATAATTCATTCTGGGTTATGGGTATAAATAAGTGAATTTCATATATCAGCACACTACCTCATAATACGTGTGCACCTTGCTTAAAGTAAATTCGAGGTTAGACCCGCTGCTCCCAAGGGAAGGCCTCTGCATTCGAGTGCTCTCTCTCCTCTACCGCTCTCTCTCTGCCCTACCCCTCTCTCTCTCCTACATTTCTCTCTTCCCTACCTCTCCCTCTCCCCTACCCCTCTCTCTCTCCCGTACCTGTCTCTCTCACTCCTCTATCTCCCTCTCTCAATCCCTATCTCTCCCTCTCCCCTACCCCTCTCTCTCTCCCGTACCTGTCTCTCTCACTCCTCTATCTCCCTCTCTCAATCCCTATCTCTCTCTCTCCCCTACCTCTCTCTCTCTCTCTCTACCCGCTACCCCTCCCTCTCACTCACTTTGTCTCTTTCTTTCTTTCTCTCTCTCTCTCTCAGTTTTATGTTTTTACATTTTGCATTTTCACCCATTCATTTTCTTGCAGTGTGTGTGAGTTGTTCTTTTTTGCACAAGGGGATATCTGTGGTTTGAGGTTCTTGTTGCAGTTTAAGCAATTTTAAGTTTGCATGGGGAGGGGTGTTGATGTTCCTGTTGCCATTTGTGCAGTGTGTTTCTTATCACACGGGAAGGTTTGTTCTCATGGCTGTTTGCGTGATTTCTTTTACTTTTGATTGTGGGAGGGGGGCGTGGTGGTGATATGTTTTTTGCGAATGGCTTCCATGGTTTTCTTCGTTTCATGGCTGTCTGTGGGAAAATGAGTCTCAGTGTGGTATACCGCACGCATGATAACTGTACCTTGATTTTCAGACTCCTGCATCTTCCATTGAATTAGTTTAATGTTTTGAAGTTACAAAATATAATAGGCGATGAGGTATTTTTAAACCAAACCCACACGGCAAGCAAGCTGTTGAAGCAGGACACGTGTGCCTCACTTAAAATAAAGACCAGGATAGACCCGCATTTCAGACTGCTGCATCTGTCCTTGAATTAGCTTAATGCTTTGAATTTATGAAGCATAACATTACCAATGCCTCTACTTCCTCAGGAGGCTAAAGAGATTTGGAATGTCCCCATTGACCCTTACCAATTGTCGTGGAAGTTCAACCTGAGTCAGGTGAAAAGAATGCTCAGCCCCAGAGTCTCTTTTCGGGACCTTTATTTTACTTGGTACCAAGGAGAGAGAGAGCTGGTCTCCAGCAGCCCCTGACTCTGCTCTTGTGTTACAATAGCACCCTTTTATACAGTTCAGCATAGTAACAACTGACTTATTATAACATATCCAATCATTGTATAGGAATATTACCACACTCCAACAATATGTTACTGTTCATGAAAAAACTGAGAGAGAAAGGAGTAGTTAAAAGTTGAACTATCTTGCAAAGCTCAGTACATTAGTTCTTGTTCCTGGGGTCGCAGTAGATCAGACCCATACCTTATCTCGCAAGAGTTAGCACATAACGCTCTTCTATTTGCACACAATGCTTTTTGCTTTGCTGTCTCCTTGACCTTAGTCACGTAGCTTATTAGCCCTTTTCCTCCACACCAATGCACCGCAGAAAGCATTGCATCTGGATATATCATAGCTTGGTAGGGCAACTTGACCACAGGAAGCTACAGAGAGTTGTGGACAGAGCTCAGCTCATCACAGGAACCTAAAACCCCTCCATGGACTTTGTCTGCACTTCTCACTCCCTCAGTAAAGTTGCCAGAATAATCGAAGACCCTTCCCGCCCCAGACATTCTCTCTTTTCCCCACTTCCATTGGACAGAAGATACAAAAGTGTGAAAGCAGATGGCACCAGGCTCACAGACAGCTTCTAGCCCACAGTTATAAAACTATTGTACGTGGAACGTGTAGAGCAGGACAAGACACAGAAGACATCCTGATCATCCACTGCGCCTAGTCCCATCTCCAGCCATCTCGACTCTGTCTTGCCACTGGATCCAGATGGGAATTGGGAAGACAGAGTGAGGCTGACGCTGCGCAACTCTCCCTCACTTAAATCGAGACCACGCACTAGTCTCGACACCATCATAATGGTGTCAAGGTCCTCATTGACGTTGACGATGGACGAACATATAAAACTATTGAATGGTTCCCTAATATGATAAAACAGATTCTTGACCCCACAATCTACCTCGTTATGGTCTTGCACCTTATTGGTTACCTGTTCTGCACTTCCTCTGCACACTTTGTTCTGTTATTAGTCATAGAGTCATAGAGAAGTACAGCACCGAAGCAGGCCCTCCAACCCATCTAATCCATACTGAACCATTTAAGCTGCCTACTCCCATCCGCCTGCAGCTTGACCATAGCCCTCCATACCCCTACCATCCATGTTTCTGAACAAACTTCTCTTAAATGTTGAAATCAAAATCACATCCTCCACTTGCGCTGGAAAGTCTCATGAAGAAGTTTTCCCTCGTGTTCTCCTTAAACATTTCATCTTTCACACTTAACCCATGACCGCTGGTTGTCATGCCACCCAACCTGAGGAAAGAGCTTGCTTGGATTGACCCTATCTATAATCCTCTATAATTTTATATACCTCTATCAAATCTTCCCTCAATGTTTTATGTTGCAAGGAATAAAGTCCTAACCTATTCAATCTTTCCTTGTAGCTCAGGTCCTCCAGTCCCAGCAACATCCTTGTAAATTTTTTCTGTTCCTTTTCAACCTCATTTATGTCTTTCCTGTAGGTAGATGACCTAAACTGCACACAATACTCCAAATTAGGCTTCACCAAGGTATTATACAACCTCAACATAACACCCCATCTCCTGCACTCAATGCTTTGATTTATGAAGGCCAAAGTACCAAAAGCTTCCTTTGCAACCTATCTACCTGTGACGTCACTTTCAATGAATTATAGACCTGTATTCCCAGATCCCCTTGTTCTACCGCACTGCTTGGTGCCCTACTGTTCACTGGCAAAGTACAACACCTCACACTTGTCTGCATTAAATCCCACCTGTCCATTTCTCAGCACATTATTGTTCTTCTCTTTCCTCAGCCCATTATTGTTTTACCTTGTTCTACCTGTGAATTGATTTGATCTGTATGGACAGACAAGTTTTTCACTGTACCTCGATCTATGCAACAATAACAAACCAATCCGAATGATGTGTTGGTGATCCCACAACAATCCACATGGTGACTCTTCCCATTCCTCCAACAGACATTCCCCGCTCTCGATACCACATTTCTCCACATTTCCTTATGACGAAGAAAGACACCACTTCAGCCCACTGAGTTAATTCCAGCTCACAGAGTAATCCCATTCCTCGCATAGCTTTTCCTAGGACCAATTCTTCCCACATTCCCAAACACTCCACCAACTTCTACCCCTATCACATATCCCATCCACATACCAGGCCAATTAACTTCCTTAGCACTTGAACAGAAACATAGCTCAGTTTGCACCAATTGGCCCCCTCCCACAGTCCTCCATCCTCGTGGGTGGGAAGGTCCTTGTGCTCGTGGGTGAGGACCAGTATCCAAGGTTTCTCTTGCTTTATCTCCAGTGGTCTCTTTTTAGTGCATACAGTGGAAAAGTGAAGTGTTATGTGTTTCACTGGAACGGGGCTGCACGAGGACATACCCGATCAAAACTTTTCCATGGATGGCTTCCAGATCGTTCGGGCTGACCAGAAGTGCACTGAGAGTGGTAAGTGTAAAGGAGTTGGGTGCTTACTGTTCTGGTTAACAACAGATGGTGCAATCTGGGTCATATTATGATCGAGGAACATGTTTGTAGACCGGATATTGAACTTTTTGCTGTTGGACTTTGGCCATATTCCACCGAGATACAATACTGGGAGGTTGTTCCTGCCTGTGGCCATCGAACTTTGCAGCTCCTCCCGTGGAGGGTCAGACACCCTGAGTCAATAGGCTGGTCCTGGACTTATTTTCCACCTGGCATAGTTTGCATTTTGTTGTTTGATTGTTTGTGGTTTTTGTATTGCTATACTTATGCTCTATTCTTGGTTGGTGTGGCTGTTACAAAACCCAAGTTCCCTTGGGATCAATAAAGTATTTCTATCTATCTATTTATCTAAAAAGTCATGGATACACATGTTATGATAGATTTTGTAAAACATTGGATGAATGTCTGGCAGGTTAAAATGCTAACTTAACTCTTTCTGAATTCTAACCATCTGGGGTCTGTATCTTTCTTAGTAACTGAATGTCTGTTGGTCATTTTGAGAGCTGGTTTGATGGAGCCTTTCTTAGTATCTGCATTTGGGCTTACGTCTGTTACCCTGTTTAGGACAGAAATGAAAGCCCTCCATCTCTGTCTATCCTTAGCCATCTTCTCTATTGTTCACCAGGTGTGGTTCGGGGTCCTCATTTCTACCTCTGTGCTACTGTGCCAAGTTGTCTTTGATCTCACACATTTCCTCCATTCTTCAGGAATCCAACGAAGTGCTGTCTTGATGATGGAGTAGGCCTCTATTCTCATCATGGGCCCAAACCATCTCCAAAGCTTTCTCATGATTATTGTTCTCTTGATGACACTGAAGGAGTAGGACATGGTTGGAAAGATCTACCTTGGCCAGAAAATGCAGAGGATCTTCCGAAGGCTCATGGTGTGGAATGACGACAGCTTGACAAGGTCACTCTCTGTCATGCACCAACATTCTGACCCGTACAAGATTGTGGACAGAACACAGCTCAGCGACAGCCTCACATTGGTGTTGATTATTGATCTGAAGATGTTTCCAGCTTTGCCGAGTCAGCACTGAATGTTGTCTTTGGTCCCACTATCCTGGCGAAAGATGCTGTCCATGTAGGTGGATCTGCTGGTACTGGGTAAGTCGACACCACAAAGCTTGATGGGAGGAGGTTCTACATTAAGGGTCATGGTCTCTGTCTTTCTCTGGCTGATTCTGAGTCCAACCTGTCCAGCAAAGGTACCCAGGCACTGAGTTTTCTCTTGCATGTGCTGGTATGTATGTGATAGCATTATTAGTTATGCATGTACACCTCAATGCCCTTCTGTAAACCCGAGAAATGTTATGTCCAAAACATTGGTGGACTAATGGATGAAGAGTAAGCATTAAAGTGTTTACTTGATATATGAGGGTACGTTGAACTCTGTACTAATAGACATGTGTGTTGTTTGAATGAAATAAACCAGGCTGAGTTTATGTAGGATCAAAAAGATTTTCTGTTTCTGCATCTGTGAAGCTTATGAATATATTGGGCTGCTTTCCCAGCTTCTTTGCACTTCAACCAGAAGGTGCAGAGGAGATTTACAAGGATGTTGCCTGGATTGGGGAGCATTCCTTATGAGAATAAGTTGAGTGAACTTGGCCTATTCTCCTTGGAGCGACGGAGGATGAGAGGTGACCTAATTGAGGTGTATAAGATAATGATAGGCATTGATCGTGTGGATAGTCAGAGGCTTTTTCCAAGGGCTGAAATGGCTAGAATGAGAGGGCATAGTTTTAAGGTGCTTGGAAGCAGGCACAGAGGGGATGTCAGGGGTAAGTTTTCTATGCAGAGAGTGGAATGGGCTGTCGGTGACGCTGGTGGAGACAGATACAATAGGGTCTTTTGAGAGGCTCCTAGGTAGGTACATTGAGCTTAGAAAAAGAGAGGTCTATGGATAACCCTAGGTAATTTCTAAAGTAAGTACACGTTCAGCACAGCATCTCTACCGCTACCTCTCTCAGAACCCTAGGGTGCAGTTCATCTGGCCCGGGTTACTTATGTACCCTTAGGTCTTTCAGCTTTTTGAGCACCTTCCCCCTTGTAATAGTAACTGCACTCACCTTTCTTCCCTCACACCCTTCAACATCTGGCACACTGCTAGTGTCTTCCACAGTGAAGACTGATCCAAAATACTCATTTAGTTCATCTACCGTCTCCTTGTCCCCCGTTGTTATTTCTCCAGCCTCATTTTCTAGTGGTCCTATATCCACTTTCATCTCTCTTTTATTTTTATATATTTGAAAAAGGTTTTTCTACTCACCTTAATATTGTTTGTTAGCTTGCGTTCGCATTTCATCTTTTCACTCCTAATGATTATTTTAGTTGCTTTCTGTAGGTTTTAAAAAAATTCCTAGTTCTCTGTCTTCCTGCTAATTTTTGCTTTGCTCTATGACCTCTCTTTTGTTTTTATGTTTCCTTTGACTTCCCTTGTCAGCCACAGTTGTACTACTTTGCCATTTGAGCATTTTTTGTTGTTTTTGTAATACATCCATCCTTTACCTTGCTTATTTTTCCCAGAAACTCAAGATTTTACTGCTCTGCTCTCATCCCTGCCGGCATCTCCTTCTAATTTACTTCAGCACACTCTTCTCTCATATCACTGTAATTTCCTTTATTCCAGTGAAATACTGCTACATCAGACTTTACTTTCTCCCTATCAAATTTCAAGATGAACTCAACCGTATTGTGATCACTGCTTCCTAAGGATTCCTTCATAACCTTGCTCTTTTAACACGCCTTTTCTATTTCCCATTGTAATCTGTAGTCCACATTCTAGGTACCATTTGGAAGTCTGTATATAACTGCCATCAGGGTCTTTATACACATGCAGTTTCTTAACTCAACCCACAAGGATTTAACATCTTCTGATCCTATGTCACATTTTTCTACTGATTTGATGCTATTCTTTACCAGCAGAGCCATACCACCACCCCCCTGCCAACTTTCTTATCCCCCTGATATAATGTGTAACCTTGGACATTCAGCTCCCAACTACAAACATCCCTCAGCCACGATTCAGTGATGGCCACAGCATCATACCTGACAATCTGTAAAAGCACAACAAGATCATCCACCTTATTTCTTACACTCGTGCATTGAGATATAACACTTTGAGTTCTGTATTTGCTACCCTTTTTGATTCTGCATCCCTAATGCACTGATACTCACCCTGCTGGCTGCAATTTTGTCCTATCATCTGCCTGCCCTTCCTGGCAGTCTGACTCCATGCTATTTTGGCCTTTTTACCATCTGTCATATTGTGAGTCCCTTCTCTCTGTTTCCCGATCTCCTGCCAAATTAGTTTAAACCCTCCCCAACAACTCTAACAAACCTACCTGTGAGAATATTGGTTCCCCTCGGTTCAGGTGCACCTCTCACTTTTGTACAGGTCATACCTCTCCCAAAAGAGATCCCAATAATCCAAGAACCTGAAGCCCTGCCCCCCGGCACCAGCTTCTCAGCCACACATTTATCTGCCTAATCATCCTGCTTCTACCCTCACTGGCATGTGGCACAGGCAGCAATCCAGAAATTACTATCCTGTTCCTCAGTTTTCTACCTAGCTCTCTAAAATCTCTTTTCAGAATCTCCTTGCTTTTCCTTCCTATGTCATTGGTACCAAGACATCTGGTTGCTCTCCCTCCCACTCCAAAATGCTTTGAACACAACCCGAGACATCTTTGACCCTGGCATATGGGAAGCAACATACCAACCGGGTATTCCGTTCATGTCCGCAGAATCTCCTCCATCACGACTGTTCCCCCCTTCTCCCCCTTTCCCTTCTACATTTTTGTGGTTTATTTTATGATAGTAAATTAGGCCTAAGTTAATTTACTGTGTTTATATGCTTATTACCATACCTCCTGGACACTTGAACTGTTGGGTGTGATTAATTCTGTTCATTACATTGCAGCCCCATCCATCATGGGTAAAGTCCTCTCCACTACTGAGCACATCGACACAGAGCATTTTTGCAGGAAAGCAGCATCCATCAAGGACACCCACCATCCAGGCCATGCTCGCTTCTCGCTGCTGCCATCAGGAAGAAGGTACAGGAGCCTCAGGACTCACACTACCAGGTTCAGGAGCAGTTATTACCCCTCAAAAATCAAGCTCTTGAACAGAGGAGCTAACTTCACTCAATTTCACTTATCCCAACTCTGGACTGTTCACACAACCTATGGACTCA
This sequence comes from Mobula hypostoma, assembly GCF_963921235.1. Lineage (NCBI taxonomy): Eukaryota > Metazoa > Chordata > Chondrichthyes > Myliobatiformes > Myliobatidae > Mobula > Mobula hypostoma. Next base: position 10,405,201 of record NC_086108.1, on the reverse strand, counting down.
CTTTCAAGGACTCTTAACCATATAACCATATAACAATTACAGCACGGAAACAGGCCATCTCAGCCCTTCTAGTCCGTGCCGAACTCTTACTCTCTCCTAGTCCCACCGACCTGCGCTCAGCCCATAACCCTCCATTCCTTTCCTGTCCATATATTTATCCAATTTAACTTTAAACGACAACATCGAACCTGCCTCAACCACTTCTGCTGGAAGCTCGTTCCACACAGCTACCACTCTCTGAATAAAGAAGTTCCCCCTCATGTTACCCCTAAACTTTTGCCCTTTAACTCTCAACTCATGTCCTCTTGTTTGAATCTCCCCCATTCTCAATTGAAAACGCCTATCCATGTCAACTCTATCTATCCCCCTCATAATTTTAAATACCACTATCAAGTCCCCCCTCAACCTTCTACGCTCCAGAGAATAAAGACCTAACTTGTTCAACCTTTCTCTGTAACTTAGGAGATGAAACCCAGGCAACATTTTAGTAAACCTCCTCTGTACTCTCTCAATTTTATTGACATCTTTCCTATAATTTGGTGACCAGAACTGTACACAATACTCCAAATTTGGCCTTACCAATGCCTTATACAATTTCAACATCACATCCCAACTCCTATACTCAATGCTCTGATTAATAAAGGCCAGCATACCAAAAGCTTTCTTCACCACCCTATCCACATGAGATTCCACCTTCAGGGAGCTATGCACCATTATTCCTAGATCCCTCTGTTCTACAGCATTCTTCAATGCCCTACCATTTACCATGTATGTCCTAGTTTGATTAGTCCTACCAAAATGTAGCATCTCAAATTTTTCAGCATTAAACTCCATTTGCCATCTTTCAGCCCACTCTTCTAACTGGCCTAAATCTCTCTGCAAGCTTTGAGAACCTACTTCATTATCTACAACTCCACCTATCTTAGTATCATCTGCATACTTACTAATCAAATTTACCACCCCATCATCCAGATCATTAATATATATGACAAACAACATTGGACCCAGTACAGATCCCTGAGGCACACCACTAGTCACCAGCCTCCAATCTGACAAACAGTTATCCACCACTACTCTCTGGCATCTCCCATCCAACCACTGCTGAATCCATTTTACTACTTCGATATTAATGCCTAACGATTGAACCTTCCTAACTAACCTTCCTTCCTAACTACACTCTTCATCTCAAGTTCTCAATAATAATTACTTATTTATTATTACTGTTGTTTCTTGGTATTTGCTATGAATGCCCGCAAGAAGGATATATTTTGTAACATATATGTACTTTAATAATAATTTTACCATGAACTTTGAACAACCAATGACTCTTCTATTCTAATCCTCTTGACATGTTAAGACCCCACCCTGTACACCTGGCATCTCTGACCAACTCTAGACCCACTCAACACACACAGCTGGGGAGTTTCAAGGCACCCTTACAACTGTGATTGCTTCGGATAGTCAAACTGTGCTTGGATACTTCCACACTGGAGTTCAAGACATGCAACCAACCACGCTATGCCTTGTCTAAATCATTTACACTCTACGTTTCAGTCTAGTGAGAGTTATTTTTAGGCATAATAACTGCACAAAGCACTTAAACATAGAGCAGTTGACATGATAAATCTTTACATACTCATTGAATCAAACTAGCATGAATTTCTATTTGAAAGTTTCCCTTCCCTACCCTCTGGTGACCACCATTTAAGAACCCTCTGTGGCCACTCACATTTGTAGAACATATAACACAGTTGCACAGTACGGGTCCTTCATCCCATGATGTTGTGCCAACCTAGGATCAATTTAACCCCTCTCTCCCACATAACCCTCCATTTTTCTATCATCCATGTGCCTATCTAAGAGTGTCTTAAATGTTATTAATGGATCTGCCTCCTCCACCACCAAGCCTGGCACCGTATCCCACACACTCACTACTCTCTGTGTAAAGAATTTACCTCTGACATCTCTCCTATACCTTCCTCCAAACACTTTAAAACTATGCCTCCTCGTATTAACAATTTCCACCCTGGGAAAAAGTCTCCAGTTATCCTCTCAACCTAAGCCTCTAATTATCCTGTAGACCTCTACCAAGTCACCCCCTTTGCTTCAGAGAGAAAAGCCCCAGCTCACTCAAACAATCCATTGCTTAAGAAAGGCTCTATTAATAAGCCAGGGGACTTATAGGGCAGTGAGCCTAGTGTCAGTAGCGGGAAAGTTATTGGAAGGTGTTCTAAGGAACCAAATATATATTTGGATAGAAAGACTATGAGACCATAAGACATAGGGGCAGAATTAGGCCATTTGGCCCATTGAGTTTGCTCTGCCATTCAATCATGGCTGATCCTTTTTTCCCTCCTCAGCCCCACTCCTTGGCCTTCTCCCTGTAACCCTTAATGCCATGTCCAATCAAGAACATATCAATCTCTGCCTTAAATACACCGAATGACTTGGCTTCCAGAGCTGCTTGTGGTAACAAATTCCACAAATTCACCACCCTCTAGCTAAGGAAATTCCTCCAAATCTCTGTTTTAAATGGATGCCCCTCTATCCTGAGGCTGTGCCCTCTTGTCCTAGACTCTCCCACCATGGAAAACATCCTTTCCACATTTACTCTGTCTATGGCTTTCAACACTCGCAAGGTTTCAATGACATCTCCCCTCATCCTTCCAAATTCCAGCGAGTACAAACCCAGAACCATCAAACATTCTTTGGATGATAAACCTTTCATTCCTGGAATCATCCTTGTGAACCTCCTCTGAACCGTCTCCAGATGAAGATAAAGAGCACAAAACTGTTCACAATACTCAAGGTGAGAGCTCACCAGTGTCTTATGAAGCCTCAGCATCACTTCCCTCCTCTTGTATTCTAGACCTCTTGAAATGAATGTTAACATTTCACTTGCCTTCCTCACCCCTGACTCAGCATGCAAGGTAACCTTTAGTGTGTTCTGCACAAAGTCTCCCAAGTCCCTTTGCATCTCAAATTCTTGGATCTTCGCTGTTTAGAAAATAGTCTGCACATTCATTCTACTACCAACGCCTATGACCATATATTTTCCAAAATTGTCTTTTATTTGCCACTTTCTTGCCTATTCTCCTAATCTCTCTAAGTCCTTCCACAGCCTACCTCTTTCTTCAACACTACCTGTCCCTCTACCAATTTTCGTATCACCCGCAAACTTGGCACAAAGCGATTTATTACTTCATCTAAATCATTTATATACAGAATAAAAAGAAGCGATCCCAACACCCACCGACTCCTGCAGAACATCACTAGTCACTGGCAGCCAACCAGAAAAGGATCCTTTTATTCCAACTTGTTGCTTCCTACCAATCAGCCAATGCTGTAACCATTCCAGTAACTCTCGTGTAATACCATGGGCTCTCAACTTGGCAAACAGTCTCATGTGTGGCACCTTGTTGAAGGCCTTCTGAAAATCCAAATATACAATATCCACTGCATCTCCTTTATCTATCCTACTTGTAATCTCCTTAGGGAATTCCACAGGTTTGTCAGATAAGATTTTCCCTTAGGAAACCATGCTGACATTCTCCTATCTTGTCCTGTGTCACCAAGTACTCCATTACCTTATCCTTAATAATTGATTCCAACATCTTCCCAACCACTGAGGTCAGGCTAACTGGTCTATAATTTTCTTTCTGCTGCCTTCCTCCTTTCTTAAAGAGTGGAGTGACATTTGCAATTTTCTAGTCCTCTATCACCATGCCAGAATCTAATGATTTTTCAAGTCAAGTCACTTTTTATTGTCACTTCGACCATAACTGCTGGTACAGTATACAGTAAAAATGAGACGTTTTTCAGGGCCATGGTGCTACATGAACAATACAAAAACTACACTGAACTACGTAAAAACAGCACAAAAACTACACTAGACTGCAGCCCTACCCAGGACTTCATAAAGTGCACAAAACAGTGCAGGCATTACAATAAATAATAAACAAGACAATAGGCACAGTACAAGGCAGTAGGTTGGTGTCAGTCCAGGCTCTGGGTATTGAGGAGTCTGATGGCTTGGGACAAGAAACTGTTACATAGTCAGGTCGTGAGAGCCCGAATACTTTGGTGCCTTTTGCCAGATGGCAGGATGGAGAAGAGTTTGTATGAGGGGTGTGTGGGGTCCTTCATAATGCTGTTTGCTTTGCGGATGCAGCGTGCGGTGTAAACATCTGTAATGGTGGGAAGAGAGACCCTGATGATCTTCTCAGCTGACATCACTATCTGCTGCAGGATCTTGCGATCCGAGATGGTACAATTTCCGAACCAGGCAGTGATGCAGCTGTTCAGGATGCTCTCAATACAACCTCTGTAGAATGTGGTGAGGATGGGGGTGGGAGATGGACTTTTCTCAGCCTTCACAGAAAGTAGAGATGCTGCTAGGCTTTTTTGGCTATGGAGCTGGTGTTGAGGGACCAAGTGAGATTCTCCGCCTGGTGAACACCAAGAAATTTGGTACTCTTAACAATCTCTACGGAGGAGTTGTCGATGTTCAGTGGAGAGTGGTCACTCCGTGTCCTCCAGAAGTCAACAACCACCTCTTTTGTTTTGTTCACATTCACAGAGAGGTTGTTGGCTCTGCACCAGTCCGTTAGCCACTGCACCTCCTCTCTGTATGCTGACTCATTATTCTTGCTGATGAGACCCACCACGGTCATGTCATCGGCGAACTTGATGATATGGCTCGAGCTGTGTGTTGCAGCACATTCGTGGGTCAGCAGAGTGAACAACAGTGGACTGAGCACACAGCCCTGGGGGGCCCCCGTGCTCAGTGTGATGGTGTTGGAGATGCTGCTCCCGATCTGGACTGACTGAAGTCTCCCAGTCAGGAAGTTTGGGATCTATTTGCAGAGGGAGGTGTTCAGGCCCAGTAGGCTCAGCTTTCCAATCAACTTCTGAGGAATGATTGTGTTGAATGCTGAACTGAAGTCTATGAACAGCATTCGAACGCACGTGTTTTTTTTGTCCAGGTGAGTTAGGGCCAAGTGGAGGGTGATGGCAATGGCGTCATCTGTTGAACAGTTGGGACGATACACAAACTGCAGGGGGTCCAGTGAGGGGGCAGCAGGGTCTTGATGTGCGTCATGACGAGCCTCTCGAAACACTTCATGATGATGGATGTGAGTACAACGGGACAGCAGTCATTGAGGCAGGGCACTGAAGACTTCTTCAGCACGGGGACGATGATGGCAGCCTTGAAGCACATAGGAATGATGGCACTGCTCGGGGAGATGTTGAAGATGTCAGTGAGAATATCTGCTAGCTGGTCTGTACATCCTCTAAACACTCTGCCAGGAATATTGTCTGGTCCAGCAGCCTTCCGTGGGTTGACCCTGCACAGGGTTCTCCTCACATCGGCCATGATGTATTGAGGTCGGAGATGGTATTAAACAGGAAATTAGAAATGTGTGCAATAAAGGAACAGCAGTTATAATGGGTGACTTCAATCTACATGTAGACTGGGTGAACCAAATTGGTAAAGGTGCTGAGGAAGAGGATTTCTTGGAATGTATGCGGGATGGTTTTTTGAACCAACATGTCGAGGAACCAACTAGAGAGCAGGCTATTCTGGACTGGGTTTTGAGCAATGAGGAAGGGTTAATTAGCGATCTTGTCGTGAGAGGCCCCTTGGGTAAGAGTGACCATAATATGGTGGAATTCTTCATTAATATGGAGAGTGACATAGTTAATTCAGAAACAAAGGTTCTGAACTTAAAGAGGGGTAACTTTGAAGGTATAAGACGTGAATTAGCTAAGATAGACTGGCAAATGGCACTTAAAGGATTGACCGTGGATATGCAATGGCAAGCATTTAAAGGTTGCATGGATGAACTACAACAATTGTTCATCCCAGTTTGGCAAAAGAATAAATCAAGGAAGGTAGTGCACCCGTGGCTGACAAGAGAAATTAGGGATAGTATCAATTCCAAAGAAGTAGCATACAAATTAGCCAGAGAAAGTGGCTCACCTGAGGACTGGGAGAAATTCAGAGTTCAGCAGAGGAGGACAAAGGGCTTAATTAGGAAGGGGAAAAAAGATTATGAGAGAAAACTGGCAGAGAACATAAAAACTGACTGTAAAAGCTTTTATAGATATGTAAAAAGGAAAAGACTGGTAAAGACAAATGTAGGTCCCCTGCAGACAGAAACAGGTGAATTGATTATGGGGAGCAAGGACATGGCAGACCAATTGAATAATTACTTTGGTTCTGTCTTCACTAAGGAGGACATAAATAATCTTCCAGAAATAGTAAGGGACAGAGGGGCCAGTGAGATGGAGGAACTGAGTGAAATACATGTTAGTAGGGAAGTGGTGTTAGGTAAATTGAAGGGATTGAAGGCAGATAAATCCCCAGGGCCAGATGGTCTGCATCCTAGAGTGCTTAAGGAAGTAGCCCAAGAAATAGTGGATGCATTAGTGATAATTTTTCAAAACTCGTTAGATTCTGGACTAGTTCCTGAGGATTGGAGGGCGGCTAATGTAACCCCACTTTTTAAAAAAGGAAGGAGAGAGAAACCGGGGAATTATAGGCCGGTTAGCCTAACGTCGGTGGTGGGGAAACTGCTGGAGTCAGTTATCAAGGATGTGATAACAGCACATTTGGAAAGCGGTGAAATCATCGGACAAAGTCAGCATGGATTTGTGAAAGGAAAATCATGTCTGACGAATCTCATAGAATTTTTTGAGGATGTAACTAGTAGAGTGGATAGGGGTGAACCAGTGGATGTGGTATATTTGGATTTTCAAAAGGCTTTTGACAAGGTCCCACACAGGAGATTAGTGTGCAAACTTAAAGCACACGGTATTGGGGGTAAGGTATTGGTGTGGGTGGTGAATTGGTTAGCAGACAGGAAGCAAAGAGTGGGAATAAACGGGACCTTTTCAGAATGGCAGGCGGTAACTAGTGGGGTACCGCAAGGCTCAGTGCTGGGACCCCAGTTGTTTACAATATATATTAATGACTTGGATGAGGGAATTAAATGCAGCATCTCCAAGTTTGCGGATGACACGAAGCTGGGTGGCAGTGTTAGCAGTGAGGAGGATGCTAAGAGGATGCAGGGTGACTTGGATAGGTTGGGTGAGTGGGCAAACTCATGGCAGATGCAATTTAATGTGGATAAATGTGAAGTTATCCACTTTGGTGGCAAAAATAGGAAAACAGATTATTATCTGAATGGTGGCTGATTAGGAAAAGGGGAGGTGCAACGAGACCTGGGTGTCATTATACACCAGTCATTGAAAGTGGGCATGCAGGTACAGCAGGCGGTGAAAAAGGCGAATGGTATGCTGGCATTTATAGCGAGAGGATTCGAGTACAGGAGCAGGGAGGTACTACTGCAGTTGTACAACGCCTTGGTGAGACCACACCTGGAGTATTGTGTGCAGTTTTGGTCCCCTAATCTGAGGAAAAACATCTTTGCCATACAGGGAGTACAAAGAAGGTTCACCAGATTGATTCCTGGGATGGCAGGTCTTTCATATGAAGAAAGACTGGATGAACTGGGCTTGTACTCGTTGGAATTTAGAAGATTGAGGGGGGATCTGATTGAAACGTATAAGATCCTAAAGGGATTGGACAGGCTGGATGCGGGAAGATTGTTCCCGATGTTGAGGAGGTCCAGAACGAGGGGTCACAGTTTGAGGATAGAGGGGAAGCCTTTTAGGACCGAGATTAGGAGAAACTTCTTCACACAGAGAGTGGTGAATCTGTGGAATTCTCTGCCACAGCAAACTGTTGAGGCCAGTTCATTGGCTATGTTTAAGAGGGAGTTAGATATGGCCCTTGTGGCTACAGGGGTCAGGGGGTATGGAGGGAAGGCTGGGGCGGGGTTCTGAGTTGGATGATCAGCCATGATCATAATAAATGGCGGTGCAGACTCGAAGGGCCGAATGGCCTACTCCTGCACCTATTTTCTATGTTTCTATGTTTCTATGATAAGACACAGCACCTGGTCGTTTGGAGGAGGGGTGGTCTTCCTCTCCGCCACGTCATTTTCTGCCTCAAAACGAGCGTAGAAGTTGTCAGTGCATCTGGGAGGGAGGCATCACCCGCACAGTCAGGTGGTGTTGTCTTGTAGTTAGTGATGTCCTGAATCCCCTCCACGTGCACCGCGTGCCACCGCTGTCCTGGAAGTGGCTGTGGATTCGCTGGGCGTGTGCACGCTTTGCCTCTCTGATGGCCCGGGACAGTTTGGCCCGTTGCTGTTGTTAGGGCTGCCTTGTCACCTGCTCTGAAGGCAGAGTCACGGGTCCTCAGCAGCGCACGCACCTCCGCGGTCATCCATGGCTTCTGGTTAGCGCGTGTAGTGCTGGTCTTGGCCACAGTGATGTCATCGATGCACTTGCTGATGTCGGTAGTCACTGATGACGTGTACTCCTCTAAACTGGTAGAGTCGCCATCGGTTGCAGCCTCCCTGAACATGTGTCAGTCAGTGTGCTCAAAGCAGTCTTGAAGAGCAGAGATGGCTCCTGCTGGCCAGGTTTTCACCTGCTTCAGAACTGGTCTGGAGCGCCTGACGAGCGGTCTGTGTGCTGGGATTAGCAGAACAGATCATTATGAAGGATTATTACTAATGCCTCCACAATCTCTAACACTACCTGTTTCAGAACTCTAGGGTGCAGTTCATCTGGTCCAGCTTTCAGCTTTTTGAGCACCTTCTCCCTTCTAATAGTAACTGCACCCACTTCTCTTCCTTTACACCCTTCAACATCTGGCACACTGCTCGTGTCTTCCACAGTGAAGACTGATGCAAAATACTCATTTAGTTCATCTGCCATCTCCTTGCCATTCACGCAGCCTCATTTCCTAGCGGTCCTATATCCACTCTCATCCTTCTTTTGTATTTTACATACTTGAAAAAGCTTTTACTCTCCACTTTCATATTGTTTGCCAGCTTACTTTCATATTTCATCTTTTCCCTCCTGATGGTTCTTTTAGTTGCTGTCTGTAGGTTTTTACAAGCTTCCCAGTCCTCTATCTTCCTGCTAATTTTTGTATGCCCTCGCTTTTGCTTTTACAATAGCCTTGACTTCCCTCGTCAGCCACAGTTGTGATATGTTACCATTTGAGTATTTCTTCATTTCTGGAATACATACATCTTATACCCTCCTCATTTTTCCCAGAAACTCAAGTCATTGCTGCACTGCAGTCATTCCTGCTAGCATCTCCTTCAAATTTACATTGGCCAGCTCCTCTTTCATACCACTGTAATTTCATTTACTCCACTGAATCAGACTTTAATTTCTCCTTATCAAATTTCATATTGAACTCAATCATATTGTGCTCACTGCCTTCTAAGGGTTCTTTTACCCTAAGCTCCCTAATCACGTCCGGTTCATTACATAACTCCCAATCCAGTACAGCTGATCCCTTCGTAGTCTCAACGACAAACTGAGCTAAAGATCCATCTTGTTGACGTTCAACAAACTTGCTCTCTAGAGATCCATTCCATTCAACCTGCATGTTGAAATCTCCCATGACTATCATAATATTACCCTTTTGACGTGCTTTTTCTATTTCCCATTGTAATCTGCAGCCCACATCCCAGCTACTGTTTGGATGTCTGTATATAACTGCTATCACAGTCCTTTTATCTTTGCAGTTTCTTAACTCAATCCACAAGGATTCAACATCTTCCAATCCTATGTCACATCTTTCTAATGATTTGATGCCCTTCTTTACCAGCAGAGCCACACCACCTCCTCTGCCTACCTTCCTATCCCTCCAATATAACGTGTAACCTTGGATTTTACTCCCAAATGCAACCATCCTTCAGCCACTAATCAGTTACAGCCACAAAATTATACCTGACAATCTGTAAAAGTGCAACAAGATCATCCACCTTATTTCTTATACTCCATGCATTGAGATATAATACTTTGAGTACTGTATTTGCTACCCTTTTTGATTCTACATCCCTAATGCAGTTATACTCACCCTGCTGGCTACAATTTTATCTTAACGTCTGCCTACCCTTCCTAATGGTCTGACTGCATGCTATTTTTGTTTTTTTTTTACCATCTGTCCTATAATAAGGACACTCTGGTTCCCAGTGCCCTGCCAAATTAAACCCTCTCCAACAACTCTAACAAATCTACTTGTCAGAATATTGGTTCCCCTTGGGTTCAGGTGCAACCCATCACTTCTGTATAGGTTATACCTCCCCCAGAAGAGATCCCAATGATCCAAGAACCCGAAGCCCTGCCCCCTGCACCAGCTTCTCAGCCACACATTTATCTGCCAAATCATCCTGTTTCTACCCTCACTGGTGTGTGGCACAGGCAGTAATCCAGAAATTACTACCCTGGTGGTCCAGCTTCTGAGCTTTCTGCCTAGCTTTCTAAATTCTTTTCAGGACCTCTTTTCTTTTCCTTCCTATGTCATTGGTACCAATATGTACCAAGACACTTGGCTGCTCTCTCTCCCCATACAAAATGCTATGGATGTGTTTCAGGACGTCCTGGACCCTGGCACCTGCGAAGCAACATACCATTAAGGAGTCCCATTCACATCGACAGAATCTCCTGTCTGTTCCCCTGATTACTGAGTCCCCTATTACTACTGCTCCCCTCTTCTCCCTCTTTTCCTTCTGCATCACAGACCCATGCTCAGTGCCAGTAACTTGGTCTCTGTGACATTCCCCTGGAAAGTCGCTCCCCACAACAGTATCCAAAACAGTATACTTACTATTGAGGGGAGTGGGCACAGAGTGGTCTGTGCTAACTGCCTACTCACATTTCCATTTCTCCTGACAGTCAGCTAGCTACTCACCTCCTGCAACTTTGAGGTAACCACTTCCCTGTAGCTCTGATCGATTATCTCCTGACTCTCCAGTCATCGCTTCTGCTCCAGATTCCTAATGCAGTCCTCAGTGAGCTGCAGCTGGATGCATGTCATGCAGGTGTAATTCCCTGGAGACTCTGGGTTGCCCAGGACTCCAACATTCAACATAAAGAACACACAACTGCCATTTACTAAACTGGGTACACTAGCAAACCAGCAAGAGGGAGGAAAAAAGGAACTTTAACAGAAACTTACTCAGCGTCAACACCTCTTCCGAGCCAAAGCCTGACACTCCTACTCTCACCACTGGCCTACTCCCAACAATGGGCACCCCTACAATGCCCACTCCACTTATTCCTTCTGTACTTTCAAACAAGCGTTGCCGACCTGCGAGAAACCTCCTCACTGTGCACTGCTCCTGCCACTGATCTGGCCACCGGAATGAGCCTGAATACCCACAAAGCTCTACTTTTAAACAACGACTGATTAGGGATAGCCAACATGGCTTTGTGTGTGGTAAGTCATGTCTAACCAACCTTATAGAGTTTTTTTTGAGGAAGTTACCAGGAAATTTGATAAAGACAAGAGTTGATGTTGCCTACATGGATTTTCTTAAGACCTTTGACAAGGTCCTGCATGAGAGGATTGTCAAGATGATTCAGTCTCTTGGCTTCAATACGAGGTATAAATTCATTTAGCCATTGGCTTTGTGGGAGAAGCCAGAGATTGACAGTAAATGGTTGCCTCTCTAACTGGAGGCCTGCAATTAGTGGGGTGCCACAGGGATCGGCTCTGGGTCCATTGTTGCTTGTCCTCTGTATCAACAATCTGGGTAATAATGTGGTTAAGTGAACTTTAACTGGATCAGCAAATATGCAGATGACACCAGCTTAGGGGTGTAGTGGACAGCATGGGAGGCTATCATGGCTCACGCTGGTCTTACCCAGTGAATGTTAGGGTACTAATGACTACAGGAGAGCAAAGGCAGTTGGGAATACTGATACCTAATTCCTTGAAAGTGGCGTCGTAGGTCGATAGGGTCATAAAAAGAGATTTTGGCCCGTGGCCTTCATAAATCAATGCATTGAGTACAGCAGTTGAAATTGTATAGGACATTAGTGAGGCATAATTTGGAGTACTGTGTGCAGTTTTGGTCATCTACCTACAGGAAAGATATAAATAAGATTGAAAGAGTGCAGCAAAAGTTTACAAGGAACTTGCCAGCATATGACGGCCTAAGTTACAGGGGAAGGTTGAACCGGCTAGGACTTTATTCCTTGGAACATAGAAGATTGAGAGGAGATTTGATAGAGGTTTACAAAGTTATGAGGGGTATAGATCGGGTAAATGCAAGCAGGCCTTTTCCACTGAAGTTTGGAGAGACTATAACAGGAGGTCATGAATTAAAAGAGAAAGGTTAAATATTTAAGGGGAATATGAGGAGAAACTACTTCACTCAAAAGGTGGTGAGAGTGTGGAATGAGCTGCCAGCGGTAGTGGTAGATACAAGTTCAATTTCAATATTTAAGAGAAATTTGGATATGTAAATGGCTGGGAGAGGTATGGAGGGCTATGGTCAGGGTGCAGGTCGATGGAACTAGGCAGATTTATGGTTTTGCATGGCTTAGATGGGCTAAAGTGCCTGTTTCTATGCTGCAGTGTTCAATGATTCTATGAAACTATGACTCTATCCTCATAGGACATGCTCTCTAATCCAGGCAGCGTCCTGGCAGATCTCCTCTGCCCCCTCTCTAAAGTTTGCACATCCTTCCTGTAATGTGGTGACCAGAACTGAGCACAATACTCCAAGTGTGGTGTAACCAGAGTTTTATAGAGCTGCATCATTAGCTCACTGCTCTTGAGCCCAATCCCCCTGGCTAATCAAGGCCAACAAATGATAATAACCCTATCAACTTGCACAACAACTTTCCACTCAGGAGGCTAAAGAAATTTTGAACGTCTTCTTGAATCTGTACCAACTTTTATCAATGCACCACAGAAAGCATCCGATCTGGATACATCATCATTTGGTAGGACAGCTGGTCTGCCCATAACCACAAAAATCTGCAGAGAGTCGTCTGCACAGCTCACCACATCATGGGAAACTGGCTAAACCCCATAGACTTGCCTATACTTCTCACTGCCTTGGTAAAGCAGACAGCACCATCAAAGATCCCACCCATCCCAGGCAGTCTCTCTTTTCATAAACACAGGAGATTTAGCAGATGCTGGAAATCCAAATCCACTCACACAAAATGCTGGAGGAACTCAGCCGGCCCGGCAGCATCTATGGAAGAGTAAACAGTCACCGTTTCAGGCCGAGACCATTCTTCAGGACTGGAAAGGAAGGGGGAGGATGCCAGGATAAAAAGGTAGGGGGAGGGGAAGGAGAATAGTTCAAACGTGATAGGTGAAGACAGGCAAGTAGCAAGGTTCAAGGCTAGAGAGGAAAGAATCTGACTAGAAAGGAGAGTAGACCATAGGAGAAAGGGAAGGATAGGGGAAAGGCAGGTGAACTGATTCTTGTGCTGGGATAACCCAATCCAAGCAATTGAATATAGACGCAAGGTGTTTCTGCTATTGGCCTGCTAAACCTGAAATTATTCTCATGTAAACTGTGTATTGTGTACAATGGTAGGTGTGCAGAAGTAATCTCGTTAATAACCAGGTCTGGGTTACCTAGTTTGACTGTGTGATGACAGACCAAATTATCAGAAGGTTGATGCCGATAAGAGGACAATGGGGGAACATTCAGAAATGTTAATGAGAGACGAGAGGGATTAACGAAAAGGAGACACAGTTCCGAGTATTGTCAGAGACCGGTTGCTTTGAACCCTGAACTGTTTGAAATTTGATGGACAGGCGATACCCCAGCAGGGGGATAAAAGGGGACAGGTTCGCTAAGGCAAGACACACGACACCCACCACAAGGTAACAAGACCCTGGAAGCGGTGTGCCCCCACAAGTTGGTGGGAGTTTTGGAGGTCTGGTCGCGGGATCAGCCATAGACGCACAGGGTGGAAAGATACGGTCGGGCGGGAACCCGGTGTGTGTGTCCGCCCTTGCCTGGGTGCCGGGTTCACCGCAGAAGAACGATCGTATCTGGGACGGAGGGGTCACAGTCGGTGACCTCAGAAGACATTACAAAGGGCTCGCCCGAAAGCTAACTGCGAGGAATATCGAAGGTCTGTTTGAATCCGATTTGCATATTCATTAGCTCTCTCTCTCTCTCTCTCTCTCTCCCCAACGGCACGACGGCGATTACTGCGAACTGAAACTGAACTGAACTCTGTGTTACTTGTGACTGATCATTTTACCCCTAGACTGCGATAGAGCTTGATTGATCCTATTATCATAGTTCTGTGTACATGTGTGTTTATTCATTGCTAACCTGTTGCATTTATATCCTTATGTTTAGAGTACGATGTTACTTATTTCTTTAATAAAACTTTCTTAGTTCCAGTAATCCAGACTCCAACTAAGTGGTCCATTTCTGCTGGTTTGGCAACCCAGTTACGGGGTACGTAACAACTGCTTTAAACTAGTCAGAGTCGAAGAAAACAAAGAGACATAAATTAGCAATTGTCGCTTGCGGAAGAAGGGCAATAACTGGATGCTGGTTTGAACCAAAGCCAATAAGAATGTGTTAAAGGTCAGTCACCTGACCCATAGCCAATCACATTGAAATGCAACATCTTAACTGGTAAGGAATGAATATTAGAGTAGAGGCTTCAAATACAAGGTAGCATCAACTCCAGAGATTCACTAGTAGGGGCTGGGAGAAGAAAGGATCAATCATCTGGTCAATGGGAGATCCTTTATTTCAGTGTAATAAATTGGAGAAATGGTCTGAATGAGTTTTGGTACAGAAGGAACAGTAGAATTCATGTTGTAAATTGTTGGCCTGGGGTCAACATAGTTAAGTGTTGATTGTGCAGAGACAATAAAGTGCGAGCTTTAACTAATTATCTTCAAGAGGGCCACAATCTTGACATTTTGTTTGGAGGCTTGTGTGCCTCAATGACCCAGAGACCTACATTGGCTGGAGTCAGGGCTTTATGCTTTGGCTCCTGGTAGGGTCACCCATGCCAGGTCAAAGGGTAGAGGCCAGACGAAGAGTGGTCCACCGGTCTCTGGGTTTGGGGTTCGGTTCAGGGCTAACCCTGACAGATCAAATAATTTTTTTACAGAAACAGCAATGAAGAATATTTAACAGGAGAAAAACTGCAGATGCTGGAAATCCAAAGCAACGTGATGAAGGGTCTCGGCCCAAAACATCGACGGTTTACTCTTCTCCTTAGATACTACCTGACATAGAACATAGAATATAGAAATCCACAGCACATTACAAGCCCTTTGTCCTACAATGCTGTGCCAACTATGTAACCTACTCTAGGAACTGCTTAGAATTTCACTACCGAATAGCCTCTATTTTCCTAAGCTCCATGTACATATCTAAGAGTCTCTTAAAAGACCCTATTGTATCCACCTCTACTACCATTGCTGGCAGTGGATTCCACGCACCCACCACTCTTTGTGTGAAAAACTCACCCCTGACATCCCCTCGGTCCCTATTTCCAAGCACCTTAAAACTATGCCCCCTCGTGCTAACCATTTCAGCCCTGGGAAAAAGCCTCTGACTATCCACACGATCAATGCCTCTCATCATCTTATACACCTCTATCAGGTCACCTCTCATCTTCCATCGCTCCAAGGAGAAAAGGCCAAGTTCACTCAACCTATTCTCATAAGGCACGCTCTCCAATCCAGACAACATCCTTGTAAATCTCCTCTGCACTCCCTCTATAGTACCCACATCCTTCCTCTGAGGTGACCAGAATTGAACACAGTACTCCAAGTGGGGCCTAACTAAGGTCTTATTCAGCTATAACGTTACCTTGTGGCTCTTGAACTCAATCTCATGGTTGATGAAGGCCAACTCACCATACATCTTCTTAACAACACTGTCGACTTGCACAGTACCTTTGAGTGTCCTATGGACATGGACCCCAAAATCTCACTGATCCCCCACACTGCCAAGAGTCTTACTATTAATATTATATTCTGTCTTCAGATCTGGCCTACCGAAATGAACCACTTCACACGTATCTGGGTTGAACTCCATCTGCCACTTCTCAGCCCAGTTCTGCATCCTATCAATGTCCTGCTCTAACCTCTGACAGCCCTCCAGAATATCCACAACACCCCCAACCTTTGTATCATCAACAAATTTACTAACCCACCCTTCCACTTCCTCAAACAACAGGAATTCTGCAGATGCTGGAAATTCAAGCAACAGACATCAAAGTTGCTGGTGAACGCAGCAGGCCAGGCAGCATCTGTAGGAAGAGGTGCAGTCGACGTTTCAGGCCGAGACCCTTCGTCAGGACTTCGTCGACTGCACCTCTTCCTACAGATGCTGCCTGGCCTGCTGTGTTCACCAGCAACTTTGATGTGTGTTGCTTCCACTTCCTCACCTAGGTCATTTATAAAAATCACAAAGAGGAGGGGTCCCAGAACAGATCCCTGCGAATCATCACTGGTCACTGTCCTGCTGAGTTCCTCCAGGGTTTTGTGTATAATGAAGAAGCCATCTACATCTGAGTGCAATGGTATTCCTGATTTTCCACGCAGGACCTGCATGACTGACAGTAGTGAAAACCAAGAGGAAGCTACTGACATGATGAAGTTTGCCCTGAACACCAGCAGAGATGGACGACCTTCATTGCTGCCCTAAACACCAGTGGCATAACAGGCAGCACTGCCTTGTTATAAACTTGCACCTTACTGTTTATTTGCATTGCACTTTCTCTGTAGCTGTTACACTTCATTCTGCATTCTGTTGTTGTTTTACTTTGTACTATCTCAATGCACTGATGTAATTAAATGATCTGTTTGGATACATGCATAACAAAGTTTTCCATTGCACCTCAGTGTATGACCCAATTTACCAATTTAGCATTAAAATAAATGGGATTAGTGTTGACGGTGCCTTCAGATTTGCACCAAAACCCTACGACTGTACTGTATAATCTCATGAATAAACAAGGCCAAAATAAACATTGAAGGCAACAGAAGAATTTGCACGGTTTGATTATGTTGAAGTTTCTAAAGGCAGGGATTTGTTGACAGCAGGGCAAAGACTTGTTACAGCCGGCTGCCAGGGACTCATGGAGAGGTTGACTCCGATAGATGTGTTATTTATTTTAAAAATTGCTCAGACAACAGAGGCTCTGAGAAAGGCCATTACTGCAGCGCCTCAGAAAGTGAAATCATTCTGATCTCGAGTGATTGCTGCGCCTTCGAATCACCTCATCCTGATATGAACAGTAATTTTTGAAGGCAGATCGAAGCCTGGAAGATTACTGATAAACAGTGTGGATGTGAACTTTGTGGGGGTGACGTGATACACATTTCTTATTTATTTGAAGGCAATCCCTTCACTGGAAACGCGAGGGCCGGAAGAGGACATTCAGCCTCCCGGGCATCTTCCTTCACTCAATGAAATCATGTCTGGTCTTTGACCGGAGTCCAAGCCTTAATGTTTCCTCACCACTCCTAATACCAGAAAAGTCAAATTTACTATCGTTCACACAAGTTCATAGATGCACACTCAATTGTTTTCTGCAAACAAACACGTAGACCTCGATTCTATTTATGAGCCGATGCAAGCAAAATTCACCACTGCCTCCCTGAACAAGAAGGCACAGCAGCGTCTCCACGTCCTAGGGAGACTGAGAAAAGCAAGCGTAGACTTCTACTGCTGTGCTGTGAGGTGGTTTATATTAGCAGCTCTCTGTAAAAGCGCTGGTCCACGGTGGAAAGTGTGTTGTGGCTGCAGCTGAAGATGAGGACACACTGTCGAACCTTGAAATGTGAGTCAGCCAATCAGGTATGTGGGATGTGAGAGAAGGTTCTAGAGAGCTGTGGGGAAGGGATTTCTGAAGGTCAGTAGTCTGATTTGGAGGCTTTCGGCGGGAGCAACAGTGAAGATGGATCTCAAGCAAAGTTTGGAATATGGGGTGTGCTTTTACACAGACCGTGGGTCCAATACGTGAGTAAAGACAACTCTAGGTAAGCCCCAACTCCATGTGCACATTGGACTGGTTTAACTGTAATGGGCCCTTTAATTTTTTTTTCCTTTCTCTTTCCCATTAACTGTTTGATAAAGCTGAACCTTGTATATATGCATTCTTTATAATCTTATGCAGTGTACGATAAGATTATATCTTGCTGTATGGACAATATTTACACAGCATTTGCTCAAATTGAGGTTTCTTTACTCGGAACATCATGATGTTCCCATTTGGCTGAACCCCCAATTATACCGACCCGCGATGTATATTGGTTGTGAAAGGGGCCTTCTCACCGCTGAGTCACAGAGCTTTTAGCGGACCCCACTCATGTGCCAAGCTTGCATTCAAACCTGGTGAGAGGTTTGCACGAGGCTCCCTCCGCACCTCCCCCCACTTCTTAACTGAGTTTTACAAGAGCACCATTGAGAGCAAGCTGACAAGTTGCGTCCCCATCTGGTACGGGAGCAGGGGAGCATCAGGCCAGAAGTCCCTACAAAGGATTGTGAGAACAGACGAGAGGATCATAGGTGTCTCCCTACCATCCATCAGGGATATTTATCAGTCAACAAGGACTTTAGTATTATCAAGGATCCCACCCATCCATCCAGCATCCTCTTTGACTTTCTACCATCAGGCAGGAGACTCTGATGCATAACGACAAACAGTCAGGTTGGGAAAATCAGTTTCTTGCCCCAGGCCAGGTTAATCTGTTCTGTACCTTACAAAATATAATTTGTGCACTTTAATTTGTTCATTTATGTGTAATCCATCTGTAGATTTTATCCTTACTTTCATATGAGTGTTACAGTATGCCTACTACTGTGCTTTCGTCCCTGATCTGGAGAAATGTCTCATTTGACGATATACATGTATAGAGTTAAATGACAATAAACTTGACTTGACTTGACTTCCTCCCCATATCACAAATGATTTTCTGAAAAGATGTCCAATCAGCTGATTGATAAGTACAGTGGTCCCCAACCAGCGGGCCGCAAAGCATGTGCTACTGGGCTGCGAGGAAACGATATGATTTGGCGAATTGACATGATATGAGTCAGCTACACCTTTCCTCACTCCCTGTCACGCCCACTGTTGGAACATGAATGCATGTGAGGTCATTACGCACACGAGGTCATTATGCACGTGAGGTCATTACGCACACGAGGTCATTATGCACACAAGGTCATTACCCACGCGTCATCCATGTCAGGGCGGGAAGAAGATCAACTCCTCGAGCTTGCAAATGACAGTGGGCTGAAATGTATGTATGATATAACATCTCGGCCGGCATTCCGGATCAAAGTCAAGGCTGAATATCCTGAGATAGCCACGAAAGCAATGAAAACGTTGCTTCAATTTCCAATATCATATCTCTGCGAAGCGGGGTTTTCTGCAATGAATGCAACGAAAACTAAATTGCGGAATAGACTGGACACAAGGAACCCCCTTCGAGTTTCGCTGTCTCCCATCACCCCTCGATGGAACCGTCTTGTTGCAGGGAAACAAGCCCAGGGCTCCCACTGATTCAGCAATATTGGTGTGTTGCAATGATTTTATATGTTCATACGGGGAAAATATGCGCTGCGTGTTTAATATTGAATTCATTAGATAAACCCTTTTCGAAACGAAATTGAGTGTAATAGCCACTTATAAGTGACTTAGTTGAGTTATCACCTACATTCCGGTCGTGATTAATGCACCATTCCCCCTCTCCCCCCAACCGGTCGGCCGGTCCGCAAGAATATTATCAATATTGAACCGCTCCGCGGTGCAAGAAAGGTTGGGGACCCCTGGATAAGTATATAAAGGCAAACCATTCAGAGGACACATCGCAATCAATAGCACATTGACAGTGTGTCCTCGCGTAGTGATGAAACAGTTGCAAGCAAATTGCCAAGATCAGAGAACAACTCAACCCAACCATTGACCACCCCCCCGACAAGCTACATGTCTTCCGAATTATTTCCAGCACTGAACAGCTTACCACAGCATCACAGGATGAACAGATGATCACAAGAAAATATTGACAGAAATTATACACAATATTTTCCAGGAAGAACACGATTAGAATGAAAAACGAAAACCAAAGATCCGAACTAACAACTGATCCTGGGCACAAGAGAATCTGCAGAGCCTGGAAATCCAGAGCAACACACATAAAATGCTGGCGGAACTCAGCAGGTCGGGCAGCATCAATGGAGAGGAATAAACAGTAGATGTCTTGGGCAGAGTTCTGATTAAGGGACTCGGCCCAGAACATCAATCGATCCCAAGTGTGAAATCCTATTCCTTTCACTCCAGGTGTATAGAAACTTATTAATGGTGTTTGCTATCAGCTGTCACACCTCAATGAATTGTATTTTTCAAATCAGAACCATGTATGTATGTCTTACTTAGTGTTTCTCATTGTGCCTGCACTTATTTCTGTGCATGATAATAAAAGACAGAAGCTTATCTGAAACTTACGTAAGCCTCCACACCTTCTTCCCTGAAGCTTCTTCAGCCAAAATATCAAGCCCTCCCCTCTAATGCTAGCCCACTCATGCAATGGCCACTCCTCTTCAACCATGACTTCTTTTTTTTTGGCTGTTGCCAAGTGCCTAATTACCCCGTGATTTCAAGCGCACAGAATTTCCTGACTGCTGAGGCCTGCTCTTTTACATCTCACTCCCACAATGTGCAATCCAACAGCTCCTCGCTATCGCAGGCTCACCAAAGGAGAGTGTTAGCTCAGATGACAGGCAGGTTTGCTCTGTTGTTAGTGCTGGAGCCCAACTGTGTCTCAAGTCCAACCTGAACTCCTCCTTAGTTATTCCAGGTAGAAACAGAGAATGAAAATCAAAGCACTGCAGATTCTGCAAATCTGGGATAAAACAGGAAATGGCTGAAATACTCAGTAGGTCAGGCAGCACCTATGTAGAGAGAAACTGAACTAATGCATTAAGTTCAAGATGCTTCATAGCAATAGCAATGTAAGACCACGGCTACACTTTACTTAAGATATGCAGTCTCCCTGGCTCGCCACTCAGCCTTGGGTCCACCCAGACAATAGGTCAGGCTTCTGTTTATTGATTAGAGTTCAGTGTTCAACAAAATCATAGACTCAGTTCTAATCAACAAGCTCCAAAACCTGGGCCTCCGTATCTCCCCCTGCAACTGGATCCTTGACTTTCTCACTAGGATACCACAGTCTGTACAGATCAGAAATAACATCTCCACCTCGCTGACAATCAACACTGCTGTACTCAGCTCACTGCTCTACCCTGTCTATGCTCACGACTGCGTGACTAGGCACAACTCAGGCACCATCTATAAATTTGCCAATGACACAAATATTGTTGGCAGAATTTCGGATGGTGATGACGAGGTATCTAGGAGTGAATTAGATCAGGTGATTGAGTGGTATCGCAACAATGACTTTGCACTCAATGTCAGCAAGACCAAAAAATTGATTTTGGAATTCAGGAAGGAGAAGTCAAGGAAATACCCACCAGTCCATATTAAGGGTTCAGCAGTAGATTGGGTGAGCAGTTACAAGTTCCTGAGAATCAACATCTCTGAAGATCTATCCTGGGCCCAATATTACAAGCATGGCATGATAGCAGCTATACTTTATTAGAAGTTTGAGGAGACTTTGTATGTCACCAATGACTCCCACAAATTTCTACAGATGTATCGTGGAGAACATTCTGACTGGTTGCATCACCGTCTGGTATGGAGGGGCCACTGCACAGGATAGGAAAAGCTGCAGAAAGCTGTAAATTCAGCCGGCTCCATCAATAGCTCCCCAGCATCCAGGGCATCTTCAAAAAGCGATGCCCCAAGAAGATAGCATCCAGCACCCAGGACATGCCCTCTTCTCACTGTTATCATCAAGGTGTAGGTACAGGAGCCTGAAGGCACACACTCAGTGATTCAGGAACAGCCTCTTCCCCTCTGCCATCCAGGTTCTCATTCATCATTTCCAGGGTCTTTATCATGGACCTTCTCCAATACTACCATATCCTTTCTTAGGTAAGGAACCCAAAAGTGCTCACAATACTCCAACTGAGGCCTCACCAGTGCCTTATAAAGCCTCAGAAGATCCCAGAACAGTGGAGAGTGTCTGAAGGGGTGTGGATCCCGAAGGAGGAAAATGCCACCCAGATAGATCAGTTTCACATCATCTCCCTGCTGTGTGTCGAGGTGAAGATCTTCTTCAGTGCAGTTTCCAACCGGTTGTGCACCTACCTAGCAAAGAACACCTATATTGATACATCGGTCCAGAAGGGTGGCATTTCAGGGATGCCAGGCTGTCAGGAGCACATCGGTGTGGTGACACAGCTCATCAGGGAGGCCAGAGAGAACAAGGGCAACCTGTCAGTGTTGTGGCTCGACCTGGCAAACGCATATGGCTCCATTCCACACAAGCTGGTGCAGCTCACACTGACCAAATATCACGTCCCCAGCAGAATCAGAGACCTTATCGCTGATTATTACAGCAACTTCAGGATGAGGGTCTCTTCGGGAGCAATTACATCAACCTGGCACAAGGTGGAGATCGGCATCATCACAGGGTGCACTATCTCAGTGACACTGTTCTCCCCGGCCATGAACATGCTCACTAAGTCTGCTGAACCAGAGTGCAGAGGGCCCAGAATGAATTCCGCTCAACGGCAACCACCTATCAGGGCATTCATGGATGACCTCACAGTCACCACAGAATCAGTCCCAGGCTGCCGGAGGATTCTGCAAGGGCTCGAAAAGCTGGTGGAGTGGGCCCAGGTGCGTTTCAAACCTGCCAAATCAAGATCGATGGTGCTGAGGAAAGGGAAGGTGGAGAACAAGTTCCAGTTCAGCATCGCAGGCACAGCCATCCCAACCATCACAGAAAAGCCAGTCAAGAGCTTAGGCAAAGTTTTTGACAGCTCTTTAAGGGACACAACATCCATTCAGGCAACCTACACTGAGTTGGATGGCTGGTTGAAATCTGTGGACAAGTCTGGCCTACCTGGGAAGTTTAAAGCCTGAGTGTATCAGCATGGCATTCTTCCCAGAATCCTGTGGCCCCTCCTCGTCTATGCAGTTCCGATCTCGACAGTTGAAACCTTAGAGAGGAGGGTTAGCAACCACCTCAGGAGATGGCTGGGGCTGCCAAAGAGCCTGAGCAGCATCGCACTCTATGGACACCACAAAAAACTGCAACTGCCCTTCAAATCCTTGGAGGAAGAATTCAAGGTAACAAGAGCCAGAGAAGTGCTAC
Organism: Mobula hypostoma; assembly: GCF_963921235.1. Classification (NCBI taxonomy): domain Eukaryota; kingdom Metazoa; phylum Chordata; class Chondrichthyes; order Myliobatiformes; family Myliobatidae; genus Mobula; species Mobula hypostoma. The sequence goes on along the minus strand of NC_086108.1, from coordinate 10,382,085 downwards.
AGTATAGGGACTCAAGTGACCCGAAGGTGGCTAGAGCAGGGATCCAAGTAATTACTGACAGGAAGTGGAGGGCAGAGGAAGCTGTTCAGGAGGCAGAGGTGAGGCTGCGTCACAGGAGGCTGGTGGGAGTGGTCACACGAGGCCGAGCTGGGCTAGGATCCTTTCCAACTCCCCAAATGGACACCAGAGGGAAGGAGAGGCATCATCTAGTTCAGGGGGAGGTGAGAGCAGTAGTGGAGGAGATGAGAGCCTGCAAAGCGGTGGGAATGAAGCAACAGGGAGCTTGGACAAGATAGGAGAATGCGGTTGAGAGGAAAGTGACCTGGGCTGATCTTTGGAAAGCCGAACCACACCGCATCCAATTTCTCATCCAGGCAGTGTATGATGTGCTTCCAAGCCCATCAAACCTGCGCACATGGGGCAAGGCAGAGTCATCTGCGTGCCCACTGTGCTCCAAGCAAGGAACCCTGGAGCACATCCTCAGCGGCTGTGCAAGGGCACTTGTTGAAGGACGGTACTGATGGAGGCATGATCAGGTCCTGAAGACCATCACTGAAGCCGTCAGCGCAGGAGTTGAGTGGGCGAAGCAGTCCCGACCCTTCAAGCGGACCATTGCCTTTGTCAGCGCTGGGGAGCAGCCAATACTCGCCAAAAAAACATCTGCAGGCATTCTGACCTCTGCAAGGGACTGGCAGCTGTTGGTGGACCTCGAAGGGCAGCTGAAGTTCCCCAACCATATCGCAGCCACGGCCCTGCGACCAGACATTGTCCTAGTGTCTGAGGCTACTAAGCAAGTGGTGCTGCTGGAGCTGACAGTCCCAAGGGAAGATAGCTTGGAAGAGGCCTTTGAAAGGAAGCTCTCCAAGTACGCAGGACTGGTCAGCAACTGTCAGCAGGCTGGATGGGGAGCGAGGTGTCTCCCAGTGGAGGGTGGTTGTAGGGGATTCATAGCTCATTCTTTAGTTAGAGCCTTCAGCATTTTGGGCATCGAGGGAGAGAGGAAGAGGAGAGCCATCTGCAGTACCACCGGTGTGGCAGAGAGGGCCTCAAGATGGCTGTGGCTCAAAAGAGGGGAGCCATGGAGTCATAAGTAGCTAGCCATCTGGACACAAGCTGGGGTCTGATCAGCCCCGGCTGGGTCACCTAGAGGAGGTTGTATGATGTTGAAAGACCCGAAACACCCGATGATTCCAGGAACATCACTGAAGATGTGTCCAGGAGCATCAGTAGATGTACGTACACAGGAGAAACATTACAAAATAGGCCAAAGTCAGCATAGTTTCCTTAAGGGAAAATCTTGCCTGAAAAATATGTTGGAATGTTTTGAAGAAATAACAAGCAGGATAGACTAAGGAGAATTGATGGATGCTGTGTGCTTGGATTTTCAGAAGGCCTTTGACAAGGTGCTATACATGAGGCGGCTTAACAAACTACAAGTCCATAGTATTACAGGAAAGGTTCTAGCAGTGGCTGATTGGCAGGAGGCAAAGAGTGGGAGTAAAAGGGATCCTTTTCAGATTGGCTGCCAGTGGCTAGTGCTGTTCCACAAGTTTCGATGTTGGACCCAATTCTTTTTACGTTGTATGTCAACAATTTAGATGATGAAATTGATGACTTTGTGGCCAAGGTTCTTGGATGACACAAATATAGATGGAAGGGAAGGTAGTGATGAGGAGCACAGAGGATACAGAAGAGGTGGCAGATGGGATACAGTGTTGGGAAGTGTATCATCATGCACTTCGTAGAAGGAATGAAAGCAGATACTATTTTCTTAAAAGGAAGAAAATTCAGAATTCCAAGGTACAAAGAAATTTGGGAGTCTGCGTGTAGGACTCCCTAAAGGTTAATTTACAGATCGAATTGTAGTGAGGAAGGTGAATGCAATTTTGGCATTCATTTAAAGAGGGCTAGAGTATAAAAGCAAGGATGTAATGCTGAGGCCCCACTTGTAGCTTGGGCACCCTATTTAAGAAAGGATGTGCTGACATTGGAAAGGTTTTAGAAGAGGTTCACAGGAATGATTCAGAGAATGAAAGGGTTATCATATGGGAGTGTTTGATGGCTCCGCGTCTGTACTGACTGGAATTTAGAAGAATGAGGGGGGATCTCATTGAAACCCATCAAATGTTGAAAGGCCTCGACAGAGAGGATGTGAAAAGAATGTTTCCTGTGGTAGGGGAATCTAGCACCATGATGCAGAGCTGCAAAGTAGAGGAATGTTCTAGATTAATCAGGGCTTGAAAGGTTACAGGGAGATGGCAGGAGAATGGGGTTAAGAGGGAATAAAATCAGCCATAATTAGATAGACTGAATGGCCTAATTCTGCTCCTAGGTCTTATGACCTTATGGCCTCATTTTTGAACTACTGCAGTGTCTGGTGCAGTCCCTTGTGTTGTTGGGGAGTGAGTTCCAGGTCAACGGAGGGGCATTCCTAACGAAGGCTCAATGTGACTCAGAGGACGACCTTGCCGTTGGTGGTATTTGCCAACACCTAAGTCCCTCGTTCTTGATTGTTGGGGTTTGTGAGATGCCGATGCAGTGGCCATCTGTTGTCTAATGAGTCATTCACCTACCACACAAGAGACAGAACAGATCCAAGAATGGATTACCAACTGACGTGGCTGCTCATAACCAGAAGGGTGACTCCCCTTCCCACACATCTGCTCAGAATTAATCCTTTGTTCTCGGAAGTGCAAAACATTTTATGGGTAATGCATTTTCACATAATTTATTGAGGGTTTTGTCAACATAATGCATAATAGCCAGAAATTCCAGGGAGAAGAGATATTTCTAGAACCAGTGGGTGAAAGTTTGCCAAGTATCATAATTAACCTTCGATAATGTTCTTGTAGCTCAGGCGATGTGACTAAATTATAACGTCTTCAGCTGAGTGGAATTGTCAAATAATTATACTTATCTAACGTTTCACTCTCTTTAGTTATTTTTCTCTTTGTGTTCTGTTCCCGGAGGGTGAAAAGGAGGTCAGCGTGCGGATGTGGGCACACCAGAACTTCTGCTTAGCCCCTGTCCATCTGTGAGCCTTGTCACAGAATCTTGTGACATAAATTATACATTGAAAAGTAATCAACACAGGTTTATATTATGACTATGGGACACAGCTGGGATACTATGTGCAGTTATGGACATCCTAATGGCACGGGGTGGATGTAGAGGCAGTTGGTGTGGAGTAACAAACGTCCCCACCGTTGAGCACATCTACACGAAACATGGTCACAGGAGGCAGCTTCCAATTTCAGGGACCTTCACCACCCAGGACAAGCTCCCTTCTTGCTCCTGCCATCAGGAAGAATTGACAAGAACCTCAGGACCCACACCACCAGATTCAGGAACGGTTACTACCCCTCAACCATCAGGCTGTTGAACCAAAAGGGATAACTGCACTCAACTTCACTTGTCTAACCCGTCATTGAAATGTTCCCACAAATTATGGACTCACTTTCAAGGTCTCTTCATCTCATGATCTCAATATTTATCGCATTGTTATTTATTATAATTATTATTCTTTCTTTCTTTCTTTTTGCACTTGCTCAGTTTGTTGTTTAGTTGAACACCCAGTTTGGTGTGGTCTTTCATTGACTGTAATGGTTATTGTTCAATAGATTTATTGAGCTTGCCCACAAGGAAATGAATCTCAGGGTGGTATATGATGAGATATATGTACTTTTATTATAAATTTACTTTGAACTTTGACCTTGCTGGAGAAACTTGGAAGAGCTGTGGGAGGAAAGGAATCATTAATGTTCCAGGCTGAGAGTCTTTTAACCCAAAATACTGACCCAGACACTGCTCGGCCAGTTGAGTGTCTCCGGCAGGTTATGTATTGGTCCAAATTCCACCATCTGCGATCTCTGGTGTCTCTTGATCTTTACCATTCCTCCGTGTTAGGTCCAATTACAATCAGACTGTCCAGGAGCAAGATATAGCAGCTAGTTGAGTGGTGTCATAGCAGCAACCTTGCACTCAATGTCAGTAAGACCAAAGAGCTGTGGACTTCAGAAAGGGTAAGTCGAGGGAACACACAACAGTCCTCATAGAGGGATCAGATTTAGAGAGAGTGAGCAGTTTCAGGCATCTGGGTATCAACATCTCTGAGGACCTATCCTGGGTCCAACATAATGATGCAAGTTCAAGGTTGTCACGACAGTGGCTGTATTTCATTAGGAATTTGAGACAATTTAGTATGTCATGAAAGACACTTGCAGACATCTACAGATGTACTAAGGAGAGCATTCTAACTGGCTGTCATAAGGAGGTGGTTGGGAACGGACCCAAGTGCAAGACACAGACACTGAAGTACTACGGACAGGACGAGGATACAGGGTGAGGTCAAGGACATGGACACGAAAACCGGGAACCCGGAACAGGACTGGACAAGAGAGTTAGGAGCCCGGGCTTGGACTCCAAGCCAGAGACTGGACAAGGACCCAGTACCTGGGTCTTGCCTCCGGCTCGGACCCCAGAATTAGGCAAGGATGAGGCTTGACTGGCAGGCAGGACGAGGCTGGAGTCTTCAGGCTTGAGGCTAGAGACTAGAGGCAAGGCTTGGCAGGAGGCAGGAGGCTGGAGTCTTCAGGCTTGAGGCTAGAGACTAGAGGCAAGGCTTGGCAGGAGGCAGGAGGCTGGAGTCTTCAGGCTTGAGGCTAGAGGTTAGAGACTTGAGGCAAGGCTTGGCAGGTGGCAGGAGGCTGGAGTCTTCAGGCTTGAGGCCAGAGACTTGAGGCAAGGCTTGGCAGGTGGCAGGAGGCTGGAGTCTTCAGGCTTGAGGCCAGAGACTTGAGGCAAGGCTTGGCAGGAGACAGGAGGCTGGAGTCTTCAGGCTTGAGGCTAGAGGCTGGAGACTTGAGGCGAGGCTTGGGGATGGAGGCTGGAGGATCCTCCTGGGAAGGGCGCAGTTCTCCTGGGCAGGGCGTGGATCACCACTCGACAGAGGCAAAGGACAGGAAGAGTCAGAAACAACCGCACGTAACAGCAAGATGGCCTGGCTTACCCGAAGGAGGCAAGGGTTAGGAAGGGACAGAACCAACCGCAGGTAACAGCAAGACGGCCTGGCTTACCTGGGCGGAGGCAAGGGACAGGAAGGGAGCTAGATACAGGGTGGCTCCAGGACAAGACTGCAGGCGAGACGAGGTGAGAGTTACCAGCAAGACAAGGCAAGACTTCAGGCAGTGCAAGTCGAGACGAGAACTTCAGGTGAGGCGAGAGTTACCAGCAAGACAAGGCAAGGCTTCTGGCAAAGCAAGGCCAGACAGAACTTCAGGCGAGGCGAGAGATACCGGCAAGACAAAGCAGGGCTTCAGGCGAGGAAACAGAAGGCAGAGGAAGGGATACAAGGAGTAAAGACAAGAACAATCTAGCAGCCTCTGGAGGTATTTATGCAGCCAGCCCCAATGAGAATCAGCTGCCTCAATTAGAGCTCAACAAGAACAGAAACAGGGTAGACAGGAAAACCTGGAGCAAGGGTCGATGGACCAGACCGTGAACCGGAGTATGGACTTCACGGACTGGACCATGACACTGGCTGCATCACAGTCTGATATGGCGGCGGGGGAGGGGGAAGCAGTGCTACTGCTCAGGATCAAAATAAGCTGCGGACAGTTGTAAACTCAGTCAGCTCCATCATGGGCACTAATCCCCCCAGCATCCAGGACACCTTTAGGGAGCGATGCCTCAAAAAGGTGGCATCCATCATCAAGGACCCCCATCACCCAGGATATGCCCTCTTCTCATTGTTACCATCAGGAAGGAGGTCCAGAAGCCTGAAGACACACACTCAATGATTCAGGAACAGCTTCTTCCCCTCTGCCATCTGATTTCTGAGTGGACATTCAACCCATGAACACCACCTCACTACTTACATATTTCTATTTTTGAACTTCTTATTTAACTATTATGTAACTGTAACTCAGTTTTTTTCTCTGTTATTAAGTATTGCATTGTATACTGCCACAAAGAAAACAAATTTCATGACCGTGATTCAGATTCTGACGCTAAATCTCTGCTCCTCAGAACGTAGAACGTGTAAGTTCCCCCCAAAGGGGCTGTGACAGCTGGGAACTGGAACATCTCCTGTGCATGTGGGCTGAGTAAAGATTTCAGCAGTACTTTGCCGCTCTGCCCGATGATAAATGGATCTGTATTTATGATGGGGCTGGCATGCTTAACCTGGGAGGAAAAGCCACTGTCAGAAGCACAATGGCAAGGAGAATGTCTAGAGAGTTATCTCCTCAAACTCTCATCTTTCATCTTCATCAGGAAAAAAATAGATCAGCACGGTAGCATAGTGGTTAGCACAATGTTTCACAACACAGGCTTCACAGTCCACCCCATCCCTCAATCCCTCTGTGGCTACAATAGGGTTTTTTAAGAGACTCTTGGGCAGGTACATGGACCTTAGAAAAACAGAGGGCAGTGGGTCACCCGAGGTAATTTCTAAAGTAAGTTCATGTTCTGCACAGCATTGTAGGCTGAAGGGCCTGTATTGTGCTGTAGGTTTTCTATGTTTCTATGCTAACAAGTACAAATCTCTTTGATCTAATCCTACTATCCATGGTACTTAATCCAGAAGACCATAAGATATAGGAGCAGAATTAGGCCATTCAGTCCATCGAGTCAGCTCTGCCATTTCATCATGGCCGATCCATTTCCCTCTCAGCCCCAGTCTCCTGCCTTCTCCCCGTATCCCTTCATGCCCTGACTAACAGGAACCTATCAACCCCTGCCTTGAATATACCCAATGACTATGCTTCCACCGCCACCTGTGGCAAAGAATTCCACTGTCACACCGCTCTCTGGTTAAAGAAATTCCTCCTGATCTACATTTTAAATAGACGTCCCTCTATTCTGAGGATGTGTCCTCTGGTCTTAGACTCCCCCACCATAGGAAACACTCTCTCTGCCCAGCTGAGGCCTTTCAACATTCGATAGGTTTCAATGAGATTCTCCCTCATTGTTCTTCAGGTCCACCACCCATTTCTTCTGCTAAAACTACCCAACATGTGCACTGGCATCCACAGATGGAGTAAGGAGCAACTCAGCAGGCTAGACATATCTAAGGAGAGGAAAAAACTGTCAACGTTTCGGGCCAAGACAAACATCAACTCTTTATTACTTTCCATATATGCTGGCTGACCTGTTGAGTTCCTCCAGCATTTTGTGTGTGTTAAACCATAAGACATAGGAGCAGAGCTGGGTTATTCAGCCCATCGAGTCTGCTCCGCCATTCCAGTGTGGCTGATCCATTTCCCTCTTAACCTTATTCTCCTGCCTTCTGCCTACAATCTTTCACACCCTGACAAATCAAGGATCTTTCAAACTTTCCTTAAATTTACCCAAAGACTTGGCAACGAATTCCACAGATTTACCACCATCCTGGCTAAGAAATTTCTCCTCATTTCCATTCCAAAGGGATGCCCTTCTCTTTTGAGACTGTGTCCTCTGTCTTAAGCCTGATTTATGCTTCTGCGTCAACTCGACACCGTAACCTAAGCAAGTAGCTTACATGCATTGTGAGCATTTATACTTGTACACTGGTGTGTCTGCATCGCTTTGCAATTCGTGCACATCACCCATGCGTACACGCCTGCCCGCGCAAGGCTTCATGGTAGTCTTTCTTGGGGTAAACAAGTTTAAAGCGAGCGTCGTTTTTTGTAAAAGTGAAATGTGTCCTCCATAAATTCGGTGGTCTGTAAAGCTTTATGGAAAGCATTGCAGCCAGAGTTCCTTCCCTGCCCTTAAGTTGCCCAATGGGAAGCTTTTGTAGCGTAGGAGGAAATACGATGCTCCCAGGTGGACCAATCACTGTTGTTGCGTTCTGCGTTGCCGTGATGCGCAGTTACATTTTGGGAGAGGTGCGCTTCAGGCTCTGGCGTAGGGATCTGCGTCGGCTCTGCGTAGGGTTTGTGGCGACGCAGTACTTGCGGCGTCGAGTTGACGCAGAAGTATAAATCAGGCTTTAGGCTCTCCCACCATAAGAAAAATCCTCTCCACATCCACTTTATCAAGGCCTTTCAACATTCGATAAGTTTCAATGAGACCACCAGACTCCCCATTCTTCTGAATTCCAGTGAGTACAGGGCCAGACCCATCGAACACTTCTCATATGACAAGACTTTCAATCCCAGAAAAAAACTGTGTTCACCTCCATTGAGCCCTCTCCAATGTCAGCAGATCCCTTCTCAGATGAGGGGCCCCAAACTGCTCACAACACTCCAGCATCCTTTCCACATCCTCTCGATCTCAGCCTGGTGCTAATGGATTTCCAGCATGTGCAGAATATCTTGTGCTTATAGAGTAGGGAAGGCTGTCTGCAAGTTGTTGCTGAATTGTATCTCCTCCTACACTTGTTGATGGGAATTTGAATCAATTAGAGCAAGCATGAACACTCCATCACAGCAGGGGGAGGACTCGCTGTCTGCCAGACTACCAGCAGGAATGAGTGGTGCTGAAATGCTGGGTGAAATTGGTGGGTCTAGTTTACCTTTGCAGCCTGGTGACCGTGCCGTCGAAGAGACGTGACGGTACGCCAGTGCCACAAACTCAGGTTCCCCTTCTGAATCAGAATCAGAATCAGGTTTAATATCACTGGCATCAAAATGCAGTACATAATAACAGAGAAAATAACTGTGAATGTATATTAAATAGATAAATCGGTAGTGTAAAACTAGAAATACAGAAGAGGAGAGGCAGTGTTTGTGGGTGCAATGATCATTCAGACATTGAATGGCAGAGGGGAAGAAGCTGTTCCTGAATCACTGGGTGTGTGTCTTCAGGCTCCTGTACCTCCTCCCTGATGGTAACAGTGAGAAGAGGGCATGCTCTGGCTGGTGGGAGTCCTTCACGATGGATGCTGTCATAGAAACATAGAAAACCTACAGCACAATACAGGCCCTTGGGCCCATAATGCTGTGCCAAACATGTCCTTACCTTAGAAATTACCCAGGGTTACCCACAGCCCTCTATTTTTCTAAGCTCCATGTACCTATCCAGGAGTCCCTTAAAAGCTCCTATCGTATCCACCTCCACCACTGTCGCAGGCAGCCCATTCCACCTCACCACTCTCTGCGTAAAAAACCTATCCCTTACATCTCCTCTGAACCTGCTTCCAAGCACGTTAATACTGTGCCTTCTCGTGTTAGCAATTTCAACCCTGGGAAAAAGCCTCTGACTATCTGCACAATCAGTGCCTCTCATCATCTTATACACCTCTGTCAGGTCATATCTCATCCTCTGTTACTCCAAGGAGAAAAGGCCAAGTTCACTCATAAGGCATGCTCCCCAATCCAAGCAACATCCTTGTAAATCTCCTCTGCACCCTTTCTATAGTTTCCACATTCTTCCTGCAGTGAGGTGATCAGAACTGAGCACAGTACTCCAAGTGGGGTCCAGGTCCTATATAGCTGCAACATTACCTCTCAGCTCTTGAACTCAATCCCACGGTTGATGAAGGCCAATACACGATATACCTGCTTAACCACACCATCAAACTGCGCTGCATACATGGACCCCAAGGTCCCTCGGATCCTCCACACTGTCAAGAGGCTTACCATTAATACTATATTCTGCCATCATATTAGATCAACCAAAATTAACCACCTAACACTTATCTGGGATGAACTCCATCTATCACTCGTCAGCCCAGTGTTACATCCTATTGATGTCCCACTGTAACCTGTGACAGTCCTCCCCACTATCCACAACACCCCGAACCTTTGTGACATCAGCAAATTTACTAACTCATCCCTCCACTTCCTCATCCAGGTCATTTATAAAAAATCACAAAGAGAAGAGGTCCCAGAACAGAGGCACACCACTGATCACCAACTTCCATGCAGAATATGACCCTCTACAAGCACTCCTTGCCTTCTGTGGGCAAGCCAGTTCTGGATCCACAAAGCAAGGTCTCCTTGGATCCTATGCTTCCTTACTTTCTCAATAAGCCTTGCATGGGTACTTTACCCAATAGTAACAAGGACAACTCCTCCCTTGGAGGGTCAGACACCCTGAGCCGATAGGCTGGTCCTGAATTTATTTCATAATTTACTGGCATAATTTACATATTACTATTTAACTATTTATGGTTCTATTACTATTTATTATTTATGGTGCAACTGTAATGAAAACCAATTTCCCCCAGGATCAATAAAGTATGACTATGACTATGACTATGACTATCGAGGAGCAGATAGGGAGACAGATTCTGGAAAGGTGTAATAATTACAGGGTTGTTGTGGTAGGAGATTCTAATTTCCCCAATATTGATTAGCATCTTCCTAGAGCAAGGGGTTTCGATGGGATGGAGTTTGTTAGGTGTATTCAGGAAGGTTTCCTGACATAATATGTAGATAAGCCTACAAAAGGAGAGGCTGTACTTGATCTGGTATTGGGAAGTGAACCTGATCTGGTGTTAGGTCTGTCAGTGGGAGAGCATTTTGGAGATAGTGATCACGATTCTATCTCCTTTACCATAGCATTGGAGTTGGATAGGAACAGACAAGTTAGGAAAGTGTTTAATTGAAATTAGAGGAAATATGAAGCTATCAGACAGGAACTTGGAAGCATAATTTGGGCAGAAATGTGCCAAATGTTCAGGGGATATTTGCATGACATTCTGCGTAGGTACATTCCAATGAGACAGGGAAAGGATGGTAGGGTACAGGAACTGTGGTGTACAAAGCCTGTTGAAAATCTAGTCAAGAAGAAAAGAAAAGCTTACGAAAGGTTCAAAAAAACTAGGTAATGATAGAGATCTAGAAAATTATAAGGCTAGCAGGAAGGAGCTTAAGAATGAAATTAGGAGAGCCAGAAGGGGCCATGAGAAGGCCTTGGCAGGATTAAGGAAAACCCCAGGCATTCTACAAATATGTGAAGAACAAGAGGATAAGACATGAGAGAATAGAACCAATCAAGTGTGACAGTGGAAAAATGTGCATTGGACGATAGGAGATAGTGGTGATACTTAATAAATACTTTGCTTCAGTACTCACTATGGAAAAGGACCTTGGCAATTGTAGGGATGATTTACAGCAGACTGAAAAGCTTGAGCATATAGACATTAAGAAGGAGGATGTGCTGGAGCTTTTGGAAAGCATCAAGTTGGATAAGTCATCGGGACTGAACAAGATATACCCCATGCTACTGTGGGAGGCGAGGGAGGAGATTGCTAACCCTCTGGCAAAGATCTTTGCATCATCAATGGGGACGGGAGAGGTTCCAGAGGATTGGAAGGTTGCAGATGTTGTTCCCTCATTCAAGAAAGGGAGTAGAGATAGCCCAGGAAATTATAGACCAGTTAGTCTTACTTCATTGGTTGGTAAGTTAGAAACATAGAAACATAGAAAACCTACAGCACAATACAGGCCCTTCGGCCCACAATGCTGTGCCAAACATGTACTTACATCTCAAACTATCAGTCTGAGCGCATCCCTTCTCTATCACATTGCCTGCAAGCTTTCTCTATTTGTGAGCCCACCGCCCCTTCCTCCGTGTCTTCAGTTCAGTTCCCACCCCCCAGCAATTCTAGTTTAAAGTCTCCTCAATAGCCTTAGCAAACCTCCCTGCCAGGATATTGGTTCCCCTGGGATTCAAGTGCTACCCATCAGGTCATGCCTGCCCCAAAAGAGGTCCCACTTCTTTAAGATGCCCTGGACACAATGGAGGCTAGTGCCCAAGATGGAGCTGACTGAGTTTACAGCTTACTTCAACCCGGTGCAGTAGCCACTCACCCCTCCATACAAAACAGTGATGCAGCCAGTTAGAATGCTCTCTACAGTACAACTGTAGAAATTTTCAGATGTTTTTAGTGACATACCAAGTCTTCTCAAGCTCATAATGAAACGTAGCCACTGTTGTGTTTTCTTTGTAGCTGCATCGACATGTTGGGTCCAGGTTAGATCGTCGGAGGATTGATACCCAGAACCTGAAATTGACTCAGTGAGCTGTGAACATCAGGATTCAACTCGACGGTGGTTTCATCGCCAAGCTATGACAATGCACATGATCCAGTTTGGCACAATTAGACTCAGTTCCCTCTGCTTTCTCGTTGTTCCATTCAAGCTCTTGATTTGCAGACGGCCATATGCTGCTGAACCCTTGGCAACCTCAGCCAGAGAGAGACTGCCAAACATTTTTTTACAACACTGCACTCATTGAAACATCTCATTTGAAATGCCACCCTAAAACTCAGGACTTCTTCAACCACCGTGGTCAGTAGGAGTCGAGCAAATTTGGCAGTTTGGGTGTATATATCGTTTGTTTGTTATGTGACATGACGTATGACATGGGTGGGTGATTATGGTCTTTCCATGATTGTTCTTGGCAAACTTTCCTACAGAAGTGGCCTTCTTCTGGGCAGTGTCTTTACAAGATGGGTGAGCCCAGCCATTAATAATACTCCAGAGATTGTCTACCTGGTGTCAGTGGTTGCACATAACCAGGACTTGTGGTATGCACCATCTGCTCCAGTGGCTTCACATGACCCTGATCTGGGGTGGGTGGCGAAGCAGGTGCTACACCTTGTCCGAGGCTGGCTTGCAGGTTAGTGGAGGGAAGGAGTGCCTTACCCCTCCTTTGGTAGAGACATATCTCCACCCTACCATCCTTGGGTATACAGTATATGGGTATATTTAGAACAGAAGTTGCTAGGTTCTTTATCGGTCAAGGGTGTCAAAGGTTACAGGGAGAATGCAGGAGAAATGGATTGAAAGATATAATAAATCAACTATGATAGAATAGTGCCGCAGATTTGATGGGCTGAATAGCCAGATTCTGCACCTGTCTTATGGTCTTATGGACTTCAGCATCACGTACAGACCAGTACCACTAAAATAGCTATGATCATGCTTTGATCATATATTAGAGCAGGAGTTTCCAGCCTGGGGTTCTTGGACCCCTTAGTTAATGGTAGGGATCCATGCCATAAAAATTGTGAGCAATGCTCTACAGCAGTGCCCTGCTATAGGGGATTGTTCACAATTGTCACGTCTGCAACCGCATTGTCCTTTGGAATGGACTCCCATTTTAGGGTCTTTCAGTCGACACAGCCCAGTCCATCAAAGGCAAAGCTCTCCGCACCATTGAGTATATTTATATGCTTCATATAAATATGCAGCATTGATTATCAAGAATCTCTACCATCCCGGCTGTGCTCTCTTCCAATGGCAACCATCAGGAAGGAGTTGCAGGAGCCTTAGGTCCCACTCCACCAGGTTCAGGAACAGTTATTACCCCCAACCATCAGGCTCCTGAACCAGTGTGGATAACTTCACTCACCACAATGAGCCTCAGGTCCCACACCACCAGGTTCAGGAATAGTTATTACCCCCAACCATCAGGCTCCTGAACCAGTGTGGATAACTTCACTCACCACAATGAGCCTCAGGTCCCACTCCACCAGGTTCAGGAACAGTTATTACCCCACAACCATCAGGCTCCTGAACCAGTGTGGATAACTTCACTCACCACAATGAGCCTCAGGTCCCACACCACCAGGTTCAGGAACAGTTATTACCCCACAACCATCAGGCTCCTGAACCAGTGTGGTAACTTCACTCACCTCAACACTGAACTGATTCCACAGCCTGTAGACTCACTTTCAAAGACTCTACATCTCAGTATTATTCATTTAAATGTTATTATTATTTGCACAATTTATCTTATTTTGGATATTAGTTGTTTGCTGTTTTTGTTATTTTTAGTTTTCCATAAATTATATGATTATATGTCAAATCGAGGGGCTGGTGTCCATGCCTCAAAGCGACTGAGCCTAATGTTGGAATGACAATTTAAGTACCGGGCCAAATCAAAAAGATTGTATACAAGCCAAGGCGAACCAGCAGGGCCAGGCCCCAGAGCATATCAAAGTGACTGAATCTAATGTTTGAACATGATTTAGATGCAGGGCCAGATTGAAAAGGTCAGGGTGTTGGGCCCAAGACGAGGCTTTGTGCTGAATCTAAGGGTCTGTGGACAGACTCTCACTCTGGACTTCGGTTCAGAATGCTATTTGCTTGCGGTTATTGCCTTTACGATTTATTTCTTCTCTCTGCACATTTGGTGTGTGGCGGTTTCTTTTATTTCATGAGTTCTTTTGGGTTTCTGTGTTTTACGGCTGCCTGTAAGGACGCAAGTCTCCAGGGGCTGCATATAGTATAGGTATTTTGATAATAAATGTACTTTGAACTTTGAGTTTATTTTTCTGTGAATGCCAATCTCAGAGTAGTATCGAGTACCATTTACTGTATGTATAAACTTGCTTTGAACTTTGAAATTCAGGTAACCTCAAAATCCACTGGAGTTTGAGATAGGAGATCAGAGAAGACCCTCAGTGCAGAAGACATGAATGTGGGACCTGGAGAATAGACACCATGACAGAACAAACAAAGCTAGACTGGTTGCAGAGGAACTCAGGAAAGCCACAATCTATCTGTGCTCCAGGCTTTCCAAATGCACAACCCTCTGCCAGTTGGCTGGTTGTTAGAGATATCAGCCAATGTGTTATATCTCTCACTAGAACACATCTTGTGGTTCAGCTGGAGTGATATCTGTATATCCCATTTTTAAAGCTCAACAAATTTCATCCCTCCAGGCCATGCTCTCTTATTGCTGCTGCCATCAGGAAGGAGGTACGAGAGCCGTAGGACCAACACCAACAGGTTCAGGCATAGTTATTGCCCCTCAACTATCAGGCTTTTGATCCAGAGGGGATAACCTCACTTACCCCATGACTCAACTGTTCCCACAACTTTTAGCCCCTTCATTTCAAATTCTTGATATTTATTGCTTATTTATTATTTATTATTATTCTTTTCAAATCTTTTTATTGTATATATAGGAAAAATAACATGAGTACATCGAAATAACAACACTTAAAATGCCTCAAAAAAAACCATCAACTTAAAGATTGAAAACAAAATTTTGTGATAACGAAAAGAAACCTACTGAGCAGAAAAGTGAGAAAAAAAAGAGAACCCATTAGGTATACATTATATTTATTATTATTATTATTATTATTATTTTCTTTCTCTTTGTGTTTGCACCATTGTTTTGCACATTGGTTATTTGTCCGTCTTGTTGGGTACAGTCTTTCATTAACTCTATTGTCTTTCTTTGTATTTACTGTGAATACCCGCAAGAAAATGAATTTCGGGGTTGTGTATGGTGCCATAAATGCACCTTGATAATAAATTTACTTTGAAGTTGGAACTTTGAACTTTAATATTTCTCGTAGGTTCTTGGAATGGGGCCAAAGAATCTGAAAACAGCAAATCCGAATCAGAATCAGATTTAATATCATCAGCATATACCGTGAAATTTGCTGTTTTTGTAGCAGCAGTACAATGCAATACATAATGGAGACAAAACTGTGAAAAATAGTATGTATATATACTTACAGTAAGTATATATACAGTAAGTATAAATTTCCTGAAACTTTGAGTGTGTGTCTTCGGGCTTCTGTACCTCCTCCCTGATGATAGCAGTGAGAACAAGGCATGACCTGGTGATGGGTGATGACCCTCAACATATGGTAAGGGGAGCATCCAATTATGGACAAATCTCTGTTTCACTGATGGGAAAGTATTATGTGGAGATAAAATGGAAGTGTTTAAACTTAAGAATGGTTGTCTCATGTTTACATCCTGATGTAAATTCTCCTTCATTCACAGGACCCATGGGTATGGCGAGATGTGACAAGTGGTGTTGGCTTATTATTATTGCATGTGCCACGTTGCATTTGTTGGCAGTGGAAGAATTAAAATATGGAAGAAAACATCAAACTCGAATGGTTCAAGGTCAGTGGAAACTGGCAAGCTAATTGTCTTTGCTTTTGCTATGTGCTTGAAAGAGATAGAAGCTGCCATTTTGTGAAGCTGCTCTGTAACCGCCATCTTGTGAACTGTTTGAGAACTGATTCTTGCTCTGAGATACTCTAATCAGAGCAATTAAATGTGGACACAATGAGTTTCCGTTATTAACCTCCTGATCCAGAGATCATTCTCAGGTAAGCTGTGTATTGTGTACAGTGGCAGGTCTACAGAAATAATCTCTTTCTTTTCAAACCTTTTTATTGTTATAAGAAATAAGACGAGTACATTGAAGTAAAAACACTTACAATGTCTCAAAAAAGACATTATCTTAAAGATTGAAAAAAAAATTATAACAAAAAAACCTACTAAGCAGAAGTAATTTCGTTAGACTCAGGGCCTGGGTCACCTAGTTTGACTGCTTTAAACTAGTCAGAGTTGAAGAGAGCAAAGAGCCATAAATTACCTGCAGAAGGGCAATAAATGGATGCTGGCCTGGACCAGAGCCAATAAGAAGGTGTTAAAGGTCAGTCAGATGATTGATAGCCAATAACACTGAAATGCAGCATTTTAAATGGTAAGGAATCAATACAAAAGCAGAGGTTTCCAGATGCAAGATAGTGATAACTTTGGAGATTCACCATCGTAAAGAAGAACCCTCACGCCAGAGGCTAGGAGAAGAAAGGATTAATCATCTGGCCGAAGGACATCCCATATTTTGGTGTTATAAATTGGAGAAGTGGCTTGAATGAGTACTGGTACAGAGGGCACAGTAGAATTCATGTTTTAAATTGTTGGCCTGGGGTCGACATAGTTACATTGTTTGTGCAGAGACAATAAAGTGTGAGCTTCGATTAATTAAGAGTTGCGTAGTGAATTTCCTACCCTAGTTCTGTTGAATGGTCAACACGATGAACTGAGGTAGAACAAGATACCTTTCATAAGGTGACAATTCAGAATAAAGTGTAACAGCTACAGAGAAAGTGAAGGCAGACAATAAGGTGCAA
This sequence comes from Mobula hypostoma, assembly GCF_963921235.1. Classification (NCBI taxonomy): domain Eukaryota; kingdom Metazoa; phylum Chordata; class Chondrichthyes; order Myliobatiformes; family Myliobatidae; genus Mobula; species Mobula hypostoma. The sequence goes on along the minus strand of NC_086108.1, from coordinate 10,365,260 downwards.
AATTATAACAAGATGGATTGTGAGGTCAAGAGACCATCTTATTGTACAAATGAACTATTTGGTAGTTATATACTAGTGGACTAGCCTCCGAGAGGACCATAACCTTCTCATAGGGTTTAGATGTTTGCGTGCTTCAATGACCCAGAGAGCTATGTTGGCTGGAGTCAGGGCCTTGTGCTTTGGTACTTGGTAGGGTCATCCATGCTAAACAGGTCAAAGGGTAGAGGCCAGACTAAGAGTGGTCCACCGGTCCTTCAGGTTCGGGGGTTCAGCTCAGGACTAACAACCCTGACTGGTCAAACAAAATTGTTACGGAAACAGCAATGAAGAATCCTTCTACATCTGAGTGTGATGGTATTCCTGAGTCTCCACCCGGGACTTGCATGACTGACAGGAGTGAAAACCCAAGCTGCTGGCACGATGAAGGAAGCCCTGAACACTGCCAGAGATGTAGGACCTTCATTGCTGCCCTAAATGCCAGTGACGTAACAGGCAGCAGAGAGATTAGTGAAATAGAAACTGTCCTTGAGCCTGCTGGTACATGGTTTCAGGCTTCTGTATCTTCTGCCCAGTGGGAGAGGGGAGAAGAGAAAATGTCCGGCTGGGTGGGGTTTTTGATTACGTTGGCTGCTTTACTGAGGAAGCGAGAAGTGTATAGTCCATTCAGGGGAGGCAGGTTTGTATGATGTGCTGAGCTGCGTCCTCAACTCTGCAGTTCGAAGTACATTTATTATCAACGTACGTATACTTTATACAACCTTGAGATTTGTCTCCTTATGAAACAAAGAAGCCCCAAGAGAACCCATTAAAAACAAATGAGGACCATCATACACTCAGTGTGCAGAGAGAAAGAGAAAGTAAAACAAATCATGCAAGCAATGAAAGCAAACACACAGCATTCAGAACGGAAGCTCAGAATGCCAGGCATCGCTGCAGCCCATCCAGAAGTCCACTGAGGCTACACCCTCAATCCAGCTCAGAAACAACCAAAACCATGGAGCAGCCAGCCGAACCGGGCGTCCTTCGCCTCTGACTCCGACACCCTGACCATTTCAATCTGGCCCGGCACTTAAAGCATCCAAACTTTGGGTCACTTATCGCTCTCAGACTCCGACTCTGCCACTTCGATATGCCCTCAGTCTCGGGCTCAGGCTCCGCCATCTCGATTCTGCCAGTACCCGACCTATCCAATTCAGCTCAGCTCTGAAGTCAATCAAACCTCGGATCTTTCCTCGACTTCGCCTCGCCTCAGCTGCGCCACAACGAATTGCCTCCAAGTCTGCTCCAGCCACTCTGGCTCGGACTTGCCACAACAGTCCTGTCCCTCCAAGAGCCTGGCCTGTGCCACAAAAAAATCCCAGGTCATACAGGCAATTCAGGTCAATTCTGACGGGAAAGCCATAGTCCGCTGTTCGCAGTGACCACTTACCAAAAACTGTGTGGATAACAAAGTACTTAGTCGCTTTCTTTGTTTCATTGGCCACCAGCAAGTTGTCGCTGAATTTCAGCAGTGCCACCTTAAACTGTAACACACACAGCGTAGTTGCCGGACCGACCTCAATGCATGCAGATAGGATGCTTTCAAGGGTCATTTCGGATTTGCCAGATTTCACTGGCCTCTTGAGGAAGTAGAGGTGTTGGTGAGCTTTCTTGACTGTGGCGTCTACATGGTTGGACTAGGGCAGGCTGTGGCTGATGTTGACTCCTAGGAATTTGAAGCTGTAAATCACCTCAATCTCAACTCTGGTGACCTAGGCAGGAGCCTGTGCGCTGTCCACCTTCCTGAAGGCAGTGACCAGCTGTTTTGTTCCACTGACATCCATGGAAATTTCAGGGAGTAATTAAAATTTCACCTCATAGAGTCATAGAAAAGTACAACCCTCCGTGTCAAACCATTTAAACTGCCTTCTCCCACCAACCTTCATTGGGACCATAGCCCTTCATAGCCCTCCCATCTATGTACCTATCCTAACTTCTCTTAAATGTTGAAATTGAGTTTGCATGCACCACTTGCGCTGGCAGCTCGTTCCACATTCTCACGACCCTCTGAGTGAATATGTTTCCCTCATATTCCCCTTAAACCTTTCACCTTTCACTATTAACCCATAACCTCTGGTTGTGGTCCCATCCAACCTCAGTGGAAAAAGCCTGCCAGCGTTTACCCTATCTATACCTATCAAATTTTGTATACCTCCATCAAATCTCCTCTCGAACTTCTACATTCGAAGGAATTAAGTCCTAACCTATTTGATATTTCCTTATACCTCAGGTCTGCCAGACCTGGCAACATCCTTGTAAACACAAAATAATCTGCAGATGCTGGGATCAAAGCAACACTCACAACACGCTGAAGGAACTCAGCAGGTCGGGCAGCATCAGTGGAAACAATGAGTCGACGTTTCGGGCCGGAACCCTTCATCAGCACTGTAGAGGGAGGGGGCAGAGGCCCTATAAAGAAGGTAGGGGGGGCGGATGGGAAGAAGGCTGGTAGGTTCAGTTGAAAAACCAGTAATTTAAAAGACAAAGGGGTGGGGGAGGGGAAGCAGGGACGTCATAGGCAGGAAAAACAATGGGTAGTAGAAGGAGGCGGGACCATGAGGGAGGTGATAGGCAGCTGGGGGAGAGAGCAAAGTGAAATAGGGATAGAGGAAGGGAGATGGAGGGAATTACCGGAAGTTGGAGAATTCTATGTTCATACCAAGGGGCTGGAGACTACCTAGACGGTATATGAGGTGTTGCTCCTCCAACCTGAGTTTAGCCTCATCATGGCAGTAGAGGAGGCCATGTATGGACATATCTGAATGGGAGTGGGAAGCAGAGTTGAAGTGGGTGGCTACTGGGAGATCCTGTCTGTTGTGGCGGACGGAGCGGAGGTGCTCAACGAAGCGGTCCCCCAATCTGCGTTGGGTTTCACCAATGTAAAGGAGGCCGCACTGGGAGCACCGGATGCAATAGATGACCCCAACAGACTCACAAGTGAAGTGTTGCCTCACCTGGAAGGACTATTTGGGGCCCTGAATGGTGGCAAGAGAGGAGGTGTAGGGACAGGTGTAGAACGTACGCTTACAGAGATAAGTGCCGGGCGGGAGACCTGTGGGGATGGATGTGCGGATAAGGGAGTCGCGGAGGGACCGATCCCTGCGGAAAGCGGAGAGGGATGGAGAGGGAAAGATGTGCTTAGTGGTGGGGTCCTGTTGAAGGTGGTGGAATTTGCATAGGATAATGTGCTGGATCTGGAGGCTGGTGGGGTGGTAGGTGAGGACAAGGGGAACTCTGTCCCTATTGTGGTGGCGGGAGGATGGGGTGAGGGCCGAAGTGCGGGAAATGGAGGAGATGCGGGTGAGGGCATCATTGATGACGATAGAAGGGAAACCACGATCCTTAAAGAAAGAGGACATTTGAGATGTCCTGGAATGGAAAGCCTCATCCTGGGAGCAGATGCGGTGGAGACGGAGGAACTGGGAATAGGGAATGGCATTTTTGCATGTGGTGGGGTGGGAAGAGGTATAGTCGAGGTAGTTATGAGAGTCAGTGGGCTTGTAGAAGATGTCAGTGGACAGTCTGTCTCCAGAGATGGAGACCGAGACATCGAGAAAGGGGAGAGGAGTGTCCGAGATAGACCAAGTGAATTTGAGGGCTGGGTGGAAGTTTGAAGTAAAGTCGATGAAATTGATGAGCTCAGTATGGATGCAGGAAGCAGCACAAATGTAGTTGTCAATGTACCGAAGGAAAAGTTGGGGAGCAGTACCAGAACAGGTTTGGAGCACAGACTGTTCCACATAACCAACGAAGAGGCAGGCGTAGCTGGGTCCCATGCAAGTGCCCATAGCTACACCCTTAGTCTGAAGAAAGTGGGAAGAGCCAAAAGAGAAGTTATTAAGTGTGAGAACCAGTTCCGCCAACCGGAGGAGAGTAGTGGTGGTGGGGAACTGGTGAGGTCTATTATCCAGAACTAGCGGAAGGCTTTGAGGCCTTCTTGATAGGGAATGGAGGTGTATAGGGATTGGACATCCATTGTGAAAATGAAGTGGTTAGGACCAGGGAACTGGAAGTTATTGAAGAAGTGGAGGGCATGGGATGTATCCCGGATGTAGGTGGGGAGGGACTGAACTGTGGGTGACAAAATGGAGTCCAGGTAGGCAGATACAAGTTCTGTGGGACAGGAGCAGGCAGCAACTATGGGTCTACCGGGACAGTCAGGCTTGTGTATCTTTGGGAGGAGGTAAAACCGAGCGGTACGGGGTGTGGGAATTATGAGCTTGGTGGCTGAGGATGGAAGGTCTCCGGAGTTGATAAGGGCGGTGATTGTGCGGGAGACAATGGTTTGATGTTTTTTGGTGGGGTCCTGTTCCAGGGGTAAGTAAGAGGAGGTGTCAGAGAGCTGCCGTTTGGCCTCAGTGAGGTAGAGATCCATCCGCCAGACTACTGCGGCACCACCTTTGTCAGCGGGTTTGATAGTGAGGTTGGGATTAGTGCGGAGAGAGTGGAGGGCAGTGCGTTCAGAGGGAGTGAGGTTGGAACAGGAGAGAGGAGTGGTGAAGTTGAGACGGTTGATGTCTCGGCGACAGTTGGAGATGAAAAGATCAAGTGCAGGTAGAAGGCCCGGGCGGGGTGCAGGAGGAGGAGGAGGGTTGAAGACAGGAGAAGGGGTCATCTGTAGCGGGAGGGGAATCCTTACCAAAGAAGCAGGCTCGGAGACGTAGGAGACAGAAGAAGAGTTCAGCGTCATGGCGGGCACGGAACTCACTGAGGTGTGGACAGAGGGGGACAAAAGTGAGGCCCTTGCTAAGGACAGAACGTTCTGCCTCAGAAAGGGGAAGGTCAGAGGGGATGGTGAGGACACGGCAAGGGTTGGGGCTGGGGTCGGAGGAGGGTGAAGAGTGGGAGGTCTCAGGAGGGAGAGGGGGGTTGGGATGTTCAGGGAGAGATGGGTTATGGGAGGATGAGGGATCAGAGGAATAGAGGGGCGATGAGGAGTAGAGGGAAATTTGAGAGTTGCTGGGAGGCAAGAGGGTAGTGGGGGAATAAGGTGGGCAGTGGGACCCAGCGGCAGTAGGAGCCATTCCGGTTTGGAGAGCGTCGGGATCTCGGTCCGAGCTGGATTCGGAACTGGGGGTGGCGGAGCCTGTAGCCTGCAGGGTCTCAGAACTGTGGTCAGAGTTGGAGGCGAGTGAGTCCATGGCCCGCTGGGGGCTGGTACCCAAGTCCGGGAGGCCGTGATTTCAGTCGGGGTCAGAGTCAGAGGCGGATGGGTCTTCGGCCTGTCGAAGGCCTGAGAGGTCGAGGTCCGAGGGGTCGGGGTCCAGGCTGGAGTCGGTCGTCGTGGTGGGCTCCAGGCGGGCGAGCTTGTTGTCCTTCTTGGACGTGAGGAAGGAGAAGAAACGGCAGTTGGAGGCGTGAATCCGGCAGAGAATGAAGTGTAGGAGAGGTCCATGGTAAATGGTGGAGAGCGAGGCCCGGAGTGGTGGCAGAGAGAGGGACAGGGTCCTTAGGTATCTTCGCATGGCAGCGAGCCATCTGTGTCGGGTTTCACCGATGTAGAGGAGGGCGCACTGGGAGCACCGGATGCAATAGATGACCCCAACAGGCTCAAAAGTGAAGTGTTGCCGACACAGATTGGGGGACTGCTTCGTCGAGCACCTCCACTCCGTCCGCCACAACAGACAGGATCTCCCGGTAGCCACCCACTTCAACTCTGCTTCACATTCCCATTCAGATACGTCCATACATGGCCTCCTCTACTGCCGTGATGAGGCTAAACTCAGGTTGGAGGAGCAACACCTCATATACCATCTAGGTAGTCTCCAGCCCCTTGGTATGAACATAGAATTCTCCAACTTCCGATAATTCCCTCCCCCTCCCCCTCCCTCCTCTATCCCTATTTCACTCTGCTCCCTCCCCCAGCTGCCTATCACCTCCCTCATGGTTCCGCCTCCTTCTTCTACTACCCATTGTTTTCTTGCCTATGACGTCCCTGCTTCCCCTCCCCCACCCCTTTGTCTTTCAAATTACTGGTTTTTCAGCTGAACCTACCAGCCTTCTTCCAACCCTCCCTCACCTTTTTTCAGTCCTGATGAAGGGTTCCGGCCCGAAACGTCGACTCATCGTTTCCTCTGATGCTGCCCGACCTGCTAACATCCTTGTAAATTTTCTCTGTACTCTTTCAATCTTGATTATGTAGCGATGTGCTACACACAGCGCTAGAATAACCACACGGAGTCGGTGAGTTGGAGTTGCGATGAAAGCGATTTATTCAAACTTCGCGGCCTGCTTTAAAGCCTTCCCGTTCCCGCCCTCCCTGGGCGGGACTACTGTGGGGAATGCATATTCCCAGACCCTTTCTGTGCGCGGGATTTTCCCCCGCTGGTGAAGATGGCCTGGCGCCCTTTTTGGGGCCGGCCCTCTGCCTGCGCGCGCTGTTGTGAGCCAGTTCGTGTGTGCCAGAAAGTGGGTCGCCACATAACACCCCCCCCCCCCAGAACCAGCGATACCTCCCCCAATGTCCACAGTCTGGATCGGCCTCTGTTTGGGAGGTCTGCCCCTGCACCACGGTGCCTGAGCCTGGACCAGCTGCATCAAGTCCACATGGGCCGGTTTGAGTCGGTCCACCGTGAAAACCTCCTCTCTCCCCCCAGTGTCCAGCACGAATGTGGACCCGTTGTTCCTGATCACCTTAAACGGTCCCTCGTAGGGCCGCTGTAGCGGTGCCCGGCGTCCGCCCCATCGTACAGAAAGAAACTTACAGTTCTGCAGGTCTTTGGGTACGCAGGTCGGGCTCTGTCCGTGCTGTGAAGTGGGCATGGGGGCCAGGTTACCGAGCCTCTCCCGTAGTCTGTCCAGGACTGCTGTGGGTTCTTCCTCTTGCCCCCTTGGGGCTGGTATGATCTCTCCTGGGACGACCAGGGGTGCGCCGTACACCAACTCGGCCGATGAGGTTTGCAGATCCTCTTTGGGCGCCGTACGGATTCCGAGCAGGACCCAGGGAAGCTCGTCCACCCAGTTAGGCCCCTCCAGGTGGGCCATGAGAGCCAATTTCAGGTGATGGTGGAAACGCTCCACTAGTCCGTACGACTGTGGGTGGTAGGCAGTTGTGTGGTGTAGCTGCGATCCTAAAAGGTTGGCCATAGCTGACCACAGGCTGGAGGTGAACTGGGCGCCTCTGTCGGAGGTAATGTGGGCCGGTATCCCGAAGCGGGCTACCCAGGTTGCGATCAGTGCTCGGGCGCAGGATTCGGAGGTGGTGTCGCTGAGCGGGACTGCCTCTGGCCATCTGGTGAACCGGTCTATCATAGTTAGAAGGTACCGCGCTCCTTGCAACACTGGCAGGGGCCCCACGATATCCACATGAATGTGGTGGAACCTCTGGCGGGTGGGTTCGAACCGCTGCGGCGGAGCCTTGGTGTGCCGCTGCACCTTGGCCGTTTGGCACTGCATGCACGTTTTGGCCCATTCACTGACCTGTTTACGCAGCCCATGCCACACGAACCTGTTGGCGACCAGCCGGACGGTTGTCCTGATGGAGGAGGGCGCAATGGATTCGTAAACCCGCCGGCGCCAGGCTGCTGGGACGACGGGGCAGGGTTGGCCAGTAGCTACGTCACATAGTAGGGTCCTCTCACCTGGGCCTACGGGGAGGTCTTGGAGATGCAAACCGGAGACCGCAGCCCTGTAACTGGGGATCTCAGCGTCTGCCTGCTGTGCCTCTGCCAGCGCTGCATAGTCCACCCCCTGGGACAGGGCCTGTATGGTAGGTCTGAATAGTGCGTCCGCCACGACGTTGTCCTTTCCAGAGACATGCCAAATGTCCGTCGTGTACTCGGAGATGTAGGACAGATGTCGCTGCTGGCGGGATGACCAGGGGTCGGACACCTTAGTGAACGCAAAGGTAAGCGGTTTGTGGTCTGTGAACGCGGTGAAGAGCCTAGCTTCTAAGAAGTACCTGAAATGCCGGATTGTCAGGTATAGTGCCAATAGCTCCCGGTCGAAAGTACTGTATTTGAGTTCAGGTGGTCGTAGGTGTTTGCTGAAGAACGCCAGGGGTTGCCAGCGACCCTTGATGAGTTGTTCCAGCACTCCACTGACTGCTGTGTTGGATGCGTCCACCGTGAGGGCAGTAGGAACGTCCGTTCTGGGGTGCACTGGCATCGCGGCGTTTGCCAAGGCTTCTTTGGTTTTAACAAAAGCGGCTACGGCCTCTTCATCCCAGGTAATGTCCTTGCCCTTACCCGACATCAGAGTGAACAGGGGGCGCATGGTTCGGGCTGCTGAGGGGAGGAAACGGTGGTAGAAATTCACCATACCCACGAATTCCTGCAGGCCTTTGGTTGTGTTGGGTCGGAGGAAGTTGCAGACCGCGTCTACCTTGGCGAGCGGAGGGGTTGCCCCGTCTTTAGTAATCCTGTGGCCCAGGAAGTCGATGGTGTCGAGTCCGAACTGGCATTTGGCTGGGTTGATTATAAGGCCGAATTCGCTCAGGCGGGAGTAGAGCTGGCGGAAGTGGGACAGATGCTCCTGCCGACTACTGCTGGCTATGAGGATGTCGTCCAAATAGATGAATGCAAAGTCCAGGTTGCGTCCCACTGCGTCCATTAGCCGCTGGAAAGTCTGTGTGGCATTCTTTAGCCCAAACGGCATTCGGAGGAATTCGAAAAGTCCGAACGGGGTGATGAGTGCTGTTTTGGGGATGTCGTCCGGATGTACCGAGATTTGATGGTATCCCCAGACGAGGTCTACCTTGGAAAAGATCCTTGCGCCGTGTAAGTTTGCTGCGAAGTCTTGAATGTGCGGCACAGGGTAGCGGTCTGGCGTTGTAGCCTCGTTCAGTCTGCGGTAGTCACCGCATGGTCTCCAGCCCCCCGTTGCCTTGGGCACTATGTGAAGCGGGGAGGCCCATGGGCTGTTGGACCGTCGTATGATCCCCAATTCCTCCATCTTCTTGAACTCCTCCTTCGCCAGTCGGAGCTTGTCCGGGGGAAGCCTTCGAGCACGGGCGTGGAGGGGTGGTCCCTGGGTCGGGATGTGGTGCTGTACTCCGTGTCTGGGCATGGCTGCCATGAACTGCGGTGTCAGTACTGATGGGAAATCCACCAGAACCCTGGTGAATTCATTGTTGGACAGCGTGATGGAGTCCAGGTGTGGGGCTGGCAACTTCGCTTCACCCAGGGAGAACGTTTGAAAAGGCTTGGCGTGGACTAATCGCTTCCCTTGCAGGTCGACCAGCAGGCTGTGGGCTCGCAGAAAATCCGTCCCCAGGAGTGGTTGGGCCACGGCGGCCAGTGTGAAGTCCCACGTGAACCGGCTGGAGCTGAACTGTAGCCGCACCGTGCGGGTGCCGTAGGTTCGTATTGTGCTGCCATTAGCGGCCCTCAGGGTGGGTCCCGGTTCTCTGTTGCTGGTGTCATAACTCGCTGGAGGTAAGACGCTGATCTCCGCTCCGGTGTCAACCAAAAATCGGTGTCCCAACTGCTTGTCTCAGACATACGGGAGGCTGTCCTGATGGCCAGCCGCCGTAGCGATCGGCGGCGGCTGGGCCTTGGCGTTTCCCAGGAATTTGCAGGGTGGTCTACAGCGGCGGGCCTCTGTGCCCCACTGCTGGTGGTAGAAGCACCATTGTTCATTGGGCTCTGCTGCCGGGCCCGGTCTGGTCTGTCATTGGGCACGCGGCTTGGTGATCTGTGCGACGGACGCCCCTCTCTCCTTCTTGGCATTCCACAGCACATCTGCTCGGGCCGCCACCTCCCGGAGGTCGCTGAAATCTGCGTCGGACAGCAGCAGGCGTATGTCCTCGGGCAGTTGCTCTAGGAACGCCTGCTCAAACATGAGGCAGGGTTTGTGTCTTTCAGCCAGGGCCAGCATTTCGTTCATTAATGTTGATGGCGGCCTGTCTCCCAAACCATCCAGGTGCATTAAGCGGCGTGCTCGTTCGCGCCGTGAGAGTCCGAAAGTCCTTATGAGCAGGGCTTTGAATGCTGTGTATTTGCTGTCCTCCGGGGCGACTGTATAAACTCCTCAACTTGTACAGCTGTCTCCTGGTCAAGGGAGCTCAGCACGTAGTAGTAGCGAGTGGACTCCGAGGTTATCTGCCGAATGTGGAATTGTGCTTCTGCCTGTTCCAACCACAGACGGAGTCTCAGCGGCCAAAAGCTTGGCAGTTGTAACGAAACTGCGTGAACAGATGCGGCGTCAATCATCTCTGGCCCAAATATCGTTTGGGCCGTCGGGGTCACCAATTGTAGCGGTGTGCTACACACAGCACTAGAATAACCACGTGGAGTCGGTGAGTTGGAGTTGCGATGAAAGCGATTTATTCAAACTTCACGGCCTGCTTTAAAGCCTTCCCGTTCCCGCCCTCGCTGGGCGGGACTGCTGTGGGGAATGCATATTCCCAGACCCTTTCCACGTGCAGGATTCTCCCCCTGCTGGTGAAGATGGCCTGGAGCTCTTTTTGGGGCCGGCCCTCTGCCTGCGCGCGCTGTTGTGAGCCGGTTCGTGTGTGCTAGAAAGTGGGTCACCACAATTACCTCTTTCCTGTAGGTAGGAGACCAGAATTGCACACAATACCTCACTGTGGATGTGGAGTTGTGGAGAGCTCTGTGCAGGGATTACAGGGGCAGATTCATCCACTGGGGCTGAGCTTCCAAGCTGGTAACGAGGAAATCGAGTAACCGCCACTGCTCTGATCCAGACATCTAAACAGCTCAACACATTTGAAGTGTTCCATGCCAGAAGAAATCCTAGCTGACACAAGCAGCCTGTAACTGATCAAAAGTGTGAATGCTGTTGGTGCAGATGATCAGACAGTGTTGACAAAAGCCACCTCTCGTGTAGCCAGATGGCAAGCGCACACAGAAATCAATTGCAGTGCATTTACTGCTCAGGAACAGGCTCTTTGGCCCTTCTGTTCTGTGCCATTTTTCCTGTCCCACTCCCTGGTCATTTTCTTCCCCTCGTTTTTCTCTCCCATGTGTGTTCTGCATTCCCGTTAAAACCTCCTCCATTCTCCTCAGTTTTGAAGATCAATGTAAATTTATTATCAAAGTACATATATATCACCAAATACAGCAACCCTGAGATTCATTTTCTTGTGGTTATAGTCAACAAATCTATGGAATAGATTTTGTTGCTCCACTGTTTAAAAAAGGCTAAAAACAGAAACCAGGAAACTATAGGCTGATGGGTCTGACCTCATTTGTGGGAAAGATATTGGAAGGTATTCCAAGGGATAGGATATATAAGTATTTGGACTGATTAAGAATAGTCAGCATGGCTTTGTGCATGGTAGGTCATGTCTAACTCATCTTATAGAGTTTTTGTAGGAAGTTACTAGGAAAGTGGATGAAGGCAAGGCAGTGGAGGTAGTCTACATGGACTTTAGTAAGGCTTCTGACAAGGTCCCACATGGGAAGTAAGGTCAGAAAGCTTCAGCTGCTCGGCACTCAAGATGAGGTAGTAAATTGTATCAGACATTGGCTTTGTGGGAGAAGCCAGAGATTGGTCGTGGAGGGTTGCCTCTCTGACTGGAGGCCTGTGACTAGTGGTGTGCTGCAGGGATCAGTGCTGGGTCCTTTGTTGTTTGTCATTTATATCAATGATCTGGATGGTAATGTAGTAAACTGGATCAGAAAACGTGCAGATGGCTCCAAGATTGGGGGTGTGGAAGGCTACCATGGCTTGCAGAGGGATCTGCACCAGCTGGAAAAATGGGCTGAAAAATGACAGATGGAATTTAATGCAGACAAGTGCAAAGTTTTTCACTTCAGTAAGACCAACCAGGATAGGTCTTACACAGTGAATGGTAGGGCACTGAGGAGTGTGATAGAACTCAGAGATATGGGAATACAGGTACATAATTCACTGAAAGTGGCGTCACGGGTAGGTAGGGTCATAAAGAGAGCTTTTGGCACATTAGTCTTCGTATCAGTGTATTGAGTACAGAAGATGAGATGGTATGTTGAAGTTGTATAAGACATTGGTGAGGCCGAACTTGGAGTATTGTGTGCAGTTTTGTTCAGCTACCTACAGGAAAGATGTAAACAAGGTTGAAATAGTAAAGAGAAAATTTACAAGAATGTTGCCGGTTCTGGATACCCTGAGTTATAAGGAAAGATCGAATAGGTTAGGATTGCATTCTTCAGAATGTACAAGATTGGCAGGAGATTTGATAGAGGGATACACAATTATGAAAGTTATAGAGAGGGTAAATGCAAGCAGGCTTTTCCCACTGAGGGTGGGTGGGACTACAAGCAGAGGTCATGGGTTAGGAGTGAAAGGTGAAATGTTTAAGGGGAACACGAGGGGAAGCTTCTTCACTCAGAGGGTTGTGAGAGTGTAGAATGAGCTGCCAGTGCAAGTGGTGCATGCGAGCTCGATTTCAACACTTAAGAGAAGTTTGGATAGGTACAAGGACAGTAGGGGTATGGAGGGCTATAGAGGGCTATGGTCCCGGTGCAGGTCAAGGGGAGTTTAAATGGTTTCAGCATGGACTAGATTGGCTGAAGGGCCTGCTTCTGTGCTGTACTTTTCTATGACTCTATGACTGAAATAGTAACTATAACAGAATCAAAGGAAAATTTACCAGATTGCAGCAGACAACGAACAGTGCAAATGCAAATATAAATAAATAGCAATAAATAACGAGAACATGAGATAATGAGATAAAGAATCCACAAAGTGAGATCATTGGTTGTGGAAACATTTCAATGATGGGGCAAGTGAAGTTATCCCCTTTGGTTCAAGAGCCTGACGGTTGAGGGGTAGTAACTGTTCTTGAATCTGCTGGTGTGAGTCCTGAGGCTCTTGTACCTTCTACGTGATGGCAGCAGTGAGAAGAGAGCGTGAGCTGGGTGCTGGGGATCTCTGATGAGTGATGTTGCTTTCCTACCGCAGTGTTTCACGTAGATGTTCTCAATGGTTGGGGGGTCTTTACACTCAATACACTGAGCCAAATCTGCTACCTTTTGTAAGACTGGTGTTACCATACCAAGCTGAATGTAGCCAGTCAGTATACCCTCCACTACACATCCATAGGAGAAAGGGAAAGAGTAGGGGTACTGGAGGGAGGTGATAGGGAGGTGAGAAGAGGTAAAGAGGCCAGAATGGGGAATAGAGGAAGCGAGGAGGGGGAGGGAATTATTTTTTACCAGAAGGAGAAATCGATATTCATGCCATCAGGTTGGCGTCTACCCAGACAGAGGTGTTGTTACTCCACCCTCAGGGAATGTGAATCGGAATAAAATGTTTGGCCGCCAGAAAGTTCTGCTTTTGGCGATTTAGCGGAGGTACTCGATGAAGCGGTCCCCCAGTTTGCAACAACTCTCCAACGGAGAAACCCCAGCAGATTTGCAGGCGAAGTGTTGCCTCACCTGACGTTTGGGGCTTTGAATGGAGGTGAGGAAAGTGAATAGACAGGTGTAGCACTTTGGTCACTTGTAGAGATAATGAGGCTGTGTTCATGGACCATTCAGAGGGGGAAGCAGGTGTTCCTGAATCATTGAATGTGTGTCTTCGGGCTCCCGTACCTCCTCCTTGATGGTAGAAGAAGAGGGTCCTTAGTGATGGGTGCCACCTTCTTGAAGATGTCCTCAATGGTGGGGAAGGTTGGACCTGGCAGACCTGGCTGAGTCTATTACACTCCAAGGCTTCTTGCAATTCTGTGCATTGGAAGAGCCTTTGATGGCTCTGGGCCTTTTCACACTGGAATTCAGAAGTATGAGGAGGTATCTCATCGAAACCTATTGAATGTTGAAAGGTCTCGATGGAGTTGATGATGTTTGCTATAGTAGGACAGGCTAGGACCAGAGGATGCAGCCTCAGAATAGAGGGATGGCCATTTAGAATGGAGATGAGGAGGAATTTCTTTAGCCAGAGAGCGGTGAATCTGTGGAATTAGTTGCCTTAGACAGCTGCAGAGGCAGGAGATTGGAGCTGAGAGGGAAATGGATCAGCCGTGATGAAGTGGGGAACAGACTCGATGGGCCAAATGGCCTAACTCTGTTCCTATATCTCATGGTCTTATGGCTCCAGACCAGGCTGAGATTCAAGCAGTCTAAATGCTCTGCATGGTACATCTGTAGAAATTTGCTAACTTCTTTGGTGCCATACCAGATCTCCTCAAACTCCTAATGAAAGACAGCAGATGCTGGAAATCTGGAGCAACAATTCAGATCTGGAGGAGTTCAGCAGACTGAGCAGCATCTTCGAAGGGACGGCTGTGTTCAAGCCCTGCATCAGGCTGCAGGAGTGAAGACCTGATTGCAAATTTCAACCCGAAACATCGACAATTCCTTTCCTCCCACGGATGCTGCTCGACCCGCTGAGTTCTTGCAGCAGATTGCTTGCTGCAGCAGAGACAGCTGACATTCTGGGTCAATGATAGACAAATGGTCGATTATTTTATTGAGATAGTCCATTATGTTCATTCCCTTTCTGCAGGCTCGCCAGAAAATTCATCTTTGCCTCATGTTTGATGAAGCCATATTCAACTCTCTAAATATCCAACAAGATGAACAGAGCGAACTGTGGTATTAAATGGGAGCTTGCCAACAGCTAACCATTTAACACGAGAGACTGTGTGATGTAGTGTGGTTGGAAAAAGAATGGTAGCCTCTCAGTACAACCTTCAGTGCTTAAGTAATCAATAGCAGCTGTGTGATGGGTTCACATTATAGGCCATTTGTTGACAGCCCAGCTCCCTGTAAAAATAGAAATCTAATGAATATTGCTTTCAGCTGAAGGATGGATATGCTGACTGACTGGGAAATGTGATCTTTCAGAGTGTATTCCAATTCATTTCACCAGGGAACTGGCTTCCTTTCCATCTCCATCTTAGACTATATGAGAGTCGAGATTTGCCATTTAAATTCCCTCTGCAGTCAAAGGCAATTGAAGCTGTTGCATACAATTTTATATAAGCATCCTGTTGTGGCCACGCAATACCAAAAGACATAGGAGTAGAATAAAGCCATTCAGCCCATCATGTCTGTCCTGTCTTTCCATTCTCTCTTTGACCTCATCCTCCTGCCTTCTCCACATAACCTATGACACCCTTACGAATCAAGAACCTATCAGCCTCTGCTTTAAATATACCCAATGACTAGCCCTTCACAGCCACTTGTGGCAATGGATTTCACAGATATACCACCCTTAGGCTAAAGAAATTCCTCCTCATCTCTAGTGTCCTTCTTTTCTGAGGCTGTGCCCTCTGGTCCCAAACTCCCCCAATATAAGAACCATCCTTGCCATATCCACTCTGTATAGGCACTTCAATATTTGATAGTTTCCAATTCCCCCGTCATTCTTTTAAACTTCAGTGGGTACCAGCCCAGAGCTATCAAACACTCTTCATATGACAAGCCGATCAATCCTGGAATCATTTTCGTGAACCTCTTCTGAACCGTCTCCAGTTTCAGCAACTCGTTTCTAAGATAAAGGGCCCAAAACTGCTCACAATACACTAAGTGAGACCTCACCAGTGCCTTATAAAGCCTTAACATTACATCCTTGATTTTATATTCTAGTCCTCTCAAAATGAATGCTAACATGGCATTTGCCTTCCTCACCACTGACTCAACCTGCAAGTTAACCTTCAGGGAATGCTGCATGACGACTCACAAGTCCCTTTGCACCTCTGTTATATAAATAGTCATAGCTAGAAAAAGAATGAATGTGGCTGAACGTGTCTCCAGGATCAGGTTTTGAGCTTACCCAGACATTCTTCCCTGACCAAGTGACCCACTTCACCAAAGCGTTCATGTACATCTTATCCCAACTTGCAGTGGTGCAGCCCATCAGCAAGTCAGTGCTGTACATTCCTACAATTACTTTTTATATCGAGAAACCTCATGGTAACAGAACCTCCTGGCCCAATGAGCCCACGCCTGTGTGACCAATATCTTAGGAATAGAGTTATATAGTCACAGAACAGTACAGCGCAGAAACAGGCCATTCAGCCCAACTCTCCGTGCTAAAACCATCGACCTGCACTGGGACCATTGCTCTCCATATCCTTACCATGTACCTATCCAAACGTCTCTTAAGAGTGGAAATCGAGCTCGCGTGCACCACTTGCACTGGCAGCTCGTTCCACGCTCTCACCGTCCGCACAGTGAAGAAGCTTCCCCTCATGTTCCCCTGAAACCTTCCACCTTTCCCCCTTAACCCATGAACGTGGGAGGGAACCAGAGAGCCCGGAGGAAACCCATGCGGTCATGGGGAGAATATACAAACTCCTCACAGGCCGTGGCGGGAATCGAACCCAGGCCGCTGGAGTCGTAATAGCGTTATGCTAACCGCTGCACTTTCACGATACCCCTATTTTTGGAATACGTATTTACTGCCTGTTATGCCGTTGGCATTCAGGGCAGCAATGAAGGTCCTCCATCTCTGGCGGTGTTCAATTTTGTTTTACCAGTCAGAGTTGTCAGCCTGAGCCGAGCCTCCGAACCTGAAGTACTGGTGGACGACTCTCAGTCTGGCCTCTAACCTTTGACCTGTTTGGCATGGGTGACCCTATCATGAGCCAAAGCACAAGACCGTGACTCCAGCCAGCATAGCTCTCCGGGTCATTAAGGCACGCAGACCTCTGAACCACAACAAGCCTGTGATCCTCCTGAAGGATCTTTGTAATGAGCTTGTCCTTTTTTAGATTAGATTAATACTCCGAAGGCAGGACTGTGAGACGCTATGATTGTAAAAGATGTTGGATCAGTTTCTCACCTAGTAGTTACTCCTTGTGCAAACTTAAAATCACATTAAGCCTAAAGATTTAGTGCCCAACAACAGGATCCAATATCAGGCACATTAAGCATTTAACAATTTTATTGCTATATTTTTTTATTCAGATAAGCTTGGAGCGAAACTGACTGCTGGTAAAAATGCTTAGTCAAATGTCGGTTTCTCCATGTTTGGGCTCCAAGGAAACCCCTGAGCAGCCGGAGATGGGTTGCAGCAGGATCAGCTCCCGAGCCCCCTCGAGAGACATGGACACTGGCATTGCTGTCAGTTTCACTGCTCACAGGAGATGGAGGAGCCCGCAGAGATGCTGCCCCCCCCATCAGCCCCGCACCCTGTGAATGGTTCACCACACTTTGCCCTTCGGGAAATATTCCACACCGACAACCCCAAGGTGTTGCTTTCTGAGTAGTGGCACCTAACTGACTGAGTGGGTGAAGGCAGGAACAGGCTGAGCTGTGATAAACATTCCAACACACACAGACACACAGAGTCTCTAGCTCCCTCTCACACACACACACACTCACTCACACACACACACACTCACACACACTCTCACGCGCACACACACACACACAGAGTCTCTAGCTCCCTCTCACACACACACTCACTCACACACACACACACTCACACACACTCTCACTCACACACACACACACTCACACACACTCACTCACACACACACACTCACACACACACACACTCACTCACACACACTCTCACGCACACACACACGCACACACTCACACACACACACACTCACTCACACACACACACCCACTCACACACACACACACACTCACTCTCACACACACACACACACTCACACACACTCACACACTCAGACACACTCTCACGCACACACACACACACTCACTCACACACACACAGACACAGTAACACACACATACACGGAGTCACTAACACACACAGACACACATACCCTCACACTGTCTCTCACACACACACACACTAACAGAAGCACACACATACACACTAATACACACACAGAGTCACTCACACTGTCTCTCACACACACACACACACAGACATATACTCAGAGAGTCTGTCTCACACACACACAGGCACCTCACGGAAGAAGAATGCTGATGTGAGAATGCTGTTCTTCTACAGTTCAGCATTCAACACCATAATTCCATCCAGGCTTGACAGGATGCTCAGAGACCTCGGCCTTGTGCAGATGGATCCTGGACTTCCTGTCAGAACGACGGCAGGTGATAAGAGTGGGCTCTCTCACCTCCACCCCTCTTACTCTCACACAGGTGCCCCTCAGGGCTGTGTCCTAAGCCCTATCCTTTTCTCCCTGTATACCCATGACTGTATCACCACCCACAGCTCTAATCTGCTTATTAAATTTGCCGATGACACTACGTTGATTGGCCTAATCTAAAACAATAATGAGGTGGCCTATCGGAAAAAGACATCTTTCTGACACAGCGGTATCAAGAAAACAACCTTTCTTTCAATGTCGCGAAAACAAAGGAGTTGGTTGTGGATTACAGGAGGAATGGAGATGGGCTAACCCCTATTAACATCAATGAATCTGAGGTTGAGAGGGTAAACAGCTTTAAGCTCCTCAGCATCCACGTCACTGAGGATCTCACGTGGTCTGTACACACCAGCTGTGCGGTGAAAAAGCCACAACAGCGCCACTTTCACCTCAGACAGTTGAGGAAGTTTTGTATGGGCCTCCAAATCCTAAGAACTTTCTACAGGGGCACAATTGAGAGCATCGTGACTGGCTGCATCACTGCCTGGTACGGAAACTGTATCTCACTTAATCGCAGGATTCCGCAGAGTGGTGCGGACAGCCCAGTGCATCTGTAGTTGTGAACTTCCCATGATTCAGGACATTTACAAAGACAGGTGTGAAAAAGGGCCCGTGGGATCACTGGGGACCTGAGTCACCACAACCACAAACTGTTCCAGCTGCTGCCATCCGGGAAACGGTACCCCAGCATAAAAGCCAGGACCAACAGGCTCCGGGACAGCTTCTTCCAACAGGCCATCAGACTGATGAACTCACACTGATTTGAGTGTATTTCTGTGTTACATTGACTGTTCTATTTATTATAAATTATTATAAATTACCATGATTGCACATTGCACATTTAAAAATTTTGATTCCTCATGTATGTGAAGGATGTAAGAAATAAAGTCAATTCGATTCACACACACAGAGGTACATAGACACATACACAGAGTCTCTCACACATGCTGTCTCTAACACACACACAGACGCCACACACACACACACACACACACACACAGTCTTTCTATCTCATACACAGTCTCTCTCACACACATACATAGACACACAAACATACACACACTAACACACACACACACACAGTCACTCATACACACAGACACACACACACACAGTCACTCACACACACATTCACTAACAGTAAGACACACACACACACACACACACACACAGTCACTCATACACACAGACACAGAGTCTTGCACACACTCATACACACACAAAGACACACACGCTCTCTCTCACACACACAGTCACTAATGCACACAGACACACCCACATACACACACTCACTCAGACACATATACAGATAAATACACACACAGAGTTACTCACACATGCATACACACATATACACACAGTCTCTCTCACACACACGCTCTCTCATACACACTCACATACAGACACACACACAAACAGAAACACACACTCGCTGACAGAGACACACACACACACACAGAATCACATACACTCTATCTCTCTTTTACAGACACCACACACACGTACACACAGACACAAAATCTTGCACACAGTCTCTCACAGACACTATCCCTCTCACAGTCTCACTCAAACACACTGCCTGTCACAGACATTCATATATACACACACACAGAGACACCTCACACACGTAGATACAAACACACACAGAATCACTCCCAGACACACATACTGAGAGACACACACACACAGATTCACTCACACACACTATCTCTCTATCACACATACTCACAGTCACACACACTATCCCTCACAGACATACACAGACTTGCACACACACTACCACAAACACACACAGAGTCACCCACACACTTGCACATGCACATATACACACAGTTTCTCTCTCATATGCACTCACACTCACTGACACATGCACACACTAACAGAAATACACACACACTAACACAGACACGCATACACAGATTCACTCACACACACTAACACAAGCACACACACATTAACAGACACACGCACACACAGAGTCACCCCCACACCCTAACACAAACATACACACACACACGCACAGAATCACTCACACACTGTCTCACTCTCACAGATACACAGTCTCTCTCTCGCACACAAACACAGTGTCTTGCACACATAGTCTCTGACACACACACTCACACTCACACAGTCTCACTCATACGCGCTGTCACAGATATTCACACACAGACACACATACACACACACACTCACACTCACACAGTCTCACTCATACGCGCTGTCACAGATATTCACACACAGACACACATACACACACACACTCACACAGATACATAAACACACAGAGTCACTCACAGAGACATACAGACACAGGCACACACACAGTCACACACACACACATGCACACAGAGTCACATGTAGAGTCTCTCCCACACACTCACACTCATAATCTCACTCACACGCAGACACACATACGCACAGTCTCTCACACGCACACAGATACATAGAGACATAGAAACATAGAAAACCTTCAGCACAATACAGGCCCTTTGACCCACAAAGCTGTGCCAAACATGTCCTTACTTTAGAAATTACCCAGGGTTACCCATAGCCCTCTATTTTTCTAAGCTCTGTGTACCTATCCAGGAGTCTCTTAAAAGACCCTATCGTATCCGCTTCTACCACTGTCACCGGCAGCCCATTCCACGTACTCACCACTCTCTGTGTATAAAACCTACCCCTGATATCCCCTCTGTACCTCCTTCCAAGCACCTTAAAACTGTGCCCTCTCATGTTAGCCATTTCAGCCCTGGGAAAAAGCCTCTGACTATCCACACAATCAATGCCTCTCATCATGTTGTACACCTCTATCAGGTCACCTCTCATCCTCCATCGCTCCAAGGAGAAAAGGCCAAGGCCATACACACAGAGCCACTCACACACACAGACACCACACTCAGACACACACACACTGGGTCTCTCTCACACACACAGAGTCTCTCTCTCTCTCTCTCTCTCTCTCTCATACACACACAGAGGTCTCTCACACATATTATCTCTCTCATACACACACTCACACACATGCAGATGCACAAACACACAGAGACATACACTGTCTCTCACACACACAGACACACTAATGCATACACACACACACTCACACACACACACACACACAAACACAAACAGAGACACACTAACACACACAGGCACACACAGAGTCACACACACACACACACACACGCAGAGTCACACACACACACACACACACACAGACACACACAGTCTCTCACACACAGACACACACACACAGCAAACCCCCCCCGCCCCACACACACCCATTGCCTTCAGCCAGAGATTGGTGAATCTATGGAATTTGTTTCCACAGGCAGCTATATTGGGCATATTTGAAGAAGAAGTTGTTAGATTCTTCATCAGTCAGGGCATGAAGGGATACGGGGAGAAGACAGGAGATTGGGGCTGAGAGGGAAATGGATCAGCCATGATAAAAGGCTGATTGATGGGCCAAATGACCTAATTCTGCCCCTATACCTCACAATCTTATGGTCTTACATTCAATTGTACATATATAGACAATCACACAGACCCTCAGCAGTCTGATAGTTCCCACTATGAAGGACTCACAGTAATGAGCTTTGTCCTGGGTGCTTGACTGACAATGGCCATTATCATTTGGTTCATGGCCCACATAAAAGGGAGAAACTTTAAAGCTCAAAGTTCAAAGTAAAATTTATCATCAAGCTAGACATATGTTACTATATACAACCCTGAGGTTCATTTTCTTGTGGGCATACGCAACAAATCTATAGAATAGTATAACAGGATTAATGAAAGTGTGCAGAAGACAACTGTGCAAATGCAAATATAAATAAATAGCAAAAAATAACTAGACCATAAGATAATAAGATAAAGAGTCCTTAAAGTGAGATCACTGGTTGTGGGAACGTCTAATGGATGGACAAGTGATTGAAGTTATCACCTTTGCTTCAAGACCCTGATGGTTGAGGGGTAGTAGCTGTTCCTGAACCTGGTGGTGTGAGTCCTGAGACTCTTGTACCTTCTCCCTGATGGCAGCAGTGAGAAGAGAGCATGACCTGGGCGGTGGGGGTCTCTGGTGATGGATCAATGAACGTTAGATGATAAGATGGGAGGAGCATAATCTAAATACCATTCACCAGAGGTTGGGCGTTGATGCTGTGGCAGAGTGATGTTCAGAATCTGAGTCTCTCCAAGGAAAGCTTTATTTAGAATCAGAATCAGAATCAGGTTTAATATCATCGGCATATGTTGTGAAATTTGTTGTCTTTGTAGCAGCATGAGGATGCAATGCAGGATAATATAAAACAATCTGTAAATTACAGTACGTACACATTGTTACGTACCCCGTAACTGGGTTGCCAAACCAGCAGAAATGGATCACTCAGTTGGAGTCTGGAGTACTAGAACTAAGAAAGTTTTATTAAAGAAACAAGCAACACAGTAATCGAAAGGATAATAAATGCAACAATTCAACAATGATAACCACACATGTGCACAGAATTAAGATAACAGCATCAATCAAGCTCTATCGTTGTCTAGGGGTAAATGACCAATTTCAAAATGACTCAAAGTTCAGTCCAGTTTAGTAGTTCAGTTCGCAGTAATCGTTGCCATGGCGGTGGACAATGTGGGGGAAGAGAGAGATAGAATAGGAACAACTCATCATTCAGAACGGCTTCACTCACAGACCAGCGAGATGGCTCACAAACAGCTTTTGGGCGGGTCCTTGGTGATGTCACCTGAGGTCACCGACTGTGACCCCTCCTCCAGATGCGGTCGATCCTCTGCAGTGAACCCGGCACCCAGGCAAGGGCGGACACACACCGGGTTCCCGCTGATCGTACCTTTCCACCCTTGTCGTTGTCTGGGACTTCTCACCCACTCGTGAGAAGCGCACCGCTTCCAGGGTCTCGTTACCTCGGGTGGCGTGTGTGTCTGTCTTAGCGAACCTGTCCCTTTTTATCCCCCTGCTGGGGTATCGCCTGTCCATCACTTCAAACAGTTCAGGCTTCAAAGGGGGGAGCCGCTCCAGACAGCTCTTCCTCCCACATCCCTTCATTACACATCTCCAGACGCTGCTCCATTGTTCCTTATCTCTCCTTCCCCTGAGGGCAGGTGGCAGACCAACTGCTGATGCCACTGATGCTAGCCCAGGCCAGCAAACATCTTAATTTCATGTGTATTCTCGTAACAACATATATATATATAAAATAGTTAAATGAAATTAGTACAAAAAGAGATTTAAAAAAAAGTAGTGAGGTAGTGTTCATGGGTTCAATGTCCATTCAGAAATCGGATGGCAGAGGGAAAGAAGCTGTTCCTGAATCACGGAGTGTGTGACTTCAGATTGCTGTACCTCCTCCCTGGCGGTAGCAATGAGAAGAGAGCACGTCCTGGGCGGTGGGGGTCCTTAATGATGGACATCGTCTTACTGATGTCTTGGAAACTACGGAGGCTAGTGCTCACAGGCATCCGTCACGGGGAACATGAAATAAAGTCATCTCTACGAGGTGAATGAGTAAAATGCTTTTGCTCTCAGGTGTCAGCAATAGTGCCGTACAGTATGGATCTATTGCTCAACTGGAGTAAACTTGTATGCTGAATCTCTCTGGCCACCTGCACTGCCATGGGAGGTGCTGTCCAGTCCCAAACCTGCCTCCTCTCTGTATTCACACCTTCTCGTTGGAGGCCGTGCAGAAGGAAGATAAGGTGTAGCTTCCCCATTCTGAGAGTGGCCTCATCGTGACACAAGAGCAGGCCATGGACCAACACGTCGGAAGAGGAATGGGAATTGGAATTAAGATGCTGGGCTTTTGATGATCCACTTTGTGCAGGGGGAGCAATAGTGCTCGATGAAGCAGTCCCACAACTTGTGACGGGTCTCACCAATGTAGAGGAGGCTGCCACCGGGGCACCGGACACAGTAGACAACCCCAGCAGATTCGCAGGTGATGTGTTGCCTCACCTGGAAGGGCTGTTTGGGACCCTGAATGGGGGTGAATGGGCAGGTGTAGCACTTTGACCGCTTGCAGGAATAAGTGCCGGGAGGGTGATTAGTGGGGTGTGATGAGTGGACAAGGGAATCACGGAGGGAGTGATCCCTGCTGAAAGCGGAGAGGGACGGGGAGTTAAAGATATGTTTAGTGGCAGGATCTCTTTGGAGATCCCCCTCTGTATTGCTCCTTCCCTGCATCTCTACGTCCCTCTGCAACTCTGCATTTCTGCACCAGGGCAAGATCATATGCTCAACTTCTCTGCGGATGCACCGTAATATCCCAGACCTGATTCCTTTCTGTATCACTCCACTGCAAGCTATCATTTCAGTAAAACAATCCTGAAACCATTTCACCAGGCACAGTTTTCGGCAAAGATGCTATTAATATTGCACACACGCACACAACAGATTCCGCAGATGCTAGGAATCCAGAGCAACACACAGCAAATGCTGGAGAAACTCAGCAGGTCAGGCAGCATCTATGGAGACATGTAGAGATGCAGAAGTGCATTTTAATTCCAATCCTCATTCCTGTTCCAACATGTCGTTCCAGGGTCTCCTTGTCCACCACGATGAGGACACTCTCAAGGTGGAGGAGCAACAACTTATAGTCCATCTCAGTAGCCTCCAATCTGATGGCATGAATAGCAATTTCTCCAACTTCCAGTAATTCTCCTCCCCCTTCCCTCTTCTTCTATTCCCCACTCTGGGCGCTTACCTATTCACCTCCCCCGGGTTCCTTCCTCCTTCCCTTTCTCCTGTGGTCCACATTCCTCTCCTGTCAGATTTTTTCTTCTCCTACCTTTTTCCTTTCCCACACCTTCACCTGTCCTCCTTTCCCTCTTCCCCTTTATATTCTGGCATCTTCCCCCCTTCATTTCCAATCCTGAAGAAGGGTCTCGAACTTTAAGTTACAGCTGGAAATAGAAAAAGTGTGTCAGAAGGAAAATGTCAAGATAATTATGGGGGATTTTAATATGAAAGTGGATTGGGAAAGTCAGGAAGGTAATGGATCTCAGGAGAGGGAGTTTGTAGAATGCCTACAGGATGGCTTTTTGGAGCAGCTTGTCCAGAAGCCCACCAGGGGACCGGCTGTTTTGGATTGGGTGCTGTGTAACGAACCTGAGGCGATTAGGGAGCTGGAGGTAAAGGGACCCCTTGGAAGTAGTGATCATAATATGACTGAGTTCAGTTTCAAATTTGAAAAGGAGAAGCTGGTATCAGGTGCATGGATATTTCAGTGGAACAGGGGAAATTACAGTGGTATGAGAGAGGAACTGGCCCAAGTCGATTGGAAAAGTAAGCTAGATGGAGGGACGGCAGAGCAGAATTGGATGAAATTCCTACAAGAAATAAGGAAAATGAAGGAAAAATATATTCCAAGAAAAAAGAAAATCATGAATGGAAAAATGGCACAAATGTGGCTACCGAGAGAGGTTAAGGCAAAAATAAAAGCAAAAGAAACGACATACAAGGAAGCAAAAATTAGTGGGAAAAATGAGGACTGGAAGACTTTTAAAAACTTACAGAAGGAAACTAAGAAAGTCATTAGGAAAGAAAAGATGAATTATGAAAGGAAGTTGGCGATTAACATAAAAAAGGATACTAAGAGTTTTTTTAAATATATGAAGAGTAAAAGAGTGACAAGGGTAGATACGGGACCGATTGAAAATGATGCTGGAGAAATTATAATGGATAACAAAGAGATGGCGGAGGAACTGATTGAGTATTTTGTATCAGTCTTCACAGTAGAAGACATGAGCAATATACCTGATAGCCAGAGGTATCAGGCAATAGAATTAGGTACAGTCAAGATTACTAGAGAGAAAGTGCTTGGGAAGATAAGTGGACTAAGAATAGAGAAGTCTCCCGGTCCGGATGAGGTGCACCCAAGGGTTCTGAAGGAGATGGCTTTGGAGATTGTGGAAGCATTGGAAATGATCTTCCAGGAATCAATAGACTCTGGCATGGTTCCGGAGGACTGGAAGGTTGCAAATGTAGTTCTGCTATTTAAGAAAGGAAGGAGGCAGCAAAAAGAAAATTACAGACCTATTAGTCTGACATCGGTAGTTGGAAAGATATTGGAGTCAATCTCCAAGGACGAGGTTATGAAATACCTCGAGGTGCATGACAAGATAGGCTGAAGCCAGTATGGTTTCATGAAGGGAAGATCCTGCCTCACCAACCTATTGGAATTTTTTGAGGTAATCTCAAATAAGATTGACAAGGGAGAGGCTGTGGATGTTGTGTATTTGGATTTTCAAAAGGCCTTCGATAAGGCGCCGAATATGAGGCTGCTTAATAAGATGAGAGCCCATGGAATTACAGGAAAGATATTGGAATGGGTGGAGCATTGGCTGATAGGCAGAAAGCAAAGGGTGGGAATAAAGGGATCCTATTCTGATTGGTTGCCGGTTACTAGTGGTGTTCTGCAGGGATCGCTGTTGGGGCCGTTTCTTTTTACCATGTATATTGATGATTTGGATTATGGATTAAATGGTTTTGTGGCTAAGTTTGTGGATGACACCAAGACAGGTGGAGGAGCAGGAAATGTTGAAGAAACACAAAGGTTGCAGAGAGAGTTAGACAGTTTAGGAGAGTGGGCAAAGAAATGGCAGATGAGATACAACATTGACAAATGTACGGTTGTACATTTTGGAAGAAGAAATACTCGGGCAGATTATTAGTTAGATGGGGAGAAAATTCAAAAATCGGAAGTGCAAATGGACTTGGGGGTCCTCGTGCAGGATACCCTAAAGGTTAACCACAAAGTTAGATCAGCGGTAAAGAAAGCGAATGCTATGTTGGCATTCATTTTAAGAGGAAGAGTGTATAAGAGTAAGGAGGTGTTGATGAGGTTCTATGGGGCATTAGTGAGACCTTATTTGGAATACTGTGTGCAGTTTTGGGCCCCCTATCTTAGAAAGGATGTACTGATGTTAGAGAGAGTTCAGAGAAGATTTGCGAGGATGATTCTTGGAATGCAGGGGCTAACATATGAGGAACGTTTGTCAGCTCTTGGACTGTATTCATTAGAGTATAAAAGAATGAGGAGGGATCTCATAGAAACATTTCGAATGTTGAATGGGTTGGACAGAGTAGATGTGGAAAGGTTGTTTCCCCTGGTGGGTGAGTCCAGGACAAGAGGCCATAGTCTTAGAATTAGAGAGTACCCAGTTAAAACAGAGATGAGGAGAAATTTTTTTAGCCAGAGGGTCGTGGATTTATGGAATTCGTTGCCACATACAGCTGTGGAGGCCCAATCATTGGGGGTGTTTAAGGAGGAGATTGACAGGTATCTAATTAGTCAGGGTATCAAGGGATATGGGGAAAAAGCCGGAAATTGGAACTAGATGGGTGAATAGTTTAGCTCATGGGGGAGCTGCGGAGCAGACTCGATGGGCCGAATGGCCTACTTCTGCTCCTTTGACCCGAAACATCAACTGCTAGTTCATTTCCATTTCGATTTCATTATGGCATTGTTGCTTGTGCCAGAGGGCATTAGAAGTCTAGAGGGAGTCGGGGAGTCTAGGACCCAAGGGCACAACTTCTAAATACAAGGATGTCCCTTTCCGACAGAGATGAGGTGGAATTTCTTTAGCCAGAGTGTAGTGAATACTCAACGATTCAGGAACAGCTTATTCCCCCCTATTTATCTATTTAACACACACACACACACACACACACACACACACACACACACACACATACACACTCACGTATATATATAGATACTTACTTGTATCTTATATATACACTATATATATAGATACTTACTTTAGATCCAAATGAGACAATGTTTCTCTGAACCCGGGTGTACCGCACAGAAGTACACATAACACATACATAACACACAATAACTTAGGAAAGTTAAATTTACAAATGAATCATGCATAGATCAACAAAGTGAAGTGCATAAATTAAATACTGTGAAGTATGGAACAGATTAACCAGTGACACTTCGAATGCGATGCGGCAGGGAGTTCAGAAACCTAATGGCCTGAGGGAAGAAGCTGTTTCCCATCCTGACCGTTCTTGTCTTTATGCATCAGAGTTTCCTGCCTGATGGTAGAAAGTCAAAGAGGATGCGGGATGGATGAGTGGGACCACTGATAATACTAAGGCCCCTGCGGATGCAGCACTCCTTTGGTTTCTGAATGGACATTGAATCCATGTACACTACCTCACTACTTTTTTACTTTTATTTTTGCACTAATTATTTGATTTCACTAGTTAACAATTTTTTAATATACATACTTACTATAATTCCCATTTTTCACTTTCTCTCTATTATTATGCACAAATGCTGGAGGAACTCAGCAAGTCAGACGGCATCTATGGAAAGGAATAGACATTTGCTGTTTTGGGTTAAGACCCTTTAGCATTAAATATTTATTCACCTCCATAGATGCTGCCTGACTAGCTGAATTCCTGCAGCATTTTATGTGTGTTGCTCAAGAGATCCAGACAAAACAGCAGAGTATATTTCATTTGGAGTTCGAGGAGATTTGGTATGTCACCAAAGACTCCAGCAAATTTCTACAGATGTACTGTGGAGAGCATTCTAACTGGCTGCATCAGCATTTGGTATGAAGGGTGGGGGGAGGCTACCATACAGGATCAAAATAAGCCACAGATAGTTGTAAACTTAGTCATCTCCATCATAGGCACTAGCCTCTGAAGTAACCAGGACTTTTCATGGAGAGATGCCTCAAAAACTATCATTAAGGACCCCCCACATCCAGGACATGCCTTGTCGTCATTGCTACCATCAGGAAGGAGGTACAGGAGCCTGAAGACACACACTCAATGATTCAGAAGCAGCTTCTTCCGCTCTGCCATCTGGTTTCTGAATGGACATTGAATCCATGTACACTACCTCACTACTTTTTTACTTTTATTTTTGCACTAATTATTTGATTTCACTAGTTAACAATTTTTTAATATACATACTTACTATAATTCCCATTTTTCACTTTCTCTCTATTATTATACATTGAATTGGACTGTTTCAGCAAGACAACAAATTTCACAGCATATGCTGGTGATATTAAACCTGATTGATTCCAGCTTAACCTTCAATGCTATTTGTGTGGAGTTTGCACGTTCCCTCTGAGACTGGGTCAGTTTCTCCCAGGTGCTCTGATGTCACCCCACATCCCAAAAATGCATGGGTTGGTGGGTTAATTGGTCACCGTGATAAATGTCAGCAATAAGTAGGAACCAATCATTGATACCTGTAAGTAGCCCGCTTGTCACCGCATGTCATTCTAAAGATTCCCATTAATTCCCACATTGAGCACAGGAAAGATGTAACTAAGGTTGAAAGCGTAAAGATAAAATTTATAAGGATATTGCCAGGTCTGGAGGACCTGAGTAATAAGGAAAGATTAAATTGGTTACGACTTCATTCATTGGAATGTAAAAGATTTAGGGGGGATTTGAAAAGTTTAAGGGGGGCATGCAGGAAAGCTTCTTCACTGAGGGGGTGGTGGGAGTGTGGAATGAGTTGCTGCACAAGTGATGGATGTGAACTCAATTTCAATATTTAAGAGAGGTATGGACAGAAACATGAATGGATGTGATCCTGGTGCAGGTCGATGGGAGTAGGCAGCCTAAATGGCTTCGCACGAACTAGGGCCCGTTTCTGTGCTGTACTTTTCTATGATTCTATGACTCTATGACATCTACAGGGATCGCTTCCACAGGAAAGCAGCATCAACCATGAAGGTCCACAACCATGCTCCCTTCTAACTTACCCTCTGGCAGAAGGTACAGCATCCTCAGGCCCCACACCACCAGGTTCATGAATAGTTCAACCATCAGGCTCCTGAACCAGTGTGGATAACTTCACTCACCACAATGAGCCTCAGGTCCCACACCACCAGGTTCAGGAACAGTTATTACCCTACAACCATCAGGCTCCTGAACCAGTGTGGATAACTTCACCCACCTCAACTCAGAACTGATTCCACAACCCACAGACTTACTTTCAAGGATTCCATAGCTCGTGTTCTCAGTATTATTTACTTAGATTTTTTTTGCCTCAATTTGCCCTCTTTTGAACATTGGATGTTTGGTAGCTATAGTGTTTCATAAATTCTGTTGTATTTCTTCATTTTCCTGTAAATGCCTGCAATAAAATGAATCTCTCGTCCAAGTTTAATTGTCATACAACCATACAAGGGGTGATTGATAAGTTCATGGCCTAGGGTAGAAGGAATCAATTTTAGAAAACCTAGCACATTTATTTTTCAACATAGTCCCCTCCTACATTTACACACTTAGTCCAGCGGTCGTGGAGCATACGGATCTTGGATCTCCAGAAAGTGTCCACAGCAGGGGTGATTGATAAGTTAGAAGGAGATGAGTTCTTAACTTCAAACTTTCTGCATAATCACTCAGAGTTGAACTGCACGTGCATGTAACGAGAGCTGTATAACTCATCTCCTTCTACCTTAGGCCACAAACTTATCAATCACCCCTGCTGTGGACACTTTCTGGAGATCCAAGATCTGTATGCTCCATGACCGCTGGACTATGTGTGTAAATGTAGGAGGGGACTATGTGGAACAATAAATGTGCTAGGTTTTCTGAAATTGACTCCTTCTGCCTCAGGCCACGAACTTATCAACCGCCCCTCATACATAAATACCCATTGAGAGAGCCAAATAAAACAGCATTACTCCAGGGCCAAGTTGCAATGCACAGTACAAACAGTCATACACAGTACAAGGAATACGCAGCAGGTACAAAATAGAAAGCATATTTACGATATCAGTAAAATACCGTCACACAAAAAATATGTGGTCCAAGACCCTGAGACCATGAATGTTGCAACAGTCTGCAGTCGAGCACAATACAGCTTGTCATCTGCTGAGTGAACACTGGGGGGCAGCACTGACTCCAGCTTGGATGGCACACCACACCTCCTCTGGCGGAGTGCGCCAACTCTGACGCCTTTTCTGGGCGGCTGTAAACAAGCGACGCCACGGCCTGAGGCCTAGTACTCACTACGACACAGCTCAACTGTCATCTGCCAATAAATCATCGAGGTACGACTGCGAGGCGAGTTAGACCCACAGGAAGAATTTTAAAGGAGAGCATTTTTTTCTTCAGCGGTTTGATCGAGGCATGGCAGAGCAGGCACATGAACGGCAGGAAGAATTTAAAAGGAGAACGTTTTTTCTTCAGCAATTTGATTGAAGCACAACCGAGAAGGCATATGGACGTCAGGTGATTTAGACCGGCAGGAAGAATTTAAAAAGAAGACAGCTTTATAGAGCGGGTATCACAGTAGAGGGAGTCAGAGTAGCAGGGTTTTGGCTCAACAAGGCTTAGGCAATAACGGGTCGAGTCGAGGCAAGTTTCTTGTGAAGAATAAGAATAGGAAGTTTGTCTGTGAGGCCGGAGTTCTGTACTGGGTATCAGTTGTGGTATGTCCGGGAGACTCCCAACTTCCCAGACAGCCACATCTGCGCCAGGTGCGTCGAGCTGCAGCTCCTTAGGGACCGGGTTAGGGAACTGGAGATACAACTCAATGACCTTCATCTGGTCAGGGAAAGTGAGGAGGTGATAGACAGGAACTATAGGCAAGTAGTCCCACCGGGGCCTCGGGAGACTGATGAGTGGGTAACAGTCAGGAGAGGGAAAGGCAAGAGTCAGATATTAGAGAGCATCCCTGTGGCTGTTCCCTTAGTAAGTACTCCTGTTTGAGTACCGTTGGGGGGAGCGGCCTACCGGGGGAAGCAACAGTGGCCACTCCTCTGGCACAGAGTCTGGCCCTGTGGCTCAGGAAGGTAGGGAAAGGAAGAGGATGGCAGCAGTGAGAGGGGGGTCAGACAGGTGATTCTGTGGACGCAGGGAAGAAACACGGATGGTAGTTTGTCTCCCAGGTGCCAGGGTCTCGGATGTTTCTCATCAATCCACAATATCTTGAAGTGGGAAGGTGAACAGCCAGAGGTCGTGGTACATATTGGTACCAATGACATAGGTAGGAAAAGGGAGGAGGTCCTGAAAACAGACTACAGGGAGTTAGGAAAGAAGCTGAGAAGCAGGACCTCAAAGGTATTAATCTTGGGATTACTGCCTGTGCCACGTGATAGTGAGTATAGGAATAGAGTGAGGTGGAGGATAAATGCGTGTCAGAGGGATTGGTGAAGGGGACAGGGATGCAGATTTCTGGATCATTGGGACCTCTTTTGGGACAGGCGTGACCCGTACAATAAGAATGGGTTGCACTTGAATCCGAGGGGGACCAATATCTGGCAGAGAGGTTTGCTCAGGCTGTTGGGGAGAGTTTAAACTGGAATTGCTGGGGGATGGGAACTGAACTGAAGAGATGGAGGAAGGAGCTGTTGGTTCACAAATAGAGAGAGCCTGGAGACAGTGCGAGAGGGAGGATAGGCAGGTGATAGAGAATCCTTGAATCTGGCTGCACAGTCATGTGTTAGCAGTGTAAACAGCAATGGGCTAAGCACACAGCCTTGTGGGGATCCAGTGCTCAGTGTGATGGAGTCAGAGATGTTCCTGCCAACACGGACTGACTGTGGTCTCTCTGTCAAGAAATCCAGAATCCAGCGACACATGGCAGTGCTAAGGCCAAGCAGCGACAGTTTCTCCACTAGTCTGCGGGATGATGGTATTGAACGCTGAACTGAAATCAATGTACAGGATTCTGGCATAAGTGTCTTTGTTGTCCAAGTGAAAGAGAACTGTGTGCAGTGTGGTGGATATTGCGTCCTCCATAGAGCGATTTGGACGATAAGCAAACTGCAGAGGATCCAGCGATGAGGGGAGGCTGGCTGTGATATGAGGCTTGACAAGCCGTTCAAAACATTTCAGCACTGTGGGGGTCAGGGCAACGGGACGGTAATCATTCAGACAGGCTACAACTGATTTCTTTGCTACAGGGATGATTGTGGAGGCTTTGAAGCATCTGGGGACAATAGCTTGACTAAGGGAGATGTTGAAAACATCTGTCAGGACATCTGCTAATACATCAGCACATTTCTTGAGCACAGGTCCAGGGATGTTGTCCGGACTTCCCGCTTTTCGTGCGTTGACCCTGGCAAGGGTCCTCCGTGTTTGCTCTGGATCAATGATTGGAGCCGGCTGGTCAGATGGTAAAAAGGGACTGGGTGTCCCCCTTGCTGTAGTGTTTGATGCTTCCAAGCGTGCAAAGAAATTGTTAAGCCTGTCTGGAAGAAAGGCGTCGCTGTCATCAGTTTTCTGCCTGATCTTGTAGTCTGTCAGAGCTTTAATTTCCTGCCACATCCGTCTGGTGTCACCTGTGTCACAGAAGTGTCCGTGTATTTTGCCCGCGTAGGCCCTTTTCGCTTTCCTGATCCCTAGTGAAAGTGCAGACCTGGCTGAGCGAAGCACTCCTGTCCCCAGATCTGTAGGCTGTGTCACGGCCTTCAGTAGTGAACGCACCTCTGTTATCATCCATGGCTTTTTATAACCACGTGCGGTGAAGGTTCTCATCACAGTGACATCCTCCGTGCATTTGGCTGTGTAGCTGATTACTGCCTTCGCATACTCCTCAATGTCGGTATGGTCGTCATAGGAGGCTGCTGTGTTGAATATGTCCCAGTCTGTGTGCAAAAAACAGTCTTGTAGTGCTGAGGCTGCTCCTTTTGGCCAGACCCTTATCTCTCTTTTCTCTGCTCTCACACGTTTAAGCAGTGGTTTATATGCTGGTGTTAGCATGACAGATATGTGGTCAGAGTGGCCAAGATGGGGGCAGGGGGCTGCTTTGTATGCCTGTGGTGTGTTGGTATAAACCAAGTCCACTGTGTTGTCTACCCTGGTTTTGAACTTTAGAAATTACCTAGGGTTACCCATAGACCTCTATTTTTCCAAGCTCCATGTAGCCATCCAGGAGAATCGTAAAAGACCCTATCTTATCCGCCTTCACCGGCAGCCCATTCCACGCACTCACCACTCTGTGTGTAAAAAACTTACCCCTGACATTTCTCTGTGTGTACTTCCAAGCACCTTAAAACTGTGCCCTCTCGTGCTAGCCATTTCAGCCCTGGGAAAAACCTCTGACTATCCACAAGATCAATGCCTCTCATCATCTTATACACCTCTATCAGATCACCTCTCATTGTCCATCATTCCAAGGAGAAAAGGCCAAGTTCACTCAACTTATTCTCGTAAGGCATGCTCCCCAATCCAGGCAATATCCTTGTAAATATCCTCTGCATCTTTTCTATAGTTTCCACATCCTTCCGGTAGTGAGGTGACCAGAATTGAGCTCAGTACTCCAAGTGGGGTCTGACCAGGGTCCTATATAGCTGTAACATTACCAACAGGTGCGTTCAGAAAGGATTCCAGACACAATATGTAGATAAGCCTACAAGAGGAGAGGCTGTGCTTGATCTGGTATTGGGAAAAGAACCTGATCAGCTGTCAGGTCTCTCAGTGGGAGAGCATCTTGGAGATAGTGATCACAATTCTATCTCCTTTACCATAGCATTGGAGAGGGATAGAAGCAGGCAAGTTAAGAAAACTTTTAATTAGGGTAAGGGGAAATATGAATTTGGTGGTGTGCTTTTCAGGCCATTGAGTGATCTGATGCTTTGCTTTTCAAGCAAAGCATGGGGCCTCAAGGCCAAGAAGCCTGGAAATGGGGAGCAAGCCCATGATCGACTCCATTTCTCCATTTCTCAGCCATAATGTGAGACTTCGGGGAGGAGGTACAGATGCCTAAAGACTCACACTCAATGATTCAGGCACAACTTCTTCCCCTCCACCATCAGCTTTCTGAACACAATCACCAGACTGTTGAACAACGGGGATAACTGCACTCAATTGCCCATACATTGAGATGTTCCCCACAACCAATAATCTCACTTTAAGGATTCTTTAACTCATTATCTCATGTCTTTGTTTTTTATTACTATTTATTTATATTTGCATTTACACAGTTTGGTGAATTCTGCACTCTGGTTGATCTTTCATTGATCCTGTTAGAGTTACTATTCTATAGATTTGCTGAGTATGCCCACAGGAGAATGAATCTCAGGGTTGTACATGGTGACATGCAGTATATGTACTCTGATAATAAAATTTACTCTGACCTTTGAACAGTCCATGAACCATGAACATTACTTGTTATTCATCTCTTGCAAAAGTCTAAGGCACGTTAGGGTGGGAGCCTTGATGATGAATGTTGCTTTCTTGTTGCCACATTCCTTGTAGATGTGTTCAATGGATGCTGTACTTTGCCAGTGATGTACTGGGCTGTATCCATCACTGTTTTCAGCTTGGACAGGACATGGCCCTTTGATGTTGTGCAGTTTGCTGACCTTGACAATTAGCCTGAAGACATTTCATCACCAATTGAGGTGACATCCTCAGTGCGCCGTGGTTGGTAATAGAATTCCAAGGTCAACTGAAGGGGTAGCTTGCACCTATATAGTCCCCCGTCAGCTTGCCTAGGTCCTGATTGGCTATCCCTTCAGCTGACCTTGGAATTCTATTGGTTAGCGTTTCCTTGGCTCTTAGGAGTTCTTAGGGGGTCTATTTTGATATGCTTGTTTACGGATTTTATCAGAAGAGTACCACGCTTCTAAAAATTTTTGTGCCTGCTTCAAGTTTCTATATCTGCTCGGCAAACACCACAACGTCAAACACCTCAACCCGAGCTACCAACATTCACCACCATCCTACAAGACGTGGTCCATTTGGGCAAAAGGGCCTGTTTCCATGTTGGTTAACTCTATGACTCTGTTGTCATGAACAATGTCCATGGCGTGAAAAGTTGCACAGAATGCTTGCTGTCTCTGGATGAAATTCACCTGGAGAAGCATAAAATTCACCACCACATCAGCCGTGACACTGAGAGAATTGCTTGCAATTTTTTTTTATCAGCAGTTCCTCAGGTAATCCCATTGAACTGATGTGCTAAAACGCTGTCTCATTCAAAATCTTCAACACGATCATGGTCTGAAGAAGCTATCAATTAACACTGGGAAAAGCTAGATGTTCCTTGTTTTTTGCACTTTTTCAGATTCTGTGTATGACTGGATCTGCCTTAGCACCTTCACTCTGACTGGCAAATTTCACACCTCATGGACTACTTAGCCCTCTAACGTTTAGAAGCTGTAAAAAAGTTTGTCTTCATTATCATGATATTTATTAATAGAATTTATTAATATCACTGATACTTCATCACATTGAGGCTTCTCACGGAACAATATTTCTGTCACGGTGCGCGCTTGCAGGACTGGACCCAAGGACGAACAACAGACTCTCTCTGTCATGGTGGTCACAGGCACCAATCAACCCAGGTGCGGAGGATGGCAGCCTGTCATGGTGAGCACCGCTGATGACTTGACCCAGGAGCAGAGGAAAAGCGGACTCCTCGTGAAGGGACGGGAACTAGAGGATAGGCATAAGAATACTACAGAGGCATGACCGCGTGACTCTGCGAGATGAGCCATTCTCCACAAACACACAGGAGGACTCCACGAGCAGTACACAAGAGAGGCCCCTTTAAATTACACTGGACAAGAAAGTTTTTGTTCCCCAGATATTTTTGGATGTGCCTTATGGATTTTGGGCTGCCAATCATGAAATTAACATGAAATTGCCCAATCACACACCATTTTTTTGAGATCACCTTTATTTGTAACTTCAGTTCATAATTCAAGTCAGAATAACTGATGCCAAGATTAAGGAAGGCATTTTTGTTGGTCCACAAATCAAACAATTTGAAGAACCTCGTGGGACCAGAGAAAATTGCATCCAAGGCACTCAAGGATGTTGTTGAAAATTTTCTTGGCAACTACAGAGCACTAAACTCTGTGCAGCTGGTTGACAACATGCTGGTTAAAACCATGCAATGCAAAAGATTCATTTTCTGCATTCCCATTTAGACTTCTTCCCCGAAAATGGCACGCGCCTGCGTGTACGCAGCCCTCCGGTGAAAAATGATATCGTATCTGTTAAATAGGGACCGTGGACAATTCTGATTTGATGGAGAATGGACGTGAAAGCACAGAGGAACATCTGGAGAAATTTCTGAAACGCCCATTCGCTGCTGTCGTTTCTGCGCAGTCTGGAATCTTTCGGAGGGTAGGCCTCAAAATTCCCGGCCTTGTCTGCTTTTGGCGACCAAGAAGGAGGTCGAATCGTTCGGACAGAGATAGCGCTCAGTACTCGGCGTGGAGAGCTGATCAGAGCTCGAAGTTTTCGGATGACTCAGAGTCGGATTACGGTGGGCATGACAGGGAGAGGTTTTCTTCCCTCTCCCATCTGTGTGAGATGTGGGACATTTGAGAAACTTTGAACTTTACTGTGCTCATGGACTTCTTCATCAAGTTATGGTATTGTTGCACTGTTGTAACTATATGTTACAATTATGTGGTTTTGTCATTTTTTTCAGTCTTGGTCTGTTCTGTGTTTTGTGATATCACACCGGAGGAAATAATGTATCATTTCTTAATGCATGTATTACTAAATAACAATAAAAGAGGACTACGTGCCTTCATAATCATAAAATCTTGGCACTGTCAGTAACGAGCATGGTGAAAGGTTTCACCAGGGCATTGCGGTCATGGAGAAACTGTATCAGAACAACTGGAATCCATCAATGCTGGCTGATTATTGTTGGACACTTAAGTGAGAAGCCTCAGACACTGAGTGCAAATGAAAATCATCAACAAAACATTTTTAGCTTAATTAAGCTATTGAACATCGACAGCACCGTTGTGCAATTAAACACATTATATTCAATAAAAGTTAATTTCTTGTTTCTCCTAATTCCTACATGGTACAAGTAGTCTGAGATAATATTTGTGTTCAGCTTTGAGCTTCTATCGTAAACAAAATAAAATTCTTTGGAAGCAACACGTTCGAGAAAGCTTATTGTCCAGTGATACGAGAACAGTAGGTCTGAGAATGTTAAGTACAGTCACTTGCATTCATTCCCATGAAAGGTGATTTACCTGAAACATTAACTCTCACTCACTGTACAGATGCTTCCAATATTCAGAATCAGAACCAAGTTTAATATCACCAGTATGCATCATGAAATCTGTTGTCTCTGTGGCAGCAGTACAACACAATCCAAACTAGAGGAAAAATTGTGAGTTACAGTAAGTATATATATATATTAAATAGTTAAATTAATTAAGTAGTGCAAAAACAGAAATTTAAAAAGTAGTGAGGTAGTGTTCAAGGTTTCAATGTCCACTCAGAAATCAAATGACAGAAGGGAAGAAGCTGTTCCTGAATCGTTGAGTCTTCAGGCTTCTGTACATCCTTCCTGATGTAGCAATGAGAAGAGGGCATGTCCTGGGTGATGGGGGTCCTTAATGATGGACGTCACATTTTGGAGTCATTGTTCCGAGAAGATGCCCTGGATACTACAGAGGTAGTGCCCATGATGAAGCTGACTAGGTTTGCAATATAAACGTGGAGAGTATTTATGTGCGTTTCCAAGGTAGAATGGTTTTTAAGGGTGATATTCTATTCTATGTGTTGTATGCCTGCTTCTTGCTGTTCCTGCAATTTGTTCTTTAATTTTGCATGTTGGCTGTTTGATGTTTTCTCGCTTGGCGTTTCTTTGTTTCCTCGCTGCCCGTGGGAGGACGAATCACAGATTTGTATTCTGCATTCATACATTGATAATAAATGTACTTTGAATCGTTATAACACATGCGAAACGCTGGAGAAACTCAGCAGGGCCAGGCAGCATCTATGGAAAAGAGTAAACTGTTGACGTTTCGGGCCGAGACACTTCATCAGGACTGGAAAGGAGGAGGAAGGTGTCTGAATATAAAGGTAGTGGGAGAGGTAAGAGGCCAGCTGGAAGGTGATAGATAAAGCCAGGTGGGTGGGAAAGGTAATGGGCAGGGGAAAAGGAAGAATCTTTTAGGAGTGGACAGTGGTCGATAGGAGAAAGGGAAGAAGGAGGGGACGG
This sequence comes from Mobula hypostoma, assembly GCF_963921235.1. Classification (NCBI taxonomy): domain Eukaryota; kingdom Metazoa; phylum Chordata; class Chondrichthyes; order Myliobatiformes; family Myliobatidae; genus Mobula; species Mobula hypostoma. The sequence goes on along the minus strand of NC_086108.1, from coordinate 10,326,311 downwards.
GGGGAAGTAATAGGCAGGTGAGAAGAACTGAGAAGTCATGGGGGAGTGGGGGTGTTGGGATTTGTTTACCACAAGGAGAAATTGAAATTCATGCCACCAGGCTGGAGGGTACCCAGATGCAGGGCGCTGCTCCTCCACACTGAGGGTGGCCTCATCTTGGCACAAGAGGTGACCATGGACTGACACGTTGGAATGAGAATGGGAATGGGAATTAAGACACTGCAATGTCATGCTTACGGTGGATAGTGCAGAGGTCGTAACATCGACCACAGGGATAAGCAGACTAGCATGGGCGTGAGAGAAGTGGACAGAAGGGCCTGCACTGTGCTGGAATGTTCTATGTTCCATGAAGTATCAACCAGCTGTATTAAGCCCACCGGAAGACACCAACTGGGCAAATCCCAACACCTTTCCAAATGGATATACGTTATACTGTGCCACACCAGTGGTTTTTGAGACCGCCTGGTGAAGAAAGCCATTGAAAAAAGACTAGAGAATACGAATTTCAACAAAGACAAAGGCCCCACTCTAAGTAAAAACTGGAGGTTTATGGCAGGGAGTTTCTCCTTTTTGCCATCGCTATCGGGGACTCGGGATTTTGAGACTTTTTTTTACTGTGCCTATGGACTGTTCAGCTTCAAATTATGGTATTGCTTTACACTGCTGTAACTATATGTTATAATTACGTGGTTCTGTCAGTGTTAGTCTTTGGTCTGTCTTGTTTACTGTGATATCACGCCGGAAAAACATTGTATCATTTCTTAATACATGTATGCATTTTTAAATGACAATAAAAGAGGACTGAGTGTTCTCATAATCTAAACAAGGTGGGACAGTGGAAACCTGATTAGTTGAGGTTTAACCAATCAGGTGGGATGGACAACGGTGGAGGGGGGTGTGGTATATATACCACAGGACTGGACATGCCTAGACATCATCCCTGATGAAGATGGTGGAGTTTGCCGTCGAAATGTCAGTTAAAATCAATACTGGACCCGGTTGGAAGCTCAAGAGGAGTTGATGTGTCATATACACTGGCAAACCATTAGATCCTTTTTATATATATACACACACACATATGTTAATTCCTCCAATTGCACACAGAACCACAGAGCCAGACCATTTGCTCTAATTTGTGTGTGGCTGATATGTTCTGTATTTATTTGTTGATCCAGAGTTTGCTGTGGTCAGCAGTTCGCTCTCCCGCTAGATTCTGACAGTAATGAGTTTTTAATTACAAAGTAAGACAGAAAATATTTGTGTTTAGTCAGCAGGCAAGGATCTGAAGGAAGGTGCTTTGCTCAGTTTTGTGCAGATTGGCTCAGTTCACTTCTGACCCTCTGTCCCAAACTGTCCAGTCACACTGGAGACTGCCCCTAAACCGGCGAGCAGATCGGGGTGGTGGGGGGAGGTGTACAACCAGCGTGGGCTCCACCACGTGCTGTTGTCATGATCCAGTCACCAAAGGGCCCAACGCAGGTCAGGTAGGGTGGTGACCGTGGACAGGTGGGGGGGGTGGCCGCGGACAGGTGGGGTGGTGACCGCGGACAGGTGGGGGGGTGGCCGCAGACAGGTGGGGGGTGACCGCAGACAGGTGGTGGGTGACCGTGGACAGGTAGGGAAGTGACCGTGGACAGGTAGGGAAGTGACCATGGACTGGTGGGGGAGTGACCACAGACAGGTGGGCAGGCGACTACAGACAGGTGGGGGAGTGGGGGAGTGACCATGGACAGGTAGAGAAGTGACCGCGGACAGGTGGGGGAGTGACCGTGGACAGGGGGGGAGTGGGGAGTGACCGCGGACAGGCGGGGGGGCGACCGTGGACAGGTAGGGGGTGACCACGGACAGGTGGGGGGTGACCGCGGACAGGTGGGGTAGTGACCGCGGACAGGTGGGGTAGTGACTGCGGACAGGTGGAGGAATGGGGGAGTGACTGCGGACAGGTGGGGGGAGTGACCGTGGACAGGTGGGGGGTGACCGTGGACAAGTGGGGGAATGGAGAAGTGACTGCGGAGAGGTGGGGTAGTGACCGTGGACAGATGGGGGAATGGGGGAGTGACTGCGGACAGGTGGGGGGGGTGATCGCGGACAGGTGGGGGGAGTGACCGCGGACAGGTGGGGGAATGGGGGAGTGACTGCGGACAGGTGGGAGGAGTGACCGCGGACAGGTGGGGGGTGATCGCGGACAGGTGGGGGAATGGGGAAGTGACTGCGGACAGGTGGGGGGAGTGACCGCGGACAGGTGGGGGAATGGGGGAGTGACCGCAGACAGGCGGAGGGGCGACCGTGGACAGGTGGGGGATTGGCAACTTACTCAGTGGGTCACTTCAGAGTGGAATATCCTACAGTTAGACATTTCATAATCAAGAGTTCAATCTCAGAAGCTACAAGGTCGAAAACACACCAACCATGTAGCTATCAAATGGGTTTCCCTTCCATATATTCAAAATATTTCAGAAATAATGGCCCAACTGCTCCAAAATCATAGAATTTTGGTCGAGGGTAATCCATCAGTAACATTGAGGAGAGTACTTTACAGACCAAAAGAATGAATCAAGCTATTGAAGAAGGCCAATGTGGTCTACAAAATCCAACTGTAGCAAATATTACGTCAGCCAAACTGGGAGAAAACTATCCACAGAATCCATGAACAACAGCTGGCTGAGAAGCGCCAAGACCAACTCTCCTTCATCTCTACCCATGAACATCGAGAGGAGCTCAAATTTGACCGAGTGTCAGTGTAAGTCATGACGCAAGCGACACGAGACATGCAGGAGAATTCTTAGAAGCATGGGTTTTCCATGAACAATTCTCTGTAATCAAACACATAGACCTTGATCTTATTTATGAGCCGATATGGGCAAAATCCTTGACCGCCACGCATGAAGTTCACCACACAACCAATCAGCGGCGAGATTTCCTCCCTACATCACAACTGAGTTTCTGTAATGATGACCAATTGATGAAAAGTATATAAAGACCAAGCCAATGGAGGACACACTACAAGTAACAGCGCACTGACGATGTCTTCTCACACAGTCATGAAACGTTTGTAAATTGCCAAGATCTGAAAACAACTCTACACAACTATCAACTACCTGAGCTATAGATTTTCTGACTTATTTCTATTTTCGGATCATTTACTGGGGAGAAATCTCCCACATTGACAAAGTAAGCATTCTTGTGCTTCGAGCCTGCCCGAGCTACACTAATAAGACAACTGCAAGACATCTATTTCCCTCCGCCTTTGTTGACTCTCTCCTGGCTTTGAAATATTCATGAAGCAGCTCATTTCGGTATAACTTGATTGGCTATTGAGGCTGGGCAGCAGACTCTCTGATTCGTGTGATTCACTGGCTCTTCACTACCTGTCTTGAAGAAGACGGCAGTTATCCACCTTCAGTAATGAACGTACCCCCACTGTGCTGCTGGGGTGGGAGTTCCCGGTTTAAAGACCCACCAATGAAGGACTGGTGATATATTTCCATGTCAGTACAATGTGTGATTTGGAGGGGAACCTGTAGCTGGTGGTGCTCCCATGGAAAGGTCAGGTATAAGCTGAATCGAGATGGAGGGGTCCAGGACGCAAAGTGTACCAGGGCCACTGAAACCCTCCCCAGTGTAAGTCTCTTGGTACTGACTGTTTTATGGATGGTAGTAGCCATATTTTAATTAGAGTATACTTATTGTCTTGTAAATATTATTCAGAGTATTGGAGGGAGGAGAAGATGGTGGCGCGACGCAGCGCGCGCGGCCTCTCCGGTAAATGATATCTGTATTTGTTAAGTAGGATGCCGTGCACAATCCTGATTTGATGGAGACAGATGTGTGAAGCACAGAGGAACATTTGGTGAAACTTCTGAAATGCCCGGTTCGCTGCCGCTGCTACTGTGCGATCCAGAATCTCGGGAGGGGAAGGCCCCGAATCCTTGACTTTGCCTGTTGCTTGTTGCTGGGGCCGGGGTCAAAGCGCTCGGCAGAGATGGTGCTCGGTGTCGGAGGGCTGGTCAGAGGCTCGAAGTTTTCGGACGGACTCAGGAGTCGGCTGTGGTCGGGTGCTTCCAGGGTGCTGCATTGGCAAGTTTGCGGCACTGGAGGTTCATGGCAGGGAGAGTTTTCTTCCTTCTCCCGTCTGCGTGAGATGATGGGGCTATCGGGACTTGAGATCTTTTTTTTTACCGTGCCCATGGTCTGTTCTTCATCAAATTATGGTATTGCTTTGCACTTCTGTAACTATATGTTATGATTATGTGTCTTTTGTCAGTTTTTTAGTCTTGGTCTGTCTTGTGTTTCTGTGATATCATAATGGAGGAACATTGTATCATTTCTTAATACATACATCACTAAATGACAATAAACGAGGACTGCGTGTCCTCATAATCTAATCTAAATTAAAAAAAATAAAAACTAAAAATATTGATTGTCTGTATCCTGTGTACATGTATTGTAAATAAACTTTTATACAAATGTTTGTAGTTTTGTTAAAAAGATTAACTTTTATAGTTTTGTTAGAAAAAGAAGCCACTGAACCCAAAATTTGGACAATGATTTGGGCAAGAGTAAGTGGCGGCTGTGGGCAGTGGTTGTTCTGTTCCTCCTTTCATGGCTGCTACTCGTTCTCTGCAGAGTTCGTTCTCAATTAGCCCAGCTCTCTCTTGAACAGATTTCCTCCAGGTGGAACTATTGAGTGAAATGTCTTCCCCAATTTTAGATGTTATGTTCAACTTCTTCAGGCTGATTTTGAAGTGTTTTCTTTCCCCAGTACGGGCCTTTCAGCACATGATGTTGCGTCGACCTTTTAACCTACTTGAAGATCAATCTAACACTTTTCTCCGAGCCTTCCAAACGTAGCCCTTGATCTTTCTATCATCCATGTGCCCATAGAAGAGTCTCTTAAATGCCCTGAATTTATCTGCCTCTATCACCAGCCCTGGCAGAGTATTCTGTTCATCACTGTCAATATTCTCTGTTCGAGAGTGATGAATGACCAGAGATTGAGTAGGTTAGGACCCTGTTCCTTGGACCATAGAAGACTGAGAAGATATTTGATGGAGGTTTACAAAATTATGAGGGGTATAGATAGGGTAAATGCAAGCAGGCTTTTTCTACTGATGTTACAACCAAAGGTTATGGGTTAAGGGTGAAAGGTGAAAAGTTGAATGGAACATAAGGGGAAACTTGTTCAATCAGAGGGTCACAAGCTACCAGCGTAAATGGTGGTGGTGCATGCAAGCTCGATTTCAATGTTTAACAAAAATTTGGACAGGTACATGGAAGGTAGATGCATGGAGGACTATGGTCCCAGTGGTGCAGGTCGGTGGGAGTAGATAGTTTAAATGGTTCGGCATGGACTAGATGGGCTGAATGGCCGATTTCTGTGCTGTACTTTTCTATGACTCTATTAATGCTGTCCCTTGTTGTCACTGGTTGTGGGTAGAGGGTCAGGAGGGGTAGGGTCTCTACAGATAAGCCAGGCACAGGATGGTGGGAGTGACAACTGAGAGCTTCACTATAGATTTAGCTGAAATGTTTTGGATGTAACAATCACTTTAAACTGCCTGACAACAGTAAAAACCAAACAAGCAGTGGCTTTACCTGAATGAAGTGCAGGTTAACAGGATTTATAGTGCTTAACTCTCCTTGACGGGTTACAACGAGAAACTGTCTCTGACCTAGATTCCCTCCCACACCTTCCGGTAAAGATGCACTGCATCATTCTACCGGCAGCAAGCAACACTACTAACCATTCTAACTTTTTCTGGACTACAATCACTGCAATCCACAGTCTGTAACTTCCCATTTTGGAGTTGTGCATTTGAACCGTCCATATGACTTGGATTCTCTGACTGGACTCTCAAGGATGCAGGTATGGTCACAGCAGCCATTGCTGGAACAGGCTTCGGGCTGGATCAAAGTGGCAGGGCCCAACCCCAAGAGCAAAATGAACCAATGTTTGTCCATTGACTTTGGCCAAATAAAAGCAGCAGGGCCTGACACCCAGAGGGGAAAACGAACTGATGTTTGGCTGATTTAAGTGCTGAGGCAGATTAAGGGATCAAGGTGACAATGCGGACAGTAAAGGACAAACTGCTGTCCGGTTCACCACTCCACAAGGTACACTCGGCTCAGCGCTGAACTGCCGGGGCAGCTGTGTCCCCCAGCTGTCAGTATTTGCCTCCATAGCTGTGGCTTCCAGCTTCTAGACCGGCTTCACTTCCCTCAGTACTAAGATGGCTCTGTAGCTACGGACTCATTGTCGGGAACTCTGCGGTTAAAGATCTGCATGTTGTGTGCTTATTTTTTATTGTCTGAATGACCTGTTCTTCTCGCACGTTGGGTGTTTGATGGTCTTTGTTGTCGAGTTCTTTCAAAAAGGGTTCTATTGTGTTTCTTTGTTCTTGGCTGCCTGCAAGAAGATGAATCTCAAGGTTATATATGATGTGCATACTTTGATAATAAAAGTACTTTCAACACCTTTTGCTTTAATCATTACTTCCACTGTGTTATAATGTCTTCCCAAAACAGTGATAGGCCATTCAGACAGTGATGTACAGTGTTTCTCCCGCAGGTGTGTCTCCTTCCTGCCCCACCAACAGTCTCCCTCGAGAGTCATCCAGCTCTTCCTTCAACACACTCCATAAGACCATAACACCATAAGGCATAGGAGCAGAATTAGGCCATTCAGCCCATTGAGTCTGATCCACCATTCCATCATGGCTGATTTATTTTCCCTCTCAGCCCCATTCTCCTGCCTTCTCATATCGATGCCCTCACAAAGGAGTAACAACACAGACCTCTGCGGCACACCACTAGCCAAACAGGTCAAGCCCACTTTCTTCATATTGTTTGTCTCCTGTCAGTCATCCAATCTTCTACCTATGCTAGTATCTTTCCTGTAATACCATGGGTGCTTATCTAGTTAAACAGCCTCATGAGTGGCACCTTGTCAAAGGCCTTCTGAAAATCTAAGTAAGCAACTGTCACGTGACCAGCAACAATGAATATAGAATTGAGTCAGGTTTTATAAACAAACATAAACATTTACTAAACTCTGCTCAACAATAGCGAAAAGTATTCAAACAACTAACTTAACTGCTGTACGGCAACTCTGGAACAGTTCTTAAAGTGGTAAATTCGAACACAGTCTTAAAGTGGTAAATTCGAAAGTCCAAGTGATTAATAGTCAGTAAGGAGAGACTTCTATGAAACTGATTTCTTCGAAGACTGCTGATTTCAGCTGAGAGATATGCTTTGTCCAAAGAAATCACGACGAAGGAAATAAAACGGCTTAAAGGAACTGACCTTTTCCTGGAGTGTGAACACTGCGCAAACCTTCCTGATCTTGCAGGGGTTATCTCAGATGCAGGCCACTATTCACGAACAAAGATTCAATAAGGTCGATCTTCTATAAAACCGCCGAATGACACCAACTTTACTGAATCTTTCGGGTTCCCGTACTTTGGTAAGGTCTTCACTCTCCAATACTAGACTGTAAAGGTAAAACAAAGGTGCAACAAACAAAAACTGCCAGTACAACGTTTGTACCTTACAATAGAAAGTAAAAACTTCACTTTAAAACGAAAGTGCTTCATGAGACAAATACGCAGCAAAACTAATGAATGAATTAACTGACAAATTAACTGCATAACAACAGGGTTTTCCCGTTATATACCTGTTGGGAACATGCCATCACGTGACCTTACACTGGTGGGAAAAGTACATCATGTGACCTCACACGGGTGTGAAAATTGCATCTCCCCACCATCACAAGACAATTGTATCATGCTCACAAGATACTCAATTACATCATGGTCATAAGACAATCACAAGATACCCATGCGGTATGTAACAACATCCATTGACTCTCCTTTGTCTATCCTACCTGTTATTTATTCAAAGCGTTCCAACAGATTGTTCAGGCAAGATTTCCTCTTAATGAAACCGTTCTGACATTGGGCTAGTTTATCATGCACCTCCAAATACCTTGAGACCCCATCCTTACTAATGGACTCCAACATCTTCCCAACAACTGAAGTCAGGCTAACTGGCCTATAATTTCCTTTCTTCTGCCTTTCTCACTTCTTAAAGAGAGGAGTGACATATGCAATTTTCCAGTGCTCCAGAACCATTTATATCTGTTGTTAGAGAATGCGACAGGGCAGGGGACAGAAGTATGTGTAGGGGGACACTTTGTATCTTGTGACCACAGTGTAATTAGTTTCAAAGTAAATGTGCAGTAACATAGGACTGTTCCACAAGTTGAGCTCTAAATTGGAGAAAGGCCAACTTTGATGATATCCGAAATGACCTGCCAAGTGTAGTAAGTTGTATTTGATATTGGCTTTGTGGAAGAGGCCAAACAGTGGTGGTAGAGGGATGTCTCTCTGACTGGAGGCCTGTGACCAGTGGAGTGCTGCAGGGATCAGTGCTGGGTCCTTTTTGTTTGTCATCTATATCAATGATCTGAATGATAATGTGGTTGACTGGATCAGCAGTTTTGCAGATGACACCAGCATTGGGTGTGCAGTGGCCAGCGAGAATCACTATCATGGTCTGCTGAGGGTTCTACATTAGCTGGAAAAATGGCAGATGGAACTTAATGCAGACAGGTGTAAGAATTGCAATTTAGTAGGACCACCCAAGGTAGGTCTTACACTGTGAACAGTCGGGCACTGAGGAGTGCGATAAAATAAAGAATCTGGGAATACAGGTCCATAATTAATTGAAAGTAGCATCACAGGTTGATAAAGTCATAAAGAAAGCTTTTGGCACATTGGCCTTCATAAATCACTGCACTGAGGGCAGAAGATGGGATGTTATGTTGAAGTTGTATAAAAAATTGATGAGGCCTAATTTGGAGCATTGTGTACAGTTTTGCTCACAGAAGAGTACAGAGAAAATTTGCAAGGATGTTGCCGAGTCTGGAGGACCTGAATTTTTGGGAAAGATTAAATAGGTTAGAACTCTGTTCCTCAGAATGTAGAAGATTGAGAGGAGTTTTGATAGAGGTATACAAGATTGAGAGGTATAGATAGGGTAAATGCAAGCAGGCTTTTTCCACTGAGGTTGGATGGGACTACAACCAAAGGACATGGGTTAAGGGTGAAAGGTGAAAAGTTTAATGGAACACAAGGGGAAATTTCTTCACTCAGAGGATTGCGAGAGTGTGGAATGGCACAAGTGGTACATGCTCGTATTCCTGGCATATTGCTTGTGTCTTCCACAGTGAAGACTGATGCAAAATAGTTACTAAGTTGTATGTCTTTTCTTTATGCCCCACTACTACCTCTCTTGTGTCATTTTCTAGATCTGATATTGACTCTCATCTCTCTTTTACTCTTTACACATGTGATTTTCTTATCCCCTTTCATATTATCAACTAGCTTACCTTCATATTTCATCTTTTCTTTCCTTGTGGTTTTTAGTTGCTTTCTATTGGATTTAAAAAGCTTCCCAATCCTCTAATGTCCCACTAAATTTTCTGTATTATATGCCCTCTTTTTTGCTTTTATGTTGGATTTCACTTCCCTCATCAGCCATGGTTGCCTCGTCCTTCCTTTAGAATACTTATTCATCTTTGAAAAGTATCTATCCTGAGCCTTCTGAGCAACCCCCAAAAACTCCAGCCGCTGCTGTTCTGTCATCATACCTGCTAGTGTTCCCTTCCATTCCAAACAACTCCTCTCTCATGCCTCTATAATTCCCTTTACTCCACTGTAATACTGATACATCTGATAACATCTTCTCCCTCTCAAACTGCAGGGTGAATTCTATCATATTATGCTTACTGCCTCCCAAGGGTTCCTTTCTCTTAAACTCTCTAATCAAATCTGGGTCATTACATAGCACACAATCCAGAATTGCCATTCCCCTAGTGGTCTCAACCACAAGCTGATCTTAAATGCCATCTCATAGGCATTCTGCAAATTCTCTCTTGGGATCCAACTCCAACGTAATTTTCTCAATCTACCTGCATATCAAAATCCCTAAAGACTATCACATCATCGCCCTTATTACATTCCTTTTCTGTCTCCCATTGAAATTTGTATCCCACATCCTGAGTACTGTTCGGAGCCTGTCTTTTGACCCTTGCAGTTTCTTAACTCTACCCACAGGATTCTACATCTCCCAATCCTATGTCAACTCTTTCTAAGGATTTGATTTCATTGTTTACCACCCCCTCTGCCTTCCTGGCCGTCCTTTTGATACAATGTGTATCCTTGGATGTTAAGCTCCCAACTATGATCTTCTTTCAGCCACGACTCAGTGATGCCCACAATGTCATACCTGCCAATCTCTAAGTGCACTTCAAGATCATCTATCTTATTCATCAGTTCTGTATTCACCAACCTTGTCAATTTTCCCCCATGTAACACTTCAACCCATCCCACTGACTGCAACTTTGGCCTATCATCTGCCTGCACTTCCTTACCATATTACATCACACTGCATCAACTTGAATACCAACTGCCCCATCCCCAGCTCTATCATTCCCGTTCCCATCTACCTGCCAAATTAATTTAAACCCTTCCCAACAGCACTAGCAAACTTCTCCACGAGGATATTGGTCTCCATCAGATTCAGTTGTAACCCATCCTCTTTGTACAGATCGTACTTTCCCCAATGATACAGAAATCTGAACCCCTGCCCCCTGTACCAGTTCCTCAGCTATTCATTCACCCTATTCCTGCTCTGGCTAGCATGTGGTACTGGGAGTAATCTGACATTACCACCTCGGAGATCCTGTTCTTCAGCCTTGTTGGTATATATAGCTAGGGTCCCTAAGACTTTTGCACAGTAATTGAATGCAGAAGTATTCACCCCACTTTAATATGACACACTAAATCATTACTGGTGCAGGCAATTGGTTTTAGAAGTCATGTAATGAGTTAAATAGAGTCCTGTTTTTGGACACCTGTGTGCAGTCAAGGTGTTTCAATTGATTGTAGTAAAAATACACCTGTATCTGGAGAGTCCTACTGCTGTAGAGTCAGTATCCTGGCAAAAAGAACACCATGAAGAAAAAAGAAAACTCCAAGCAACTCCACAAAAAGGTTATTGAAAAGCAAAAGTCAGGTGATGGATACAAGAAAATTTCCAAATCACTGAATATCCTTTGGAGTACAGTTAGGTCAATCATCAAGAAGTGGAAAGAATATGGCACAGCTGTAAATCTGCCTGGAGCAGGCTGTCCCCAAAAACTGAGTGACCGTGCAAGAGGGGGACTAGTGAGTGAGGCCACCAAGAGACCTATAACAACTCCAGAGGAGTTACAAGCTTCAGTGGCTGAGATGGGAGAGACGGTGCATACAACAATTGTCCACTTCGGAAGCCAAGTTTCCCGTAGCTGGGGGGTGGGGTGGGGGGTGGAGACTTACCACCCTCACCCCCCTGTCTCTAGTACTCAAAGTTTGCTGCCATTCGTACAGAGAAATCTCTCTCTCTCTCTCTCTCTCTGAGAGAGTTGGCTGGACTAAAAATCACAGCTGGGAATGTCACTAACCCTTCCCATCTGGATAGCTGCCCCAAACTGTATACACCTGCATTGAAGAATACTGCACATTCTCTGCTGATCACGCAGTTTAGAGGCCTGTGTGTGACCTCTAGCTGGATAAAAGCAAGTACAAAGCTGGGGAAGGTATGAGGGTCTGAAGCGAGACTGTGCAGCCTGCCTGGGAGGGTACACCTGCCCGTCATTACCTGTCGGTGCCCTGACAGTCAGTGCTGGGTGTGATAGAGCAAACCAGGAACAGGGAAACACCAATGCCCTTCAACAGAAAATCCTACAAAAAGAAGTGTAATGCCCTGGTTCGCATCTTTACTGTTATGCTATAGGTATTTCGTTTATCAGCTCTGTGAGAGCTGTTTGTTCTGCTTTCAGCCCCTCTGGGTTATTGTTGAAGATAACAATAATTGGATTTGTGAAAGGAAAATCATGTCTGACGAATCTCATAGAATTTTTTGAGGATGTAACTAGTAGAGTGGATAGGGGAGAACCAGTGGATGTGGTATATTTGGATTTTCAAAAGGCTTTTGACAAGGTCCCACACAGGAGATTAGTGTGCAAACTTAAAGCACACGGTATTGGGGGTAAGGTATTGATGTGGATGGAGAATTGGTTAGCAGACAGGAAGCAAAGAGTGGGAATAAACGGGACCTTTTCAGAATGGCAGGCGGTGACTAGTGGGGTACCGCAAGGCTCAGTGCTGGGACCCCAGTTGTTTACAATATATATTAATGACTTGGATGAGGGAATTAAATGCAGCATCTCCAAGTTTGCGGATGACATGAAGCTGGGCGGCAGTGTTAGCTGTGAGGAGGATGCTAAGAGGATGCAGGGTGACTTGGATAGGTTAGGTGAGTGGGAGATTGTTCCCGATGTTGGGGAAGTCCAGAACAAGGGGTCACAGTTTGAGGATAAAGGGGAAGCCTTTTAGGGCCGAGATTAGGAAAAACTTCTTCACACAGAGAGTGGTGAATCTGTGGAATTCTCTCCCACAGGAAACAGTTGAGGCCAGTTCATTGGCTATATTTAAGAGGGAGTTAGATATGGCCCTTGTGGCTACCGGGATCAAGGGATATGGAGGGAAGGCTGGGGCGGGGTTCTGAGTTGGATGATCAGCCATGATCATAATAAATGGCGGTGCAGGCTCGAAGGGCCGAATGGCCTACTCCTGCAGCTATTTTCTATGTTTCTTATGTTTCTATAAGTGTTGATGTGGAATGTGTGCCATCCAATTAGCAGGAGGTTTTCTTTGTGGGGAACAATAAGGTTGGTCTTGGGTGTTTGTTCGAGACGGGATGAAGAGGGAAGACGCTGGGGAGAACCGGTCGTGGCATACGATCCAGTGGGAGACCCGTTCGTTCGAGATGGATTGTACGCGATGCTCAGAAGGTGGAGTGGGCATTCACACTGACCAATGGCCCAGCGCGAGAGTGACAGAGAAGTTCACGATGAGCTCCAACTTGTGCACGTCTGACTGTTTAATTGGAATGGGCCCTTTTCTTTTTGTTATTCTTTACTAACCCTTTAGTTAAGTTTAGTTTATAAATATAATTTCTTTAATTGTATGCAGTGTGCTGTCTGTTATTTCATGGCACTAATTTGTATCAGGATAGCAAATGACAGAACACCCACACAAACCGGGGTTTGCAGTGGGATTGAGCATGCCCCAATCTCACGAGTTTGGCCGGACTGGAGGTTGTCTTCCCTAGACTTACGCAGCCAAGGAAACCCGGAGATTTCATTGTGGGGGCTCATCCGGGATCAATTTTGTTGGATGCTGTGTGACTGCCCTGAGCATTAATCCAGTGGGTTATGTGTTTAAGTCTGTATTAAACTATTGTTCAGTAATGCGATTATGATACCTGGTTATGAATGCAGTAGGGGTGGAGCGGAGGTTTGATAAAATGGCTGTACAGACTTTGTTCTAGTTCAGACTAGCACTGACGTAACAGCAGTAGAACTGCCTGGTACTATTGTGGCCTCGGGAAAGGAGGGGCCGTGAGCTGTCCATGGGAGGAGGGGAGTGTAGGCGAGCATGCCACATCGGAAGCCAAGTTTCCCGTAACTGGGGGGTGGAGACTTTAAAGACAAGTTGCTCTTGTTTCTGCGGAGCGAGGGGAAGGAGTGGTCTGATGTAGAAAGTCTAATGAGTCCTCCAATGAGGGCCCAAGTTGGTAGCAGCCCTTACCTCCCTGGAGATTAAATGACAAAATGCCCAGGTTCAAAGTCCAGCTATCGTAGGCTCAGCCTGTTCTCAGGAATGAAGCCCACCCCTGAAGGGGAAGAGGAATGTGAGATTTGGGCAGAGCAGACCTCTCAATTGCTTGATAAGTGGCACTGCCCCGATGACAAAAAAAAGACAACGATTGATTGAAAGTTTGAAGGGGCCAGCTGTGAGATCTGTAAAGACACAGATCTCCTTTGCTACCTCTGCGGCCTACATGCAAGTGACAGAAAAGGTGTTTGGCGCAACGGGAAGCCCAATGGAGCTCATGACGGGGTTTCAGAAGATGTTTCAGGAGAGGGTCCTGTCCTCAGTAGTAGTCCCCTTGGCTGAGGTGACCACTGATAATCCACCCCAGGGAGTGGTGAAGGAGCTCATGGCAGAGTTTAATACTGAGATGTCCCGGTTGCTATCAGCAGAGAGCTGCTAGTGGCCAGGTTCCCATGAGAAGGGGAGCGGCTAGTATTGACTGTTATAACTGTGGTGAAGAGGAACACTTCAGGCAGGAGTGTGAATGACAGGAAACCCCTTGGAGAGTGAGCCCCTGGGTACCTAAGCAGAGAGACCCATTGTGGGAATGGCCTGGCATATCGTGAGGAACACATTCCCAGCAATATATCAAGGAACACCCTAAAGCGAAAAACCATACTCCTGAAGGCTTAGTGGGGCCAAGCTCCAATATATCGCTACAGATTGAGGGTTTTATGCTGAAGCCGTACTTGACACTCGTTGTACTCTTTATTTTGCAACCGGTATTTGACACATTTCCCATTGATGCCACTCAGCGCATTAGGGATCTGGGGTCTTCGTACAGATGACTGTCAATATGATGGTCACTTGTCAGTGAAACTGAGGTTTTCAGAGGCAGATGTGGAAGCAGCTGAGGCCCTTGATACATTGGCGCTCTTTTGTCTGGAACTGGTTGAAAGGGATGAAACTTCAATTCTTGTGGGGAGGAATACTCCTATTGTGAGGAGGCTAGTGGGGGGCCTGCAAGGAGAAGGTTGGAGAGAGCTTTCTGAACACTTTGTCCATTCACCCTGTGTTCCAAGCTGCTTTTGAGGAAGTCTGTGGGCGCACTGGACTGGATGATGAGCATAAACGAGGGACCGTGGGTTCACCCAGTCAAAACCAGTCGTGTTACAGCCTGGGGAAGTAGCGAGAGTGACGGGAAACCCCAGATTTCCCAGGATGCCTGAGGCTGAGGCCTCCTGGTGGATGCTCCTGAAGACAATAGACAATAGGTGCAGAAGTAGACCATTCGGCCCTTCGAGCCTGCACCGCCATTCTGAGTTCATGGCTGATCAGCTACTATCAATACCAGGTTCCTGCCTTGTCCCCATAACCCTTGATTCCCCTATCCATAAGATACCTATCTAGCTCCTTCTTGAAAGCATCCAGAGAATTGGCCTCCGCTGCCTTCTGAGGCAGTGCGTTCCACACCTCCACAACACTCTGGGTGAAGAAGTTCCTCCTCAACTCTGTCCTAAATGACCTACCCCTTATTCTTAAACCATGCCTTCTGGTACTGGACTCTCCCAGCATCTGGAACATATTTCCGGCCTCTATCTTGTCCAATCCCTTGGTAATCTTATATGTCTCAATCAGATCCCCCCTCAATCTCCTTAATTCCAGCGTGTACAAGCCCAGTCTCTCTAACCTCTCTGCGTAAGACAGTCCGGACATCCCAGGAATTAACCTAGTGAACCTACACTGCACCTCCTCCACAGCCAGGATGTCCTTCCTTAACCCTGGATACCAAAACTGCACACAATACTCCAGGTGTGGTCTCACCAGGGCCCTGTACAAATGCAAAAGGGTTTCCTTGCTCTTGTACTCAATTCCCTTTGTAATAAAGGCCAACATTCCATTAGCCTTCTTCACTACCTGCTGCACTTGCTCATTCACCTTCAGAGACTGATGAACAAGTACTCCTAGATCTCTTTGTATTTCTCCCTTACCTAACTCCACACCGTTCAGATAATAATCTGCCTTCCTGTTCTTGCTCCCAAAGTGAATAACCTCACACTTATTCACATTAAATGCCGTCTGCCAAGTTTCTGCCCACTCACCCAGCCTATCCAAGTCACCTTGAATTCTCCTAACATCCTCATCACATGTCACAGTGCCACCCAGCTTAGTATCATCAACAAACTTGCTGATGTTAATCACAATGCCTTCCTCTAAATCATTGAAGTAAATCGTAAACAGCTGAGGTCCCAATACCGAGCCCTGTGGCACCCCACTAGTCACCACCTGCCATTCCGAGAAACACCCATTCACTGCTACCCTTTGCTTTCTATCTGCTAACCAGTTTTCTATCCATGTCAATATCCTACCCCAATGCCATGAGCTCTGATTTTATCCACCAATCTCCTATGTGGTACCTTATCAAATGCCTTCTGAAAGTCAAGGTACACCACATCCACTGGATCTCCCGCGTCTATCTTCCTGGTTACATCCTCGAAAAACTCCAATAGATTAGTCAAGCATGATTTGCCCTTGGTAAATCCATGCTGGGTTGGCCCAATCCTATCACTGCTATCAAGATATGCCGCTATTTCATCTTTAATAATGGACTCTAGCATCTTCCCCACTACTGATGTTAGGCTAACAGGGTGATAGTTCTCTGTTTTCTCCCTCCCTCCTTTCTTAAAAAGTGGGATAACATTAGCCATTCGCCAATCCTCAGGAACTGATCCTGAATCTAAGGAACATTGGAAAATGATCACCAATGCATCCGCAATTTCCAGAGCCACCTCCTTTAGTACCCTAGGATGCAGACCATCTGGACCTGGGGATTTGTTAGCCTTCAGTCCCATCAGTCTACTCATCACCGTTTCCTTCCTAATGTCGATCATCACCGTTTCCTTCCTAATGTCGATCTGTTTCAGTTCCTCTGTTACCCTATGTCCTTGGCCCATCCATACATCTGGGGGATTGCTTGTGTCTTCCCTAGTGAAGACAGATCCAAAGTACTTATTAAATTCGTCTGCCATTTCTCTGTTTCCCATAACAATTTCTCCCAATTCATTCTTCAAGGGCCCAACATTGTTCTTAACTATCTTCCTTCTTTTCACATACCTATAAAAACTTTTGCTGTCCTTCTTTATATTCCTAGCTAGCTTGCATTCATACCTCATTTTTTCTCCCCGTATAGCCTTTTTAGTTAAATTCTGTTGCTCCTTAAAAATTTCCCAATCATCCGTCTTCCCACTCACCTTAGCTCTGTTATACTTCTTTTTTAATGCTATGCTATCTCTGATTTCCTTTGTCAACCACTGTGGCCACTTTCCCCCCTTTGAATCCTTCCTTCTCCGGGGGATGAACTGATTTTGCACCTTGTGCATTATTCCCAAGAATACCTGCCATTGCTGTTCCACTGTCTTTTCTACTAGGATATCCGACCAGTCAACTTTGGCCAGCTCCTCCCTCATGGCTCCATAGTCTCCTTTGTTCAACCGCAATACTGACACTTCTGATCTGCCCTTATCCCTCTCAACTTGCAGATAAAAACTTATCATATTATGGTCACTACCTCCTAATGGCTCCTTTACTTCAAGATCACTTATCAAATCCTGTTCATTGCACAACACTAAATCCAGAATAGCCTTATCCCTGGTCAGCTCTCATACAAGCTGCTCCAAAAATGCATCCCATAGGCACTCTACAAACTCCCTATCCTGGGGTCCAGTACCAACCTGATTTTCCCAGTTCACCTGCATGTTGAAATCCCCCATAACTACTGCGACATTTCCTTTGCCACATGCCATTGTTAACTCCCTATTCAACTTGCACCCAATATCCATGCTACTGTTTGGGGGCCTGTGGATAACACCTATTAGGGTCTTTTTGCCCTTACTGTTCCTCAGTTCTATCCACACTGACTCTACTTCTCCTGATTCCATGTCCCCCCTTGCAAGGGACTGAATCTCATTCCTCACCAACAGGGCCACCCCAACCCCTCTGCCCACCTTTTTGTCCCTTCGATAGCACGTATACCCTTGTACATTCAATTCCCAGGTCCGATCCCCCTGCAGCCATGTCTCTGTTATCCCAACAACATCATAGTTACCCATTCGCACCTGAGCTTCAAGCTCATCCGCCTTATTTCTGACACTTCGTGCATTCAGATATAGAATTTTTAACCCATTTCTCCTCCCTCTGTTTAAATCGCTGCCTATTGTGCATAACCCAGCTCCCCGAACTCTCACCGGGCTATACGCCCCTTGAATTTTGTTGTCCTTCTTAAATTTACTTACTCTTTCTGCACATTTAACTCATGCTCCGTCAGACCATCCCTCTGCACATGTATCTTCCTTATCACTCGTTCCGCCTCACCTTTCTCTACTTCATACTTAATATTCCGGAACCGTGTAGTCCCCACCTGTCCTTTATACTTCATCTCGCTATCCTCTCTCACATTCTGGATCCCTGCCCCCGGCAAATTTAGTTTAAACCCCCCCAAGCAGAACTAGCAAACTTTCCTGCAAGACTGTTAGACCATGAAGAGGACTCAGGCTTACCTGTTGAGGAGGCTCGAACTGCAGAAGCCCTTGGTTGTACAGGTGAACAGGATGACAGTGAGTGTCAGGAACACTTTGGAGCCGGAGGTCGCCCTCAGGCGGGGGATGCCAATGACACACCTCTTTCCAGTGATGATAATGTCTGGTGTCCCTGTGAGACGAGCTGGGAGAAACTCTCTGAAAAGAGGAAAGATGATTGTTGAGACATTCAACTTTGGGGACTTCCCAGTACCTGAAGTTGGGAAAAGAGATTGATAGAGAAAATGTTGAAGCTGGAAGATGTCTTTTTTTAGATTATGAGGACACTCAGTCCTCTTTTATTATGATACAATGTTCCTCCAGAGTGATATCACAAAAAAAAAGACAAACCAAAGACTAACACCGACAAGACCACATAATTATAGCATATAGTTACAGCAGTGCAAAGCAATACCATCATTTGATAAAGTGCAGACCATGGGCATGGTAAAAAAAAGTCTCAAAGTTCCGATCGACTCCCGATAGTCTCAATAGCGGGTGGCAAGAGGGAGAAACTCTCTGCCATAAACCTCCAGGCGCCGACAACTGCCAATGCATTGGAAGCACCCGACCTCAGCCGACTCTGAGTCCATCCAAAAACTTCAAGCCTCCGACCAGCCCTCCAATACAGCCTCCTGAGCACCATCCTCTGCTGAGCGCTTCGACCCCGCCCCAGCCGCCGAGCAACAAGTGAAGACTCGGGGCCTTCTTCTCCGGAGATTCTGGATCACACAGTAGCAGCGACAGCAAAAAGGGCATTTCAGAAGTTTCTCCAGATGTTCCTCCGTGCTCTCACGTCTGTCTCCATCAAATCAGGATTGTGCATGGCACCCTACTTGACAGATAACAGATATCACCACCCAAGTGGCCGCTGCGCGCTGCGTCACACCGCCATCTTCTCCTCCTCCTGCTGACAATTTTGAGGAGGATTGTTCCAAGGGCACTCGCCACACCATCCGCGTGACAGAGGACACCCCGATCAGACAAAAGTCGTGGCAACTGACACCTGAAGAGTAGAGGACGTTAGACCAGCCTCCACCCCTGAATGGGATATGGATTCATAGGATAAGGAAATGGGTGTGAGGTTTATGCTGCCTTTTGCTAACTTCCCACTAATTGAGGAAGAGATTCCCAATCCTTCTCACGCTGAAGCAGGTGAAATCGGGGGGACTATCTGTGGACAGGCAGGATTGCAGTTTGTTATTCTTTACTAACCCTTTAGTTCAGTTAAGATTCATAAATATAATTCCTTTAATTGTATGCAGTTTACTGTCTGTTATATCATGGCATTAATTTGTAACAGGGTGGCAAATGACACAGCAACCACACCAACTGGGGTTTGAGGTGGGATGGGAGAACGCCTGAATCTCATGAGTTTGGCGGAGATAGAGGTTGTCTTCCCTAGACTTACACAGCCAAGGAAACCAAAAGATTCCAGAAGTGTATACTGAGAGTTTAATGTCCAAGAGTACTCATTGTAGTGAAAGGATAGGTAGAAAGGCAGAGGGGGCAGTGTTGCTCTGTTGGTAAAAAAGAAATCATTGGAAAAAGTGACATAGGGTTGGAAGGTGTTGAATCACTGAATAGAGCTAAGGAACTGCCAGGTAAAAAGATCCTCATGGGAGTTGTACACAGACCCCAAACAGTAGTAAGTATGCTGTCTACAAATTACAATGGGAGATAAAAAAAAAAGACACGCCAAAAAGGCAACTTTACAACAGTCGTGGGGGACATCAATATGCAGGTTGGTGAAAATCAGGTTGGTGCTGGATTACAGGAGTTGGAATTTCTAGAGGGTCTATGAGACAGCTTTTTAGAGCAGCTCGTGGTTGGGCCACTAGAGGATCAGCTAATCTAGATTGGGTGCTGTGCAATGAACCAGAATTGATTAGAGAGCTTAAGGTAAAAGAACCCTTATGAGTAATGATCATAATATGATTGAATTCACCCTTAAATTTGAGAAAGAAAGCCAAAGTCAGATGTACCAGTATTACAGTCAAGTAAATGGAATTGCGGAGGCATGAGAGAGGAGTTGGTCAGAATTGATTGGAAAAGAACACTGGCAGGGATGAAGGCAGAGAGGCAATGACTGGAATTTCTCAAAGCAATCTGGAAGGCACAGGATGTATGCATCCCAAAGAGGAAGTAGTATTCTAAAGGAAAGATGACACAACCGGGGCTAACAAGAGAAGTCAAAGCCAACATAAAAGCCACAGAGAGGGCATAAAATAGAGTAAAGCTTAGTGGGAAGTTAGAGGATTGGGCAGCTTTTAAAAACCAACAGAAGGTAACTAAAACGTCATTAAGAAGATAAAGGTGGAATACAAAAGTAAGCTAGCCAATAATATTTAAGAGGATACCAAAAGTTTTTTCAGGTATTTAAAGTGTAAAAGTGGTTATTGGACTACTGGAAAATGATGCTGGAGAGGTGGTAATGGGGACACAAATTAGCAGATGAACTGAATAAGTATTATGCATCAGTGCTTACTGTGGAAGACACTAGCAGTATGGAGGAAGTTCCAGGTGTCAAGGGTCATGAAGTGTGTGATGTTACCATTTCTAGACAGAAGGTTCTTGGGAAACTGAAAGGTCTGAAGATAGATAAATCACCTGGTCCAGATAGTGAAAACACCAGATTTCTGAAAGAGGGGGCTGAAGAGATTGTGGAGGTATTAGGAATGATCTTTCAAGCATCATTAGATTCTGGAATGGTTCCGGAAGACTGAAAAATTATAAATGTCACTCCACTCTTCAGGAAGGGAGAGAGGCAGCAGAAAGGAAAGTAGAGGCCAATTAGTCTGACCTCAGTAGTTGGGAAGATGTTGGAGTTGATTATTAGTTCTCAGAGTACTTGGAGGCACATGATAAAATAAAATGTAGTCAGCATGGTTTCCTCAAGGAAAAATATTGCCTGGCAAATCTGTTGGAATTCTTTGAAGTAGTAACAAGTAGGATAGACAAAGGAGAAATCGATTGATGTTGTGTACTTGAGTTTTCAGAAGGCTACACATGAGCTGCTTAACAAGCTATGAGTCCAACAGGAAAGACTCTAGCACGGATAAAGCAGTGGCTGTTTGGCAGGAGTCAGAGTGGGAATAAGTAGCCTTTCCTGGCCGGCTGCTGGTGACTAGAGGTGTTCACAGGAATCCATGTTGGGACCGATTATTTTTGTTAGTTTCAATGATTTGGATGATGGAATTGATGGTTTTGTTGCAAAGTTTACAGATGATATCAAGATAGCTGGAAGGGCAGGTAGTTTTGAGGAAGTAGAGAGGCTACAGAAAGACTTGCATAGATAGGAGAATAGGCAAAGAAATGGCAGGTGGAACACAGTGTCCGGAAGTTTACGCACTTTGGTAGAAGAACTGAAAGGGATCTCTATTTTCTAACTGGAGAGAAAATACAAAAAACAGATGTAAAGGGACTTGGGAGTCCTTGTGCAGGATTCCCAAAAGGTTAATTTGCAGGTTGTGTCTGTGGTGAGGAAGGCTGTTACAAGGGGGCGCTGGGAGCAGACCCAAATGCAAGACAGAGACACCGCAGTTCTAGGAACAGGACTCGGAGTGTGAAGAAAGCAAGGGAAGTGGGGAAGGAAGGCCGCTGGACATTGACACAGGCCCTGGACGAGACTAGGATGCAGGGCCTGGGCTAGGACATGGACAAGAAACATGGAACCCAGACAAGGAACTAGGAACAAGGAGCCTGGACTAGTGACACGGGACTCCGGAACTAGAGCTTGGACAAGGACCCAGAACCTGGGTCTTGGTTGGAACTAGGAACCTGGGTCTTGACTTGGAACCAGAATCTGGGTTTAGGCTAGGACAAGACATGGCTACAGGACAGGACGTAGCTACAGGAGAGCACGTGAGACTCCTGGACAGGACGAGGGAACTCCAGCACAGGGTTGGGTGAGGTACTCCTGGGCTGGGCAAGGCACATGGACAGGACGAGAACACAAAGCCTTGACTTGGGCTTGGGAGACAGCAACATGGAACACAGAGTCGGGACCCCTCCTTGGGAGCAGGATGAAGGACCGGGACTCGTACACAGCACACAGAGACAGGACCCCCTCCTTCGGAACAGGACCAAGGGCCAGGGCTCTTTCTATTGTTACGTACCCCTTAACTGCATTGCCAAACCAGCAGAAATGGACCACTTAGTTGGAGTCTGGATTACTGGAACTAAGAAAGTTTTATTAAAGAAATAAGTAACACAGTACTCTAATAGTAAGGATATAAATGCAACAGTTTAGCAATGATAAACACACATGTACACAGAACTAGGATAACAGGATCAATCAAGCTCTATCGCACTCTAGGGGTAAAAGATCAGTTTCAAGTGATGCAAAGTTCAGCTCAATTGAGTTCAGTTCAGTTCGCAGTAATCACTGTTGTGCCGTTGAGGTGGGGAGAAGAGAGAGAGCGAAAGCGAATGAATATTCAAAACGGATTCCACACAGACCTTCGATATTCCTCGCAGTTAGCTTTCGGGCGAGCCCTTTGTAATGTCATTTGAGGCCACCGACTGTGACCCCTCCGTCCCAGATACGATCGTTCTTCTGCGGTGAACCCGGCACCCAGGCAAGGGCGGACACACACACCAGGTTCCCGCCGACCGTATCTTTCTACCCTGTGCGTCTATGGCTGGTCCCGCGACCAGACCTCAAAAACTTCCACCAACTTGTGGGGGTACACCGCTTCCTGGGTCTCGTTACTTCGTAGAGTCGTGTGTCTGTTGCCTTAGCGAACCTGTCCCTTTTTATCCCCCTGCTGGGATATCGCCTGTCCATCAAACTTCAAACAGTTCAGGGTTCAAAGCCACCAGTCTCTGACAATACTCGGAACCGTTTCTCCTCTCGGTAATCTCTCTCGTCTCTCTCTTATTAGCACCTTGCGTGTTTCCCCCATTGTCCTCTTATCGGCATCAATCTTCTGATAACCGGTTCTTTTGTCATATCCCTACCCTTCAAAGGATTTTTACCGGGGTAAAAATAATAGGCAGGAATACATTCTTAGGTACACACAAATATACATGTTCATCAGCTATTTGGCTAATACAGAGACTTTTAAGTTGTCATCACCTGACAGACAGTCAGCAATCACATTTTGTTCCTTTTATATGTGCTATTTTTATATCAAATTCCAGTAGCACCAGACTCCAACTTAACAATCTTCATAGTGGCCGAAAACACTAATGAATTGTGATCAGTGCAACTTCTCAGTGGTTTTCGCCCCGGACACAGATAACAAGGGTCGTCCCATACCAACTTAGCATTCTTTGGCAAGGGCTTAGTAAGAGGGTGGGTACTATCTGCAAAGTTGTTTTTTTTTTCTTCTGCAAAACTTCCGATAGTACCCCACCATCTCCAAGAACCTTCTGCGGGCTCTCTTGTCTGTCGGGGTGGGGACTTCAGAGATAGCCCGCACCTTAGCTTGCATCGGAGCCAGCTGCCCCTGTCCTACCACATACCCCAGATAAGTGACCTTCGCGCGGCCGAACTCACTTTTTGCGAGGTTCACTGTCAGGCTGGCTTCAGACAGCCATCTAAACAGCTCCTCTACCACCATAATGTGCTCCTCCCACGTGTCATTCCAGACCACTATATTGCCAATATACACTTCTGTGTTCTTTAGCCCGTTTGTCACTGAATTAATCATTCTATAGGGGTATTGCTCACTAGGCTGGTCTGAGGTGACCACAACATCATGCACCGTTCCTCTGCATCGCCTCGGGACATCAGGACATACATCTGCGTGCCGGTTAATTAGCTTTATCAATGGCCCCCTTTGTTCGGGGGTTAAGGGAGAGAACTCAACAGCAAAGTCGGTCAACACAATAGAGTTCTCCCATCTGGTCAGCACCACACTTATCTTTTCAAAATGGGTTTTCCCCTTATCAGGTGGCACCCTAGCCTCATTAATTTTCATGATATCACCAGCTAGATCTGTTTTCTGATCGTGGTGAGCTTTTAACATGTTAATAGCCTCTAACTGTGTTAACTCACGTCTACAATAGTCAGTAACATCCCTCCTCCTGTGCAGCCAGTAAAACTCTTTCATGATTCCGCCGACTGTTTCCCTCCCCCCAAAATGTCCACCGAGGGGTATCTTGTGGGCCAGGTTAAGAATCTCATCCCCATAAATTTTTGGCACCATCCCCCATTCATCATCTGCGGGTACGGTACTTGGTCTCCCTTTCTTCCTTAGCACCCCCTCCTCCACACAATAGCCTACTGGCTCCCTTTTTAATTCTGCTTCAGAGAAAGCTGTCTCCGCCGAAACCCGCAGCTCCTCGTCTTGCTCCTGCATCTGTACAAAGTCCTTCCTTGCTAATGCTAAGTCTGCCTCAACTCCCTCACTTCCTTCTGTTTCACTACGCTCCTTCTTTTCACTTTCTACCTCCCCCTGGTATGAGGCTGGTAGAAACGTCTCAGCTAACTCTATATCAGTCTCTGCAGCCTTTCTGGACACACGCCGAGTCACTGCGCCAACGGGATGAACCTGTGAGTCCATGGGCGGGGCCTCAATGCTGGCAGGCGGGCCTGTCAAATTTACTGCTGGATACACTTCCCCACCGGCGAGGTCATTACCGAGCAAGATCTCCACGCTTTTCATCGGTAGTTCGAGCCTCACCCCTATCGTGACCAGTCCAGAGACCAAGTCGCTTTTTAGGTGTATCTGGTGCAAAGGCACTGCTTCAGTCCCTTCCCCAATGCCTTTGACCCTGACCTCCCCAGTCTGGGTCTCTGAATTAAACTCTAACACAATCTTTAGTAGCAATGACTGACACGCTCCAGTGTCCCTCCAGATCCGTACTGGAACTGGGTTTAACTCCTCCTTCACCGACACCAATCCGGCTGAGATAAACCTCTCGCGACCTTCCTGAACTTTATCAGACCTCTCTTTCCCCAGCGGTTTGTTTACCAACTCAATACAGCCAGTCGGAACCGCCGTTTTTCCTTTTCCCGTCTCCTTCATTGGGGCAAAGCACCTGGACGCAAAATGACAGACTTTCCCACAATTATAACAGACAACCCCAGGAGACTTCCTACCAGACTGCTCCCGGTCTACCTTATCCTTCTCACTAGTCCCCGGCTTACTTCCTGACTCTTCTGGCGGACTCTCCCCGCCGTCCCGACTACCCTTCTGGTAGCCTTTACTCGGGGTAAACTTCGTTTTATGTGTCAACGCGTACTCATCCGCTAACTTAGCAGTTGCGGCTAAAGTGTCTGCCTCTTTCTCATCTAGGTAGGGTCTCATACCGTCAGGGACACAACCTTTAAACTGCTCAATCAGGATCAGCTGTAGCAGTCCATCATAATCCCCATTTACCCCCTTCGAGGCGCACCAACGCTCACAATATGTCTGCATCTCACGGGCAAACTCTAAATACGTGCGGCCCAACTGCTTTCCCGCATTCCGGAACCTCTGCCGGTATGCCTCCGGGACCAACTCATAAATCCTGAGGATGGCCTCTTTTACCACCTCATATCTTCCGCGGACAAAGCCGTGTAAGCTTGTTGGGCTTTTCCTTTAAGTACACTCTGAAGCAAAACAGCCCACTTATCCCTCAGCCAGTCCTGACTTGCAGCAACTTTTTCGAAATGGAGAAAGTACCGATCCACATCGGTATCGTCAAATGAGGGAACCAGCCTAACCTCCTGGGTCGCCCTGAACCCTCCACCTTGGTTCGGCATGGGCCCCTGCTCTGCCATCATCTTTAACCTCTCCAGCTCAAATTCCCTTTCCCTCTGCCTCTCTTCTCGCTCCAACTGCCTCTCTCTCTCTCTCTTGCCGTTCTAACTGTCTCTCTCTCTCTTCTCGTTGTCGTTCTAACTGTTTCTCTTCGTGTTCTAGCTGCCGTACCCGGAACTCATGCTCGAGTCTCAATTTTTCAAGCTGCACCTGTACTGCGTCTCCATCAGGTTTTCCAATAGATATCACCTCCAGCTCCCCTTGGGGAAACACACGTTTAGACACATAATGCTCTACGATAGCTCTGTGTATCTCCTCTCTCCTCATTGTCGACTTCCCCTTAACAAGATTCAACCGTTTGGCCACAGTTGCCAATTCCGCTTTCCTGGCATCCTCTAATGCCTCCAAGGTCGGCGTCTTTAGAAATTCCTCAGTCTCCATTTCTGCTGTTTGCCTTTTCTTTCTTTCGGGAATTTTAACACAATCAATTTACCCAGTCCCAAATTTAGCATTCAAAATCGCAGACGAGAACCCCACTTATGTTACGTACCCCGTAACTAGGTTGCCAAACCAGCAGAAATGGACCACTTAGTTGGAGTCTGGATTACTGGAACTAAGAAAGTTTTATTAAAGAAATAAGTAACACAGTACTCTAATCAAAAGGATATAAATGCAATAGTTTAGCAATGATAAAACACACATGTACACAGAACTAGGATAATAGGATCAATCAAGCTCTATCGCAGTCTAGGGGGTAAATGACCAGTTTCAAGTGATGCAAAGTTCAGTTCACAGTAATCACTATTGTGCCATTGGGGCGGGGAGAAGAGAGAGAGCAAAAGCGAATGAATATTCAAAACGGATTCCACACAGGCCTTCGATATTCCTCGCAGTTAGCTTTCAAGCGAGCCCTTTGTAATGTCTTCTGAGGCCACCAACTGTGACCCCTCCATTCCAGATACGATCATTCTTCTGCAGTGAACCCGGCACCCAGGCAAGGGCGGACCCACACACCAGGTTCCCGCCGACCGTATCTTTCTACCCTGTGCGTCTATGGCTGGTCCCGCAACCAGATCTCAAACACTTCCACCAACTTGTGGGGGTACACCGCTTCCAGGGTCTCGTTACTTCGTGGAGTCGTGTGTCTGTTGCCTTAGCGAACCTGTCCCTTTTTATCCCCCTGCTGGGGTATCGCCTGTCCATCAAACTTCAAACAGTTCAGGGTTCAAAGCCACCGGTCTCTGACAACACTCGGAACCGTGTCTCCTCTCGGTAATCTCTCTCGTCTCTCTCTTATTAGCACCTTGCATGTTTCCCCCATTGTCCTCTTATCGGCATCAATCTTCTGATAACTGGTTCTTTTGTCACACTATACACAGAACAGTGAACATGAAGAGACAGGTCTCCACTCAGGGTAGTGGCAAACAGCCGGACCTACCCAGCAGAGGCGAGGACACAAAGAGACGGTTCCCAACACAAGGTAGAGGCAAACGGCCAGACCTACTTAGCGAAGGCGAGGACACAAAGAGACAATTCCAAACAACGACAGACTGTTCCTTATCTTGACACAGCAAGGCCCCGGTCTTGCTCTGGCGGTTGAACTTGACAGTGTTACAGGCGAGGACGCAGGTGAGGACTGAGGTGAGAACGCAGGCAAAGGTTGCAGGCAAGGCTTCAGAATGAAGGGGAAGGGAAAGGAACAGTCCAGCAAATGAAGCTGAACCTAGGAACTATTTATGTAGCCAGCTCAAAATGAGAATCAGGTGCCTCAATTGAGGCACCCCAACAGAAAAAGGAAAAACCAAAAAACCTGGAATAAGGATTGATGGACCGGACCGTGAACTGGAATGCAGACTTCACAGACTGGACTGTGACAAAGGCAAATGCAATGTTAGCATTAATTTCAAGAGGACTAGAATATAAAAGCAAGGATGTAATATTGAAACTTTATAAAACTCTGATGAGTCCTCACTTGGAGTATTGTGAGGAGACTTGGGCCCCTCATCTTAGGGAAGAGGTGCTGAAACAGGAGAGTGTTCAAAGGAGGTTTATGAAAATGATTCCAGGATTGAATGGCTTGTCATATGAAGAGTGTCTGATGTCTCTGAGCCTGGATTCACTAGAATTCAGAAGTATAAGTGTGATAAGTGATGAAGGTGGACCCAAATGCAAGACACAGACACTGAAGTACTAGGAACAGGACTAGGACTAGAGTTAAGCAAGCAAGGGAAGTGGGGAAGAAAGGACACTGGACATTGACACAGGGCCTGGATGAGACTAGGATGCAAGGCCTGGGCTAAGACATGGACAAGAAACACAGAACCCAGATAAGGAACTAGGAACACGGAGCCTGGACTAGTGACATGGAACTCCAGAACCAGAGCCTGGACAAGGACCCAGAACCTGGGTCTTGACTCGGAACCGGAACCCGGGTCTAGGCTAGGACTCGGAACTAGGATCTTGGCAAGGACAGGACGTGGCTACAGAACAGGACATGGAACTCCTGCACAGGACAAGGCACATGGACAGGACAAGAACGCAAAGCCTTGACTTGGACAGGTTGAGGTTCTTGGACGTGGCTTGGACAGGACAAGGGTCTTGGACAGGACGAGGGAACCCCAGCACCGGGCTAGGTGAGACACATGGACAGGACGAGAACATGAAGCCTTGACTTGGTCAAGGGAGAACGGGAACGCAGAGCCTTGGTTGAGGGAGAACAGGAACGCAGAACACAGAGCTGGGACCCCTCCTTGGGAACAGAACTAGGGCAGGGGCTTTACACAGAGTCAGGACACTTCCTTGGGAACAGGACATAGGGCCAAGACTCATACACAGAATGCTGAACATGATGAGACAGTTCTCAACACAAGGTAGTGGCAAACAGCCAGACCTACCTGGCAAAGGCATGGACACAGAGACAGTTCCCAACACAAGGTAGCGGCAAACAGCCAGACCTACCTAGTAAAGGCGTGGACACAGAGACAGTTCCAAACAACAAAAGACAGTTCCTTATCTAGGCACAGCAAGGCTCCGGTCTTGCTCCAGCAGTAGAACTTGACAGCAATACAGGCGAGGCTTCAGGCAGAGGGTGAAGGGAAGGGAACAGTCCAGTAAATGAAGCTGAACCCAGGAGCTATTTATGTTGCCAGCCCAAAATCAGAATCATGTGCCTCAATTAAGGCACACAACAGGACAAGGGAAAACCGGAAAACCTGGAATATGGATGGACTGGACTGTGAACTGGAATGCGGACTTCACGGACCAGACCATGACAATAAGGGTTGACCTCACTGAAACCTATCAAATGGTGTTATAGTGGATGTTGAGAGGATGTTTCTTATGGTGGGAGATTCAAAGTCCAGAGGACAAAGTCTCAAAATAGAGTAGTGTCCTTTTAAAACAGAGATAAGGAGGAATTTCATTAACCTGAGGATGGTCAATCTGTGGAATTCTTTGCTGTAGGCAGGTGTGTGTGTATTGGTGCGTGGCCCAGTGTTTAAGGCGTCAGTCTGGTGACCTGAAGGTCACTAGTTCGAGCCTCAGCTGAGGCAGCGTGTTGTGTCCTTGAGCAAGGCACTTAACCACACAGTGCTCTGCAACAACACTGGTGCCAAGCTGTATGGGTCCTAATGCCCTTCCCTTGGACAACATCGGTGTCGTGGAGAGGGGAGAATTGCAGCATGGGCAACTGCCAGTCTTCCATACAACCTTGCCCAGGCCTGCGCCCTGGAAACCTTCCAAGGTGCAAATCCATGGTCTCATGAGACTAACAGATGCCTATAAAGGCAGCTGTAAAGGCTGTCTTTATGTATATTTAAGGCAGAGGTTGTTAGATTCTTGATTGGTCAGGGCATGAAGGGAGATTGGAGCTGAGAGGAAAATTGGATCAGTCACGATGAAATGGCGGAACAGACTCGATGGACCTAAGAGTCTAATTCTGCTCCTATATCTTACGGTCTTATGGCAACTTCACTTTCCCAGTCATTGAACAGTTCCCACAACCAAGTGACTCACTTTCAAGGACTTGTCATCCCATGTTCTCAATACCTTTTTTGCTGATTTATTATTATTATTATTTCTTCCTTTTTGTATTTGCCCAGCTTTTTGTCTTTTGTGTACTAATTAAACACACTATTTGATGCGGTCTTTTATTGATTCTATTATGGTTATTATTCCATTACGGATTTATTATGCCGCAAGAAAGTGAATGTCAGGGTCGTATATTGAGATTAAAATATCCCCTAAGAGTTTCAGTGAAATGCAGCAGACATCCACAGAGCAAAAGGAATCACTGAACTAGGAGAATGAGGGGAGATTTGGCGGGGGTATACAAAATGATGGGGTGTATAGGTAGGGTAATGCAGGAAGCCTTTTTCCATTGAGGTTGGGTGAGCATATAACTAGAGGTCATAGGTTAAGGGTAAAAGGTGAAATGTTTAAGGAGAACATGGGGGAACCTTCTTCAGTCAGTGCCTGGAACAAGTTGCCAGCAGAAGTGGTTGGTGTGGGCTCAATTTCAACATTTAAGAGAAACTTGGATAAGTACATTTAATGGAGGGGTATGGAGGGCTTTGATCTAGGCCGAATAATAGTTTGGGTTAGATTAGATGGGCCGAAGGGCCTGTTTCTGAGCTGCAGTGCTTAGTCCATGATTCTCCACGTGGGAGAGTCGGTATTGAGAGACTCCCACTGTCGGCGTTCCCTCCTCTAAGGTTGAAAAGTTGCTGCAAAATTGCCAAAGAACGGTTTTGGAGACGGCCAGAGGCCTTTTGGAGTACGAACTATCCCCTTGGCAGTGGACTGAATCCGTTTTCTTGCCAGGAAGGATTTGTTTCGGTGAAGTTTTTCGGTCCGTGCCTCTTGCTGCTGAGCGCATTGCCGAAGTT
Source organism: Mobula hypostoma (assembly GCF_963921235.1). Lineage (NCBI taxonomy): Eukaryota > Metazoa > Chordata > Chondrichthyes > Myliobatiformes > Myliobatidae > Mobula > Mobula hypostoma. The sequence goes on along the minus strand of NC_086108.1, from coordinate 10,295,457 downwards.
GGAGTCTGACCTTGCCGGGAGCGCGGGCAGACTTACTCCGTCTGTAACAGCGGAAAACGCCTCCCGTTCGGAGTGCCTCACCCAGAGCGAATGGGAGCAGCGGCCCGGCCGGGGGAAAGTTTTCATTGTTTTGTGGCTGCTGCGCAGACGGCGCCGAGGTTTCTTTTTAACACCGCAAGAACTTCCAAGCCTATCCACTCCTCCTCCCCTCCCGGCCGTCCCGTCCAGTCTCGTCTCTGAACTGTTTCTTTTTGACTGTTTGCTGGTGTTCCCCTGGGTGTGGACTGTGCAGTATCCCAGTGGCAGTGTTGGAACTCTTCAATTCGAACTGCTTAATGCTGGGAGCGGCTCGCAGTTGGCTCCGCCGAAGTCCTGCGCACAAGCTGCGGGTTCGGGGATTGCAGCTGACGAAGAGGACCACCATTACTGTACTGACTCTAAAGAACGCTGTACAGTGTACCGTGCCTACTTCAGTCGGTAGGAATGCCGACATAAGAGCCAAGGCAGAGACTGTTGGAGGCCGTGAGGGTATTGTTGTGGTAGCGGTTTTGAATGGGAAAACTATTTTCTATTTGAAGTCACCGAGGGGTGTGTTTTTGACTGAGTCAGGGGTTAACGTTGGGGAGGGTTTTTATGCAGGTGGAGCCGGTGTTGGCCCCCGTGCAGTTGGTAATACTCTCTGACACCCACCCCATGACAAGGCCCTCTTCCCCTGTCTGTGCTCCATCGGCGAGGTGCGTTCGAAAATAACCCCGATACGGTACGGGGCACCTCCACGGGGTAATGAGCACCGATTCTCATTCCAGCGCCGTCTGCTTATGCAGTTAGAGTGGGGCGGGCATGCCGAGGGGCGGCTTCAGGTTTATTTTGAGGGGCATTACTATACCGTCCCTTCGACTATGGGTCAACCGAGATGCCATGCCTGTAAGGAGCTTGGGCACATTCGGAAGAATTGCCCAAACCATCGGCGGCACAGGGTGATACAGATGGGCCTTCTCCCGCTGACCTCCCTCCAGCTGTCCCTTGCCCTGTTATCCCCACTGTGCCACAGGCTGTGGAAGCCGTGGTTGGGCACCGGGGGGGGGGTTACGAGGAGGAATGGGTTCAGGTGGTGGGTTACGAGGAGGAAGGGGTTCAGGTGGTGGGTTACGGGGGGGGATGGGTTCAGGTGGTGGGTTACGGGGGGGGATGGGTTCAGGTGGTGGGTTACGAGGGGGGATGGGTTCAGGTGACGGGTTACGAGGGGGGTTGGGTTCAGGTGACGGGTTATGAGGGGGGATGGGTTCAGGTGGGGGTTACAAGGGGGGATGGGTTCAGGTGATGGGTTACGAGGGGGGAGGGGTTCAGGTGGCGGATTACGAGGGAGAATGGGTTCAGGTGATGGGTTACGAGGGGGGTGATTCAAGTGGCGGGTTACGAGGGGGGATGGGTTCAGGTTGTGGGTGACGAAGAGGGATGGGTTCAGGTGACAGGTTACGAGGGGGGATGGGTTCAAATGGCGGGTTACGAGGGGGGATGGGTTCAGGTGATGGGTTACGAGGGGGGATGGGTCCAGGTGGGGGTTACGAGGGGATGGGTTCAGGTGATGGGTTACAAGGGGGAATGGGTTCAGGTGGGGAGTTACGAGGGGGGTTGGGTTCAGGTTGGGGGTTACGAGGCAGGATGGGTTCAGGTGACGGGTTACGAGGGGGGATGGGTTCAGGTGACGGGTTACGAGAGGGGTTCAGGTTGGGGGTGGCGAGGGGGGATGGATTCAGGTTATGGGTTACGAGGGGGGATGGGTTCAGGTTGGGGTTGATGAAGAGGGATGGGTTCAGGTGACGGGTTACGAGGGGGGATGGGTTCAGGTGGCGGGTTACGAGGGGGGATTGGTTCAGGCGGGGGTTACGGGGGGGATGGGTTCAGCTGATGGGTTACGAGGGGGGATGGGTTCAGGTGATGGGTTACGAGGGGGAGGGGTTCAGGCGGTGGGGTACGGGGGGATGGGTAAAGGTTGGGGGTTACGAGGGGGGATGGGTTCAGGTGATGGGTTATGAGGGGGGAGGGGTTCAGGTGGTGGGTTACAAGGGAGGATGGGTTCAGGTGCTGGGTTACGAGGGGGGATGTGTTCAAGTGATGGGTTACGAGGGGGAATGGGTTCAGGTGGGGGTCACGGGAGGATGAGTTCAGGTGATGGGTTACAAGGGGGTATAGATTCAGGTGGTGGGGTACAAGGGGTGATGGGTTCAGGTTGGTGGTTACGAGGGGGGATGGGTTCAGGTGATGGGTTACGAGGGGGAATGGGTTCAGGTGGGGGGTTATGAGGGGGGATGGGTTCAGGTTGGGGTTATGAGGGAGGATGGGTTCAGGTGACGGGTTACGAGGGGGGGATGGGTTCAGGTGACGGGTTACGAGGGGGGTTCAGGTTGGGGGTGGCGAGGGGGGATGGATTCAGGTTATGGGTTACGAGGGGGGATGGGTTCAGGTTGGGGTTGATGAAGAGGGATGGGTTCAGGTGACGGGTTACGAGGGGGGATGGGTTCAGGTGGCGGGTTACGAGGGGGGATTGGTTCAGGCGGGGGTTACGGGGGGGATGGGTTCAGCTGATGGGTTACGAGGGGGGATGGGTTCAGGTGATGGGTTACGAGGGGGAGGGGTTCAGGCGGTGGGGTACGGGGGGATGGGTAAAGGTTGGGGGTTACGAGGGGGGATGGGTTCAGGTGATGGGTTATGAGGGGGGAGGGGTTCAGGTGGTGGGTTACGAGGGAGGATGGGTTCAGGTGCTGGGTTACGAGGGGGGATGTGTTCAAGTGATGGGTTACGAGGGGGAATGGGTTCAGGTGGGGGTCACGGGAGGATGAGTTCAGGTGATGGGTTACAAGGGGGTATAGATTCAGGTGGTGGGGTACAAGGGGTGATGGGTTCAGGTTGGTGGTTACGAGGGGATGGGTTCAGGTGATGGGTTACGAGGGGGAATGGGTTCAGGTGGGGGGTTATGAGGGGGGATGGGTTCAGGTTGGGGTTATGAGGGAGGATGGGTTCAGGTGACGGGTTACGAGGGGGGATGGGTTCAGGTGACGGGTTATGAGGGGGGAGGGGTTCAGGTTGGGGGTGACAAGGGGGGATGGGTTCAGGTTACAGGTTACGAGGGGGGATGGGTTCAGGTTGGGGGTTATGAGGGGGGTTGGTTCAGGTTGGGGGTTACGAGGGGGGATGGGTTCAGGTTGGGGGTGACGAGGGAGGATGGGTTCAGGTTGGGGGTTATGAGGGGGGATGGGTTCAGATGGCGGGTTACGAGGGGGGATGGGTTCAGGTTGGGGGTTACGAGGGGGGATGGGTTCAGATGGGTTACGAGGGGGGATGGGTTCAGGTTGGGGGTGACGAGGGGTGAGGGATTCAGCTTGGGGGCTACGAGGGGGAAGGGTTCTGGTTGGGGTTACGAGGGGGGAGGGGTTTAGGTTGGGGGTTACGAGGGAGGATGGGTTCAGGTTGGGGGTTACGAGGGGGGATGGGTTCAGGTTGGGGGTTACAAGGGGGAATGGGTTCAGGGGGTGGGTTATGAGGGGGGAGGGGTTCAGGTGGTGCGCTACGAGGGGGGATGGGTTCAGGTTGGGGGTTACGGGGGGGATGGGTTCAGGTTGGAGGTTACGAGGGGAATGGGTTCAGGTTGGGGGTTATGAGGGGGGATGGGTTCAGGTGGCGGGTTACGAAGGGGGATGGGTTCAGGTGGTGGGTTATGAGGGGGGATGGGTTCAGGTTGGGGGTTACGAGGCGGGATGGGTTCAGGTTGGGGGTTACGAGGGGGGATGGGTTCAGGTGGTGGGTTACGAGGGGGGATGGGTTCAGGTTGGGGGTTACGAGGGGGATGGGTTCAGGTCGGGGGTTACAAGGGGGGATGGGTTCAGGTGGTGGGTTACGGGGGGGATGGGTTCAGGTTGGGGGTTACGAGGGGGGAGAGGTTCAGGTGGTGGGTTATGAGGGGGGATGGGTTCAGGTTGGGGGTTACGAGGAGGGATGGGTTCAGGTTGGGGGTTACGAGGGGGGATGGGTTCAGGTTGGGGGTTGCGAGGGGGATGGGTTCAGGTTGGGGGTTACGAGGGGGGATGGGTTCAGGTGGTGGGTTACGAGGGGGGATGGGTTCAGGTTGGGGGTTACGAGGGGGGATGGGTTCAGGTGATGGGTTATGAGGGGGGTATGGGTTCAGGTTGGGGGTTACGAAGGGGGATGGGTTCAGGTTGGGGGTTACGAGGGGGATGGGTTCAGGTGGCGGGCAGGAAGGTGAAAAAGAAGAAAAGGCATCTGAAGGCTTCTCCCCCAGAGAAGGAGCAGCTTGTTACTGTTGAACGAGCCCGGAGGGTCTCGTGGCTCCCGAAATCCAGCAAGACCCCGGGGAAATCGGTGAGGGGGGGCAGTACCGGAGGCTGAGGGCACCTCTGTAATGGAGCTCAGCGTGCCTCAGCATATCTGTGGCCTGAAACGACGGAGGGGCGTGTCCCCTGAGACTGGGGGTCAGGAGCCTCAGGAGGAGGATGAGGATGTGAAGGCCATTTGTGCGGAGTATGTCCTCTGGAGCTGGAGGATAGCCCAGTTGTACAGGGGCCCTCTGCTAGGGAGACATCTCCTGAAAACACCACCTCCGGGCTGGGGAGCGGTGCCACTGTAGGGGGGTGGTGTGAGGAGGTGAACGTGGCTTAGTTCGAGACTGCGCACTCAGAGCGAGTATTCCCTGGGGAGGGGCAAAGCCCTGTAGAAAAGGAGCCGCCTGTAGTACAGGGTCACCAGTGGGATGGGTCTCTCAGATTGTTGCCTTAGTTGAGGCCAAATACCCAGCCGAGGAGCGGGTAGTCCACGAGGGGAACCGGAGTAACCCGGAATCGCCATCCCGTGCAGCTAGTCAGGGGGAGTGTGTCCCAAGGGGGCAGGAGGGAGGGGAGTCTCCTAGTGTTATTTCCAGGGAAGGTGACGAGGGTGTGGAGATGGGTACGACCCAGCAAGGGGTCAGGAGGGAGGGGACTCTGTTAGTGCTGTTTCCAGAGAAGGTGACGAGGGTGTGGAGATGGGTACGACCCAGCAAGCTTGTGTCTGGGATGTGGGAGGAATTCTGGATCCAGAGGTGGAGGGGCCTCCCCCGGTCACTGGTCCTGGGATGGGGTAGAGCCCATGGTGGGTTCTACGGTTAGGATGAGGAGTGAGTTGGTCACATCGGGTGTTTTCTGACGACTACCTGGAGGGTGATGAGTACGTTGGACCCGTTGAGGGGGCAGAGGGGAACTCCTTTGAAGCCGGGATGGCAGACTTCCTCGACCCAACACCGAGTCACAGCCCGTCTCTCTGGAGGAGATCCGGCAGTTCATGAGGGACTACGGGAGGAACCTTTTCAAGGCCCAGTTGGCCACTGATCGCTGGTCGGGGCTGGGAGGGGTCATTCAGTCGATCTGCACGATCCTCCAAAAGAAGGGGAGGGGAGCTGAGGTGACCCGTAAGGAGAGGCGCCAGTTTAAGAGACTCCTGGAGTCCCTGGAGAAGGGTTGTTGGCCAAAGACAGGAGACGGCTGGTAGGAGATCTCTGCTCCTTCTCCCAGGGGCTCTGGTGCGGGAACTCAATAAGATGCATCATGAAGCTGAGTGTTGTGACCCTTAACATCAATGGTGGTGGTGGGGGTGGTGCTTTCTGCAGATTCCATCATCTCTCTGTCCTCCGGGTTGAGAGATGTGCATGGAGTTTCCCGCAGGAAACCTGGCCCCTGGAATGGCAGAGGGGGGAGCGGGGAGGGGGTTCCACATGAGCCACCTCAGCTCCACTTCCAGCGGGGTGACCCTTTTTTCAGCCTGAAATAGTGAAGGTTCAGGAACTTGTGCCAGACCATCTGTTTCACCTCGCCAAGCTTCAGGACAGCGTGCCAATGAACTCTGTCAATGCGTACGCCCCTGAGCCCGGACCGACGCTGCCGCGTCTGTTCCGAGAGGTGCCAGTGCTGCTGGGGTCCATAGACTGTGGTGACTGCAACATCCTGGGGGGTGGTTTCAATTGCACCCTCGGGGAGAGGGATCACACTGGACCCCAGAGTAGTCGAGCATCAGTGAGGAAGTTACGGGAGTTGTCATATCCTCGATCTTGGTCGATGTCTGGCGGAGACTTCACCCTGACCTCTGTGCTTTCTCGAGGAGGTACAGAGAGGGTGGGGACTCGCGGATCAACCAACTCTACATCCCCTCGGTGCACGTCTCCCGGGTGTCGGTGGCCTCCATGTGGCCGGTTGCGTTCTCGGACCACCGCCGGGTGTGGGTGGAGCTGAATGCGCTGCCCACACAGGTAGGGTCCGCGTACCGGCATTTCAACAACTGGCTGCTGGGGGACGGCCAGTTCCGGGATTCGTTCCGTTCCTTCTCTCGAGAAAGGCAGGGGTGTCCGCAGGCAGTTCATGGAGCTGCTGGCAGAGGATGGCTCCTCCGTCACGGATCCAGCAAGAATTGATGCAGAAGTTCATTCCGGTTATGAGGCTCTTTTTCTCACCGGCCCCATGCCGTGAGGATGCATACAAGGCTCCATGAGAGGACAGCCCTGGGGGTGCTGAGCGTCTAGACGCCCCGCTATCTTTGGAGGAGCTGACCAGTGCCCTCAACCAGCTGCAGAGAGGCAAATCCCCGCGGCTAGATGGGTTGACAGTTGAATTTCTCCGCATCGTAGTGGCTGATTATGCAGGGGTACTTGGCAATGGGTGAGATGCCCCTCTCTTGGCACAGACCAGTTGTGGCCCTGCTGCCAAAGAGACAATAGACAATAGGTGCAGGAGTAGGCCATTCAGCCCTCCGAGCCAGCACCGCCATTCACTGTGATCATGGCTGATCATCCACAATCAGTATCAAGTTCCTGCCTTATCCCCATATCCCTTCACTCTGCTATTTTTAAGAGCTCTATCTAACTCTTTCTTGAAAGAATCCAGAGAATTGGCCTCCACTGCCTTCTGAGGCAGAGCATTCCACAGAACCCTCTGTGTGAAAAAGTTTTTCCCCAACTCCGTTCTAAATGGTCTACCCCTTATTCTTAAACTGTGGCCTCTGGTTGTGGACTCCCCCAACATCAGGAACATGTTTCCTGCCTCTAGCGTGTCCAATCCCTTAATAATCTCATATGTTTCAATCAGATCCCCTCTCATCCTTCTAAATTCCAGTGTATACAACCCCAGTCGCTCCAATCTTTCTACATATGACAACCCCGCCATCCCGGGAATTAACCTCGTGAACCTATGCTGCACTCCGTCAACAGCTAGAATGTCCTTTCTCAAATTTGGAGACCAAAACTGTACACAATACTCCAGCTGTGGTCTCACCAGGGCCCTGTACAACTGCAGAAGGACCTCTTTGCTCTTATACTCAACTCCCCTTGTTATGAAGGCCAACATGCCATTAGCTTTCTTCACTGCCTGCTGTACCTGCATGCTTACTTTCAGTGACTGATGAACAAGGACACCTAGATCTCGTTCTACTTCCCCTTTTCCTAACTTGACACCATTCAGATAGTAATCTGCCTTCCTGTTCTTGCCACCAAAGTGGATAACCTCACATTTATCCACATTAAACTGCATCTGCCATGCATCTGCCCACTCACCCAACCTGTCCAATTCACCCTGCATTCTCATAACATCCTCCTCACATTTCACACTGCCACCCAGCTTTGTGTCATTTGCAAATTTGCTAATGTTACTTTTAATCCCTTCATCTAAATCATTAATGTAGATTGTAAATCGCTGCGGTCCCAGTACCGAGCCTTGCAGTACCCCACTAGTCACTGCCTGCCATTCTGAAAAGGACCCATTAATCCCTACTCTTTGTTTCCTGTCTGCCAACCAATTTTCTATCCATGTCAAGAGGGGGATCTCCCTTGGTTGAGGAATTAGTGCCCAGTATCCTTCCTCAGTGCGGAGTACAAGATCTTTGCCCAGGCAATGGCCAATCGTCTGGGCACCGTGCTGGCGCAAGTGGTCCACCCTGATCAGCTGTACGCGGTCCCGGGGGTGGTCGATCCAGGACAATATCCACATCTACCAGTGCCAGGAGGTTAGTCTGTCAGTCGCTCTTCTCTCCCTCGACCAAGAGAAGGCATTTGACAGAGTGGACCACAAGACGTTTTTGGGATTCTCTGAGTGTTTGGGCTCAAGCCACATTTGGTGGCCCATGTCCAACTGCTGCGGAGTGCCTTGTTAAGGTCATTGGGTCCTTGACAGCGCCTTTGTGCTTTGCGAGGGGGTGCGTCAGGGGTGCCCCATGTCGGTACGGTTGTACAGTTGCGTGGATCATTCCTGTGCCTTCTCTGCAAGTGGTTAACGGGTTCGGTTCTGCGTGAACCAGACATGGAGGTCGTACTTTCGGCTTACGCCAATGACATCTTCCTCTTCGACCCAGTTGACCTGCAGAGGATGCGAGACTGTCAGCAGGTCTCCTCGGCTGCGTCCTCTGCAAGGGTCAACTGGGAGAAGAGTGCGGGCCTCTTGGTGGGTCAGTGGCAGGTGGATCCCTACCGGAGGGGTTGAGGCCATTTGCGTGGAGCACCACACACCTCCTCTACTTGGGGGTCTACCTGAGCTCGACGGAGGAGGCCTGGCCGGTGAACTGGTGGGATCTGGAGATGAAGATCTCTGCCCGGCTGGGGTGCTGGTTAGGCCTCCTTCGTGAGATCTCGTATGGGGGAAGGGCATAAGTTACAAATCAGCTGGTCACCTCCATGGTGTGGTACTGGCTGATTACATTTGTCCCACCCACGGTGTTTGTATCCAGGACCCAGAACAGGCTGGTGGATTTCTTCTGGGGCAACAGGGGACGTTGGGTCTCTGCAGCGGTCCTGAGTGTTCCGATCGCAGAGGGCGGTCAGTCACTGGTGTGTGTGCGCACCCAGCTGGTGGCTCTCCACCTCAGGACCTTGCAGAGATACCTGTAGTGCGGCCACCCTCCGAGATGGCACGGGCTGGCGACGCACTTTCTCCGCCGGGGACTCTGTCTGAAGGAGGGCACGTGAATCCTCGCGGGTGGCGTCTGCCGTGTGGCACTGAGGGAACTGCCTCGCTTCCACCGGGAATGGTGGAGGGTTTGGGGTCTGGCCTCATCCAGGCAGGGTGCTGCTGCGACGGACGGTGCTCTAGCCGCTGCTGGGGGAGCTGGTCCCAATCCTATTTCGGTGGGTGTCAAGGGGGCTCGGGGAAGTGGAGGGATACCTGCTTTTGCACCACCACTCGATGTGTTCATGAGACCCGGGCCTCGGGAGACCACGTGGGAGAGGGGCCCGCACAACGTGATGCGAGACCCTCTCCGTGGCCTTCCGTGAACTCCAAAGTGTTTCTTGCACGGGCTGCTCCTGCACATTTTTCAATTCCTTTCCTTCGTCTGCCGACCAGACTCACCTTGGCGGTCCATGTTGCCATGTGGCAGCAGAGGATGTTCCCAGTAGAAATCTCTTTACGCAATGGGTGCTTCCCCTGTACATTGGGGACCTGGGGTGGAAGGTGTTGCATCAGGCAGTACCGTACAACAGGTTCACTGACACCCCGTCCAGCTGTCCATTCTGTGGCCGGGAGGAGTCAGTGTACCACGCTTACACGGAATGCGAGAGGTTGCAGCCGCTCTTTGAGTTTCTTAAGAGGCTGCCGCAGTTCTGGCTGCATTTTAGTCTTGCTCTCCTCATCTACGGGCACCCAGAATAGAAGGAGGCGGGTCGTGAGAAGAACTCCTGGTGGGCTTGATCCTGGGCCTGGCCAAGATGGCCATTCATGGGTCTAGGCAGCAGACTGCCTGCCCCTTCACTGTCCTTGGAGAGGGAGTATGTGGTCGTAATGGAGGGCTTCCAGGACTGGGCCATCTGGGGCATTGATTGTCTAACAGACGGTAGTAACGATATTTTAATCTGAGTGTACTCACTGTCTGGTACATACTGAATGTCTGTACCTTGTGTGATTGCTATGTAAATAAACTTTTATAGTTTTTGTACAGTGACCACCCTCCGAGGTGGTATATGGTGGCGATGCACTTTCTCCACCGGGGACACTGCCTGCAGGAGGGCACACAGCTCCCAGCGGACAGCATCACGTTGAGGGAACTGCCTCGGTTTTACTGAGAGCTGTTGAAGGTATGGAGTCTAGTCTCATTCAGACATGCTGCTCCTGTGCTCGTGGGGGACGGTGCTCAGGCTGCGAGGGAGATTGGTCCCGATCCTGTTACAGTGGGTGTGTAGGCTCGAGGAAGTGGAGAGTTTCCGGCTGCATCGCCACCTGATGGGCTGGGAGAGCTCGTCAGAACCAGGCCTCGGGATACAATGAGGATTGGGTGCCACGGAACGTGAGCTGTCTCGCGGGGACGCCCACCATGTCCCTCCGTGATGCTCCAAAACGTTTCTTGTAGGGGCTGCTCCTGCACACCTTTCGCTTCCTTGCCTTCGTCTGCTGACCAGACTCACCTTGGCGGTCTGTTTTACCATCTGGCAGCGGAGGAGGTTCCCAGTGGAAATCTGCATACACAAGGGTCCTTCCCCTGTACACTGGGGACCTGGGGAGGAAGGTGTTGCATCAGGCAGTACCGGATAGCAGGTTTTTGAGCTGGTTCACTGACATCCTGTCCACCTGTCCATTCTGTGGCCGGGAGGAGTCAGTGTACCATACTTATACGGAATGTGAGAGTTTGCAGCCCCATTTGAGTTTCTCAGGGGGGCTGCTGCTCAGCTTCTGGCTGCACTCCAGCCCTTATATACGGGCACACAGTATGGGAGGGGCAGGGCAGGGCATGAGGAGGATCTCCTGGAGGGCTTTCCTCGGAAAGGGAGCATGTGGTCACCATGGGTATAGTGGGGAATTTCCAGGAGCCGTAGACCCCCAGGGAATTAAACTGTTTTATAGACAATAGTGATCATATTTAATTTGAATTTCATCACTCTCTTGTAAATGCTGAATGTTTGACTTTGTGTAATTCTTGTGTAAATAAATTTTTATAGGTTTGTTTAAAAAAAAGCACAGCCTGCACCTGTGGGGCTGCTTACTGGCGTTTCAACAACCTGCTGCTGGAGGATTCGGGTTTCGGGACTCGCTCCATCAGTTCTGAACAACGTGCCAGGAGGAACAGGGGAATTTCCAATCCCCCTGAAGCTCTGGTGGGATGTGGACAAGGCTCACATCCGACTGACCTGGGATGTACTGAGAGAAGCTCACACTCTCTCCTAAAGCTGAAAATTTGTGGCAAAATTGCCAAAGAATGGTTTTGGAGATGGCCAGAAAGCTTTGGGAGTGGGGAGTATGTTCATTATGTACCGTGTCATATAATGTGGGCGATCCTGGTCTTTCTGGTCTTTCCATGACCATGATTGTTCTTGGCAAATTTTTCTACAGAAGTGGTTTGCCATTGCCTTCTCTTGGGCAGTGTCTTTACAAGACAGGTGACCAGGGTCATTATCAATACTCTTCAGAGATTGTCTGCCTGACATCAGTGGTCACATAACCAGGACTTGTGATCTGCACCAGCTGCTCATACAACCATCCACCACCTGCTCCCATGGCTTCATGTGACCCTGAATTGGGTGGAGGGGGGGGAAAGTGTGTGGAAGCAGGTGCTACACCTTGCCCAAGGGACACCTGCAGGTTAGCAGAGGAAAGCAGCACCTTACACCTCCTTTGGTAGAGACATATCTCCACTTTGCTACACATGTAGGAGCTCACTGTTTACAAATCAGTCACTGTTTCCTGCACTATAACGATAACTGGATCGGTTGCCTAGCCAGAGGTGTGCAGCCTCCTACTCCCACTCCAAGTTGTTCTGCATGCCCATCCTGGTAGCTCAGTTTGAATTCTCGATGGCCTACTGAAAGAACACCATGCTTATTGCATCTGCTGCTACAGACCCTTTGGAAACGCTGGTATAAAATTTGACATTCATTGGACACCAGTCACTGTGCATGGAAACAATTTCACACAATGTTAAACTCATCATCAGAACATCCCCAGTGTGGCCAGTCCTTTCTACAATTTCATTCATATTCATCCTCCACCTCTCCCCCTCCTCCTCCCCCTCCCACTCCTCCACCTCTCCCCCTCCCTCTCCCTCTCCCTCTCCCCTCCTCCTCCCTCTCCCCCTCCTCCTCCCTCTCACCTTCTCCCTTCCCCATCCTCCCTCCCCCTCCTTCTCCCTCTCCTTCCCTCACCCTCACCACTCTCTCTCCCCCTACCTCTCTCCCTCTTTCTCCTATTTCTCTGTCCCTCCCCTATCTCTCTCTCTCTCCCCTCCCTTACACCTCTTTTATTCTCTCTCTCCCCATTTCTCTCTCTATCACTCTCTCCCCTACCTCTCTCTTGATCTCAATCTTTCTCCCCACCTCTCTCCCACTCTCCCCTACTTCTCTCTGTTCCCCACCTCTCTGCTTCTCCTACCTTTCCCTCTCCCTCTCTCTCCCCACCTCTCTCCATCTCTCTACCCAACATCTCTCTCTTCTCAACATCTCTCTCCCCACCCTACATCTCCCTCTCCCCTAACTCTGTCTTTTGATCTCTATCTCTCCCCTACTCTCCCTCTCTCTACCCCCTACCCCCCGCTCCCCATACCTCTCTCTCTCCAAGCTCGCTCTCTGTCCCACCCCTATCTCAATCTCTATCTCTCCCCAACATCTCTGTCTCGATCTCTACCCCTCTCTCCCCTACCCCTCTCTCTCCCCTACCTCTTTCTCTTGATCTCTACTTCTCTCCCCTACCCCTCTCCCACTACTTTTCTCCCCTACCTCCCTCTCTCTCCCCTCCCTCTCACTCATCATCTCTATCTATCTCTCCCTCTCTCCCCTACCTCTTTCTCTCTTTCCCCTACCTCTCTCTCTCCCCTACCTCTCTCTCAATCTCTATAAATCTCTCTCCTTCCTTTCTCTCTTGACAACTACCTCTCTCTCCCACTACCTGTCCCTTCCTAACTCTCTCTCTTTTACCTCTCTCTTTCCAAACTCTCTCCTCCTTCCCTACCTCTCTCGCTCAATCTCTATAAATCTCTCCCCTACCTCTTTCTCTCAACAACTAGCTCGCTCTCTCCCCAATCTCCCTCACTCCCCTACCTCTGTCTCCCCTACCCTCGCTCTCCCCTACCTCTCTCTCTCCTACCTCAATCATGATCTCTCTCTGCCTCCAACCTCTATCTCTCTCTCTTTCTCCCCTACCACCATCTCTCTCTTCTACCCCTCTCTTTCATCTACCTCTCTCTCCTCTCTCTCTCTCTCTCTCCCCTACCTCTCTCTCTCTCATTTTCCCCTACCTCTCTCTCTAGCCCCTACTTCTCTCCCTCTTCCCTTCCTCTCTCTCCCCTACCTCTATCTCAATCTCTCTCTCTTTCTCTGCAATCTCTCTCAATCGTGCTCTCTCTCTTTCTCCCTCTCTCTCTCTTATCCCCTATCCCTCTCCCTTCTGCCCTCCCTCTTCTCCACCTCTCGCCCTCTTCCCCTCCTTCTCGCCTTCTACCCCTGACTTCCTTTTTCCCATTCTCCCTCTCCCCCTCTCTCCATCTTTGCCCTTTTCCTCCTCTTACCCTCTCTCTCTGTTGCTCCTTACCTCTCCCCTTCTACCTCTCCTCTTTATTTTTATTCTCTCCATCATTCTTTCCCTCTTTCTCCGTCTGTTTTTCTTTCCCCCACCTCTCTCTATCCCCCCTTCCCCCTCGTCCCACAGATGGGTATGGAACAGCGACTGTAACCACCAAGAGGGAGCTGAGGGTCTATTTCCCTGCCAGAGACCTCGGTGGGGTGTCCGTTCACAAGACTTAGGTGTGACTGCCGGACTTTCACGACATCTCAGCACAGTTCTGCCCCTCTGACTGAGTAATGGAGCTGAGGAGCAGTTTTCAGAAATCAAGGACTCACGCGGGATTAAAATCACACAGCTCTCCCTGGAGGTCTTGTGGCCACAGGTTCCCGCGGCTATCTCTGCTGCCAGAGATGACAGCTGGTTGTTGCAGGGAACCCACGCTGGACATCACCAGGAAGCTCTCAGTTCAGGGGTTCAGTCCCAGCATCGATGAACTTATTTCCAGCTCACGTGAAGTGCTCTACACAGAAGAAATACCACGGCAGCAGTGTCACGCACCTCACGTATGGTCAAGATAGGGAGCTGGATGGGGCTCCAACTCTGCAACTGGAGGAGACCCAGCTAGTGTTCCAGCGGAAATTGAGATAAATTCACTGCATCGGTGACTGAGAGGAATCCTTCTCTCCAACTGAAAGCAGAGGGACTTTAATCTCATCAATAAACTTGTTATCCAGCTCTGCCAAATTGTCAGCTGCCTAAACAGTCTAATCCCAATTAATCTCCTTTAGAGAGATTAGTTTGGCATTCAATTCCTTAGATAGTTAACAAGGAAAAGCGTGAGTGAGCCCAGGCTGGTACCTGCAGCTCCAACCTGAACCCGTGGTCATTTATTGACTATGAACTCAACGGAACCCCCCAGAGGGAGAGAGAGAGAGGTCTGACTGTTCACTGTACACAGAAACGGGCTGGACTGCCTGGTCAGTCACCCTCAAATTAGAACCTGTCCAGTGAACCAAATTCAGTTCCGGCCTCCGGCACTGTCTGTGCTCAAAGTTGACACATTCTCTCTGTAAGAGGACTAGAATGTAAAAGCAAGGGGGGAATGTTGAGGCTTTATAAAGTACTGGTGTGGCCTGACTTGGAGTATTGCTGACACTGGAGGAGGCTGCAAAGGAGGTTCATGAAAATGATTCCACAATTGAAAAGCTTGTCATATGAGGAGCGTATGATGTCTCTGGGCCTCTACTCACTGGAATTCAGAAGAGTGAAGGGTGACCTCAGTGAATGTTGAAAGACCTCGATACAGTGGAAGTGGAGAAGGTGTTTCCTGTGTTGGGGAGAGTCTAAGAGCAGACGATACAGCCTCAAAATGGAGGAGCGTCCTTTTAGAATGGAGATGAGGAGCCAGAGGGCAGTGAATCTATGGAATTCATTCCCACGTTTTGGCTGTGGAGAGCAAGTCATTGAGAACATTTAAGGCAGAAGTTGACAGATTTTTGATTTGCCAAGGCATGAAGGGATACGGGGAGAAGACAGGAGATTGGGGCTGACAGGGAAAATGGATCAGCCATGATGAAATGGTGGAGCAGACTCGATGGGCCAAATGGCCTTATACTGCTCCTGTATCTTGTGGTCTTACGGTAATGTTATTCTTCCTCCCTCCCACATCCCAGAGTTATGCAGGTTGGTGGGGTAATTTTCTGCCGTAAGTTCCCCAGTAGGTGGGTGAGGGTAGAATCCCATGCATTGAGGGATGTTTGATGGGAATGTGGGAAGAACAGATGGGTTGGAATAGTTCAAAGTAAATTTATTATGAAAGTATATATGTCACCATATACAACCCTGAAATTCATTTTCTTATGGGCCTCCTCAATAAATCCATAATCGAATAATAACCTTAATAGAATCAATTAAAGACCACACCAAATTAGGCATTCGAGCAGTGTGTAAAAGACAACACACTGCGCAAATACATAGAGAAAGAAATAATAATAACAAATAAACAATAAATATCAAAAACATGAGATGAAGGGTCCTTGAAAGTGAGTCCATAGGTTGTGAGAGCATTTCAGTGCTGGGGTGAGTGAAGTTGAGTGGATGTGGAGAAAATGCTTCGTATGGTGGGGAGAACAATGGTTCAGTTTAATATCAGAGAATGTTTACCGCATGTAATCTGAAATTCTTACTCTTCACAGACATCCACAAAAAAAATGAATGGCAGAAAATGTTAGAACCCCAGTGCAACCCCTCCCCTTCCTGCACACAAGCAGCAGCGAATGTATCAACACTCCCCCCTCCCCGTCCCCCATTGCTCCAGGAAAAGCATCAACCTACCCACTAACCACCATGCAACAGCAACAAGGCTCCCAGAGACCACCATCTAGTCACAAACAAGAGAAAATCTGCAGATGCTGGAAACCCAAGCAACACACACAAAATGCTGGAGGAACTCAGCAGGCCAGGCAGCATCTATAGAAAACAGTACAGTCCATGTTTTGGGCCAAAATGTCCACTGTACTTTTTTCTATAGATGCTGCCTGGCCTGCTGAGTTCCTCCAGCATTTTGTGTGTGTTGACCATGATCCATCAAAAAAACTGCTGTTCACCCCAACACTTCGACATCCGACAGGCCCTCTGTCTCACTAATGAGGGAGAGAGAGGCATCGCTCCTGCCACAGTGAGAGTGGAGACTAACAGCTCGTGCTTCGATGTTACATCTGCATTGTTGCTTATTTCGACAGCAACGTACACTGCTGTCTCGATGTTTCAATCAGAATCAAGTTCATTATCACCAGCACGTGACGTGAAATTTGTTAACTTAGCAGCAGCAGTTCAATGCAATACGTAATCCAGCAGAGAGAAAAATATAAATAAAATTAAAAAAAATAATAATAACAAAAAAGCAAGTAAGTCAATTATTTCACTCAGCAGCACTGGCGAGGAACTGGGCCATCCACAGGGTCGCACCCTGAAGGTGAACATCTTCCTGGCTGCTCCTGGAGATATCAGAAACAACAGCCCGAGAGCAAGAACCCACCTCCACAAAGAACCATCGTTTGAGTGCAGCCTTAGATCACGGACTCTGACAGGACCCCAGCCACCTTGAAAAGGAAACCAAAGATGTTAAAGAGAAGAAATTAAACTGTTTCGTGGATGAACTGAAAAATTGGCCCTCTGATACCATCTTAGTTCCTCCTTTTTCCGGCACAGCGTCAGAATAGAGGGACATCCACATAGAACAGTGAGTAGGAGGGTGGTGAATCCTCTCCCTTTAGCCAGAGGGTGGTGAATCTGTTGGAATTTGTTGCCTCGCACAGCTGTGGAGGCCAAGTCATTGGATATATTTAAAGCAGAGGTTAATAGATTCTTGATTCGTCAGGGCATGAAGGGATACGGGGAGAAGGCAGGAGACTGGGGCTGAGAGGGACAATGGATCAACCATGATGAAATAGTGGAGCAGACTCGATGGGCCAAATGGCCTAATTCTGCTCCTGTATCTTATGTCAGCAGCCTGGTGAGGCAGAATACCTTACATCCAGAATTCCTTGAAAATGGCATCACAGGAAGATAGGGTTGTAAAGAGAGCTTTGGCCTTCAATAAATCAGAGTATTGAGTACAGGAGTGGGGATGTTATGTTGAAGTTGTATAAGGTAGAAGTGGGGCCTAATTTTGAGTATTGTGTTCAGTTCTGGTCATCTACCTACAGGAAAGATGTGAATAAGATTGAAAGAGTGCAGAGAAAATTTACAAGGCTGTTGCCGGCACTTGAGTACCTGAGTTATAGGGAGAGGTTGAACAGGTTGGGACTTTGTTCCCTGCAGCTTATGGGAATGAGGGGAGATTTGATAGAGGTGTACAAAATGATGAGGGTAAATGCAAATCTTTCCACTGAGGGTGGATAAGGTTAGAATTAGAGGTCATGAGTTCAGAGTGGAAGGTGAAATATTTAAGGGGAACACGAGGGGGAAACGTCGTCAGTCGGAGTCTGCTGAGAGTATGGAACGAGCTGCCAGAGATGGATTCGGGTTAGATTTCAACATTGTTGATCGGTACATGGATGGGGAGGGTATGGAGGGCTATGGTCCAGGTTGAGGAAGAAGGAACTAGGCTGAATAACAATTGGGCAGGGACTAGATGGGCTGAAGGGCCTGTTTCTGTGCTGTAGTGTTCTATGACTCTAACACTGATCGACATTACAATTTTCAGGTTTAACATGGTAACCAAACCAGCAGTGCAAAAAACAAAATGTATGAACACTAATTATCATTTGCCAGTCGTTTACAAGTGATCTGTGAACAAGTCAACCCCCTCCCTTTAATTAGAGGGTTGGTGGGTGCCCCAGGAAACTGCAGGAACACGGGTTTGAACTGAACTGTGTGCAGGCAGGTGGAAGACAGTGGGAGTCGGAGTGAATGACCGGGGTGACACCCCTTTCTGACGGTGGATCAAACACTCCCGTCTATTGCTGTTGTCAATCGTGACAGTGTTCTTTTGTCTGGGAGGGAGTGCTGATGCAGCTTGGCTAAAACAAGTAACACATCCTGGAACAGTCACTGCACCATGCCGGGAGTGTGACTGGTAATTTGCCGTAACTGGCTGAATTAAACCCCTTCATATAATTAATGGTTGAACTTGTAACTGATGCCTTGTTTTGCAAGGAGGCGACAAGTGATTTTGTTTGTAAACTGCAGGGTTCCGGAGAGATCGGCCTCCCGGCACATACATTAGGAATATTTAAGAGATCCTTAAAGAGGCGCGTGGATGATAGAAAAACAGAGGGCTCTGTGGGTGGGAAGGGTTAGATTGATCTCAGAGTGGGTTAAAAGGTCAGCATAACATTGTGGGCAGAAGGGCCTGTACTGTGCTGTAATGTTCTCTGTTCTATGTTCAACCCCTCGACCTCAAACCTATGAAGGGGTAGGTGCAAGCAGGTTATTTCCACTGAAGTTGGGTGGGACTAGAACCAGGGGTCACGGGTTAAGGGTGAAAGGTGAAACCTTTAAGGAGAACATGAGGGGAAACCTCAGAAAGTGGTGAGAATGTAAAATGAGCTGGTAGCACAAGTGGTGCTTACGAGCTTGATTTTAATACTTAAATGAAGTTTGGATAGATACATGGCTGGCAGGGGTACGGGGTGGGGGTCTATTGCCCTGGGGCAGGTCGATGGGAGTAGGCAGTTTGAAAGGTTTTGGCATGGACTCGATGGACTGAAGGGCCCTTTTCTGTGCTGTACTTTTCTCTGACTCTGACTTCGCTCCCTCACTGTCACCCAAGATTCCTACCTTTTTAAAACTGGAGGATTTACAATGAGCTGATTGACTCAGGGTCTTTTCCCAGGATGGAAATGCCTCATAATAATTAATTGTCCCTTGAATATCTGCCTCTACTATCACCCCTGGCAGCATGTTCCATGCACCCAGCACGCTCTAGATAAAGGACGTACCTCCGACATTCCCCCCAAACTTTCCTCCAGTCTCCTTAAAATTATGCCCCCGGTATTAGCCATTCCATCTGGGAAAAAGGTCTCTAGCTATCTACTCAATCTCTGCCTTCTTATCATCTCGTATGCATCTATCAAGTCAACTCTCAATCTCCTTCTCGCCAAAGAGAAAAGCCCTAGCTTGCTCAACCTATTCTCATAAGACATGCTCTCTAAACCAGGCAGCATCCTGGTAAAACTCCTCTGCATTCTCTCTAAAGCTTCCACATGCTTTCTATAATGAGGTGACGAGAACTGAAGACAATACTCCAATTGTGGTCAAACCAGATTTTTACAGAGCTGCATATGTCAGTAATAATTCAGATGTGTACAGGTTCAGCACATGAAGACCACTCATAACCTGGTCTCACCAGGACTGGCCATGGTCACACAAATCATAGGCTATCAATCACTTCCTGATTTTTTTCCAGTTTAAGTTGGCACTGATGAAGGCGGATGACAGCTTTCTGGTGATTCCCAAAGCAAAAAATACAACTTAAGTACATTGTTAATTAAGCTGTAAAAAGTTTATGATAAAAAGTCACCACGTCATCGTTGTGGCTCTCCCTTGAGGTCAAGGTTGATGGTCTTCATTCCCACAGAGTGAAGACGCCTGTGCGTGTATTTGTTTAATGTGTACTTGATGTTGCACTCCAAGAAGCACACGATACTTCACAAATCAACCAACTGATTCCAAAGGCATGGAAACCACGACGATTGGAGCTGATGGATTTGTTGCAGCCTTCATCCGCCTTCACAGCCGTTGAGTTCGAAGTAATTTCGTCCACCTGTTCCACCGTCGAGGTCTTGAAAGTCACCACGAACAATGAAGAAACAAGTGAGGGTCAAAGCATGCAGGTGCAAGTCAGGAAGAGGTCGAGGCATGTTCAACACAAAGTGTTGAAAAGACAGGGCGTCAGGACCAAAGGCGAGTGTCCAGCCAGTTCTGCTGACTGCTCTGCAACATTTACTCCACTGTGCACTGTTGCCTGCTCAGCCTGCTCAGGCTGCTCCGGGTTTCGTGTCTGAGGGCTCAGTAAAGGCATCCATTAGACTTGCGAGACCATGGATCTGCGCCTGGAAAGTCTTCACCCTCCAGGGTGCAGGCCTGGGCAAGGTTGTATGGAAGACCAGCAGTTGCCCATGCTGCAAGTCTCCCCTCTCTACGACACCAATGTTGTCCAAGGGAAGGGCATTAGGACCCATACAGCTTGGCACCAGTGTTGTCGCAGAGCACTGTGTGATTAAGTGCCTTGCTCAAGGACACAACACGTTCCCTCAGCTGGGGCTCGAACTCACAACCTTCAGGTCACTAGTCCAATGCCTTAACCACTTGGCCACGTGCCCACAATTTCACTCTAAATACTACTTGCTTACTTTCATTGTATGCACGATTTGTTCTCTCTCTCTCTCTCTCTCTCTCTCTCTCTCTCTCTCTCTCTCTCTCTCTCTCTCTCTCTCTCTCTCTCTCTCTCTCTCTCTTTCTCTCTCTCCCCCCCCCCCCCCACCACACACACATTGTGTTTGTCGTGTTTTTGTTTCATAGGTTCTTTGGGTTTCTTGTTTCATGGCTACCTGTAAGGAGACGAATTTCAAGGTTGTATAATATATACATACTTTGATAATAAATGTACTTTGAACTTCAAACTTGACTCTGCACCTAAAAAATACAAAGCCCCGTATTTGGTTTAGAGGAAGGTTACTGCTGTCTTCCTTTGTGTGTGTTTGTACTGAATAAATGTGTGATACATTCAAGGCTCTTCCACCACATGCTGAAATATGAAAAAAACATCTAAATGGATAAATCTGGTTATGGAAGCGTGCAGTGTAGTGAAATTTTAATGAAGTTTCTATCTTTGCTGCTTGCTACCATTGTAGGGAATGTTCTCAGCAGAAGTTACTGAAGTGTGGCTTATTTGCTCCGACGTGGGGGCAATGTGAAGGATATCTTTCTGTTTGAGGTATGTGAGCAGTATATAACGCCTTCCACTTGCTCAATGGTCCTACACCCTCATCCCTGATTGTGGGGCTAGGCACAGCTCAAATGCCAACTATAGATTTGCTGATGATACAATTGCTGACGGAATCTCAGATGGTGATGAGGAGGCATACAGGACTGAGATACACTAGCTAGCTGAGTGGTGTCATAGCAACAACCTTGCACTTAATGGAAATAAGACCAAAGAACTGATTGTGGGCTTCAGAAAGGGTAAGACGGGGGAACACAACCCAATACTCATAGAGGGATCAGAATCAGAATCCATTATAATCACCAAGTGTGTGGACACATACAGGGAATTTGATGCCGGTTTCCCTGAGCTCTCGCCGTACAGAATCAAAAAGCAAACAAAACAATAGTGCAAATAATCGTGAACTATATACAATGAGGTATACCTGTGTATGTACAGGTGGACTTGGTTTATAATAGACTAAAGTTCAAGTGTTAGTAAGACTGATGGCATATGGAAAGAAACTGTTCTTGTACCTATTTGTCCTGTCATACAGTGATCTAAAGCTCCCACCAGAAGGAAGGAGTTGGAACAGGTGATGTCCAGGGTGTGATGGGTCTACAATGATGCTGCTTGCTCGTTTCCTGACTCTAGATGCATATAAGTCCTGGATCGAGGGCAGTTTCACACCAATAATCCTTTCCGCAGCCCTGACGGTTCTTTGGAGTCTATTCTTGTCGTCTTTGGTAGCTGATCCAAACCAGACAGTGATGGACGAACAGAGAACAGACCGGATTATTCCTGAAT
Source organism: Mobula hypostoma (assembly GCF_963921235.1). Taxonomy (NCBI): domain Eukaryota; kingdom Metazoa; phylum Chordata; class Chondrichthyes; order Myliobatiformes; family Myliobatidae; genus Mobula; species Mobula hypostoma. Next base: position 10,273,713 of record NC_086108.1, on the reverse strand, counting down.
AGAATTGAATCAGCAGCTCCTGAGGCAGGTTGTACTTCCTGAGTTGACGTAGGAAGTACAACCTCTGCTGAGCCTTTTTGATAAGAGTGTCCGCGTTGGGTGTCCACTTCAGATCCTGGGAGATTGTGACACCCAGAAACCTGAAGGTCTCCACAGCAGACACAATACTGTTGAGTATAGTGAGTGGGGGGAGTACTGTGGGGCTCCTCCTCAAGTCCACTGTCATCTCCACAGTCTTGAGCGTATTTAGCTCCAGATTGTTCTGACCACACCAGAGGGCCAGCCGTTCCACCACCCATCTGTATGCAGACTCACCACCGTCTCGGATAAGGCCAATGACAGTTGTGTCGTCTGCAAACTTCAGGAGTTTAACAGATAGATCCTGTGAGGTGAATTGTCTCTAGATGTGAATTGTCTCTGGAGGGATCAGAAGTGGAGAGAGTGAGCAATTTCACTTTCTGGCTATCAATATCTCTGAGGATCTAACCTGGACCCAACATATTGATGCATCTATAAAGAAGGCACGACAGTGGCTATAAGGAGCTTGGAGAGATTTAGGTTTCACCTAAAACTCAAAATCTTCAACAGATGTTCTGCAGAGAGCATTCTGACTGGCTGTATCACCATCTGTTATGGGGGAGGGGAATGGTGCTACTACACAGGATCACAATAAGCCGCAGAGAGTTGTAAAATTAGTCAGCTCCATCATGGGAACTAGCTTCCGCAGTACCCAAAAAATTTTCAAGGAGCAGGTCTTTGGATGGCAGCGTCCATCATTAGGGACCCCCATCACCCAGGTCTTTCTCTCTTCTCATTGCTACTATCATGGAGAAGGTACAGGAGCCCGAAGACACACACTCAGCGATTCAGAAACAGCTTCTTCCCCCCTACCATACAATTCCTAGATGGGCATTAAACCCATGAACACTACCTCACATCTTTTTTTTAATCTCTGTTTTTGCACCACTCATTTTAACTACTTAATAGACATATATATAATTCAGTTTTCTCTATATTTATCATTTCTTGCATTGCACTGCTGCTGCTAAGTTAATGAATTTCACAACATATGCTGATGATATTAAACCTGATTCTGAAAGCCTCTCAGCCTGACCACCCTTCAAGGTTTCTCTCATTAGTCTTTTTTTTAATATTTGCTCCTGGCGTCTCTGACATTCTTGTCAGCCCTGGTCCCCCTGACATCTCCCAGTCTGCACATGCAGGTACCTCCCGCCTCCCACCAGTCACTCATCATCTGCAGCCTGTTGCACCCGAGCTCTCATCCACAGTTATTGTTCGCTCATCGAACCAGCCAGTTGCTCCTAGCCTTGTCTCCCCCTGCCTGAAGTTTATCTGGTTGCCTATTGTGCTTTGTTTCTGTTCGCTCTTCTTTTGTGGCCCCTTGTGGCTTGTTATTTTGCGGTCTATTGTTAAAGATATCGTTTACTGATAAGTTGTCTCCACTGCTCACCTATTGGGTCAAGCCTGCTCTACATTCCCTGCCAAATATCAATACTGATACTCCAACCCTAATGACCCATGGACATAAGGTGACTATCAATCACACTGGTAGGCTTGGAATCCAGACTGGGTAATGATGGCAAAATCCCTTCCTTGAAGAATGTTAGTGGCCAGATGGGACTTTGTAACAATCCTTTTATGTTTGGTTGCTGTTACTGAGACTAATTTACTATTTGGAAGCAGAGAGCTTTTTTCCCCAGGGTGGAAATAGCTAATGCTTCTTAAAGTCCAACCCTCTGTCCCCATTGTGAGAGGTGGAAACAGGTAAGGCCAGACAACAGGGCTCCGATGAAGCTAGGCAGGCTGTACGGTGAATGCAATGGACTGCAGAAGCATCAATGATCTCCAACTGTACCACTGACTTCAGAGGACGATGGAGACCTGAGGTCATCGATGGCTTATGCTCCACTGGGAGCTAGGGGTCCAAGAAGAAGAAGAAGAAATACAACGATTATAACTTTAAGGTGATGGCAGTAAAGTATAGGCGAGATGTCAGAAGTAAGTCAGAAGTAAGTTTATTTTTTTATGCAGAGAGTGATGGGCGCAGGGAATGCCCAGCCAGGGTGCTGGTAGAGGCAGATACATTAGGAGCATTTTAAGAAAATGTCTGTCCACTCAATCTCTGCCTCAGATCATCATGTACATCTCCATCAAGCCGACTCTCAATTTCCTTCTCTCCAAAGAGAAATGCCTTATGTTGTAATGTGAGTGTAATTAAAAGTAAGGCGACAAGGTGAACTGGTTTAAAAATATGTGGTAACTTCTACTTTGAAAAAGGCACACTCGACAACTTCATGCCAAAGAAACAACTTTATCTCGAACTTCAAAACGTTACGTATATACAGAGGGTTTCACAACCCGTACGGCATGGCGGGAACACTACGTACACGAGGGCCACCGGAAGAACAACAAACGGAAATAGACCCCCCCCCGCCACGATATCCTAATTGGTATTAACTTACTTTTAATTCCACTCACATTACAACACCTTAGCTTGCTCAAACTATCCTCGATGGAGAAATGGAGGGCTGCATAAGAGAGAAGGGTTGGATTGACCTGACAGTGGGTTATGAAGCTAGCACAACTTTGAGGGCCAAAGGGCCGACACTGTGCTGTAATGTTTTATGTTCCAGACAGAGTAAATGTATAGGATTGATGGATGAGATTGTGTGGGTTAAGCATGTAATTATGCAGACGGTGGGAAGACTATCCCTCTTTCGATTCCAGATTTCATTGCTGCGGATGCAGGGGACACTTTGCTCTGGCCCTCGCCTTCATTACCCAGGTCCTTCATTACCCTCGCCTTCATTACCCAGGTCCGGAATTACCCAGGTCCGGAATTACCCTCGCCTTCATTACCCAGGTCCGGAATTACACAGGTCCTTCATTACCCAGGTCCGGAATTACCCAGGTCCTTCATTACCCAGGTCCGGAATTACCCAGGTCCTTCATTACCCAGGTCCGGAATTACCCAGGTCCTTCATTACCCAGGTCCGGCACTTCCCTTCACTGGGACCTTTCTCCTCCTTACGCCCATTTTAAGGTTAGGGTAACAAATATGCAAAGGTGGTGGGTTTAGCAGTTAAGCTTGGAGTTGATTAAAGGGGATGGGATTGCAGGGGGTGTGGACCAGAGTTTGTGGGGATGTGGAGGGAAAGGTTCAGAATAGAAGTAGGGCTGGGGGATGCAGGTGAAGGCTTCCTGGTGAGGAGAGGGTGGTACCTGGCAGAGAGAGAGTGGGGCAAGCTCCTGGAGGAGAGAAGGGAGGGGGGTACCTGGCAGGGAGATAGAGACCTGGCAGGAAGAGAGAGAGATGTAGGTACCAGGCAGGGAGAGAGAGAGAGAGAGACAGGTAGGATGTGGTATGCTGAGAGAAAAAGCAGTAGTGGGAAGGGGGAGAGAGAGTGGCGGGGGGGAAGAGAGAGAGAGAAAGAGGAAGGGGGGTTTACCTAGCAGGCAGATAGAAGAAGGGAACAGGGGTGAGTCCTGGCAGGGAGAGATATAGAGGGAGGGCTCCTGGCAGAGAGAGAGCGAGAGAGATGTGGGGGGCATAGCAGCGACCTAGTGAGGGGGGGGGAACCTACAGGTAGAGAGAGTGAGGGGGACCTGACATGGAGAGAGAGATATGGTGGACCTGGTATATATACATACATACATCTGGTAAGAGATTGGGGAGTGAGAGGGAGAAGGAGAGAGGAGAGGGATGGAAAGAACAAGAAAGAAACTGGTGGAGGGGGTCATGGAAGGGAGAGTAGGTGCAGAGTGTATGGGGGGGGAGAGAGAGGAGGGGGGACTTGGCAGGAAGAGAGAGGAGGGTGACCTGGTGAGAGGGAGAGGTGGACCCAGTTGGAAGAGGGAGGGAGAGGGGTGGAGCGTCCTACAGTATGGTTAGGGTTAGGGTTAGAGATAGAGTCATCTGGAAATCAGAGACAAATCTAAAGGCTTTAGTGTTCTGAGCGATCTGATCATCCTTGTACACGTAAATACACGAGCAGTGACAAAGGCAAGCGAGTTGCTGGATTTTGTAGTCAGAGGTTATGAGTACTAAACAAATTGGTGGACCGCTTCGTCGAGCACCTCCGCACCATCTGTCACGAGCAGGACGTCCTGGTGTCCAAACATTTTTATTCCAAATTGCATTCCCATTCCGACACGTCAGTTCTCGGCTCCCTCTTGTGCCAAGATGAGGCCACCCTCTCAGTGCAGGAGCAACACCTTATATTCCATCTGGGTAGCCTCCAACCTGGTGGCATGAATATCGATTTCTCTTTCCAGCAAATAAATCCCCCCTTCCGCTATTCCCCACTATGATCCTTCACTCCTTCTCACCTTCCTCTCAGTTCCCCCTGGTGCCCCTTCTCCTTCCCTTTCTCCTCTCCTATCAGATTCCTTCTCCTCCAACTCACCTTTCCCACCCACCTGGCTTCATCTATTATCTTCCAGCTACCCTCCTTCCCCTCCCACCCCACTGGCATCTTCCCCCTTCCTTCTTAGTACTGACGAAAGGTCTGAGACCAGAATATCGACTGTCTACTAATTTCCATAGATGCTGCCTGATCTGCTGAGTTCGTCCAGCATTTTGTGTGTGTGATACTTTGGAATTAGACTCCCTTCAGGTTACCGTTAAATATTTCACCGTTCACCCTAAGCATATGACCAAGAGAGTTCCAGCCTCAGCGGGAAGAGCCCATCCGTGATCAGCAGAGATCTCCTATTTTGCAATTTAGTAGAAGCAATTAAACCATATGTAATCTCAGAATTTAATAGAATTGGTATTGGAATTGGTTTATTATTGTCACGTGTATCAAAATACAGGAAAGAGCTTGTCTTGCAAACTGTTCGTGCAGATCAGCTCATTGCACAGCGCATTAAGGTAGATTGGGTGGTGGGGTGCAGAGATGTCCTACCAAAGGAGGTTTAAGGCTATTCTTCCCTTCATTTGCCTGCAGGTCACCCTTGGGCAAGGTGTAGCATCTAGTTCGACCCCAGTCAGGGTCACATGAAACCATGGGAGCAGGTGGTGGATGGTCGTACGAGCAGCTGGTGCATATCTCAAGTCCTGGTTATGTGACCACTGACACCAGGCATACAGTCTCTGAAGAGTATTGTTAACAGCTGGAGTCACCCGTCTTGTAAAGACACTGCCCAGAAGGCAGCAATGGCAAATCACTTCCGTAGACGAATTTTGCCAATCATGGTCATGAGAGCATGATCACCTACATCATATAACATGGCAGGTAATGATGATAATGATGATTGAGGTAGAATAAGGTAAAACAATTACAGAATGCAGAAGAAACTGTAACAGCTGCAGCAAAAGTGCGGTGGAGAAAGTGCAAAGTAGATTGTTAGGTCAAAAAGTCCATCTAATTGTCCTAGAGAATCATTTAATAGTCATATAATATTGGAACAATTATTTTAAACATAAGTTTGCAGATGCTGGAGATCTAAAGCAACAAACACAAAATGCTGGAGGAACTCAGCAGGTCAGGCAGCAGCTATGGAAATGAATAAACAGGTGAGGCTTTGGGCCGAGACCCTTCATCAGGACTCGAAAAGAATGGGGAAGATGACCTAAAAAGGTGGGGGAAGAGGAAAGAAGCGAGCCAGAAGGTGATAGGTGAAGCCAGGTGGGTGAGAAAGGGCAAGGGGTGAAGAAGATAGAATCTGATAGGAGAGAAGAGTGGACCATAGGAGAAAGGGAAGGAGGAGGGGACTTACGGGAAGCGATAGGCAGGTGAGAAGTAAGAGCCAGAGTAGGGAACAGAAGAGGGGATGGGGAGTGATTTTTTTTTACCGGAAGGAGAAATCGATATTCATGCCATCAGGTTGGAGGCTACACAGTTGGAATGCAAGGTGTTTCTCCTCCAATGTGAGAGTGGCCTCATTTTGCACAAAAGGAGGCCATGGATTGACATGTCGGGACAGGAATGGGAATTGGAATTAAAATATTTGGCCACTGGGAAGTTCTGATTTTGGCAGATAGACCAGTGGTGCTCAACAAAGCTGTCCCCCAATTTACGATGGTTCTCACCAAACTATTGTTCTGTCTAGTCTCATCAATCGGTACCTGGACCATAGCTCTCCACATCCACATACTGATCCAAATTTCCCTTAACTGTTGAAATTATACCCACATCCACCACTCCTCTGGCAGCTCCATACACACTCTTACCACCCTCTGAGTGAAGAAGTTTCCCCTCAGGTTTCCCTTAAATTTCACCCTAAACATATGACCCAGAGCTCTAGTCTCACCCAACGTCAGTGGGAAAAGCCTTTCCGTATTTGGCAGCTTTCAATGAGATCCCCCACCTGTGTATCTATTTGCCATTCCTCGCCCCCTCCCATTTACAGATGCTGTTCAACTATTGAGTCCCTCTGGCAATCTGCGTGTTGCTCCAGAATCCAATATCTGCAGTCACCTATGCCTCCAGTGTCTGCCACTGATGGGGGCACCAATCTAGCGCACAATATTCCATTGTATCTCATGTAATTCTACTATTTGGCCACAAGGTCAACAATAGTTTAGAAGGAATAGAATAGAATAGAATAGAACTTTATTGTCATTGTTCAAGACAAGACAACGAGATTGTGGTGGTACCCCAGTCCATGTAAAGCAGATATTTACAATGCATGTGGCACAGCTAAGTAATTAAAAAGAAAATTCCCATATTTACATGCAACAAGTGACTTCGATAGTCCATAACACTTAAAGGCTATTGGCAATCCGCAGTGTAGCATTATTCAGCTGCACAACAGCCCTGGGGAAGAAGTTGTTTTTCAGTTTTACTGTCTTGTCAAAGATGTTTCTGTGTCTCCTACCAGATGGCAGGAGATTGAACAGACAGTGTCCAAGATGGGATGAGGCTTTAATGATGTTACAAGTACGCTGTAGGCAACGAGACTTGTAGATTGGCTCCAGGTCCGATAGTTGAGTCTCAGTGATGTGCCGAGCCGTCCTAATCACCCACTGGAGAGCTTTGTGATCTGTCTTGCTGCAGCTAGAGTTCCACACCATCATTCCATATGTCAGTATGCTCTCTGTCGCACCTCGATAAAAGTTCAAAGGAAAGATGGATGGAAGGAGGTTGGGACAGCAGATGGGAGAAAGATATATCTTGCAGTTTTGCTGCAGCAGTTAAACCATATGTGAACTCAGAGTTTAATAGAATTGGAATTGGTTTATTAGTGTCATGTACCAAGATACAGGGAAAAGCTTGCTTTGAATGCTGTTTCTACAGATCAAATCATTACACGGTGCATTGAGGTAGAACGAGGTAAAACAATAACAATGCAGAAGAAAGTGCAGTACTTATAGAGCAAATGAAGTGCGGGTAAGCGATAAAGTGCAAGATCATAACTAGGTAGATTGTGAGATCAAGAGACCATATTTTAATCATTTAGTCATCTTATAATGGTAGAACAGAATCAGAATCAGAATCAGGTTTTGTCTCACTGGCATATGTTGTGAAATCAGTTGTTTTGCGGCTGCAGACTATTGCAATACATAATAAAGAAAACTGTAAATCATGGTAAGAAGCCAATCACAAACAAGAGACAATCTGCAGATGCTGGAAATCCGAGCAACACGCACAAAATTCTGGAGGAACTCAGCAGGCCAGGCAGCATCTATAGAAAAGAGTACAGTCGATGTTTTGGACTGAAACCCTTCGGCAGGACTGGAGAAACAAAGCTGAGGAAAGCTATTGTCATGGTCCCGACTGTTAATTCCCCATTTTCTCCTAATTTTCTTTGATGGCGGCACACCTGGTTTTCATCAAGACCTGCAGCCTAAGAACCCCAGCTTTGCACCCACTAGTTGCCAGATCGTTGGTTTTGCCAGTGTGGTAATTAACGTTTCCCGGCTGCTTAGGGTTGTGCGTTCTAAGTTCTACTCTAGTTCCAAGGTTTACCTGTGAAACTCAGTCTCTCCATGTCAAGATAAGTATTCTAAGTTTTACTTCAGCACCGAGGTTTACCTGTGTAACTCCGTCTCTCTGTGCTAAGAAAAGTTTTGTCTGCCATTTTCCCTTCTACGCTCTGTGTCAAGATAAATTTTGCCTGCCTCCTGCTTTCCTGCACTCCCTCCTGTTTGCCGTTCAACGCTCATGCCCACATCTGCATCCTAACTCAATCTCCGGGCCTGTGTCCTGCGTTTGGGTTCGCCTCGTCCACTGCAACATGGCCATCATGGACCCAGCGGACACAAACACCCTTTAACAAGCCCTCGCCAGCCAGGGTACTATACTGGGACAGCACGACCAACTCCTCCGGGAGGTCATGAAGAACCTCCGTTCCCTGTCTGCTCACGTCACGCAGATCGGTAACCAGGTGGACCGTGTCCCCACTCTTTTCACTCAACCCACTCCTGGAACCCAGCCAAGCCAGCACAGACAGTCAGTAGCAGCACCACCCCCCCTATGTGTCAGCAAAACCCCCACCAAGACAGCCTCACATACCTGAACTGGAGCACTACACTGGAGATTTGGGGAAGGGCCGGGCCTTCCTTTTTCAGTGCTCCTTGGTGTTTGAACAGCAGTCGTCCACATACTCCATGGATAAATCAAAGATTGCTTATATCATGGGGTTGTTGCGGGGAAGTGCATTAGCGTGGGCACATCCTTTTGGGATAACCAACCGGATATCTGCTCTTCCTTCGCCACCTTTATCGCGGAAACGAGAAAGATCTTTGACCACCCCATCTGTGGTAAAGACACCGCCAAGCGTCTACTCACTCTCCTCCAGGGCTCACGCTGTGTCGCCGAATATCCCATGGAGTTCTGGACGTTAGCGGCTGACTCAGGGTGGAACGATGAGACACTCCAAGAGGTATTTCGGAACGGTCTCAGCGACATGGTGAAAGACGAGTCGGCGGCAAGAGATGACACCAACAGCCTGGATTCATTGATCTCCCTAGCCACCAGGTTGGACAATCGTCTTCGAGAACGCCATAGAGAAAGAACTGGTCGTCCACCACCTTTGGCCATTCCTCAGCACTCATTACTGCCTCCCGCCAGCCCAAACCTCTATCCTCCTTCTGCACCCCGAGTAGCTCCCAGCCCTGTCATTTCCACCGCCCCAAGAGAGAAACTGCCTTTCTCCCGTTGAACGACTTCGGAGAATGAGAGCAGGTGAGTGTCTATATTGCGGCCAGTCCAGTCACTTCTTTGCCACCTGCCCTCTTCAGCCAAAAAGGGAAGGCTCACCAGTAGCAGGGGGGACCGTGGTGAGCCAGACAACATTCCCTTCCGTGCCCCGACCCCGGATGCAGCTTCGAGCCACTTTGCATTACAACCAACAGTCCTTGCCTCTGTTGGCACTAGTGGACTCCGGCGCAGAGGGAAACTTTCTGGATGAAAACTTAGCCAGAATTCCTCATGAGCCATTGAATACCCCCTGGAAGCCCGGGCACTGGACGATAGACTACTGGCCCGAGTCACACACTGCACAGAACACCTGCCTCTCTTTCTCTCCGGAAACCATCGGGAACAGGTACGATTAAATTTAATTTCCTCTCCTCAAGCCCCTATAGTTCTTGGTTACCCCTGGTTAAGCCGTCGTAACCCCCACATCGACTAGCCCACCGGGAAGACAGTCAGCCGGAGTTTGTTCTGCCATTCCACTTGTCTACAATCAGCCCTTTCCCCAGTGGAGGTCACTGTGACCTCGTCCACCTCTGAACCCCCGACTTATCCAAGGTTCCAGTAGAGTATCACTATCTGGGAAAAGTGTTTAGCAAACAATGGGCTCTTTCCCTGCCTCCACACCGCCCTTCCAATTGCGCAATTGACCTTCTCCCTGGAGCCTCACTACCCACCAGTCGGCTGTACAACCTGTCCCGACCAGAAAGAGAAGCAATGGAGGCTTACCTACATGATTCTCTGGCGGCTGGCATTATCCGACCCTCATCTTCTCCTGTAGGCGCAGGGTTCTTTCTTGTGGAGAAGAAAGACGGCTCACTGCGCCCCTGCGTTGACTACCATGGCCTGAACAGCATCACCATAAAGAATAAGTATCCACTGCCCCTTATCAACTCTGCTTTCGAACCCCTTCCCGGACCCACAATTTTCTCTGAGTTGGACCTGCGGAATGCCTATCACCTGGTCAGGATAAAGGAAGGAGATGCTTTTAACACCCCTCTTGGTCATTTCGAATATCTGGTCATGCCACTCGGTCTCACCAATGCCCCCGCCATCTTCCAAGCCCTGGTAAGCGACGTCCTTAGGGACCTTATTAACGGTTTCATTTTCGTTTATTTGGACGACATCCTAATCTTCTCCCGTAGTCTTCAGGAACACACCCACCATGTCCGTCAGTTTCTTCAGAGACTTTTGGAGAACAAGCTATTCGTTAAGGCTGAGAAGTGTGAGTTCCATGCCCGTCCTGTCAGTTTCCTGGGGTACATCATTCAGAGCGGGCAAGTGAGCGCGGATCCTGAAAAGATCCGGGCGGTGGCAGAATGGCCAAAACCCATGACGCTCAAACAACTCCAGCGATTTCTGGGGTTCACAAACTTCTACTGTCACTTTATCAGGGATCACAGCCGGGTGGCAGTGCCCCTTACTCAGCTCACCTCTCCTGCGACCCTTTTCACTGGACCCCCGAAGCGGACTCAGCCTTCTCGGATCTGAAGAGGCGTTTCACCTCCGCTCCCATCCCGGTCCAACCAGACCCCTCTCGCCAATTCATTGTGGAAGTCGACGCCTTCAACTCTGGGGTGGGAGTGGTCCTCTCCCAATGCTCAGTCCCAGACCAAAAACTCCAACCCCGTGCCTTCTTCTCTTGCCATCTATCCCCCGCCGAACCAGATTACGACATTGGGAACTGGGAGTTGCTGCCCGTCAGACTCGTCTTGGAGAAGTGGAGGCACTGGCTGGAGGGAGCTGAACATCCATTCATCGTCTAGACACACCATAAGAACCTGGCATACATCCAAACCGCTAAACGCCTTAATTCCTGCCAAGCCCGTTAGGCATTATTTTTTGGCCATTTCAAATTCACCCTCACTTATTGTCCTGGTTCCAAGAACGGGATGCCCGATGCTCTCTCTCATCAATACGTCTCCGAGGAGGACCTTCCCAACCCTGATACCATCCGTCCACATCCTGTGTAGTGGCTGCCCTCACCTGGGAGATCGAATCCATAGTCAAAGAGGCCCAACAGACCCAACCTGACCCAGGCAATGGACCCCCCAGTCGCCTCTTCGCGCCTGACTCTGTTCGATCTCAGGTTCTCCAGTGGGGGCACACTTCCTGGTTCGCCTCTGGGGTGGGAGTGGTCTTCTCCCAATGCTCAGTCCCAGACCAAAAACTCCAACCCTGCGCCTTCTTCTCTCGCCATCTATCCCCCGCCGAACCAAAGCCATTCACTTCATAGCCTTTCCCAAACTCCCTACAGCCCGTGAAACAGCCGACCTCTTTGTCCATCACGTACTCTGCCTTCATGGAATTCCCTCTGACATTGTTTCTGACCGGGGCCCCCAATTCATCTCTCAAATCCGGAGATCCCTCTGTCAAGCCCTTGGAGCCTCAGTAAGTCTGTCTTCCGGTTTCCATCCACAGACTAACGGTCAAACAGAAGGGGAAAACCATGATTTGGAAGCAGCACAACCCGACATCCTGGAGCACCCATCTCACTTGGGTGGAGTACGCCCACAACTCCCTGGTATGCACCGCCACTGGAATGTCTCCCTTCGAATGCTCCCTTGGTTATCAACCTCCTGTTTCCTGCCCATGAAGACGACGTTGCTGTGCCTTCAGTTCAGGCCCATCTCCACCGGTGCCGCAAGGTCTGGAAGGATGCACGCGCAGCCCTGCTCCGCTCAGCTAACTGCAACCAGAGGATTGCCGATCGCCATCGAATTCCTGCGCCCAACCATCGGGCTGGTTAGAAGGTTTGGTTCTCTTCAAAAGACATCTCTCTCAAGAATGAACTGAAGAAACTCGCCCCTCGTTACCTCGGGTCATTCGAAATCGGGAGCCTCGTCAACCCCTTGGTGGTCAAACTCAAACTGTCCAGATCCATGCACATTCATCCCACATTCCACATCTCTCAACTGAAACCGTGTCTGTCAGCCCTTTGTGCCCTCCTGCTGAACCTCCTCCACCTGCCAGGTCATCGACGATCACTCAGCGTACACCATCTGACGAATACTGGATGTGTGCCGACGAGGCGGGGTCTCCAGTACCTGGTCGATTGGGAGGGATACGGCCCTGAGGAGCGCACCTGGATTCCCCATTCCTTCATCTTGGACCCCTCCCTCATCCGAGATTTCCATTGAGACAATCTGGACAAACCTATTGGTTCGCCTGGAGGCTCCCAATGAGGTGGGGTGGTACTGTCATGGTCCCAACTGTTAATTCCCCATTTTATCCTAATTCCCTTTGATTGTGTTATGGTTCCAACATTAATTCCCCATTTTCTCCTAATTTCCTTTGATGGCGGCACACCTGGTTTTCATCAAGACCTGCAGCCTAAAAACCCCAGCTTTGCACCCACTAGTTGCCAGATCGTTGGTTTTGCCAGTGTGGTAATTAACGTTTCCCAGCTGCTTAGGATTGTGTGTTCTAAGTTTTGCTTCAGTACCGAGATTTACCTGTGAACTCTGTCTCTCCATGTCAAGATAAGTACTCTAAGTTTTACTTCAGCACCAAGGTTTGCCTGTGTAACTCCGTCTCTCTGTGCTAAGATAAGTTTTGTCTGCCATTTTCCCTTCTACGCTCCATGTCATGATAAGTTCTGCCTGCCTCCTGCTTTCCTGCACTCCCTCCTGTTTGCCGTTCAATGCTCATGCCCACGTCTGCACCCTAACTCAATCTCCGTGCCTGTGTCCTGCATTCGGGTTCACCTCATCCGTTGCAACAGCTATAGTAAGAAGCATACATTAAAAAGTTAAATTAAATAAGAAGTGCAAAAACAGAGAAAGCAAGTAGTGAGGTAGTGTCCATGGGTTCAATGTCTGTTCAGAAATCAGGAAGAAGCTGTTCCTGAATCATTGAGTGTGGGTATTCAGGCTCCTGTACCTCCTTCCTGATGGAAGCAATGGGAAGGTGGCATGTCCTGGGTGATGGGGTCCTTAATGATGGATGTCGCCTTTTTGAAGCTGTCCTTAAACCTGGCAGTGTGCACTTTCATGCTTTTTGAATCTTCTACCTGATGGAAGAGTGGAGAAGAGTAAATGTCCAGGGTGGGTGAGGGCTTTGATTATGCTGTCAGCCTTGCTTGGGCAGCAAGATGTGTAGACAGTGTCCATGGAGGATGCTTTCATGCAACCGTATCAGACCTGATAGATCCTTCAGACCATAAGATATAGGAGCAGAATTATGACATTTGGCCCATCAAGTCTGCTCTGCCATTCCATCATGGCTGATTGATCTGCCGCTAAGCCCCAATCTCCTGACCTCTCTCTCCTGACTTCCCTCATTAACAAGGCATTTTCACCCACAGAACTGCAATGCATTGGAATGTATTTTGTTCACACCATTCTCTGGAAACTCTAGAGAGTGATATGTGTGAAAATCTCAGGAGATCAGCAGTTTCTGAGATACTCAAACCACCCCATCTGCCACAGGCAATCATTCCATGTCAAAGTCACTTAGATCACATTTCTTCCCCATTCTGATGTTTGGTCTGAACAACAACTGAAGCTCTTGATCATGTCCGCATGCTTTTATGCATTGAGTTGCTGCCAGATGATTAGATGTATCAGATGTACAGGTGTACCTATAAAGTGGAAACAGAGTGCATGTAAAGCAGAAGTCAATAGATTTTAGAATTTTACCGAAATTAAGTGAAATGGGATGAATGCAGTGATATAAAGGTTCAGTCAAAATCTTATTGACTGACAGAACAGGTACAATGGGCCGAATAGCCAACTCCTGCTTCTACCTCTTGCGATTTGCTGGAAGTTGCATAGTCCCAAAGAAAAAGTGAAATGACGAAGCCCACATAAACCTTTATTAGAAATAATTTAATTTTCAGCATGAAATAACTGTTCTTTCTCATTGTATTTTTTACATCAGCCTCTCCACACATAACAGTGCTGTGCACTCTCTTCGTAAAATCAATTAGCAGATTTTTTAAATAATCAACTACATCTGTGCCTTTTTTCCACAGTGTTCATCTTTCATACTTTTATGCAGTTTTTAATTAGAAGCAATTTCCTAAGTGGCCCTTCATTCAAAGGTTCCCACAATAAAAGAATGGAGCATTGGTACTGAAATTTTTGTTACAATTGATCAACATTTCATGATAAGTGGCTGAATGCGAGCTTGGATATGAATCGTTCTTTACATGTTTCAAAGCACTTGACAGCTTATTCACCCATGTTGCCTTCCTGGCCTTGATAACTCCTTTCAATGGGCCTGAAAGAAATCAGCACCAACTTCTTCACACATCCACCTAGAGTAACTTTTTCCAAGAGCATGTCTCTGAGAAATCAGGCTTTGTGGTGAAAATCTTAAACTACTGCCTTTTGGTTCTCAAGTATAACCATATAACCATATAACTATATAACAATTACAACACGGAAACAGGCCATCTCGGCCCTTCTAGTCCATGCCGAACTCTTACTCTCACCTAGTCCCACCGATCTGCACTCAGCCCATAACCCTCCATTCCTTTCTTGTCCATATAGCTGTCCAATTTAACTTTAAATGACAACATCAAACCTGCCTCAACCACTTCTGCTGGAAGCTCGTTCCACACAGCTACACATTCCTTGAGTAAAGAAGTTCCCCCTCATGTTACCCCTAAACTTTTGCCCTTTAAATCTCAACTCATGTCCTCTTGTTTGAATCTCTCCCGCTCTCAATGGAAAAAGCCTATCCACATCAACTCTATCAATTCCCCTCATAATTTTAAATACCTCTATCAGGTCCATCCCCCCTCAACCTTCTACGCTCCAAAGAACAAAGACACAATTTGTTCAACCTTTCTCTGTAACTTAGGTGCTGGAATCCAGGTAACATTCTAGTAAATCTTCTCTGTACTCTCCCAATTTTGTTGACATTTTTCCTATAATTCAGTGACCAGAACTGTACACAATACTCCAAATCTGGCCTTACCAATGCCTTGTACAATTTCAACATTACATCCTAACCCCTATACTCAATGCTCTGATTTATGAAGGCCAGCATACCAAAAGCTTTCTTCACCACCCTATCCACATGAGAATCCACCTTCAGGGAACTATGCACCATTATTCCTAGATCCCTCTGTTCTACTGCATTCTTCAATGCCCTACCATTTACCATGTATGTCCTATTTTGATTAGTCCTACCAAAATGTAGCACCTCACACTTATCAGCATTAAACTCCATCTGCCATCTTTCAGCCCACTCTTCTAAATGGCCTAAATCTCTCTGCAAGCTTTGAAAACCTACTTCATTATCCACAACTCCACCTATCTTAGTATCATCTGCATACTTACTAATCCAATTTACCACCCCATCATCCAGATCATTAATGTATATGACAAACAACACTGGACCCAGTACAGATCCCTGAGGCACACCACTAGTCACCAGCCTCCAATCTGACACACAGTTATCCACCACTACTCTCTGGCATCTCCCATCCAGCCACTGCTGAATCCATTTTACTACTTCAATATTAATACCTAACGATTGAACCTTCCTAAGTAACCTTCCGCATAGAACCTTGTCAAAGGCTTTACTGAAGTCCATATAAACACCATCCACCACTTTACCCTCATCAACTTTCCTAGTAACTTCTTCAAAAAAATTCAATAAGATTTGTCAAACATGACCCTCCACGCACAAATCCATGTTGACTGTTCCTAACCAGACCCTGTCTATCCATATAATTATATATACCATCTCTAAGAATACTTTCCATCAATTTACCCACCACTGACGTCAAACTCACAGGCCGATAATTGGTAGGTTTACTCTTAGAACCCTTTTTAAACAATGGAACAACATGATCAATACGCCAATCCTCCGTCTCCATCCCCGTTTCTAATGACATTTAAGATATTTCTGTCAGAGCCCCTGCTATTTCCACACTAACTTCCCTCAAGGTCTGAGGGAATATCCTGTCAGGACCCAGAGACCTATCCACTTTTATATTCCTTAAGAGCGCCAGTACTTCCTCTTCATTAGTCATCATAGTTTCCATTACTACCCTACTTGTTTCCCTTACCTTACACAATTCAATATCTTTCTCCTTAATAAATACCAAAGAAAAGAAATTGTTTAAAATCTCCCCCAACTCTTTTGGCTCCGCACATAGCCGTCCACTCTGATTCTCTACGGGACCAATTTTATCCCTTACTATCCTTTTCATATTAATATAACTGTCGAAACCCTTTGGATTTATTTTCACCTTACTTGCCAAAGCAACCTCATATCTTTTAGCTTTTCTAATTTCTTTCTTCAGATTCTTTTTACATTCTTTATATTCCTCGAGCACCTCATTTACTCCAAGCTGCCTATATCTATTGTAGATCTCTTTCTTTTTCCGAACCAAGTTTCCATTATCCCTTGAAAACCATGGCTCTCTCAAACTTTTAACCTTTCCTTTCAACCTAACAAGAGCATAAAGATTCTGTACCTTCAAAATTTCACCTTTAAATGACCTCCATTTCTCTATTACATCCTTCCCATAAAACAAATTGTCCCAATCCACCCCTTCTAAATCCTTTCACATCTCCTCAAAGTTAGCCTTTCTCCAATCAAAAATCTCAACCCTGGGTCCAGTCCTATCCTTCTCTATAATTATATTGAAACTAATGGCATTGCGATCACTGGAGCCGAAGTGCTCCCCAACACATTCCTCCATCACCTGCCCTGTCTCATTCCCTAACGGGAGATCCAACACTGCCCCTTCTCTAGTTGGTACCTCTATGTATTGCTGCAAAAAAACTATCCTGCACACATTTTACAAACTCCAAACCATGCATTCCTTTTACAGAATGGGTTTCCCAGTCTATGTGTGGAAAATTAAAACCTCCCACAATCACAACCTTGTGCTTACTACAAATATCTGCTATCTCCTTACAAATTTGCTCCTCCAATTCTCGCTCCCCATATGCGTTACTACACCTTTCCCATTCCTCAATCCCACCCAAATATCCTCCCTTGATGAGTCCTCTAATCTATCCTGCCAAAGCACCGCTGTACAAGCAATGCAACCCCTCCCCCTCTTGCCCCTCCAATTCTATCACACCTGAAGCAACAAAATCCAGGAATATTTAGTTGCCAATCACACCCCTCCTGCAACCATGTTTCACTAATAGCTACAACATCATATTTCCAGGTATCAATCCATGCTCTAAACTCACCCACCTTTCTTACAATGCTCCTAGCATTAAAATAGATGCATTTAAGAAACTCTCCACCTCTTATTCTCTGTTTATCCCAAATGGTGCAAACAACTTTGTTATCTTTTTCTTCCTTGTCCCGTACATCTTTGGTCTGAGTGCTCCTGATCTCTGTCCCCTGTCTATCCTCCCTCACACACTGTCTACTAGCTTTCTCTATTTGTGAACTAACCACCTCTCTCCTACTCTCTTCAATTTGATTCCCACCCCCCAACCATTCTAGCTTAAAGTCTCCCCAGTAGACTTCACAAATCTCCCGGCCAGGATATTGGTCCCCTTAGGATTCAAGTGCAACCCATCCTTTTCGTACAGGTCACATCTGCACCAAAAAAGGTCCCAACGATCCAGAAACTTGAATCCCTGCCCCCTGCTCCAATCCCTCAGCCACACATTTATCTTCCACCTCATTCCATTCCTACTCTCACTGTCGCGTGGCACAGGCAGTAATCCCGAGATTACTACCTTTGCGGTCCTTCCTCTCAACTCCCTTCCTAACTCCCTATATTCTCCTTTCAGGATCTCTTCCCTTTTCCTACCTATGTCATTGGTACCTATATGTACCACGACGTCTGGCTCCTCACCCTTCCACTTCAGGATATCTTGGACGTGATCAGAAATGTCCCGGACCCTGGCACCAAGGAGGCAAACTACCATCGGGGTCTCCTGACTGCATCCACAGAATCGCCTATCTGACCCCCTTACTATCGAGTCCCCTAGTACAACTGCCCTCCTCTTCCTTTCCCTACCCTTCTGAGCTACAGGGCCGGACTCTGTGCCGGAGGCACGGCCACTGCCGCTTCCCCCAGGTAAGTTGTTCCCTCCAACAGTACTCAAACAGGAGTACCTATTGTTAAGGGGCACAGCCACCGGGGTACTCTCTATTACCTGACTCGTCCCCTTCCCCCTCCTAACTGTGACCCACTGGTCTGCCTCCCGTGGCCCCGGTGTGACCACTTGCCTGTAACTCATCTCTATCAACTTCTCACTCTCCCTGACCAGACAAGGGTCATCGAGCTGCAGCTCCCGTTTCCTAGCATGGTCCCTTAGGAGCTGCAGCTCAGCGCACCTGGCGCAGATGTGGATGTCTGGGAGGCTGGGAGACTCCAGAACCTTCCACATCCGACACGGAGAACAACAAGCTGCCATCACACTCATACTTCCCCCTTTCCTCAAATAACAGGAAAAATTGAAAACCAAACCTACTTTGCCTCGCTTGTTTCCACCTAAGCCCATTGAGCCAAAGCCCTTAAGCCTTCACTCTGCTCCCAGCTTACTCTGCTGCCCGCTGTATAAGGCTGTGTTCCTTTTAAATCTTCCACACTTCACTGCCCGACGTCTCACGCTTGCGCGGTCCCGCCTCTCTTAACTCCGATGATAAGAAGAAAAAATTAAAATGGCTCCCGCCACACTCCCGCTCCGAGTCTCAGACTTCCTTCTCCGAATTATACCCGAATCAGGATTTCTGACCTTTTAAATCTTCCACACTTCACTGCCCAATGTCACATGCCTGCGCAGTCCCGCCTCTCTTAACTCCGATGATAACACATACAAAATGCTGGAGGAATTCAGCAAAGGTCCAAAAGTTTCAAAGTACGTTTATTATCAAAGTATGAAAGTTATCAAAGTTATCATTGTACAACCTTGAGATTCGTCTCCTAATAAAGAAACCGGAAAAAAAAACATAAATAAGACCTTCAAACACCCAATGTGCAGGAAGAGAGAACAAAAAACAAATAATGTAAAGAATAAACGCAAGCAAATAGCATTCTGAACTGAAGTCCACAGAGATTTCAGCGCAGAGCTCAGCAGCAATCTGAATCAGCCATCCCTCACCTTGGGTCCAGACATCCTGACCTTTTCAATCAGCCCGGCACCTAAATTGTAGTACAACCATCAAGTTCAGTTGCTTTGAGATACTCTTGCACCAGGATCCTACTGCCTTGATCTGGCCTGTACCAGACCTTTCCAATTTGGCCTGGCAGTACAAATGATTGAACCTCGTGTCTTCTTTGCTCTCGGGAACAGGCTCACTGCCTTGGCTCACCTCGGCTCTGCCACATCGAATTGCCTCCTAGTCCAAAGGGAAGTTGCAGATTATTGGTTACAATGATCACTTGCCAGAATAAGAGTGATTAACAAAGTATTTAGTTGTTTTCTTTGTTTTGTTGGCCACCAGCCAGAAGTTGCTGAGATTCACCAGTACCATCTGAAACGAGAAGACTGGATAGACAGCACCTATGGAGAGGAATAAAGAATCGACGTTTTCTACAAAAGGTAGTGGATTCGGCGCACATCCCGGGTAAAGCCCTCCCAACCAGTGAACACATCTATATGAAATGCTGTCACAGGAATGCAACATTTATCACTACCCAGGACATGCTGTCTTCTTGCTGCTGCTGTCAGGTAAAAGGTACAGGAGTCTCAGGGCTCACACCAACTGGTTCAAGAATAGTTACTAC
The DNA here is from genome assembly GCF_963921235.1 of Mobula hypostoma. Lineage (NCBI taxonomy): Eukaryota > Metazoa > Chordata > Chondrichthyes > Myliobatiformes > Myliobatidae > Mobula > Mobula hypostoma. Next base: position 10,253,889 of record NC_086108.1, on the reverse strand, counting down.
ACCACAACCATCAGGCTCTTGAACAAAAGGGAATAACTGCAATCAACTTCAATTGCCCTATCATTAAAATCAACACACTTTCAAGGACTATTTATCTCATTATCTCATGTTGTCGCTACTAATTGCTATTTATTTGTATTTGCAGTTGAAATTTGTGGTCTTCTGCACTCTGGTTGATCTTTCATTAATCCTGTTATAGCTATTATTCTATAGATTTGCCGAGTATGCCCACAGGAAAATGAAACTCAGCATTGTAAATGGTGACATATATGGACTTGGACAATAAAAATTACTTTGAACTTTGAATATTTCGGGTCAAGACCCTTCACCAGGACTGGAAAGGAAGGGGTAAGAAGGCAAAATAACAAGGTGAGGGGCAAAGGAAGGAGTACAAGCTAGAAGATGGTTGGTGAGACCAGGCATGGTGAAAGGTGAATGGGTGGGTGGGGGAGGCTGGGAGGTGGATAGGTGGAAAAGGTAAAGGGCTGAAGAAGAAACAATCTGTTAGGACAGGGGAGTAGACTACGAGAGAAAGGGAAGGAGGAGTGAAACCAGGGGGGAGGTGAAGGGAAGGGATGAAAGGAGAGCCAGAATGGGAATAGAAAAGGAAATGAGGGGAGGGGGAGAAGTTTAGAGAGATCGATGTTCATGGCGCTCGACTAGAGGCTACCCAGAAAAAATATGAGGTGTTCCTCCTCCAACCTGCCAGTGGCCTCATCATGATCTTTAAGTTCCAATCATTCACGGAATGTTAAGCCTAAATTTTGATTTTATTATCTACAATTATAATTCATCATTGCAAGATCAATTCCCAAAAAAAACCTTATGTATGAGGTGCATTTGATGGCTCTGGTCAAACGCTCGATTAAAGATTTAAAAAATGAGGGTGGATTTCATTGAAACCTATCAAATATTGAAAAGCCTCGACAGGGTGGACATGTAGGAGACGCTTTCTATAGTGGGAGAGTCTATGAGCAGATTGCAAAAACTCAGAAAAGAAGGACGTCCCTTTAGATTAGAGATGAGGAGAAATTTCTTTAGCCAGATTATGGCAAATCTGTGCAATTCATTGTCACAGTTGGCTGTGGAGGCCAAGTCTTTAGTTATTTTTATTTTATTTTATTTTTTTTTACTTTTAATGTAAGATTTATCCAAGCATTATTAAATTTTTCCAACTGGGCCATCAATCCTTTGTCAGCTATTGAGGCCTGAAGAGGAAAACTGTCAACTAATCCAAATTCTATTTCCTTCCATCTAGCCTTATATTCCCTATTACACCAATATAACAGAGGGGTTATCTGTGAGGCATAAAAATAATTTCTCAGGCAAGGAAGAACCATACCTCCTCTTTCCTTCCCTAACTGTAAGGTGTTATATCGAATTCTAGGTTTCCTTCCTTGCCAAATGAAGCGGGAAATCCATTTGTCCCATTCCCTGAATTGATTATCATCCACCTCCACTGGTAAAGTACGGAAAAGATATAATAACTGAGGAAGAATATTCATTTTTATAGTATTTATCCTTGAATTTAAACTTAAAAAGGGGATAAGATTCCATCTATGCATATCTGCTTTTATCTCTGAGATTAATGGCCCATAATTTACCTGTGACAGTGTTGAAAGATCCTTCGGCAGGGTTATTCCTAAATATTTTAATGATTTAGCTTCCCACTTAAGATCGTATGTATCCTGCAATTTTTTGGATGGTGTATAATTTAGGGACATAACCTGAGTTTTCTTTACATTTATTTTATAACCTGATATTTTCCCAAAGTCATCCAACAGTGTAAACAATCCTATAAATGATTTTTCTGGTTCACTCAGATAGACCAAAACATCATCTGCGAATAACGCCACTTTCTGTTCAATCCCTGCCACCTTGATACCTTTTACGATTTCGCTCTGTCTTATTAGTTGGGCAAGTGGTTCAATATATAGCGCAAAAAGGAGAGGAGAAATTGGGCATCCCTGTCTAGTGCCTCTCTCTAAAATGAAGGAGTCAGAGAGGTCCCCATTTATCTTAATTCGGGCTGTAGGGCTGTCATATAGAGTCTGGATTACTTTAATAAACCTTTCTTGAAAGCCGAATCTTCCTAACACTCTGTATAGGAATGCCCAACTAACCGAATAGGCAGAGGTTGATAGAATCTTGATTTGTCAGGGCATGAAAGCAAACAGGGAGAAGACAGGAGACTGAGGTTGAAAGGGGATCAGCCATAATGAACAGACCCGATGGGCCAAATGGCCTGTTTCTGCTCATATACGTTATGGTCTTAAAAGCAAAGGCAGAAACATGGGCAATAAGAGTCTCAAGGGAGGAGAAGATGGTGGCGCAACGCAGCACGTGCGGCCGTTCCAAATTGCTATCGATATGTGTTAACTAGGGGGCCGTGCACAATCCTGATTTGTTGGAGACAGCCGTGTGAAGCACGGAGGAACATCTGGAGTAACTTCTGAAATGCCTGCTTCGCTGCCGCTGCTACTGTGCGATCGAGAATCTCCGGAGACGAAGGCCCCAAATCCTCGGCTTTGCGTATCGCCTGTTGCCGGGCCCGGGGTCGAAGTGCTCGGCAGAGTTGGTGCTCAGTGTCAAAGAGGTGGGTCGGAGGCTCGGAATTTTTTGGACGGACTCGGAGTCGGACTGTGGTCGGATGCTTCCAGGATGCTGCACCAACAAGTTGGCGGCGCTGGAGGTTTACTGTCTGCGTGAGATAATGGGACTTCCAAGAGATTTTGAGACTTTTACTGTGCCATGGTCTGTTCTTATCAAATTACGGTATTGCTTTGCACTGTTGTTAATATATGTTATAATTATGTGGTTTTTGTAAGTTTTTAAGTCAGTTTGTCATGTGTTTTCATGTTATCGTTCTGGAAAAACATTTTATCATTTTTTAATGCATGCATTGCTAAGTGACAATAAAAAGGAACTGCGTGTCCTCATAATCATAACAATCCTTCAGTATTCCAGACATGCTTCTCTCTTCTCTCTCCGCATATGCTGTCCGATGTTTCTGGCATCTTTTGCTTAAATGCATTGCGTTACAGTGTCACAGAATCATAGAAAAGTCCATCTAGTTCATGCCAAACCATTTAAACTGCCAACTGCCACCGACCTGCACCAGGACCATAGCCTTCCATACCCCTCCATTATTTTGTGTTGGAACCTGATACAGGGTTTTGATCTGTAAAAATAAGACCATAAGAGATAGGAGCAGAACTAGGCCATTCAGCCCATTGAGTCTGCTCTGGCATTTCATCATGGCTGATCCAATTCCCTCTCAACTCCATTCTCCAGCCTTCTACCCGTAACCTTGACTAATCAATAATCTGTCAATCTCTGCTTTGAATATACCCTATGATGTCGCTCTATCCTGAGCCTGTATCCTCAGGTTCTAGACTCATCCACCATAGGAAGCATCCTCTCCACATCCACTCTATTGAGACCTTTCACCATTTGATGAGTTTCAATGAGATCCCCACTCGTTCTCCTGAATTCTAGTCAGTAAAACCTAGAATTGTCCATCACTCCTCATACAATAAGGAGGGATCTGGGACATTGAACACTATATCACTGTTTTTCTTTTTCCTCTCATTTTGCACTAATTTAATTTAACTTTAAAAATATATGTTTCTTACTGCAACTTAGTTTTTATTATTATGTATTTCATTGTACTGCAGCTGCATAACAGCAAATTTCACAACATATGCCAGTGATATTAAACCTGATTCTGATTCTCATTAAGCCTTCCATTTCCAGAATCATCCTTGTGAAACTCCTTTGAACCTTCTCCAACGTCAGCACATCCTTTCTGAAATAAGGGGCCCAAAACTGCTCTCAATACCCCAAGCGAGGCCTCAACAATGCTTTATAAAGCCTCAGCATTACAGCCTCACTTCTATATTCTAGTCCTCTTGAAATGAACGCTAACTTCGTATTTGTCTTCCTCAACAATTCCTTCCACCCACCCACACACACACATACACACACACAGACATTACTTGGCCCACCTGATTTCCTCAAGCAGACTGTTTTTAACTCATTTTCATATGGTCACTTTGTTATGTCATAACGGGTTGCCATGGTAGCGATTAGCACAATGTTCTGGCAACTCAGGCCATCGGAGTTCAGAGTTCAGGTCCGGTGTCCTCTGTGAGGAGTTATACGTTCTCCTGTGACAGTGTGGGTTTTCTCTAGATGCTCTAGTTCCCTCCCACGGTCCAAAGATTTACTTCTCTACTTACTGGGATAGAGAGCAGAATAGGCCGTTCCACCCAGCAACCCGTTGATTTAATCCTAGCCTAATCATGGGGCAATTTACAATGAGCAATTAACCTTACCACCTGGTCGGGTCGGTCTTTGGACTGTGGGAGGAAACCGGACCACCCGGAGGAAACCCACGTGGTCGCAGAACTCCTTACGGGCAGCAGTGGGAATTGAACTCAGTTCGCCTGTACTGTAGAGCGTTGTGCTAACCATCACACTACCCTGCCGCACTAAGACGTACAGGTTAGGTAGGTTAACTGATTGTTGAGAATTGCCCTGTGTTTAGGCTAAGTTTAAATAGGTGGGATACTTGGTGCCCGCGCCAGGCCTCATAGAAACATAGAAAACCTACAGCACAATACAGGCCCTTCGGTCCACAAAGTTGTCCCCACCTTACAAATTACTAGGCTTACCTATAGCCCTCTATTTTGCTAAGCTCCATGTACCTATCCAAAAGTCTCTTAGAAGACCCTATTGTATCCGCCTCCACCACCGTTGCCGGCAGCCCATTCCACGCATTCACCACTCTCTGAGTAAAAAACTTACCCCTGACATCTTCTCTGTACCTACTCCCAGCACCTTAAACCTGTGTCCTTTTGTGGCAGCCATTTCAACCCTGGGAAAAAGCCTCTGACTATCCACACGATCAATGCCTCTCATCATCTTATACACCTCTATCAGGTCACCTCTCATCCTCTGTTGCCAAGTTCACTCAACCTATTCTCATAAGGCATGCTCCCCGATCCAGGCAACATTCTTGAAAATCTCCTCTGCACCCTTTCTATGGTTTTCACATCCTTCCTGTAGTGAGGCGACCAGAACTGAGCACAGTACTCCAAGTGGGGTCTGACCAGGGTCCTATATAGCTGCAACATTACCTCTCAGTTCCTAAATTCAATTCCACGATTGATGAAGGCCAATACACCGTACACCTTCTCAACCACAGAGTCAACCAGTGCAGCTGCTTTGAGTGTCCTATGGACTCAGACCCCAAGATCCCTCTGATCCTCCACACTGCCAAGAGTCTTACCATTAATACTATATTCTGCCATCATATTTGACCTCCCAAAATGAACCACTTCACACTTATCTGGGTTGAACTCCATCTGCCACTTCTCAGCCCAGTTTTGCATCCTGTCAATGTCCCGCTGTAACCTCTGACAGCCCTCCACACTATCCACAACACCCCCAACCTTTGTGTCATCAGCAAACTTCCTCCACTTCCTCATCCAGGTCATTTATAAAAATCACGAAGAGTAAGGGTCCCAGAACAGATCCCTGAGCCACACCACTGGTCACTGACCTCCATGCAGAATATGACCCATCTACAACCACTCTTTTGCCTTCTGTGGGCAGGCCAGTTCTGGATCCACAAAGCAATGTGCCCTTGGATCCCATCCCTCCTTACTTTCTCAATATGCCTTGCATGGGGTACCTTATCAAATGCCTTGCTGAAATCCATATACACTACATCTACGGCTCTTCCTTCATCAATGTGTTTAGTTACATCCTCAAGAAATTCAATCAGACTCGTAAGGCACAACCTGCCCTTGACAAAGCCATGCTGACTACTCCTAATCATATTATACCTCTCCAAATATTCAGAAATCCTGCCTCTCAGGATCTTCTCCAACAACTTACCAACCACTGAGGTAAGACTCATTGGTCTGTAATTTCCTGGGCTATCTCTACTCTCTTTCTTGAATAAAGGAACAACATCCGCAGCCCTCCAATCCTTTGGAACCTCTCCTGCCCCATTGATGATGCAAAGATCATCGCCAGAGGCTCAGCAATCTCCTTCCTCACCTCCCACGGTGGCCTGGGGTACATCTCATCCGGTCCCGGCAACTTATCCAACTTGATGCTTTCCAAAAGCTCCAGCACATCCTCTTTCTTAATATCTACATGCTCAAGCTTTTCAGTCCGCTGCAAGTCATCGCTACAATCACCAAGATCCTTTTCCATAGTGAATACTGAAGTAAAATATTCATTAAGTACCTCTGCTATTTCCTCCGGTTCCATACATACTTTCCCACTGTCACACTTCTTTCACGTCTAATCCTTTTGCTCTTCACATACTTGTGGAATGCCTTGGGGTTTTCCTTAATCCTGTCCGCCAAGGCCTTCTCATGGCCCCTTCTGGCTCTCCTAATTTCCTTCTTAAACTCCTTCCTATTAGCCTTATAATCTTCTGGATCTCTAACATTACCTAGCTCTCTGAACCTTCTGTAAGCTTTTCTTTTCTTCTTGACTAGATCTATTACAGCCTTTGTACACCACGGTTCCTGTACCCTACCATAACTTCCCTGTCTCATTGGAACGTACCTCTGCAGAACTCCACACAAATGTCCCCTGAACATTTGCCACATTTCTTCCGTACTTTTCCCTGAGAACATCTGTTTCCAATTTAAGCCTCCAATTTCTGGTCTGATAGCCTCGTAATTCCCCTTTCGTTGGGCTGGAAGGGACTGTCCAATGCTACATCTCTAAATAAAATAAAAATTAACATATCCCGAGTCCTGATGAAGGGTCTCAGCTCAAAACATTGACTGTTTATTTATTTCCATGGATGTTGCCTGACCTTCAGTATTTTGTGTGTTGCTTTGGAATTCCAGCATCCGCAAAATGTCTTGTATTTGTAGTGGCTTTCTGACATCAGCTCTGGCCAGTGAGGTAGAGTTTTCGGTGCAGGAATTAGCGCAAACACACAGCTGTGAAGTGACATCAAAGAGTCATTTGAACTCAATTGAGAATGACAACATCATGTCTTGTCTTGCGGCACAGACACAAGTTGTACACGCAGAGCTTCACTGAGATCAGGAGAGATGAGACCAGCTCCTGCAGATATGAACACTCAGAGGGGCTTTTCAGAATTGTTTAAACAAACGATGTAGAGAAGATGAATCTGGAGCGGTCCCAGATGAACCACGAGAGCAGTGTGACAGAATATAGATTCAAAACCAAAACAGCAAAGGAGGTGGAGAAAATAAATTAGCTGAGGTGTGTAAAGCAATTCAAACTAAGACGTGAAATATTCCCCTCAGCAGGGCGGCCAGCAAGTCAAGCAGGTATCCAAGTTAATTGTTAGAAGTACATGGTTGGAGATGAGGAGGGTGAAGGGATCTGAAACTCAGCCCCTGAGAGGGGTGCTGGATGCTGATAGTCCACACCACCAGGCGCAGGAACAGATCCTTCCCCCACCATCAAGCCAACAGTCATCGAGACCATGACTGGTCCACCTCAGCAGCATTCTCCTGGACTATCCCTCAGCGAGCAGAGTAAAATTCAGCACCTGAGATTAATGCTGAGAGGACGTTTCCCCTTTTGCAGGTATCAGGGAGTGGGACTGTGTTTGTAGAATGCAGCCTTTCTTCCTTGGAGCAACGGAGGATGAGAGGTGACCTGATAGAGGTGTATAAGATGATGAGAGGCATTGATCGTGTGGATAGTCAGAGGCTTTTTCCCAGGGCTAAAATGACTGACATGAGAGGGCATAGTTTTAAGGTGCTTGGAAGTAAGTACAGAGGAGATGTCAGGGGTAAGTTTTTTATGCAGAGAGTGGTGAGTGCATGGAATGGGCTGCTGGTGATGGAAGTGGAGGCAGATACGATAGGGTCTTTTAAAAGACTCCTGGGCAGGTACATGGAGCTCAGAAAAATAGAGCGCTATGGGTAAGCCTAGGTAATTTCTAAGGTAAGGACATGTTCAGCACAGTTTTGTGGGCCAAAGGGGCTGTATTGTGCTGTAGGTTTTCTATGTTTCTAATAATGGAGTTTCTTCTCTCAGGGGACAGTTGATCTCTGGAGCTGTGGAGGTGGGATCATTTGATGCATTCACATCTGAAAGAAAACGAGCTTTGATCTATGGTTGGGTCAAGGAGTCATGGAGAAGAGACAGGATTGTCAAACTGAGCAAAGTTCAAACCAGGCACAATCTTACTGAGTGATGGAGTGCTGGAGCAGCCTCAAGGGAGCTAAGGACCCTAAGGTTATTACATCTTTGCCTTTATATTCTAGTCCTCTCGAAATGAATGCTAACATTGCATTTGCCTTCCTCACCACTGCTCAACCTGCAAATTAAGACCATTAGTGTTACATGTTTTGAGATCCAGTGAAAAACTTCTCTTGCATACTGTTCATACAGATCAAATCATTACACAGTGCACTGAGGTAGAACAAGGTAAAAAGCAATAATAATACAGAATAAAGTGTAATAGCGACAGAGAACGTGCAGTGCAGGTAAGCGATGATGTGCAAGATCATAATGAGTAGATTGTGAGGCCAAGAGACCATTTTATCATATGAGAGATTCATTCAAGATTTCATTAACAGTGGGATAGGGGCTGTCTTTGATCCTGGTGGGACATGATTTCAGGCGTTTGTATCTTCCTCTCTGTGGGAGAGAGGAGAAGAGAGAATGACCAGGGTGAATTGGGTCTTTGATTGTGCCTTTAAAAGTCAAGTTCAAAGTAAATTGTAATTTTTAAAGTACATATACATATATCACCACATTCAATGCTGAGGTTCATTTTCCTGCGCGTATACCCTGCAAAGCTATAGAATACTAACTATAACAGGGATCAGTGAAAGACCACCCAGCTAGGATGTTCAACCCTAGAAGATAGCAAACTGTGCAAATGCAAATAGAAATAAATAGCAATAAATAGCAAGGACATGAGACAATGAGATAAAGAATCCTTAAAGAGAGATCATTGATTATGGGAACATCTCAATGGATGGGCAAGTGAGTTCCGTTATCTCCTCTGGTTCAGGAGCCTGATGGTTCAGGGGTAGTAACTGTTCTTGGACCTGGTGGTGCGAGTCCTGAGGCTCCTGTATCTTCTACAAGAGCATGGCCTGGGTGGTGGGGATTTCTGATGATGAATGCTGTTTTCCTACGACGGTGTTTAATATATATGTGCTCAATGGTTGAGAGAGCTTTACCTGTGATGGGCTGGGCCAAATCCATTACCTTTTGTATAATTTTCCATTCAAAGGCATTGGTGTTTCCATACCAGGCCGTGATGCAGCCACTCAGTACACTCTCCACTACACACCTAGGGTGAGAAGTATAGACAGAGTCCATGGAGGGGAGGTTGGTTCCTGTGATGTGCTGAGCTGTGTCCACAACTCTCTGCAGTTTCTTGTAATCACAGGCAGAGCTGTTACCATACTGAGCCATTATACACCCAGACAGAACGTTTTCTATGGTGCACTGGTAAAAATTAGTAAGAGGAAACAGCAACATGCCGAATTTCTTTAGTCTCCTGATGAGATAAAGGTGATGGTGAGCTTTCTTGACCACAACATCCATGTGGTTGGATCAAGATAGTCTGTGGTTGATGTTCGCATCTGGGAACTTGAAGGTCTTAACCCTCTCATCCACAACACCATTGATGTAGACAGGAGAATGTGCACCCACCAACCCTTCCCAAGGGCGACCAGCGGGCTAGCAGAGGGAAGGAGCACCTCCTTTGGTAGAGAAGCCTCTCCACCTGCCACCCAAGGTTCAGGGTAAAAGGTGAAATATTTAAGGGGAACGTCTTCACTCAGGGGGTGGTGCAACATTTAAACGAAGTTTGGATAAGCACATCAATTGGAGAGGCTGGAGGGGTTTGGTCCGAGTGCAGGTCGCTGAAACTAGGCAGAAGACCAGGTGAGCACAGACCAGAAGACCTTGCGACACAGGAGCAGAATTATGCTATTTGACTCCTTTGAGTCTACTCCACCATTCAATCATTGCTGACTTACTTTCTCCTCAAACCCATTCAATCTGGAAGTGATTCTGCGATTGAAAGTCTTGTCATATGAAGAGCATTTGATAGCTCTGGGTCTCTAGGATTCAGAAGAATGACAGGTGAACTCATTGAAACCTATTGAATGTCGAAAGGCCTCGACAGAATGGATGTGGAGAGGATGTTTCCAATGGTGGTGGAGTCTAAGACCAGAGAACATCAGAATAGAAGAGCATCATTTTAGAACAGAGATGAGGAAGAACTTCTTTAAGCAGAGAACAGTGAACCTGTGGACAACACACACAAAATGCTGGAGGAACTCAGCAGGCCAGGCAGCATCTTTGGAAAACATGAAGGGTCCTGAAGGGCCTCAGCCTGAAATGTCAACTGTTTACACTTTTCCCATAACCCCAACTGATCAAAAACCAATCAACCTCCGCTTTAATTCCACCACAGCAGTCTGCGGCAAAGAATTCCATAGATTCACCATCCTCTGTGAAAAGAGTCCCTCCTCATTTCCATTCTAAAGTAATTAGACAGAAGCATGAGTTACCTCCCCCTTCCTGAAGTCAACATCAGCCCTTTTGATTTGCTGACATTGAGGGCAAGATTGTTGTCATGACACCATGCCAGTGAGCTCTCTCTAAGAATGCAAGGAGATGTGAAGAAAATTCTTATAGGGCTGTGCACACAGCATGTCAGCAGGATTGTCGACTGAGCGAAGAGTCTAGGACGACGGAGCACAGCTTGGCAATAAGAGCTTGGCCCCTTAAGACTGGGATGGGGAGACACTTTTTCCCTCAGCGGGTGGAAGGTGACTGCATGTGACGGTCTTTTGCTCACTGCTCCCAAAGAAAGGCTCCCACGATACAGCTGGAGGATGATACCAAAGTTCCGGGTTTACGATTTATGGCTTGGACTGTAACTCATTTAGACTCTTTCAGCTTTGTGTTTTATATTTTGTGTTTTTGCCCGTTCTTTCTTGTTAGGTTTGCGCGATTTGTTTGTTTTTTGTACAAGGAGTGGTGTTTGTGATTTGATGTTCTTGTTTTCGTCTGCATGATTTCATTTATCGCAAGTGGTGGTGATGTTCTTGTTGCCATTTTGCGATTTGTCTTTTTGCGCACAGTTTTCTCTGCTTCACGTCTGCCTGTGGGGAAGATGTATCTCAGAGTTGTGTACTGCATACCTACTTGGATAATAAATGCACCTAGAACCTTAAACCTTGTGTCACTACCCTGGACAGCTGTGGAAGCTCAGTTGTCACGTTCTTTCAAACTAAGCCTTGATAAATTTCTAAGCATGAAAAGAGCCAACGGATTTGTGGATGAAATAAGAACTGGTCCTGAGGTAAAAACTAACGAGTAGCATAGTGGTCAAAGGGTCGCTAGTCCAGCACCAGCAACACGGGTTCAACCCGCTGCTGTCTGTCAGGAGTTTGTACGTTCTCCCCGTGACCGCGTGGGTTTCCTCTGGGTGCTCCGGTTTCCTCCCACAGTCCTAAGACCGACATGGGTGTAAGTCGGAGGGACAGGCTTGTTGGGCAGGGAACAGCAAAACTCATGGACAAGAGATTCTGTCGGTGCTGTAAATCTCAGCAATCTGCATCAGAGCTCACCAGGAGCACCAGGTGACCCCAACACAACTGTAGGCTGTTAAGGAATTTCCCTTCCACACGAGACTCAGACCCAAGAGACTCTTTATTTACATGACACGGACAAAGCCATCCCTTTGGAGAGCAACAGCTCCGCTTACCATCAGTACACGCATCCTCTTTACAGTTGATTCTTACAGGCACAGATTGTTCAACAGTTCCATATCTGGTATTGTTCTAAGCAAGCTAGAGGGAAAAATGCCTAAGTCACATAGCCTTGTGGTGTACATTATTAAGGCAGAATACCACATAGTCTGGTATTTACAGCAGTAGGCCAAAAGGTAGCACCAGAGGTAACCTTGTGGTGCACAGATTAGGCTAGAGGGCAGTACCACATAGCCTTATGTTTACAGCAGTAGGCAAAAGGGCAGCACCACAATTCTCTACTTAGTTAGGCATTAACCAGTACAGACAACTCTATACCAGCAGAGATTGCACTTTCTGAGGAAGCTTAAACAAGCATCACTCCCCACTAACATCTTAACTACATTCTACAGAGGCGTGGTTGAGAGTGTGCTGACCTTTTGCATCGCAACCTGGTACTCCAGCTGCAGTGCTGTCGACAAAAAAGCCTTGCAGAGGGTGGTTAGGGGAGCAGAGAAGGTTATTGGGGTCTCCCTACCTTCTGTCCAAGACCTCTTTCGGAGTCAATGCCTCCAGAAGACACGGTACATCATTAAAGACCCCTCACACCCTCTCCATGAACTGTTTGTTCTTCTGCCATCAGGCAAACGTTACAGGAGCATCGAAACTAAAACCACAAGGCTACTAAACAGCTTCCTCCCACAGGGAGTCAGACTGCTAAATAGCTGCTCTATCTGACTCTGCTTTGGACACTTTTAACTTGCACTGGACACTTATAACTTGATTTTAACTGACATGTGGCTGTTGTGTTTTACTACTTGTTGTTATGTTTATTATTTAGTGTTGCGTTTGTTATGTTATGATTGCACTGCTCCTGGGAAATGCTGTCTCATTCTGCCCCGCAGAGCTGATGTACGGTTAGAATGACAATAAAGTTTCTTGAATCTTGAATCTTGAATAATCTTGCAATGGTGTTTGCCCGACCCAGTTGGCCAAAATCCTCCATACAGGTGAAGTGTTGCCTCACCTGGAAGGCCTGTTTATGGCCGTGAATAGAAGTGAGGGAGGACGTGTGTGGGCAGGTGTAGCACTTCTTCCACTTGCAGGGATGAGTGCCAGCAGGGAGATTAGTGCGGGAGGAAGGAAGGACAAGTGAATCACAGAGGGAGCAATCCCTGTGGAAATCGGAGAGTTGGAGGGAGAGTAAGATAAAGATGTGTTTAGTGGTAGTGTCCCATTGAAGATGGCGGATCTTATGAAGAATCATACACTGGATGTGGAAGCTCAGGGGATGGCTGGTGAGAACAATGGCCCTGTTATATACAGCACAGTGCAAAACTCTTAGGCACATATATATAGCTAGGGCACCTAAGTTCTTTGCACAATACTTCAGTAATTTTAAATATTGCACAGTACTGAGGCCACAAAAGAAAAACTAATTTCACGACTTGTGCGAGTGATGATTAACCTGGTTCTGGTATGGGTCTCTATCGTGAACTGAGAGTGGAAGAGAGGGCCAGAAGGGGGGAATCATGGTTGGGAAAAGGGGAAGGGAGTGGGAAGGGAAAAGTAAGCACCAGAGAGACATTCTGTAATGATCGATTAGAGATTCCAAATAATTGTTTGGAATTAAATGACCTTGCCTGGTGTCTCGGGGCTGGGTGTGTCTGTACCTGCCCTGGCACACTCCTTCTCTACCACCTGCCCCACACTTCTACCGCAGCGCTCCACCCTCACCATTCCCAACATCCTTTGCTCCCGCCAGATTTATAAACTCACTCTCCGTTCCACGTTGACAAATGCAGTCGTGTGCAAAAGTCTGAGTCATGCCAGTTATATGCACAGTGTGTGTCTAACACTTTTGCAAATTACTGTATATCCTGTTAAGGAGACGGGAAGATGGAGTGAGCGCGAACATCCGCGAGATGAAGGAAATGAGGTGAGAGCAGCGCCAATGGTAGAGAGTCAACACCATCTTCACTGGCAAATTATTTTCGTCTCAAGTCCCCGAAATGCACGATTTAAATTGAAAGCTACAGCTCTAGCACACATCACAGAAGTGAAACCCGTCTACTCCTTTCAATCTCAGCTCCTAAGGTGTTTTCTTTGAAATATTTATAACGCTGGCAGGCAGAGTGGAGGACGATAAGCGAATGTTGGCCTTCTCCTCCAGGATACTGCCATTAACTCTGCTCTCTCTCCCCAGTGAATCTTTTCATCTTCTGAACGCCCTTTTCAACCACAATAATTTAAAAAGGCATCTTCAAAAAGAGGCTATGCAGTGTTCAAATTGTACACTGCCGCAGATTGGCTGTTGAGTTCTATTTATGAAGCTTGGATTTTGACACTGTCATCATGGATATCAAGAACCATTGACTTTGTAACACCTCGGGGCATATCTACACCTACATGATGCGCTGCCACAAGAAGGGGGTCCCCATTATCTGGTGAGGTCTCACTTGGATTATTGTGAGCAGTTTTGGACCCTTATCTGAGAACGCATATGCTGACGTTGGAGAGGGTTCAAAGGAGGTTCATGAAAATAATTCCGGGATTGAAAGGCTTGTCACAGGAGGAGTGTTTGATGGATCCAGGACTGTACTCACCGGAATTCAGAGAAATGAGGGGTGACCTCATTGAAACCTATCAAATGTTGAAAGACCTCAATAGGGTGGAAGTGGAGAGGATGATTCCTACGGTGAGAGAATCTAAAACCAGACGACACAGCTCAGAATCGAGGGGCATCCTTTTAGAACAGAGATCAAGGGTATTGAATCTGTGGGATTCTTCACCATAGACTGCTAAGGAGGCCAAGTCTTTCGGTATATTTACGACAGAGGTTGATTGATTCTTGATTAGTCAAGGCATGAAGGGATACAGGGTGAAGTCAGGAGACTGGGGCTGAGAGGAAAATGGATCAGCCATGATGAAATGGTGGAGAAGACCTGATGGGCCAAATGCCCTAATTCTGATTCTATATTTTAGAAACATAGAAACATAGAAAATAGGTGCAGGAGTAGGCCATTCGGCCCTTCGAGCCTGCACCGCCATTTATTATGATCATGGCTGATCATCCAACTCAGAACCCCGCCCCAGCCTTCCCTCCATACCCCCTGACCCCTGTAGCCACAAGGGCCATATCTAACTCCCTCTTAAACATAGCCAATGAACTGGCCTCAACAGTTTGCTGTGGCAGAGAATTCCACAGATTCACCACTCCTGTGTGAAGAAGTTTTTCCTAATCTCAGTCCTAAAAGGCTTCCCCTCTATCCTCAAACTGTGACCCCTCGTTCTGGACCTCCCCAACATCGGGAACAATCTTCCCGCATCTAGCCTGTCCAATCCCTTTAGGATCTTATACGTTTCAATCAGATCCCCCCTCAATCTTCTAAATTCCAACGAGTACAAGCCCAGTTCATCCAGTCTTTCTTCATATGAAAGACCTGCCATCCCAGGAATCAATCTGGTGAACCTTCTTTGTACTCCCTGTATGGCAAAGATGTCTTTCCTCAGATTAGGGGACCAAAACTGCACACAATACTCCAGGTGTGGTCTCACCAAGGCCTTGTACAACTGCAGTAGTACCTCCCTGCTCCTGTACTCGAATCCTCTCGCTATAAATGCCAGCATACCATTCGCCTTTTTCACCGCCTGCTGTACCTGCATGCCCACTTTCAATGACTGGTGTATAATGACACCCAGGTCTCGTTGCACCTCCCCTTTTCCTAATCGGCCACCATTCAGATAATAATCTGTTTTCCTATTTTTGCCACCAAAGTGGATAACTTCACATTTATCCACATTAAATTGCATCTGCCATGAGTTTGCCCACTCACCCAACCTATCCAAGTCACCCTGCATCCTCTTAGCATCCTCCTCACTGCTAACACTGCCACCCAGCTTCGTGTCATCCGCAAACTTGGAGATGCTGCATTTAATTCCCTCATCCAAGTCATTAATATATATTGTAAACAACTGGGGTCCCAGCACTGAGCCTTGCGGTACCCCACTAGTTACCGCCTGCCATTCTGAAAAGGTCCCGTTTATTCCCACTCTTTGCTTCCTGTCTGCTAACCAATTCTCCACCCACACCAATACCTTACCCCCAATACCGTGTGCTTTAAGTTTGCACACTAATCTCCTGTGTGGGACCTTGTCAAAAGCCTTTTGAAAATCCAAATATACCACATCCACTGGTTCTCCCCTATCCACTCTACTAGTTACATCCTCAAAAAATTCTATGAGATTCGTCAGACATGATTTTCCTTTCACAAATCCATGCTGACTTTGTCCGATCATTTCACCGCTTTCCAAATGTGCTGTTATCACATCCTTGATAACTGACTCCAGCAGTTTCCCCACCACCGACGTTAGGCTAACCGGCCTATAATCTTGTAGAGTCTTGTACCACCCCCACTCCAACATCCAGGCCATGCACTCTTCGTGCTCCTCATCTGCAATGAGCTCTTCGGAACTGTGCAGGGCACCAGACAGCATTGGGATCCGAGGTTTTTAGAGCACCTAAAATTGGTTAATTGTTCTTTAATGATAGTTGTTAATCATTTAGACTTCCTTGCGATGTCCTCCAGCAACTCGCTCTTCATAATGTGGTCTCCTGCTGCCTTGCATTTAAGGTTGTTCAGTTTATTTTGATTAGTTCAGGGATTCCATTTTCCTTGGATTATTTAACCGAATGCCTGATTAGCGCTAATCACAGAGTTCTCGGTTACTTCTCGTGGTGTCGCTTGATCGAGACACTGATAGTCTTTTGGAATGATTACAAATTATAAAGTTCCTATCAATCATTCTATGGAGTTTCATGCAAGTCTGTGAGAAGTATGAATTTCTGGATAGATACTATACACATTCTTTGATATTAAATGAACCTTGTAAACACAATAAACTTTCATTGCCATCTCCACACAAGAGCCTGACTTTCCTCTGCACATGGGATCTGATATGGCCAACCAAAACAGTGACGTCATCAGGATGGGATACAGGAGTCTGAGGTCCCACGTAACACGGTTTAGGAACAGTTCTTACACATCAACCAGCAGGCACACGAGCCAGTGTGGAGAACTTCAGCTAGCTCAAATCTCAACTAATTCCACAAACCATAAACTCACTTTCAAAAACTCTAAAGCTCAGTATTATTTATGTAATAATTCTATACAGATGATTTGCAATCTGTTCAAAAATGGCAATATCCCTTTCCTTCCTTGTAGTTTTTCATGTATTCCATTATACAACTTTATTTCTGTTTTTCCAAAAATATCTGCAACAAAAAGACCTCAAGCTAGCATACAGATTTTGAAAATAAACTTAACATCACATTAACACAGTGGAACATCTCTAATGTGGGGATAAACCCAGTGGAACGTGTGTAGTGTGGGGATAAACACAGTGGAACATGTGTAGTGTGGGGATAAACACAGTGGAACGTGTGTAGTGTGGGGATAAACACAGTGGAACATGTGTAGTGTGGGGATAAACACAGTGGAACGTGTGTAGTGTGGGGATAAACAAAGCGGAACGTGTGTAGTGTGGGGATAAACACAGCAGAACATGTGTAGTGTGGGGATAAACACAGCGGATCGTGTGTAGTGTGGGGATAAACACAGCGGAACGTGTGTAGTGTGGGGATAAACACAGTGGAACGTGTGTAGTGTGGGAATAAACACAGCGGAATGTGTGTAGTGTGGGAATAAACACAGCGCATCGTGTGTAGTGTGGGGATAAACACAGCGGAACGTGTGTAGTGTGGGAATAAACACAGCGCATCGTGTGTAGTGTGGGGATAAACACAGTGGAACGTGTGTAGTGTGGGAATAAACACAGCGGAATGTGTGTAGTGTGGGAATAAACACAGTGGAACGTGTGTAGTGTGGGGATAAATACAGTGGAACGTGAGTAGTCTGGGTTTAAACACGTGGAAAGTTGCAAAAATTACAGGGTTGTTATCATGGGTGACTTTAACTTCCCTAATATTGATTGGTACCTCATTAGTTCCAAGGGTTTAGATGGGGCAGAGTTTGTTAAGTGTGTCCAGAGCTGATTCCTGTCACAGTATGTGGACAGGCTGACTAGGGGGAATGCCATACTAGATCTAGTACTAGGTAATGAACCGGGTCAGGTCACAGATCTCTCAGTGGGTGAGCATCTGGGGGACAGTGACCACTGCTCCCTGGCCTTTAGCATTATCATGGAAAAGGATCAATTCAGAGAGGACAGGAAAATTTTTAATTGGGGAAAGGCAAATTATGAGCCTATAAGGCTAGAATTTGTGGGTGTGAATTGGGATGATGTTTTTGCAGGGAAATGTACTATGGACATGTGGTCGATGTTTAGAGATCTCTTGCAGGATGTTAGGGATAAATTTGTCCCGGTGAGGAAGATAAAGAATGGTAGGGTGAAGGAACCATGGGTGACAAGTGAGGTGGAAAATCTAGTCAGGTGGAAGAAGGCAGCATACATGAGGTTTAGGAAGCAGGGATCAGATGGGTCTATTGAGGAATATAGGGAAGCAAGAAAGGAGCTTAAGAAGGGGCTGAGAAGAGCAAGAAGGGGGCATGAGAAGGCCTTGGCAAGTAGGGTAAAGGAAAACCCCAAGGCATTCTTCAATTATGTGAAGAACAGAAGGATGACAGGAGTGAAGGTAGGACCGATGAGAGATAAGGGTGGGAAGATGTGCTTGGAGGCTGTGGAAGTGAGCGAGGTCCTCAATAAATACTTCTCTTCGGTATTCACCAATGAGAGGAAACTTGGGGATGGTGAGGACAATATGAGTGAGGTTGATGTTCTGGAGCATGTTGATATTAAGGGAGAGGAGATGTTGGAGTTGTTAAAGTACATTAGGACGGATAAGTCCCCAGGCTGCTCCATGATGCGAGTGAAGAGATTGCTAACCCTTTGGCTAGGATATTTATGTCCTCGTTGTCCACGGGAATGGTACCGGAGGGTTGGAGGGAGACGAAATTTGTCCCCTTGTTCATAAAAGTTAGTAGAGATAGTCCAGCTAATTATAGACCAGTGAGACTTACGCCTGTGGTGGGAAGGCTGTTGGAAAAGATTCTTAGAGATAGGATCTATGGGCATTTAGAGAATCATGGTCTGATCAGGGACAGTCAGCATGGCTTTGTGAAGGGCAGATCATGTCTAACAAACCTGATAGAGTTCTTTGAGGAGGTGACCAGGCATATAGATGAGGGTAGTACAGTGGATGTGATCTACATGGATTTAAGTAAGGCATTTGACAAGGTTCCACACGGTAGGCTTATTCAGAAAGTCAGAAGACATGGGATCCAGGGAAGTTTGGCCAAGTGGATTCAGAATCGGCTTCCCTGCAGAAGGCAGAGGGTCGTAGTGGAGGGAGTACATTCAGATTGGAGGGTTGTGACTAGTGGTGTCCCACAAGGACCGGTTCAGGGATCTCTACTTTTTGGGATTTTTATTAGCAACCTGGATGTGGGAGTAGAAGTGGGGGTTGGCAAATTTGCAGACGACACAAAGGTTGGTGGTGTTGTAGATAGTGTAGAGGATTGTCGAAGATTGCAGAGAGACATTGATAGGATGCAGAAGTGAGCTGAGAAGTGGCAGATGGAGTACAACACCGAGAAGTGTGAGGTGGCACACCTTGGAAGGACAAACTCCAAGGCAGAGTACAAGGTAAATGGTAGGATACTTGGTAGTGTGGAGGAGCAGAGGGATCTTGGGGTACATGTCCACAGATCTCTGAAAGTTGCCTCACAGGTAGATAGGGTAGTTAAGAAAGCTTATGGGGTGTTAGCTTTCATAAGTCGAGGGATAGAGTTTAACAGTCACGATGTAATGATGCAGCTCTATAAAACTCTGGTCAGGCCACACTTGGAGTACTGTGTCCGGTTCTGGTCGCCTCACTATAGGAAGGATGTGGAAACATTGGAAAGGGTACAAAGGAGATTTACCAGGATGCTGCCTGGTTTAGAGAGTATGGATTATGATCAGAGATTAAGGGAGTTCGGGCTTTTCTCTTTGGAGAGAAGGAGGATGAGAGGAGATATGATAGAGGTGTACAAGATAATAAGAGGAATAGATAGAGTGGACAGCCAGCGCCTCTTCCCCAGGGCACCACTGCTCAATACAAGAGGACATGGCTTTAAGGTAAGGGGTGGAAAGTTCAAAGGGGATATTAGAGGAAGGTTTTTTACTCAGAGAGTGGTTGGTGCGTGGAATGCACTGCCTGAGTCAGTGGTGGAGGCAGATACACTAGTGAAATTTAAGAGACTACTAGACAGGTATATGGAGGAATCTAAGGTGGGGGCTTATATGGGAGGCAGGGTTTGAGGGTCGGCACAACATTGTGGGCCGAAGGGCCTGTACTGTGCTGTACTATTCTATGTTCTATGTACTATGAATGTGTGTAGTTTGGGGATAAATACAGTGGAACGTGTGTAGTGTGGGTTTAAACACGGTGGAACCTGTCTAGTGTGGGGATAAACACAGTGGATCATGTGTAGTGTGGGGATAAACACAGTGGAACGTGTGTAGTGTGGGGTTTCTCACAGTGGAACGTGTGTAGTGTGGGGATAAACACAGTGGAATGTGTGTAGTGTGGGGATAAACACAGTGGAACGTGTGTAGTGTGGGAATAAACACAGTGGAACGTGTGTAGTGTGGGGTTTCTCACAGTGGAACGTATGTAATGTGGGGATAAACACAGTGGAACGTGTGTAGTGTGGGGATAAACACAGTGGAATGTATGTAGTGTGGGGATAAACACAGTGGAACGTGTGTAGTGTGGGGATAAACACAGTGGAACGTGTGTAGTGTGGGGTTTCTCACAGTGGAACGTGTGTAGTGTGGGGATAAACACAGTGGAACGTGTGTAGTGTGGGGTTTCTCACAGTGGAACGTGTGTAGTGTGGGGATAAACACAGTGGAACCTGTGTAGTGTGGGGATAAACACAGCAGAACGTGTGTAGTGTGGGGATAAACACAGTTGATTGTGTGTTGTGTGGCGTTTCTCATAATAGAACGTGTGTAGTGTGGGGATAAACATGTGGAATGTGTCTAGTGTGGGGTTTCTCACAGTGGAACGTGTGTACTGTGGGGATAAACACAGTGGAATGTGTGTAGTGTGGGGTT
This sequence comes from Mobula hypostoma, assembly GCF_963921235.1. Lineage (NCBI taxonomy): Eukaryota > Metazoa > Chordata > Chondrichthyes > Myliobatiformes > Myliobatidae > Mobula > Mobula hypostoma. The sequence goes on along the minus strand of NC_086108.1, from coordinate 10,233,031 downwards.
TCTCACAGTGGAACGTGTGTACTGTGGGGATAAACACAGTGGAATGTGTGTAGTTTGGGGTTTCTCACAGTGGAACATGTGTAGTGTGGGGTTTCTCACATTGGATTGTGTGTAGTGTGGGGATAAACACAGTGGATTGTGTGTCGTGTGGGGATAAACACAGTTGTTCGTGTGTAGTGTGGGGTTTCTCACAGTGTAACGTGTGTAGTTTGGGGATAAGCACAGTGGATCGTGTTTAGTGTGGGGTTTCTCACAGTGGAACATGTGCAGTGTGGAGATAAACAGAGTACTGTGCAGAAATGCATTTGCCCATTTTGCACAAGGAAATTCCTCTTAATTCTCTGCAGCCTTTGTTCACTTCACAAAGTGTAATCACTGTGTGTGTGAGAGATATGATGGATATTCAAATCACCCTTTCCTTAAATTTTTGCCTTGAGCTGAATGAAGATGGTTTTGTGGCAAGAAGCCAGTCTGGGGATTGTATTCCTTTTCTGGTGAATTGGTGACTTGATTTCCACACAGAATCCATGCCAGAGAAAATTTAGTGCACAAGTCTAAATCTTTATATTGCTTCTGACATTCAATAATCTGATTATTTCACCAGACTATCTGCCACACATGAGAATGTTGCTGAACCAGCATTGATCAATTGGCCTGGTCACCAAACTTGCCATCAAGATTCAAAATTGAAGATTTTTTGATGTAATTTGCAGTTCGCAGGTGTAAAGGAGAACAAAATAATTGTTTCTCTGTGTCTGATGCAGCTCAAAAAACAATTTAGATAAATAATCATAGTAAAAAAAGCACAATAATAATAAAAAAAACACACAATAAATATAAATACTCCAGTTAGCTTGGTTGATAGATTCTTGGTTCGTCAGAGCATGAAGGGATATGGGGGAAGACGGGAGACTGAGAGGGACATGGAACTATGAAGCATACTCGATGGGCTAAATGGTCCATTTTGGCTGCTATATCTTAAGGTCTATATATATAGATTGAATGTATGTCCATAAAGTGACTCTGATAGGAAGTGATAAAGTAGTGGTGGTTGGGGGTGTGGAGTGATGAGTTAATGGGTGGAGGTGATCAGATTTACTGCTTACAGAAAGGAACTGTTTTTCAATCTGGTGACTTCCAGCTCACTGTGTCCGTTCAATGGTCACTTCACTCTTGGTCTCTCACAGACCCCGTGCATCATGCAAAAATTCATAAGACCATATGATATAGGAGCAGAATTAGGCCATTTGGCCCATCGAGTCTGCTCCGACATTCCATCATGGCTGATCCATTTCCCTCTCAGCCCCAATCTCCTGCGTTCTCCCCGTATCCCTTCATGCCCTGACTAATCAAGAACACCTTAAATACACCCAGTGACTTGGTCTCCACAGCTTGAATTCCTCAGACCACTCTCTGGTTGAAGAAATTCCTTCACATTTCTCTTCTAAAAGGACGTAACTGTATTTTGAGGCTGTGTCCTCTGGTCTTACACTCCCCCACCACAGGATACATCCTCTCCACAAACACTCTGTTGAGGCCTTTCAATGAAGTCACCGCTCATTCTTCTGAATTCCTTTTAGTACAGGCCCAGAGCCATCAAATGCTCCTCGTATCAGAAGCCTCTCAATCTACAAATCATTTACATCAACCCCTTTTGAGCCCACTCCAGTATCATAGATAAGTGGTCCAAAACTGATCTCATATTCCAAGTGAGGCCTCACCAGTTCTTTATAAAGCCTCATCTTTGCTTTTATATTCTAGTCCTCTCGAAATGAATGCTAACATTGCATTTGCCTTCCCCACCAAAGTCTCAACCTGCGTATTGACTTTTAAGGAATCCTGCACAAGGACTCCTGGGGCTTTGTACCTCAGACTTTTGAATTTTCTCACCACTTAGAAACTAGTCTTGCTTTTATATCTTCTACCATACACTCCCCAACATTGTATTCCATCTGCCACTTCTTCACCCATTCACATGGAAAGAGTCAGACAGGACAGATAATTCTGCCAAACTACCTCTCTATAGGTACAGTATGTTGAGCAAAACAGTAAACTCTCGCTCAGCTGTCTTCTACAAATAGAATCATTCTTTCCCATAGAGGGCTGCCCGCGAGAGGTCAGATAAATTTCAAATCATCTTCTCAGCATTGCAGAGGGACAAATCATATTTGCAGATCTTATGTCTTGCATTTTTACTGACGTTACTGTTGACATTAGCCTGGTAAATTAATTCTTTTACACTGGAATGTGGATCAGTTAATCTTCTCAGGCAGCTAGAGACAGGAGGCACTTCCAAATACATCTTGCTCACACCTTTTCCTCCAATCCCACTCTCCCACACTCTCTCTCCTCCATATCCACCTCTCTTTCATTCCCTCTCCTCTATATCCCACTGGCCCTCACTCCCTTTCCTCCATATCCCACTCCCCGTCTCTCTCTCCCCTCCGTATCCCACTCTCTCTTACGTGGAGTCCAAAATGCAGGACTGACTTCGAGTTTGCTTTAAGCGAGGCGCACATGTGTCACATGTTATTCTGATGATGTATGCAATTCATGTATTTTTACATATAACCCAAACAGTGAGTATTTAAATGAACAAGAATGCTTAATTAAGCAATATATATAGAAAATTATTCAAATATTACTGCAATATTAAATACACACTGCCCTGTGGAGAATATAAAAGATCCTTACAGACAGTGGCAGGAATTAAACCCAGGTCATTGGCGCTGTGAAATGCTACGCTAATCACTACACTATCTCGACATCGTCCCCGGCACTCTCCTGAACAGCACCGTGGGAGGACTTCGACCATGTGAACTGCAGCGGCTCGAGAAGGTAGCACTCTCCCAACCTCCAGGGCAGGTAAACAGAGATTGTGTAAAGAAACGAAGAGAGGCATAAATAGCATTTACCCTGCCAATCAGGTCCTACCAGTGCCAGAAATCAAAGGGTTAATTGGTTTCTCAGTTGAACATTTCGTTTCAGTCGCGTTTTGGCAGGTCTAAAATTATTACTGGTCTCAGCAGAAGGAAAGTGTTGAATCAATATGTGTCACTGTAGCTAACGTGCCAAGATAGGAACACTGGCTCTGCTGACAACAGTCAACATCTCACTTATGATTGGGAGGTGTGATTGCAAGGATGTGGGACCCAGCGCCCTCCTCGACGGGACCTAACCTTTCTCTCAACAGCTGGAGTCTTGTCCCTGAGAACACTTCCCTCATTCCCCACCTTCAATACACAACGCTGGGGCGGGGGGCGGGTGCGCATATTGGTCTCCTCCTGAGGAATCGGACTGGGGGAGCTCTCCATTTCTGAGAAAATCTCCCAGCACCAGGAGGTAACTGTCTCCTCCTGAGAAATCAGAGCCAAACTCCCAGCTTGAGGGAGCTCTCCCTTTATGAGGTAGGCTCCTGAGACCAGGAGGTGGTATAATTTCAAAGTTAATAATTCAAAGTTCAAAGGTCATCAATGTATGTATACACTATTTACCCTTGAACTTCATCAGCCACAAAACAAGAAATCCAAAAGAACCCAATCAAAAAAAGATCAAGAAACACCCAGTGTGCAGAGAGAGAAAGAAAACATAAATCATGAAAATGACAGCAACCAACAGCAACACGAAGCCTGGAGTAGCTGAGGCAGGCCCACAGCCTCAGCTGCAGTGCAGCAAAGAGCAGAATAAACATCACAAGCAGAACCAGCCTAACTCTTGCCTCTGGTTCGGACACCCTGCCTTTGCAATCCGTCTGCCCCGAGTTTAAATTATCCAAACACTGGTCATTCCTCACTCGAGGGCCTGGGCCTGTCACGCCGATGAGCTCTGGGCCTGGACCCCACTGCCACATTTCAGCCCGAACTGACTTTTCCAAATGGGAACGGAAAGGGCCTGGCTTCCTCGGATTGACACAAAACAGGCCATCTGCAAATGTAGGGATCAGAATAGTGTCATGTTTATCATCACTGACTTATCGCGTGGAATCTGTTGCCCTATGGCAGTAATGCAGCGATCAAAAGGAAGGCAGTCGACACTGAACTCACGCTCGCCTTCCAAAATTCACCTCGACATCTCAATTTTCCTTGACACCTTAATCCGTGATTAATGGACACTTTAAATGGCGAAGTGGAATCGAACATCGGCTCACGCCCCATCTCAAACTTCCTTTGTCTCAAGGCCGCCCGAGTACACACTCGCTTCCTGGAATCTTCTCAGCGACAGCAAAGCTCAGTGGATCTCCGAACTGTAAATTGCAGGCTCTAACAGTCCCAGAAACACATTGAAGGTGAAAAAACAGATGTAAAAGAAGTAAAAAAGGCAGTTTCGTGGGCTCTCTGAAAGATGTTAATCAAGGGAGCATTGTACTCTGGCGCCTGTGGTAAACCATGTATATATGTTGTAACTGGGTTACCTGTCTGGACACACCCCTCTGCTGACTGCCCCTGTGGCTCCTCCCACAGAGTCCTGTATAAAGGTATTCGCCTTGCCCCTCCCCCTCAGTCCGGGGGCAGACACTCACTGTGGAGGTCGTATTGTACAGCGAATAAAAGCCTTTCAGTATTTTACCAAGCCTCAGTCTTTTGAATTTATTGAAGGTGCTTCAATTTTATTCGCTGTACATCTTAAAGCATGGAACATGCACTGAGATCAGACAAATTAGACCTGGATCTCCAGACACCTGAAGCTGGAAATGCTTTCGAACTCTGGCTGGCCTGCTTCGAAGCGTACCCAGAGGAGATTAAAGCGACCGACCCCGTAGCGAAGTGCAGAGTTCTACTCTCCAGAGTCAGTTCACGGGTCTATTCGCTGATCAGAGACCAGCCGAACTACGACGGCGCAAAGAACGCACTCAAAAGACAATACCTGCGGCCGATAAACAGCTTCTATGCTCGGCACCATTTAGCAACATGGCAACAACACCCCGGGGAATCGAGTGCTGAGTTTGTCCGGGCCCTATAGACACTCGTGCGGGCCTGCAATTGCCAGGAGCTGACGGCGGCGCAGCATGCAGAACTCCTAGTGAGAGACGCCTTCGTTACGGGGACCAGGTCAGTGTACGTGCACCAGCGGCTGCTGGAAAAAGCCAATCTTACCCTAAGTTCAGCGATGGAGCTGGCTGATACGTTGGAGGCCGCTCTGCATAACTCCGAGGCTCTCCAGGCACACGATCCCCCGACGGCCTCATGCGTGCCGCAGACCCCGCAACCTGCCGGCGAATCGACCTCGGCTGCCGCCAGTCGTGAGTCCGCGAAGTGCTACTTCTGCAGACTGGAGAAGCCCCCCCGGAAACGCTGCCCGGCCCGACAAGCTACCTGCTCCAGCTGCAGAAAGAAGGGCCACTTCGCCAAGGTCTGTAAGTCAAAACCGCGAGCGCGATTGAGCAGCGCTGTGTGCGAGACGTGGGGGTCGCCATCTTCCCTGCACATTGCCACCACGTGCGAGACATGGGGATCGCCATCTTCCCTGCCGCCATCTTCCCTGCACACTGCCACCACGTGCGAGACATGGGGATCGCCATCTCCCCTGCACACTGCCACCACGTGCGAGACGTGGGGGTCGCCATCTTGCCTGCCGCCATCTTCCCTGCACGCCACCACCACATGCGAGACATGGGGCGGCCATCTTGGTCGGCACCGCCTACGACCAACGGGTGCTCACGGGGCACCCCACCACGCCGGACCAAGACAGCGACCCCACCCTGGCTTCCGTGACCCTCGACCAAAGCGCTCCCCACCAGCTTGCAAGGTCAATGATGGACATCCTGGTGGAGGGGCACAGGACAAGCTGCCTGTTTGACACAGGCAGCACGGAGAGTTTTATCCACCCGGCCACGGTGCAGCATTGTGGACTCATGATACGGCCGGTAAGTCAGAGGGTCACCATGGCCTCCAGATCGCATACAACAGACATCCGGGGGGTTGTGTAGCGACACTAGTGGTGCAGGGCACAGAGTATCGGGACTTTACGTTACTGGTCTTGCCTCAACTGTGTGCCCCTGTGCTGTTGGGGTTGGACTTCCAGAGCCACCTGAAAAGCGTGACAATGGAGTATGATGGGCCCCTCCCGCCAATTACTGTCATAAATCACCAGTTTTGTAGAGATATGTCACGTACCCCGCTACTGACCACACACACACACACCGACCCGCGCATCCCACCCAACACCATGCCAACTGCCACACTACCGACACCACTTGCGGCCTCTCCACCCTCAGGATCCCTCCCCCACCGCTGTTCGCCAACCTGACCCCCGACTGTAAACCCGTGACAACTAAAAGCAGGAGGTACAGCGCGGGGGACAGAGCTTTCATTAAGTCAGAGGTGCAGCGGCTGCTCAGGGAGGGGGTCATTGAGGCAAGCACAAGTCCTTGGAGGGCGCAGGTGGTGGTTGTTCGGAACGGGGAGAAGAATAGGATGGTCGTGGACTATAGCCAGACCAATAGGTTCACGCAGCTCGACGCATACCCTCTACCCCGCATCGCGGATATGGTCAATCAGATAGCACAGTGCAAGGTGTACTCGACCATAGACCTAAAATCCGCTTACCATCAGCTCCCCATCCGCCGGGAGGACCACCCGTACACCACCTTCGAGGCGGATGGCAGGCTTTATCAGTTCCTGCGCGTCCCCTTTGGTGTCATGAATGGTGTATCTGTCTTCCAGAGGGCAATGGACCGGATGGTGGACCAGTGCCAACTGAAGCAACGTTCCCATATCTGGATAACATCACCATCTGCGGTCACGACCAGCAGGATCACGACAACAACCTCCAAAAATTTCTCCAAGCGGCCAAAGCTTTCAATCTCACCTATAACAAGGACAAGTGTGTGTTCAGAACCACCCGACTTGCTATCCTTGGGTGTGTCGTGGAGAATGGAGTCATTGGCCCTGACCCCGACTGTATGCGCCCCTTGTTGGAACTCCCTCCTCCCAATACCCTCAGAGCCCTCAAAAGGTGCCTGGGCTTCTTTTCATATTACGCCCAATGGGTCTCTAAGTATGCAGACAAGGCCCACCCCCTCCCTGCCGAGGCCCGCGCGGCCTTCAGCCGCATAAAAGGGGACATTGCCAAAGCAGCAATGCATGCGGTAGATGAGGCCATTCCCTTCCAAGTAGAGAGTGACGCCTCCGACTTTGCGCTGGCTGCTACCCTCAACCAGGCAGGAAGACCGGTGGCGTTCTTCTCCCGTACCCTTCAAGGCCCTGAAATTCGGCACTCTGTGGTAGAGAAAGAGGCCCAGGCCATAGTGGAAGCTATAAGGCACTGGAGGCACTATCTTGCCGGCAAAAGGTTCACCCTGCTAACTGACCAGCACTCAGTCGCATTCATGTTTAATAATCAGCAGCAGAGCAAAATCAAAAGTGATAAAATTCTGAGGTGGAGAATCGAACTCTCCACCTACAACTATGACATCATGTACAGGCCTGGGAAGCTCAACGAGCCCTCCAATGCCCTATCCCGGGGAACATGCGCCAGTGCGCAGATCGACCGGCTATATGCCCTACATGTAGACCTTTGCCACCCGGGAGTCACCCGGCTTTTCCACTTCGTGAAAGCCCAGAACCTGCCTTACTCCCTTGAGGAGATCAAGACGATGACCAGGGACTGCCAAGTCTGCGCAGAGTGCAAACCACACTTCTACCGACCCGAAAAGGCACCACTCATCAAGGCCACCCGCCCCTTTGAGCGACTGAGTGTTGATTTTAAGGGCCCCCTTCCCTCCACCGACCGCAATGTGTACTTTCTTAACGTAATTGACGAGTACTCGTGGTTCCCCTTCGCCATCCTCTACTCCGATACCACTACCACGTCAGTTATAAAAGCCCTGCACAAGCTCTTCACTCTGTTCGGATACCCATGCTATATCCACAGTGACAGAGGGTCCTCGTTTACGAGTGACGAGCTGCGCCAATATCTACTGGCTAGGGGAATTGCAATCAGTAGGACCACGAGCTATAATCCCCGGGGGAATGGACAGGTGGAGAAGGAGAATGCCATGGTGTGGAAAGCCACACTCTTAGCCCTCAGGTCAAAGGGACTGCCGGTCTCCCGCTGGCAGGAGGTCCTTCCCGAGGCACTCCACTCCATCCGCTCCCTGTTATGCACAGCCACCAATGCCACCCCTCATGAGCGGCTCTTTTCTTTTCCCAGAAAATGGACCACTGGAACCACCCTACCATCTTGGCTGACGTCCCCGGGGTCAGTGCTGCTCTGGAAACATGCGAGGAGCCATAAATACTCCCGGATAGTCGAGAGGGTTCACTTACTTCATGCGAACCCCCAGTATGCCTACGTGGTTTTACCTGATGGGTGAGAGGACACGGTCTCCATCTGCGACCTGGCACCCGCAGGAGCTCCGGGCCCCTACCCTGAACACTCCGTGGTGACTATTGACCCCGTACCCACCAATGTATGTACCTACGACACACTGTGCACCCCAAACCCTATACAGACACCACACGACACTCCCATACCCGGCGCGACGCACACGCACGAGGGATTAACAATGCCTAACGTGCTGAAACCTGAAGTCAGGCCGGAGCCAGCACAACCGCCATCGCCGGTGCTACGTAGATCACAGCGACGGACTCGACCGCCTGATAGACTTAACCTGTAAATATACTTCTTGTAAATATTGTCAGTCACTTCAGCCCGCGGGACTCTTTTAAAAAAAGGAGGGGTGAATGTGGTAAACCATATATATGTTGTAACTCGGTTACCTGTCTGGACACACCCCTCTGCTGACTGCCCCTGTGGCTCCTCCCACAGAGTCCTGTATAAAGGTGTTCGCCTTGCCCCTCCCCCTCAGTCCGGGGGCAGACACTCACCGTGGAAGTCGTATTGTACAGCGAATAAAAGCCTTTCAGTATTTTACCAAACCTCAGTCTTTTGGAGTTATTGAAGGTGCTTCAGCGCCATCTTGACCGGAAGTTTAATATCACTAGCATATGTCATGAAATTTGTTGTTATAGGTAGAAGTACATTGCTACACTTAATAATAAAAACTGAATTACAGCAAGTATACACAAAGTATGTACATATATATTAGTTAAATTAAATAAGTTGCGTTAAAATAAGCAGTGAGGTAGTGTTCATGGGTTCAATGTGCATTCAGAAATCGGATGGCAGAGGAGAAGAAGCTGTTCCTGAATCACTGAGTGTGTGTCTTCAGGCTCCTGTAACTCCTCCCTGATGGTAGCAATGAGAACAAGGCATGACCTGGGTGGTGGGGGTCCTTAATGATGGGTGCTGCCTTTTTGAGGCATCGCTCCTTGAAGATGTCCTGGATGCCTCTTGAGGCTCGTGCCCATGACAGAGCTGAGTCTCTGCAGCTTACTTTGATCTTGTGTAGTCCCCCTCCCGTACCAGACGGTGATACAACCAGTTAGAATACTCCCCAGTACATCTGTAGAAATTTGTGCAACACACAGAAAATGCTGCAGGAACTCAGCAGGCCAGGCAGCATCTATGGAAATTCTTCGGCAACATTGGAGAAAAAAAAGGTAGGGAGTGGTTTCAGCCCGAAATGTCGACTGTATTTTTTTCCATAGATGCTGCCTGGCCTGCTGAGTTCCTCCAGCATTTTGTGTGTATGGCTCGGATTTCCACCATCTGCAGATTTTCTCTTGTTTGTGTAGAAATTTGTGAGTGCCTTCGGTGATATACCAAATCTCCTCAATCTCCTAACGAAATATAATCATTGTTGTCCCTTCTTTGTGACTGCATTGATATGTTGGACCCAGGATAGATTCTCAGAGATGTTGACACCAAGGAACTTGAGGTCACTCATCCTTTCCACTGCTGGTCCTACTATGAGGACCGGTGTGTGTTCCCTCGACTTCCCCTTCCTGAATTCCACAAGTACTTCTTTGGTCTTACTGATGTTGAGTGTAAGGTCGTCGTTGCAACACCACTCAACGAGCTGATCTATCTTGCTCCTGTATGCCTGCTCGTCACCATCTGAGATTCCATCAGCAACAGTTGTGAGATCGGCAAATTTGAGCTGTTGGGTTGCAAGGTGGAGATACGCCTCTACCAAAGGAGGTGTAAAGCGCTCCTTCCCTCTGCTAGCCTACAGGTCACCCTTGGGCAAGGTGTAGCATCTGTTTAGCCTCTGCCCCCAAGATCAGGTTCACATTGTGGTGGATGGTCGTATGAGCAGCCGGTGCAGATCACAAATCCTGGTTATATGACCACTGACACCAGGCAGACAATCTCTGAAGAGTATTGATAATGGCTGGGGTCACCCATCTTGTAAGGACACTGCTCAGATGAAGGTAATGACAAACCACTTCTGTAGAAAAATTTGTCAAGGACAATCATGGTCACCACGATTACCTACGTCATACAACACAGCACGTAATGATGGTGATGATTTGAGCTATGCCTAGCCACATATTCATGGGTGTAGAGAGTGTAGAGTGGTGGGTTAAGCACACATCCTTAAGGTGTACCTGCATTGATTGTCAGCGAGGAGGAGGTGCTATCTCCAGTCTGCACTGACTGTGGTCTCCCATTGAGGAAGTCAAGGATCCAGTTGCAGAGGGAGGTACAGAGGCCTAGGTTTTGAAACTTGTCGATTAGAACTAAGGGGACGATGGAGTTGAACTTCTTTTCTTACTTACTGTCCTTTCTGTTGCGAGTGTTTAGGACAGCAATGAGCGTCCTCGTTCTCTGTCCTTGGCCACTCAGATGCAGAAGGATTCTTCATTGCTGTTTCTGTAACAGTTTTGTTTTACTAGTCAGGTTTGTTAGCCCTGAGCTGAACCTCCGAACCTGGAGGACCGGTGGACCACTCTCAGTCTGGCCTCTATCCTTTGACCTGTTTGTCATGGGTGACCCTACCAAGAGCCAAAGCATAAAGCCCTGACTCCAGCCGACATAGCTCTCTGGTCACTGAGGCATGCAAGCCTCCAAACCCAATGACGAGGTTGTGGTCCTATCGGAGGGCGATGGTGTTGAACGCTGAGCTGTAATCAGTAAACAGCAGCCTGACTAGCTATTGCAGGAGGTCCAAGGCAGAGTGGAGATCACATCTAGGATAGACCTATTCAGACAGTAGGCTAATTGCCTCAGGAATGAAGACAGGAAATAAGAAAGAGAGGTCAGTGCTGAAAGATAGTGACAGGCTGATTTGCATTAAACCTTGAGGTGAATGCCAAGATAAATTAATGGAAGTAAATGGTTCAGTTTAGAGAGATCTGATTGGATCACTCAGTTTGCTGTCCTGGATGGATGAAGGACTAATGAGGCTATGAATCAATTGTGAGATTTGGGGAAGCAAATTCCTACAAAATGCAAACTGCAGTGACAGCACAGAATGCCTCTGTTATTAATCCCAAGGCAAGGTTTTATAAATATTTGCAAGAAACATGGTCTTCATAAGCTGTGGTTAAGGTTATCAAATGAGGCACATTAATTCAGTTATGCGTTAGTTCAAATCTATCGATTGCAATCTGCGGCTGCATTGAAAACCAAGCAAAGCGTGCTGTAAGCAGATGGGGCAATCTGTCCAAACGTTACAGGCAGACTTGCCTGTGGCTGGAAAAGCACAGCTCTCTGCACGCTTCCCCTTTCAAGGAGGAACAGAGAGACCCAAGTTCACAGATCCCCGGAGGCTACCGTACAAGTTGACAGGGTGGTTAGGACCCTATAGGGCTGTCAACATCTCTATCCTGGGCCCAACATATCGATGTAGTTACAAAGAAGGCATGGCAGAGGCTATATTTCATGAGGAGTTTAAGGAGATTTGGTATGTCACCAAAGACACTCACAAATTTCTGCAGATGTACTGTGGGGAGAATTCTAACTGGCTGCATCACCGTCTGGTATGGGGTCGGGGGGGCTGCAGCACAGGATCAAAACAAGCTGCAGAGAGGTGTAAACTCAGTCAGATCCGTCATGGCCACTAGCCACCATAGTATCCAGGACATCTTCAAGGAGTGATGGCTCATAAAGGACTAAGAACTCCCATCACACAGGACATGTCTTCTTCTCATTGTTACTGTCCGAAAGGAGGTACAGGAGCCTGAAGGCACACACTCAGTGATTCAGGAACAGCTTCTTCCCCTCCGGTTGATCAGTGAACCCATGAACACCACCTCACTATCTTTCTTTTATTTCTGTTTTTGCACTGCTGATATATATGCTTACCGCAATTCTTTTCTTCTACATTTCTCGTGTATTGCATTGTGCTGCTGCCACAAAAGCTAGCGCATTTCATGATGTATGCCGGTGATATTAAACCTGATACTGATTCTGAGGTCTCAGAGACTCTTAGATAAGTGCATGGATGATAGGAAAATGGAGGGTTACGTGAGAGGCAAGGGTTAGATTGATCTTGGAGTTAATTCGTAGGTCTGAGGGCCTGTGTCGTGCTGGACTATTCTATGTTCTAAAGGTCGGACCCTGCGCCCAGACCAGCTGTCAGAGTCCCACCACCCTCCAGCTAGTGTCCCAACAGCCACCAAGACGTCACTGGTAGGAGGCCCTGGCTGCTGGGCTGGGGTCGAGGGTCCATCCAGTGCCAAAACACCTTCCAGAGATTTACAAGTGGGGCGGTGGAAGGAAATCTGATTCCAGGTGGGAAACTACGGGGAAAGAGAGAACTCTTCCGCAGCGAGCGCATCTCAGCGCAGGGCTGCCTGTGAGCCGAAGGTCAGTCTACAGTGGAAACTGGCAAGCAGCAGGCAGTGGGAGCACTCACCCAAACCCTCAGCTCATACTCACCATGCGCGAGTGCGCTGAGACAGTACTTAGGGGGCATCAGAGAGCGCAAATGCTGGAATCTAGAGCAACTCACAATCTGCTGGAGGAACTCAGCAAATCGAACAGCTTCTGTGAGAGGGGAGAAAAAATATCAGCACTTTGGGTTGAAACCCTGTATCAGGACTGAGAGGGGAAAGGAGAGAGGACTGAAGCCGGCCCCACAGCCTCAGCCTCAGTTCAGCGCAGCGCAGAGCAGAGTAAGTGTTGTGGAGCCGAGAGCAGACCTGGTCCACCCCTCACTTCTGGTCCCGACACGCTGCCTTTTCAATCCAGTTGTGTATTAGGAGGGCAAAAGGGATGTTGAGACCATACCTGCACTGATAATGTAGTAGTCAAAATACATTTACTATCACAGTACATAAGTGTCACTATATACTATCCTGACATTCATTTTCTTGCAGGCATTTACAGAAGAACAAAGAAATGCAATAGAATTTATGAAAAATTATCGGTCTGTCATGGCTTGGCTTGACTTCGCGAATGAAGATTTAGGAAGGAGGCTGCCCACGTCTGCTGCAGGCTCGCTGGTGGCTGACGAGGCCAATACGGGTCAGGCAGGCCCGACCACAGTGGCTGCAAGGGAAATTCTGTTCTGGGTGTGGTGCTGCTGTGTCACGGTTCTTCCTCCTTCTCCTTTTGTCCTCAATGCCAGCCCTGCGTGTGTTCTCGAAAGAGGAGACAGACTGGTGAATGGTGTGTCGCCAGGCCTCGCGATTGGAGGCTAGATTAGCCCACTGGCGATGATCAATGTGACAAGCACCAAGGGATTTTTTCAGAGAGTCCTTGTACCTCTACTTCGGTGCCCCTCTGTCAGGGTGGCCAGTAGAGAGTTCACCATACAGCACAATCTTGGCCAGGCGATGATCCTCCATCCTGGAGATGTGCCCAGCACAGCACAGCTGGGTCTTCAACAGCATGGCCTCAATGCTGGTGACCTCTGCCTGTTCGAGGACTTCGATGTTGGTGATGAAGTCACTCCAGTGGATGCTGAGGATGGTGTGGAGGCAGCGCTGGTGGAAACACTCAAGCAGTCGTGGGAGGTGACGGTAGGTGACCCACGACTCGGAGCCGTACAGGAGGGTGGTCAGTACAACGGCTCTGTACACGCTGATCTTTGTGCCTTTCTTCAAATGCTTGTTGTTCCAGACTCTTTTGTACAGCCTGCCGAATGTGCTGTTTGCCTTTGGCAGTCTGTTGTCAATCTCTGTCGATCTTGGCATCTGACGAGATGGTGCACCGCAGGTAGCTGAACTGGTGGACTGTCTTCAGCTCTACCTCACGAATGGTGATGCAGGGAGGGTGGTAATCTTCCTGAGGTGCGGGCTGATGGAGAACTTCTGTCTTCTTCAAGCTGACTTCCAGTTCGAAGAGCTCGGCAGCCTCTGAGAGGCAGGATGTTGTACGCTGCAGGGCTGTCTCTGTGTGGGCAACAAGGGCAGCATCATCGGCGAAGAGTAGCTCTCCGATGAGTTGCTCCAGTGTCTTGGTGTGCGACTGTAGTCGCCTCAGGTTGAACAGGCTGCTATCGGTGCAGTATCGGATGTAGACACCGTCCTCTTCATCAAGGTCTTCTGTGGACGTTCCGAGCTTCATGCTGAAGAAGATGGTGAAGAGAGTCAGCGCGAGGATGCAGCCTGGACGCTGTTGCCTATTGGAAAGGGTGCTGAGAGATCATTATTGTGTCTGACTTGGCCACGCTGATCTTCGTGTAGCTGGATGACCATGCTGAGGAACTTTGGGGGCATCCCAGTCGTTCCATGATTTGCCACAGACCTTCCCAGCTCACGGTGTCGAACACTTTGGTAAGGTCGACAAACGTCACGTACAATCCCTTGTTCTGTTCCCTACATTTCTCTTTTTTTAATCTTTTTATTAATTTTTTTATGCATTGCTGCAATAGAGCTACAGAAAAAAACCATCAACAAAATGGAGATTTATACAGTGCAAAACAAACAAGTCCAATATATAGTTCATAGCAATAAAAAAAGCACCGAAAATAAAATTGTGTAAGATTAGTATCCACCCCAACCTCCCACTGAAAAAAAACCCAGGCCAACCATTTCTGTGTATAAAAGAAAAAAATTAATCAGAGCATTCAACCACACAGAGCTGTAAATATATATTAGAAAAAAGAAAATATTATGCCGACTACCAAAAATATAATGTAATTCACAACAAAAAACTGTAAAACTTACACAAAAAAAGCTGAAAGTAAGGGATTGTAGCATTCCCTGCATTTCTCTTGGAGCTGCCTGAGAACAAATACCATGTCGGCGGTGCTCCTGTTGGCTCTGAAGCCACACTGGCTCTCTGGGAGGTGTTCTTCTGCAATGATGGGCACCAATCTGTTCAGGAGTACTCCTGCGAGGATTTTTCCTGCGATAAAGAGAAGAGTTATCCCCCCGGTAGTTGGAGCAGTCGAACTTTTCTCCCTTGTTCCGCGATGATGACTGCATCTCGGAGGTCCTGTAGTAGTTTGCCTTGTTCCCAGCAGCAGACAAAGAACTCATGGAGTTTGGTGTGTAACGCTGGGCCCCCATGCTTCCAAATCTCAGGTGGGATTCCATCAACTCCCGCTGCCTTGCCACCTTTCAGCTGCTCTATGGCCTCGATTGTCTCTTGTAGGGTTGGAATCTTGTCCAGTTCTGTTTTCTCTGGCTGTTGTGGGATGTGATGAATTGCTGAGTCTTGGACCATGTGGTTGGCGCTGAAGGGAGTCTGGGAATGTTCCGACCCCTGGTTCAGGATGGACGCCTTGTCTGTGAAGATTGCCTGACCGTCTGCACTGCGCAAGGGACTCTGGACCTGTTGCGAAGGGCCGTACACCACTCTCAGGGCTTCATAAAACCCTCTGTAGTCACCGGTGTCTGCGCAAAGCTGAGTCCTCTTTGCAGGGTTGATCCACCACACGTTCTGAATCTCTCGAAACTTGCGCTGGATGTTGCTACATACAAGGCGGAAGGCTGCTTTCTCATCAGGATAAGACAGCTGAGCAAGGTGCGCCTGGTGAGCGGATCTCTTCTTCGCCAGCAATTCTTGGATCTCCTGGTTGTTTTCATCAAACCAGTCCTTGCTCTTGTAGCCCCCCCCCCCCGGCCACCCTCAGGGTCGCTCGGCTCACTGAGGTCTAGGGAAACAGCCTCGGCCCCGCCAAACTGGATAAATTCATTTGTGTGGATGCTGTGTGAGGTACCCCACCCCGCCCAAATAACAGACAATACACCAGATGCAATTAAATGATTTACAGTTTATAGATGTTACTGGAACTATATAATTAAAAGAGAATAAAATATAAAAGGAAAATAAAAGGCGCCACACTTATCAAAGTTCAATCTCTTCGTGCACAAAAACCGTTGGAGCTCAAGGACCTTCTTCTTCAGCCTGCGACCCCTCGGACCACCTCGACCGGCCGCCTGGGACCAACAACGGTGGTCGACCAGACGCTCCACACGAGTCCGTCTCCGTCTCCTCGCCGAACGTCCCGCTCGGGGTCCGACCCCGTTAGCGGACTCACAGCACCTCGTCCATCCTCTGTCTCGCTCTCCCGCCTTCTGCCCCAAAAGCCCGCGCATACAGTATCTTCAAATACACCAAAACCATAACAACTATCCCAATTGGTTAATAGCACTCTCTTATCACCCTCTAAAGCAAAAACAAGCTGCTAGCGCAAACTTTCTCAGCATTTAACACAACAAAGTCGCATTCCCCAGATTAACATAACAAAGACGCCATTTTAATTAGCCTCCGCAGTAACATAAAAATCGAAACCCCCTTACACTCTTCTTTGTGGAAAACCCTAGGGCTTCTTCAGAGGTTTGCAGGATGGTGGTTTTTAGGTGTTCCCAAAGTACTTCTGGAGAGGAGTCTGTAGGGAAACTGGGATCCTGAATCCTCGACTGAAGATTTGTCTGAAAGTCAGTTTTCACTTCAGCTGACTGGAGGTTGCCAACCTGAAACTTCTTCCTTGGAGCACCTCCTCTCTTTGGCTTGGGTTTGAAATGGAGACTGAGTTTGCAGCGGACAAGGCGATGGTCCATATGACACTCTGCGCTGGGCATCTCTCGGGTGAGTAAGGCGTCCCAAGGGTCTCTCTGGCGTACCAAGATGTAGTCTGAGGTGCCAATGCTTGGACCGAGGATGCATCCAGGTTGTCTTCAGACTGTCTTTCTGCTGGAAAATGGTGTTAGTGATAGTGAATTGCTGCTTTGCACAAAACTCTAACAGAAGGCACCCATTATCGTTGCAGTTTCCAGCACCATGTTTGCCAAGTACTCCTTTCCAGACTTCTGAATCTTGGCCTGCTCTGGCATCGAAGTCGCCAAGGATGAAGACCTTGTCGTCTGCAGGGGCGTTCCGTACTAGGTTGCTCAGATCAGTGTAAAACTTGTCCTTTTCTGCAGGATCTGATTGAAGAGTACACGCTGACGCTGAAGACTGTGGCATGCTGCTTGGTTCGAAGTGGGAGGCGCATGGAGATGATGCAGTCAGAGTGACCCGTTGGCAATTTTTCAGGTTTGGAGGCAATGGAGTTCCTGACCATAAAGCCAATGCCAGAAAGGCGTCTCTCAGTCTCTGGCTTGCCTGACCAGTAGAGGGTGTAGCCGGCGCCATGTTCTTGAAAGTTGCCTTCCTCTGGAAAGCAGACTTCACTAAGAGCAGTGATGTCGACATTCCGTCTTGAAAGTTTGTACACAACTAGAGCAGATCATCGTTCTGGGCGACCACTGTCTGCTGTATCGAGCATGGTTCTGATGTTCCAGCATGCGAGCTTTAGTCCTTGCACTCCTTGTGAGGCAGGTGTGGACCTTTTCTTTTTTGTTGTTGTTCGACCGCATTTGAGGATGCCCGTTGACCGCAGCTAGCCAACTGGGGGAAATGGAAATGAGCTTTGGTTAGGCCACCTTTCCTAGGCCCCTCTCCATGTGGAGAAAGCACTACTGTCCCTAGAGAAGCCTGTTTGGTCATTCAGGGTGCTGCCGAATGATATCGTCGTCTTCGGGGTCAGCGTCAGACGACCCATACACCTGAACCACCTGCACGCAGGATCGGAACTGCGGCTTCCAGTGTCATCTTCCACCTTCTGTTTTCGCCCCTTTCCCATCTCTGCAGAGCTTGATGAGTGGTCAGGGAGGATGGTCGCAGACGTGGGCGTGTCCTTCTGCCTGCGCAATGGTATTTTAGGTGGAGTGCGGTGTGCGCGGTACTAGCCCCACCCTTTACACCTGGGGTTCATCTGCCATAGCCCAGCAAGCTGGGACGGTGACAACGAGGTCCTCGGGTGGTAGGATTTACGTCGGAGTGTCCTTCTCCGAGGTGGATGGCCTGACGAGGCTAACGAGCCCCACCTGCCCGGGTTTGGATTCAGAGTTGTCCTTCTCTTAGGCCGGCTGCAAACCAAGGCTAACGACCCCACCCTACCCATCCAGTTATACCACCGGACACTCAGTTGCGCCATGATGTAGCAAGCTCGGTGGGAACGGGTGGCGGGGGGGGGCACCAACAAGAAGGTGTTGCTACGGACACAGTAATGTAGGAGAGGCCGTTTGCAGTGGCCTCCTGCCTAGCAAACCAGACAGTGACCATGCGGCGATCACTACACTGGGAAAGGAGAGGCGATGTATTGCACATACACTTTCCCTGGGTGAGCGGGACGTCAGGCCCAGACCTCACCCGCGCCCCCCATGAAAAATTATACATACATAAAAGCTGACAAATAATAAATGCACAAAAGAAGACAATTTGTGTGGGTGTGTGTGTATATATATATACACACAGTGGCATGCAAAAGTTTGGGCACCCCGGTCAAAATTTCTGTTACTGTGAATGGCTAAGCGAGTAAAAGATGACCTGATTTCCAAAAGGCATGAAGTTAAAGATGACATATTTCTTTAATATTTTAAGCAAGATTACTTTTTTATTTCCATCTTTTACAGTTCCAAAATAACATAAAAGGAAAAGGTCCCAAAGCAAAAGTTTGGGCACCCTGCATGGTCAGTACTTAGTAACACCCCCTTTGGCAGGTATCACAGCTTGTAAATGCTTTCTGTAGCCAGCTAAGTCTTTCAATTCTTGTTTGGAGGATTTTTGCCCATTCTTCCTTGCAAAAGTCTTCCAGTTCTGTGAGATTCTTGGGCCATCTTGCATGCACTGTCCTTTTGAGGTCTATCCACAGATTTTCGATGATGTTTAGGTCAGGGGACTGTGAGGGCCATGGCAAAACCTTCAGCTTGTGCCTCTTGAGGTAGTCCATTGTGGATTTTGAGGTGTGCTTAGGATCATTATCCTGTTGTAGAAGCCATCCTCTTTTCATCTTCAGCTTTTTTACAGACAGTGTGATGTTTGCTTCCAGAATTTGCTGGTATTTAATTGAATTCATTCTTCCCTCTACCAGTGAAATGTTCCCCGTGCCACTGGCTGCAACACAAGCCCAAAGCATGATCGATCCACCTCTGTGCTTAACAGTTGGAGAGGTGTTCTTTTCATAAAATTCTGCACCCTTTTTTCTCCAAACATACCTTTGCTCATTGCGGCCAAAAAGTTCTATTTTAACTTCATCAGTCCACAGGACTTGTTTCCAAAATGCATCAGGCTTGTTTAGATGTTCCTTCACAAACTTCTGATGCTGAATTTTGTGGTGAGGACGCAGGGAAGGTTTTCTTCTGATGACTCTTCCATGAAGGTCATATTTGTGCAGGTGTCGCTGCACAGTATAACAGTGCACCACCACTCCAGGGTCTGCTAAATCTTCCTGAAGGTCTTTTGCAGTCAAAGGGGGGTTTTGATTTGCCTTTCTAGCAATCCTATGAGCAGTTCTCTAGGAAAGTTTTCTTGGTCTTCCAGACCTCAACTTGACCTCCACCGTTCCTGTTAACTGCCATTTCTTAATTACATTATGAACTGAGAAAACGGCTACCTGAAAATGCTTTGCTATCTTCTTATAGCCTTCTCCTGCTTTGTGGGCATCATTTATGTTAACTTTCAGAGTGCTAGGTAGCTGCTTAGAGGAGCCTATGCTGATTGTTGGGACAAGGTCTGAGGAATCAGGGTATTTATAAAGCTTTGAAATTTGCATCACCTGGCCTTTCCTAATGATGACTGTGAACAAGCCATAGCCCTAACAAGCTAATTAAGGTCTGAAGAAGAAGAAGAAAGCCCTTAACTCCGGGTGGAGTCATCAGGACGCTGTCATGATGGCATTTTTTTAGCAGGCTTTCTTATTTTTATGAGGCTGAGTTGCTAGCTCGATGCTCAACCCAGCACAGATGGAAAGCGTGTAAGGGAGCTGGCTGGATTCGAACTCGGGAGTCTTCGCTCTGAAGTCCGGCGCTGATGTCACTACACCACCAGCTAGCTAACTAAGGTCTGAGACCTTAGTAAAAGTTATCTGAGAGCGCAAATCTCTTGGGGTGCCCGAACTTCTGCATGGTTCTCCTTTCATTTCTTCACTATAAAATTGTACAAAAGAAAAATAATACACTAATCTTGCTTAAGTGTTGAAAAGAATGTTTTGTCTTTAACTTTATGACTTTTGGAGATCAGTTCATCTTCTACTCACTTAACTATTCACAGTAACAGAAATTTTGACCAGGGGTGCCCAAATGTTTGCATGCCACTGTATATATATATGGTATTAAGAACATGATCACAAGAGAGTTTGCAGATGATAGAATGGAAATCCAAAGCAACACAAACAAAAATGTTCCAGAAACTCAGCAGCTCAAGCAGCATCTATGGAAATTAATAAGCAGTCGAAGATTCAGCCAGACACTCTTCTGCAGGACCAAGAAGGAATGAGGAAGATGCCAGAGTAAAAAGATGGGAGGGAGGGGAAGGGAGATAGGTGAAACCAGATGGGTGGGAAAGGCGAAGGGCTGGAGAGGAAGGAATCTGATAGGATAGAAGATTGGACCATAGGAGAAAGGGAAGGAGGAGAGGACCCGGGGGAGGTAATAGGCAGGTGAGAAGAAGTGAAAGATCTGAGTGGAGAATAGAGGAGGGAGGTGATGAGGAAATTTTTCTACCTGAAGGAGAAATTTATATTCATACCATCAGGTTGGAGGCTACCCAGATGGAGTATAAGGTGTTGCTTCTCCACCCTGAGGGTGGCCTCATCTTGGCACAAAAAGGGACCATGAATTATACATCAGAACAGGAATGGGATTAGGAATTAAAATGTTTGGCTATTGGGCAGTCCCACTTACGGCAGATGGAGTGGAGGTGCTCAACAAAGCATGGGATTTCACTAATGTAAAGGAGGCTGCATCAGGACACAATAGAAGGCCCCCTCTTCTCTGGAATCAACCTGGTGAACCTTCTCTGCACCACCTCCAAAGCCAGCATATCTTTCCTCAAGTAAGGAGACCGGAACTGCATGCAGTTCTCCAGATGCGGACTCACCAGTACCCTGTACAGTTACAACATAACCTCCCTGCTCTTAAGTTCAATCCCTCTAGTAATGAAAGCCAAAATTCCATTTGCCTTCTTGATAGCCTGCTGCACCTGCAAACCAATCTTCTGCGATTCATGCACAAGCACTCCCAAGTCCCTCTGCACAGCAGCATGCTGCGATTTTCTTACCATTTAAGATAATAATCTGCTCTTTCGTTTTTCCTTCCAAATGGATGACCTTGCATTTACCAAAATTGTACTCCATCTGCCAGACCCATTGCACGCTCACTTAACCTATCTATATCTCTCTGCAGGCTCTCCGTACCTTCTGCACAATTTGGTTTTCCACTCAATTTAGTATCATCCACAAACGTAGAAGCACTACACTTGGTCCCCTCTTCCAGAGTGTTAATGTATATCATGAAAAGTTGCGGGCCCAACACCGACCTCTGTGGCACACCGCTCATCACTGATTGCCAACCAGAGTAACACCCATGTATCCCAACTCTCTGCTTCCTATTAGTTAACTAATCCTCTACCCATGCTAATTCATCCTTATCTTATGGATGTCTTTTACGTGGCGCCTTCTGGAAATCCAAGTAAATAACGTCCATCTGTTCCCCTCTATCCATTGCACTCGCTGTATCCTCAAAGAACTCTGGTAAGTTTGTCAAACAGGACCTGCCTTTGCAGGATCCATGCTGTGTCTGCCTGATGGAGCCATTCCTTTCCAGATGCCTCGCTATTTCTTCTTTAATGATAGCTTCAAGCATTTTCCCAACTACAGATGTTAAATTAACCGGCCTGTAGTTACTTGCCTTTTGCCTACATCATGTTTTGAACAGTGGCGTGACATTCGCCGTCTTCCAATCCACCAGGACCTGAGCAGAGTCCAGGGAACTTTGGTAAGTCATCACCAAAGCCTCTACTATAACTTCTGCCATTTCTTTCAGTACCCTGGGGTGCATTCCAACAGGACCAGGGGACTTGCCTGTCTTCAGGCCCACAAGTTTGCTCAGCACTACCCCTTTAGTGATAGCTGTTGTATCAAGATCCTCACCTCCCATCACATCCATAACATCTCTCTTTGGCATGTTAGACATGTCCTTCACCGTGCAGACTGACACAATATAGTCATTCAAAGCCTCGGCCATTTCCTCATTTTGCCAATATCATTTTCCCCCTTCTCATCCTCCAAGGGACCCATGTTCACTTTAGCCACCCTTTTCTGCTTTATATAATTATAAAAACTTTTGCTGTCCATTTTTATATTTCGTGCTGGTTTATTTTCATAACCCAGCTTCCCTTTCTTTATTGCTCACTTGGGTTCTTTGTTGCTTTTTAAAGTTTTCCCAATCTTCTAGTTTCCCACTACTCTTGCCAACTTTGTATGCACAAGCTTTTAGTTTGATACCTTCTTTTATTTCCTTAGTTATTCAAGGCTGGCTCTTCCTACCCTTACTGTCCTTGCTTTTAAATGGAATAAACTTTTGTTGAGCAGCGTGAAAAATCTCTTTGAAAGTCTTCCATTGTTCCTCAACTGTCCCACCATATAGCCTGTGTTCCCAGCCTACACCAGCCAAATCCTCCCTCGTCCCATTGTAGTCTCCATTGTTTAGGCATAATACACTGGTTTTAGATTGAACTATTGTACCCTCCATTTGTATGAGAAACTCAGTCATACTGTGATCACTCTTTCCGAGAGGATCCATAACTACAAGATCACTAATTTTACTTGTCTCATTGCGCAGCACCAGATCTAAGATAGCATGTTCCCTTGTAGGTTCAGTAACATGATGTTCAAGAAAGCCGTCACAGATGCATTCTATGAAGTCCTCCTCAAGACTGCCTCGACCAACTTGATTCACCCAATCTATGTGCAAGTTAAAGTCTCCGATGACAACTGCTGTCCCATTCTTACATGCCTCAGATATTTCCCTGTTTATTGCCTGTGCCAGTGTAATGTTATTATTCGGTGGCCGATAGACAACTCCCACCGATGCCTTTTTCCCTTTACTATTCCTCTACCCAGATGGATTCAACATTCTGCTCCCTAGATCTCATATCATCTCTCACTATCGCTCTGATCTCATCCTTAATTAAGAGCGCTTTCCCACCTCCCTTACCTTCCTGCCTATCCTTCCGTATTACCTGGTATCCCTGGATATTTAATTCCAGTCCTCTCCACCCTGAAACCATGTCTCTGTAATGGCCACTGAATCATACCCCTTTGTACTGATTTGTGCCACAAGTTCACTGGCCGTGTTTCGAATACTACAGGCATTCAAATAAAGTGCCCTTACACTCATTGTGCTTTTAAAATCTTGTAATCTTTTACTCTTTTGCACTTGACTTTTCTGCACTCGGTTCTTACTCCTCTGTTTTTTTATCCTTTGCTTTTACTTTATTTTTATCCACACTTTTCTCTTTTACTTTATCCATACTTCTCCAATCTGTTGAACCCACCTCATACTATTTATTTTGAAGCCCTATCTACAGCCCTAGTTGTGCGATTCATTAGGATCCAGGTCCGATCACAGTTCAGGTGGAGTCCGTCCCATTGGTACAGCTCCCTCCTTCCCCACTACTGGTACCAATTTCCCATAAATTCAAACCCACTTCTCCCACACCAATCCTTGAGCCACACATTTGTCTCTCTAATCTTCTTGACCCTATGCCAATTTGCATGTGGCTCAGGTAGTAATCCAGAGATTACCACCTTTATGGTCCAACTAGCTGTCATCGCTGCTGGTCTCCGCTTCCACCATGAAGGCACTCATGGTGCGCTGGTGTAGAGGCACACCAGGAATCTGTTCCTGCTTTGCCCCTGGTACTTATCATTCACAGCTCCTTGCCTGGAGTCTCGGGTCCAGGTGCATCTGCATCCGTGCCACATCCCTCCCTCACTATTCCCAACATCCTTTGCTCCTGCCAGATTTACAAACTCATTCTCTGCTCCACGTTGACAAATACAGTACTGTGCAAAAGTCTTAGGCGCATTCCGGGCTCTAACACTCAAATTGGATCATCAAGTTCGCTGATGACGCAGCCGTGGTTGGCCTCGTCAACAACGATGACGAGACAGTGTACAGAGAGGAGGAAGAGCGTCTGTCAGAATGGTGTGAATACCACAACTTGAGCGTGAACATGGACAAGACTGAAAACATGACTGTGAACTTTAGGAATGCACAGGCTGACCACTCAACAGACATGGCTCTTCTACGGAGACAGTTAGGAGCACCAAGTTTCTGGGAGTATACACAGCAGACCATCTCACCTGGACCCTCAATACCACCACATTAGCCAAGAAAGCACAGCAGCATCTCCACGTCCTGAGGAGATTGAGGGGAGCAAGGCCCTTAATCAATTTTTACAGGAGCACCATCGAGACTGTGCTCAGCAGCTGTAACACTGTCTGGTATGGGAACTGGAAGGCAATTGACCACAAGTCCCTACAAAGCATTGCAATGACTGCTGAGAGGATCTCTCTTCCATCCATCTGAGGTATTTATCAGGAATGTTGCACACGCAGGGCCCTTAGCATTGTCAAAGATCCCTCCCATCCGTCCAACAATCTCTTTGACTCCCTATGTTCAGACAGGTTGTACCGTGGCATTAGGGCAAGGTCTGTTAGGATGGGAAACAGCTTCATCCCCCAGGCTGTAAGAGGACTGAATTCCTTGCCACGCTCAGATCTCATCATGTATGAAGTGCCAGTAGTGTTATATGGTTTACTTTTTAACTTGTGTCATAGGAGGAAATGTCGACTCAGAACATGAGAGACCTGCGTCGGGCATTTTCATGCCTTACAAGGTGCAGATTGGAAGTCTGTGTGGGGCGCCACTCCTCGCTCAGACACTAGAGCAATGTATGATTAAGTGCCTTGCTCAAGGACACAAACACGCTGCCACAGCTGAGGCTCGAACTAGCGACCTTCGGATCACTAGAGGAATGCCCTAACCACTTGGCCCCGTGCCCACCACAAATGCACCTTATCATTTGTTAATTCATTTGTGGTAATATTACTTTACATGTGGTGTGTGAGGTATATGTACTGTGTAGTGCACCTTGGCCCAGAGGAACAGTGTTTTGTTTGGCAGTATACGTGTATATGGTTAATTGACAATACACTTGACCTTGAACTTGAAGTTGAACTTGGATATCTCTTGTGAACTTAGCAACATGCCTTCTAGTATTACACATTTGGGACCTGGGCTGAAAATAGCAGCTGTTCACTCATCTATGCCTCAGGACTCCCACCACCTGTGGTGATATCACGTGCACTGATGTGCCAGTACATGATTGGACAGAGCACTGAGCACGCGCGGGATTGCCAGAACGTTCCAGCACGTGGCTCGGTTAAGACGTGTTTGTTTATTACTGTAAATAAAAGTTCTCTAATTCTTCAAGAATATAATTCTTTACTGTTAACCCACGGTACATTTAAACAAAAGTAACATAACACGGTGTCAGAAGTGGTTCTAGACGAATAATACGGGAGAATAGAGAATCGGAGATAATCGAGACAAAAAAAAAGAAGAAAAGTGTTCGAACTGTAAACGGTAAAATGGAAGGTTTACGACCCCCACCAAAACTTCAGCTGACTGGCAATGTAGCTGAGAATTGGAGGATATACAAACAACAGTTTCAACTGTACTTATCGGTGATCGATTATGAAGAAAAATCAGAAAAAACCAAAGCCACGCTTTTGCTCCACGTAATTGGGAATTTCGCAGTAGAGGTATATAATAATTTTGTCTTTGAAGATGGAGATAATTTCAATTTAAAGTCGATAATGGGCAGATTTGAAGTATTTTGTATACCTAAGCGTAATTTAATGTATGAGCGATATAAATTCTTCGCATGTGCGCAGAGAGCCGCTGAAACAATTGATCAGTATGTTACTGAGTTAAGAAAGCATAGTAGAACATGTGAGTTTGGATTGCTCACGGATTCTCTCATTAAAGATAGACTGGTTTGTGGTATTCGAGGTAATGCTCTGAGAGAAAGGCTGTTGAGAGAAAGGTTTAAATTTTGAGAAAGCTTTGGTGCTTTGCAAAGCTTCTGAGACCGTGACGTTGCAGGCTGAGGAGCTTTTTGCCGAAAACTGCAATGTAAACGCTGTAAAAAAGCGCGAATACATCGAGAAATATAATAATACGTCGACGAAACTGACAGAGAGCAAGACAGTATTGGAAAGAAAAAAGTCATGTGATGGCTGTGCGCGGGAACATCGTCCAAATCAGTGTCCCGCATATGGCAAAATTTGCAATGGCTGCGGTAAGATTAATCATTTTTCACTCTGTTGTAGAAGTAGAAAGAAGGAAAATAAAATGAAACAAGTAAATGCTGTGCTTGAAGATGAACGTGAGGAATTTTATATAGATGTGCTTTGTGAAAATAAACTAAGTTAGAATGACTGGACTATTCTGTTGCAAGTGAATCAAGACAATATTCTGTTTAACCGTGATACTGGAGTGCAAGTAAATGTTCTTGCAGAATCCTAGTTTAATGCTTTAAAGCCAAGACCGAAGTTGCATCAGACAAATATAAAAGTGACCGGGTATTCAGGAGCAGACATTCCAGTTAAAGGAACATGCATAGCAAAGGTATCACACAAAAATATTGTGCATACGCTTTCAGTTGTGGTCGTGCCAAAAAATGTAGAGTCAATTCTGGGTTTATCTGCCTATGAAAGACTTAATTTGGTGAAAAGAATTTTTGTCCTGGATAGTGACCCAGAGCTGAAGCGACGGAATGTTGCATTACAGTCGGCAGAAGGTGATGTCACTCGACTGCAGCTCCAGCTCATGGCGGCAAATGCTGACATGGTGAATATAAAAGCCCCAGCTGCAGTGTCTGAGACGACCAAACAGGAGGCAATTGCTGATGTGAAAAAGCAATGGCAGGAGAAGGTTGCTTCAATGCAGGCGATAATGAAAGGGATACTGAGAGAATATGAGGTTCAGTTTCATCACCGTCTAGAGCAAGAACGCTCACAGTGGGCACAGTATAAGGAAGAAGTGAAAGCACAAGTGAAGGAATTGAGAAGTAATATTGAAATGATGAAGTCTCAGCATGAAAAAGAGATTACACAGTTAAACAGCAGTAACATAACACCACCGTGTTCAAGAACACTTACCACAACCATCAGGCTCTTGAACAAAAAGAGATAACCACACTCACTTGCCCATCCATTGAAATGTTCCTACAAACCACTTTTAAGGATTCATTATCTCAATATCTCATATTGTTATTATTTATTTCTATTTATTTATGTTTGTATCTGCACAGTTTGTAGTCTCCTGGTTGATCTTTCATTGATCCTGTTATAGTTACTATTCGATAGATTTGCTGAGAGTGCCCGCAGGAAAATGAATCTCAGGGTTGTACGTAGTGACATATGTGTACTTTGATAATAAAATTTAATTTGAACTTTGAAATTTGAACGAACTTCTATTAGGTCTTAACTCAGCCTCCAGAGAAAACAGCCCGATTTTGTCCAACCTCTCCTTATAGCACATGCACCCCAATCCAAACAGCATCCTGGCAAAACCTCTTTCGCACCCTCTTTGAACCCTCCAAATGCTTTGCTTAATGTGGTGACCAGAATCGAATATCAGGGAAGGTCTTGACCAAGGGCCTAGATTGGAAATTGCAGCCAGGGATTGAGCAGGAGTAATTCTGCCCAATACCAGGCCCAGCAATTGCCCGATAAATCACAGAGCCCACTGACATTATGATCAAGGGGAATCCCGCCAGGTTTCAGTGAGACGATCTGTTCCAGGAGTTGATTTGTGCAGGTCTTTCCATCAAGTCATAGTCATAATCATAATCATAGTCATAGTCATAGTCACAGTCATTCTTTATTGATCCCAGGGGGAAATTGGTTTTCGTTACAGTTGCACCGTAAATAATAAATAGTAATAGAACCATAAATAGTTAAATAATAATATGTAAATTATACTAGTAAATTATGAAATAAGTCCAAGACCAGCCTATTGGCTCAGGGTGTCTGACCCTCCAAGGGAGGAGTTGTAAAGTTTGATGGCCACAGGCAGAAATGACGTCCTATGACACTCTGTGTTGCATCTCGGTGGAATGAGTCTCTGGCTGAATGTACTCCTGTGCCCACCCAGTACATTATGTAGTGGATGGGAGACATTGACCAAGATGGCATGCAACTTGGACAGCATCCTCTTTTCAGACACCACCGTCAGAGAGTCCAGTTCCATCCCCACAGCATCACTGGCCTCACGAATGAGTTTGTTGATTCTGTTGGTGTCTGCTACCCTCAGCCTGCTGCCCCAGCACACAACAGCAAACATGATCACACTGGCCACCACACACTCGTAGAACATCCTCAGCATCGTCCGGCAAATGTTAAAGGACCTCAGTCTCCCCAGGAGGTCCTTTAACATCTGGAACCCGCCTCTTTGCACTCCGAGCGGAGTGTGCTGCATTGAGGTCAAGAAGCCTGGAGACGGGGCGGGGCACGAGCCCATGATTGACTCCATTTCTCACTGATCTCGCCAATTGAAGATTCGCGTCAAGGAAGATGGAAAGTCATCAAGGACGAGAGTGGAAGATGAGCAGTTTCTCTCTCCCTCTCACTTGCTGCTCCTGGTGGAAGGTGACTGCATGTGACGGTCTCTCGCTGCCACCACTCACTCACTGCTCCCAGAGGAAGGTGTCTGCATGCAAACAGTCTCTCTCTCCCTCTCGCTCGATGCTGTCGGATGATGGTGCCGGAGTCCTGGTTGTTGGGCAAGGTTTAATTGACGCAGTTTGTGGATTGGACTCTTTAGTTTATGTTATCAATTGTTTCTTGTTTCTGATTGCACCTGTTTTTTGCTGTGATATTGTGCGATTTTGATCTGGATGGACTGGCTTTGCGGCCTGAAGCTAACGTCTGACATTGCACTAGGTTGAACTGAGCTGAATATGCCTGGATTCTTTCAATGACTCTGTGGGTTGGAGTTTGATTTTTTTTGTGCATTGGCGGTTTGATCTTTTTCTTTGAACGGGTTCCATGGTGTTTCTTTGTTTTGGCTGTCTGTAGGAAAGATGCATCTCAGAGTTGTATGTTGCATACATAGTTTGATGATAAATATACTTTGAATCTTTGAATCACTGTGCACTGATTGGTTGCTGACAGTTAACCTGCAAAAAGCCATTGGCTGTGAAAGGGTGAATTATAAATCAGAAGGTCACAGCACTGCTTGGGTTCTCACAGCAGTGGTCTGTTTATCTACAGCTCATTAGAGGACCAGTTATTGAGTTGCTGTAACTTTCACTAAAATCCCACAATGGTTCCAACGTTCCTATTTAATTGAACCATTTGGTCTCATTCTCCAACACTACAGCCAAGTTTTGCTCTGGCTCATTACCTCAATGGCCTGCCCTGTTCCAACCACACTGAGTTCAAGGCCAAGAAAGCTCTCCGACACCTCTCCTTCCACAGGAGGCTAAGAGTGACTGTCTTGGTCGCTTTTCTTGTGATCACAAGACCCGCTTGGGCATTGTTGATGTGGAATTCTGCAGGTCCAGTTCACTGATTTATTGATAGAGTAGAGGGGCGGATGGTAGGGGAGTTGCATGGCCTCCTGGGCCTCATGCCGCTGTGTCGCCTGTTTACAGTCGCCCAGGAGAGAGGCATTGGAGCCGGTGCGCGCCACCGGGGGTGGTGCGATGCGGCATCTAGGCTGGAGTCAGTGCTGCCCCCAGTGTTCGGTCTGCAGAAGACACCCTGCATTGTAATCGATTGCAGATGTTTGCAGCGTGCATGGACGCAGGGTCTCACGCCACGATGTCACCTGCTTACAACTGTCAGGTGAGAGATGTCGGGGCCAGTGCACTCCACAAGGGCAGCATGGCACAGTGTCCGGGCTGCCACCCTCCCAGTGTTTGCATGGCAGAAGACAAGCTGTGCTGTGGTGAACTGCAGATTTTTGCAGCATTCATGGACTCAGGGCCTGGACTAGTTTTTCTGCATGGCTGTATTTTACTGATCTTATCTGTTCCATCAGGCAGAAAATACAAAAAGCCTGAAAGCACATGCCGCCAGGCACAAGGATAGCTTCTGTTCCACTGATCCCCAAACTCAATTATAGGTGGTGGGGTAGAAGTATTATAAGACCATAAGATATAAGAGCAGAATTAGGTCTTTTGGCTCATTTCATTTCATCATGGCTGATCCATTTTCTTTCTCAGCCCCAATCTCCTCCCACCCCCAACACACCCCACCTATACCCAATGACTTGGTCTCCACAGCTGCCTGTGGCAACAAATTCCACTGATTCACCACCCTCTGGCTAAAGGAATTCATCCTCATCTTGTTCTAAAATGATGTCTCTCTGTTCTGAGGCCGTGTCCTCTGGTTTTAGACCCCCCTCATGATAGGAAACATCCTCACCACATCCACTCTATCAAGGTCTTTCAACATTCGAAAGGTTTCAATTAGATACCCCCCGGAGTGCTTCTAAACTCCAGTGAGTTCAGGCCCAGAGACTACAAACGCTCTTCATATGACAAGCCTTTCAATCCCGGAATCATTTTTGTGAACCTCCTTTGAACAGTGTCCAATGTCAGTACCTCTTTTTCTTACACAAGGGACCCAAAACTGCTCACAATACTCCAAAGTTTGCTAAGAACAATCATATTTATGAGCCCATGATCACTCACATCATATGACTCGGCACATGATGATTATTCAACTCAATTCGGTTCAATTTTCATTCAACTATACATGAATACCCATGAATACAGCCAAATGAGATAGTGTTGCCAAGGTGCAAAACACAATACCAACAGTCACACACAGCACAAAGCACACACAACACGCCATGATAGCAAGCACATGTACAATATCAGTAAAATACAGCCACACAAAAAAAATACATCCGGACTCTGAGTTTATGAATGCCGCAGAAATCTGCCGTCAACTGCAATACAGCTTGTCTTCTGCCGAACTAGGTTATGAAAGAGATATACAAAATTTTGAGAGGTATAGATGGGGTAAATGCAAGCAGGCTTTTCCCACTAATTGTGGGTGAGATTAGAACTAAAGATCATGGGTCAGGGGTGAAAGGCGAAATGTTTAAGGGGAAGTTGAGGGGGACCTTCTTCACGCGTGGTGCTGAGAGTGCTCGGTGCGGAAGTGGTGCACGCAGTTTCAATTTCAACTTTTAGAAAAAGTTTGGATAAGTACATGGAAGGGAGCAATGTTGGGCTATGGTGCAGGTTGGTGAGACTCGGCAGAATAGTAGCTCGGCATGGACTAGATGGGCCAAAGGGCCTGTTTCTGTGCTGCAGTGTCCTATGACTCTATAAAACCGTTTGGCCAACAGATCCATCCCAGTTCCTAGTAGATCAGCATCACCAGTTCGACTCGCAACATCCCTGGGGGCCTATTCTCTCTCATAAACGCCCATCGGCCTCCACCACGGAATAACGAGGCTAAAACGTGGTGCAGGGTCCAGGCCCAGAACATATCGGTGCGACGGGGCCCAGGTCTTCGAACGAGGAACGACCAGAAGTATGGACTTTTTAAATGTCGGGCCAGATGGAATGAAAAGGCGGGGTGTTGGGACTGGAGCTGAAGGTCAATCCGGTTTTCTCACTGCCCCGCGACATTTTCTCCGCTATGTGCTGAACTGAGGCTAAGGCTTTGGGTATGCTGTAGCTACCCTGGCCTTTGTGTCTGAGGACTCACTTTCATTCTAAATGTTATTCGCTTGCTTTTATTGTTTACATGATCTAAACATGTGGTGTTTGTCAAGTTTTCATTTATAGGTTCTTCCGGGTTTCTTTGTTTTGTGGCTGCCTGTAAGGAGATGAATCTCAAAATTGCATAGTTTTCCCGTACTTTGATAATCAGTGTTGTCTGAACTTTGAACTTTGAACTTCCACCCACACATTGTTCAAACATGGGACGAAACTAGAAAATCCAGCAAGGCACCGGGAGAACGTGCAAACTCCACACAGAAAGAACCACACAAACAGGAGCATGGACTGGGCAAAATGTAGGCACCCCAAGCATTAGACTGGCGCTGCTCTCAGCCTCTGGGTCCAGCCACCTCGAGGTAAATATATAAGCTGTTGAAGGAGATGTTTCTGATATCCTGAGATTTATGTGATTATTGGACTGTACTTTATATTGATCTCCTTCACTTTTTCAGTGTTTTCTTTCTTGTGGCCAATTAGCGGGTGGGTGATCTCTTAATTTTTTTCTGTGCAGCGAGCGTTTGGGAGTTTTGATGCTACCATCGCTGTTATTTTCTGCAAGTGAGGGGGTCAGAGATAGTTATTGTCGTTGATTTTTTTAATAGAATTGAATTGTGTTGACTTTATTTCTTACATCCTTCATATCCATGAGGTGTAAAAATCTTTACGTTACATCTCTGTCTAAATGTGCAATATTAAATTTATAGTAATTTGTAATAAATAGTATGTACAACAGGACAGTCAATATAACGTAGAAATATAATTGTATCAGCATGAATTAATCAGTCTGATGGCCTGGTGGAAGAAGCTGTCCCGGAGCCTGTTGGTCCTGGCATTTATGTTACGGTTCGGTTTCCCAATGACAGCAGCTGGAACAGTTTGTGGTTGGGGCGACTCAGGTCCCCAATGATCCTCTGGGCCCTTTTTAGACCTTGTAAATGTTCTGAATAGTGGGAAGTTCACAACTACAGTTGCGCTGGGCTGTCCACACCACTCTCTGCAGAGTCCTACGATTGAGGGAAGTATAATTCCCATACCAGGCAGTGATGCAGTCAGTCAGGATGATCTCAATTGTGCCCCTGTAGAAAATACTCAGGATTTGGGGGCCTATACTAAACTTCTTCAACCGTCTGAGGTGAAAGAGGCGTTGTGCCTTTTTCACTATACAGCCGGTATGTACAGACCACATGAGATCCTCAGTGATGTGTATACCAAGAAACTTAAAGCTGTTCACCCTCTTAACCCCAGATTCACTGATGTTTATAGAGGTTAGCCTGTCTCCATTCCTCTTATAGTCCACAACCAGCTCCTTTGCTTTTGTAAAATTGAGGGAGAGATTGTTTTCTTGACACCACTGTGTCAGGGTAATGACTTCTCTGTAGGCTGCCTCATTATTATTTGATATAAGGCCAATCAATGTATTGTCGTCAGTGAGTGAGGGGGTGGGGGATTGCTTTCGTCACTGTTTTTTTATGCGGGGAAGGGTTGAGGGATTTGATACTATTGTCACTGTTCTTTTCTGCAGGATTTTGGGGTCTATGAGTTTTATTTCTTTTCTTTTTCGTGCCAGTGGAGGAGGGAGTTGATGGCTTTTCTTTCATCAGCTGCCATGGTCTTTCTGTATTCCGTGGCTATCTGGAGTAGGCAAGTATCAGAGTTGTATTGTGCGTGTATACTTTGACAATAAACTGAGACTTTGAACCTTTGAGAGGACAGAAAATGCCTTGCTGAACTTGGCAGGGATAAGCAAAGGCTTCTTGGCAGCCCAGCGTGAGGGACTAATTAAATGTATTTAAACAAAGGCCGCTTGAGATGATGGTATTTGAACTGAATGCTTGACTTCTCTTAAATACGCAAACAAACCTGACATTAGTGTGATGGAGAGACAGTGGGTTTAAACAAGCCAGCACTAACACTCTCTCTCAAAAGCAATACACACAAAATGCTGGAGGAACTCAGCAGGCCAGGCAGCATGTATGGAAATGAATAAGCAGTCAGCATTTTGGGCCGAGACCTTTCTGCTGAACTAGAAAGGAAGGGAGGAGATGCCATTGGGGGGAGGGGAAGGAAGAAAGTTATTCCACTCTTCAAGAAAGGAAACTATCAGCCAGTTAATCTGACGTCGGTGGTTGGGAAGATGTTGCAGCCGATTATGAAAGATGAGGTATCATTGTACTTGGAGGCACATGATAACATAGTCCATAGTCAGTATGGTTTCCTCAAGTGAAAATCTTGCCTGACAAATCTGTTGGAATTCTTTGAGGAAGTTACAAGCAGAATAGACAAAAACAAATCAGCTGATGTTGTGTACTTGGATTTTCAGAAGGGCTTTGACAAGGTGCCACATATGAGGCTGCTTAACAAGCTATGAGCCCATGGTATTACAGGAAAGATTCTAGCATGGATAAAGCAGTGGCTGATTGGCAGGAGACCAAGAGTGAGAATAGAGGGAGCCTTTTCTGGCTGGTTGCCAGTCACTAGTAGTGTTTCACAGGGGTCTGTGTTGGGACAGATTCTTTTTACATTATATCTCAATGATTTGGATGATAGAATAGATAGCTTTGTTTCAAAGTTTGTAGATGATATGAAGATAGCTGGAGGGGCAGGTAGTTTTCAGGAATTAGAGAGGCTACAGAAGGACTTAGACAGATTAGGAAAATGGACAAAGAAATGGCAGATGGAATACAGTTTCTGGAAGTCTATGGTCATGCACTTTGGTAGAAGAAATGAAAGGATTGACAATTTTCTAAATAGAGAGAAAATACACAAAACTGCAGTGTAAAGGGATTTGGGAGCCCATGTGCAGGATTCACAGAAGATTAATTTGCAGGTTGAGTCTGTGGTGAGGAAG
The DNA here is from genome assembly GCF_963921235.1 of Mobula hypostoma. Taxonomy (NCBI): domain Eukaryota; kingdom Metazoa; phylum Chordata; class Chondrichthyes; order Myliobatiformes; family Myliobatidae; genus Mobula; species Mobula hypostoma. The sequence goes on along the minus strand of NC_086108.1, from coordinate 10,198,299 downwards.
GCACATGCAATGTTAGCATTCGTTTCAAAAGGACTAGAATATAAAAGCAAGGATGTAATGTTGAAACTTTATGAAGCACTGGTGAGGCCTCACTTGGAGTATTGTGAGCATTTTTTAGGCCCCTTACCTTTGAAAAGATGTGCTGAAACTAGGATAGTTCAAAGAAGTTTCACGAAAATGATTCCAGGATTGAATCACTTATTATATAAGGAATGTTTGATTGCTCTGGACCTGTACCCACTGGAATTCAAAAGAATGAAGGGGGAATCTCATTGAAAGCCATCGAATTCTGAAAGGCCTTGATAGAGTGGATGTGTAGAGGACGTTTCCTATGGAGGGAGAGTCTAAAACCAGAGGACACAGCCTTCGAAGAGAGGGGTGTCCTTTTAGAATGGAGATGAGGAGGAATTTCTTTCATAATAGAGTGATGAATCAGTCTAACTCTTTGCCACATGCGGCTGTGGAGGCCAAATCTTTGTATATATTTAAGGCAGAGTTTGATAGATTCTGGTTTGGTCAGGGCATGAAGGGATATAGGGTGAAGACAGGAGTCTGGGGCAGAGAGGAAAATCGGATCAGCCATGACGAAATGGCAAAACAGACTCGATGGGCCAAATGGCCTCATTCTACTCCTATATCTGGTCTTATGGTCTTGAATTTTTAATCTTAAATCTTAAACCTTGACCGTGTGATCTTTATTCATACTTTTGCTGATTTATAGATTCATGGACTCATCTCCTATTTGTGAGATTCAATGATTGACAAATCTGCAGCCAATAACTCTGAAGTCTGAGCAACAGACAATCTTGAGTGTTGCTCAGAGGGGCCAGGATGTTTCCTATGGTAGAAGTGCCTGAGACCAGAGGACACAGCCTCAGAATAGAGAGCGTCCATTCAGAACGGAGATGAGGAGGAATTTCTTTTACCAGAGGGTGGTGAATCTGTGGAATTCTTTGCCGCAGTCAGCGGTAGAGGCCAAGTCTTTATGTATATTTAAGGTAGAGGGTGATAGATTCAAGATTAGTCTGGGCATGAGGGGATGTGTGGAGAAGGCAGGAAACTGGAGCTGAGAAGGAAATGGATCATCCACAATCAAATGGCAGAGCAGACCCAATGGGCCAAATGGCCTAACTCTGCACCTATACCTTATGGTCTTATGGGTTGGAACCTCCCAGTCCGAAAGAGAGATGTTCAGGTGTACTGCAGGGATCTGTTCTGTGACCCCGCTTCCCTTTGTAATGTTTATATATGACCTGGATGGCAATTATAAGGGTGGGTTAGTATATTTGCAGATGACATGAAGGTTGATGGAGTTGTGAATAGTGTAAAAGGTTGTCATCGACATTGACGGGATGCAGAACTGGGCTGAGAAGTGGCACATCGAGCGTATTCTGGAAATATGTGAAGTGATTCACTTTGGAAGGTCAAACTTGAAGGCAGAGTATGAGGTTAACAGCAGGATTCTGCACGGTGGAGGAATAGAGGGATCTTAGTGTCTATGTCCAGAGAGCCATCAAAGTTCCCATACAAGTTGGTAAGGAGGCTAAGAAGATATGTGACCTTCATGAGTAAGAGGATTGAGTTCAGGAACTGCAAGGGAATGTTACAGATCTATAAAATCCGCGTTAGACCACACCTGGAGTATTGTGTCCAGTTCTGATTGCATCTTTACAGAACATAGACATCTACAGTACATTACAGGCCTTTTGGTCCACAATGTTGTGCCTACCATGTAGTCTGCTCTAGAAGCTGCCTAGAATTTCCCTACCACCTAGCCCTGTATGTACCTATCTAAGAGTCTCTTAAAAGACCCTATTGTATCCACCTCTACCACCATCGCTGGCAGAGGATTCCACACACCCACCACCCTGTGTGAGAAACTTACCTCTGACATTCCCCCTGTATCTACTTCCAAGCACCTTAAAACTATGCTCCCTCCTATTAGCCATTTCAGCCCTGGGAAAAAGCCTTTGGCTGTCCACACGATCAATGCCTCTCATCATCTTATACACCTCTACCAATTAAACTCCCATCCTCCATCGCTCCAAGGAGAAAAGGCCAAGTTCACTCAACCTGTTCTCATAAGGCACGCTCTCCATTCCAGGCAAGATCCTTGTAAATCTCCTCTGCACCCTCTCTATAGTATCTGCACATCCTTCCTGTAGCGAGGGGACCAGAACCGAACACAATACTCCACGTGGGGTCTAACCAAGGTCTTACATAGCTGTAACATTACCTCATGGCTCTTGAACTCAATCCCACAGTTGATGAAGGCCAACACCATACAACTTCTTAACAACACTGTCAACCTGTGCAGCAGCTTTCCATGTCCTCTGGGCATGGACCCAAAGATCTCTCTGATCCTCCAATGTCCTCTGGGCATGGACCCAAAGATCTCTCTGATCCTCCACACTGCCAAGAGTCTTACCATTAATATTATATTCTGTCATCATATTTGACCTACCAAAATGAACCACTTCACACTTATCTGGGTTGAACTCCATCTGCCACTTCTCAGCCCAGTTCTGCATCTTATCGATGTCCTGCTGTAACCTCTGACAACCCTCCAGACTATCCACAACACCCCAGGCTTTTGTGTCATCAGCAAACTTACTAACCCACCCTTCCACTTGTTCATCCAGGTTATTTATAAAAATCACAAAGAGGAGGGATCCCTGAACAGATCCCTGTGGAACACCACTGGTCACTGACCTCCATGCAGAATACAAACCATCTACAGCCTCCCTTTACCTTCTAGGCCAAGCCAGTTCTGGATCCACAAAGCAAGATCTCCTTGGATCCCCTGCCTCATTACTTTCTGAATGAGTTTTGCATGAGGAACCTTATCAGATGCCTTACTGAAATCCATATACACTACATCCACTGCTCTACCTTCATCAATGTGTTTTGTTACTTCCTCAAATAATTCAATCAGGCTTATAAGGCATAACCTGCCTTTGACAAAGCCATGCTGAGTATTCCTAACCATATTATGCCTCTCTAAATGTTCGTAAATCCTGCCCCTCAGGATCTTCTCCAAAAACTTGCCCACTACTGAAGTAAGACTCACTGGTCTATAATTTCCTGGGTTATCTCTCGACCCTTTCTTGAACAAGAGGACAACATTTGCAACCTTCTAATCCTCTGGTACTTCTCCCATCCCTCTTGGTGATGCAAAGATCATCGCCATAGGCTGAGAAATCCCCTCTCTAACTTCCCACAGTAGCCTGGGGTATATCTCTAATGGACCTGGTGACTTATCTAACTTAATGCTTTTCAAAAGCTCCAGCACACCCTCTTTCTTAACGTCTATATGCTCAAGTGTTTCAGTCCACTGTAAGACATCCCCACAATTGCCAAGATCCTTTTCCCTGGTGATTACTGAAGCAAAGTATTTATTAAGTACCTCCGCTACCTTCTCCAACTCCATGCACACGTTTCCACAATCACACCTAATTGGTCCTATTTTCACACGGTTCATCCTCTTGCTTTTCACATAACTGTAGAATGCCTTGGAGTTTTCCTTAATTCTGCTCACCAAGGCTTTCTCGTGGCCCCTTCCAGCTCTCCTAATTTCATTCTTAATCTCCTTCCTTGCAACCTTGTAATTTTCTAGAGCTCCAACTGTACCTAGTTTCTTGAACCTTTCATAACCTTTTCTTTTCTTCTTAACTAGATTTTCTACATCCTTTGTACACCATGGTTCTTTTATCCTACCATCCTTTCCTTGCCTCAATGGAATATACCTATGCAGAATGCCATGCATTTCCCTGAAAACATTTGCTCCCAATTAATGCTCCCAAATTTCTGCCTAATAGTATCATATTTCCCCTACCCCAATTAAATGCTTTCCCAAATTGTCTGCTTCTATCCCTCTCCAGTGCTATGGTAAAGAAGATAAAGTTGTGATCACTGTCTCCAAAATGCTCTCCCACCGAGAGATCTGACACCTGACCAGGTTCATTTCCAGATACCAGATCAAGTACAGCCTCTCCTCGAGTTGACTTATCTACATATTGCATCAGGAAACCTTCCTGAGCACACCTAACAAACTCCACCCCATCCAAACCCCTTGCTCTAAGGAGATCCCAGTCAATATTAGGAAAGTTAAAATCACCCATCACAACAACCCTATTATTATTGCACCGTTCCAGTATCTGCCTCCCTGTCTGCTCCTCTCTGTAAGTATTGGGGGGGTTATAAAAAACACCTAGTAGAGCTATTGCCCCCTCTCTGTTTCTGTCTTCCACCCACACTGATTCAGTAGATAATCCATCCATGACTTCCTCCTTTACTACAGCCGTGATATTGTCCATGATTAGTAATCCCACACCCCCACCTCTTTTGCCTCCCTCCCTGTCCTTTTTGAAACATCTAAAGCCCGGCACACTTAGCAGCCATTCCTGCCCCTGAGACATCCAAGTCTCTGTAATAGCCACATCATAGTTCCACGTATTGATCCATGCTCTAAGTTCATCCACCTTGTTTATGATACTCCTTAAGCATCTCAAATAGACACATCTCAAACCATCTGGCTGAGTGTATCTATCATCTGCCTGTCCTTCCTCACAAACTCCCTTCAAGCTGTCTCTACTTGTGGGTCAACCGCCCCATCCTCTGCAGTTCTGACCCCCCCTGCAAATCTAGTTTAAACCCTCCCCAATAGCATTAGCAAACCTATCTCCCAGGATATTGGTTCCCCTCCAGTTCAGGTGCAACATGTCCCACTCGTACAGATCACCCCTTCCTCAGAAAAGGTTCCCATGATCCAAGAACTTGAAACCCTGTCCCCTCCTCCATCTCCTCAGCCTCACATTCGTCTGTGCTATCTTCCTGTTCTGACCTTCACTCGCTCATTACACTGGGAGTAATCCGGGGGTTACCACCTTGGAGGTCCTACACTTCAGTCTCCTTCCTAACTCCCTAAACTCACTGCGCAGAACCTCTACCCGTCTCCTGCTTATGTCTTTGGTACCAACGTGTACCACGACCTCTGGTTGCTCACCCTCCCCTTCCAGAATATTCTGCAACTGCTCAGAGACATCCTGGACTCTAGCACCTAGGAGGCAACACATTATTCTGGTGTCTCTTTTACTGCCGCAGAATCCCCTATCTGTCCCCCTAACTATCAAGTCCCCTATGACTATTGTTCCACCTGACTTCACCCTACCTTTCCAAGGCTCAGAGCCGACCACAGTGCTATTGGTGTGGCTGCTGCTGCCCTGCCCGGATAGGTCATCCCCCTCAGCAGTATCCAAAGGGGTATAGCTGTTACTGAGGGGAATGGCCACAGGGGAACCTTGTACTGACTTCCTTCTCCCTTCACTCTCTCGGTGTTCACCCACCTACTCCCTGAATTCTGTGCTCTGGGTGTAACTACATGCTCAGATGTCTTATTTATCAATTGTTCTGCCTCCCGGATGATCCTTAGCTCATCCAGCTCCAGCTCCTTAATGATGTCTTTCAGGAGCTGGAGTTGGCTCTATTCTCGCAGGTGTGGTCACCAGGGAGACGATCAGCTTCGACAAATTCCCACATCCTACAGGAGGAGCATTCCACTGCCATATCTGCCATCCTGCCTGCACTGAACCATGGGCAACCAAGACCAAATCAGCAATAACAAAAGGAAAAACTTACCCTTCTTCCCGTTTCTTTGGCCTCAGCCTCTTCTCGTCAAAGCCTCCAGGTTCCCACTCTGACTCTAGCCCCCGTTCCGATGGTAGCCACTCCGCTAGACCCTATCTCTCTTTTATGGTTTAACAAAATAAGAAAAACCCCCATGCATGGAGATGGAACTCACCGTGTTTGGCGGTGCTCCGCCTGCCTTCCGCTGCTCCCGATGCCTCTGGCTAGGAAGGATGTGGAAGCTTTAGAGAGGGTGCAGAAGAGATTTACCAGAATGCTGCCTGGATTGGAGGGCATGTCTTATGAGGATAGATTGAGTGAGCTAGGGCCTGTCTCTTTGGAGTGAAAGAAGATGAGAGGTGACTTGATTGAGATCTATAAGATGATAAGAGGCGTAGATTGAGTGGATAACCAGCGCCTTTTCCCAGGACAGCAATGGCTAATATGAGAGGACATACTCTAAAGGTAATTGGAAGAAAGTTCAGAGGAGATATTAGAGGTAGTTTTTTTTACAGAGAGTGGGACACCCTGCCAGGAGTGGTGGTAGAGGCAGATACATTAGCGGCATTTAAGAAACTCTTAGATAGGCACATGGATGAAAGAAAAATGGTGGGCTATGTAGGATGGAAGGGTTAGATTGACCTTAGAGTAGATTAAGAGGCCAGAGTGGGCCACAGCCTTAGCATCAGTTCAGCATTTAGCACAAAGCCAAGTAAATATCACAGAGCAGTGTGCAGAATGGGCCCAGTCCTCACCCCTGGTCCCAACAATGCCTTTTCAATCTGGCCCAGTGTTTAAATGGCTCAAACATCGGGTTGTTCCTTGCTCTAGGATCCCAGGCCCTGTCGCTTCGATACACTCTGGGCCTGGACCCCACTGCCACATTTCCGCCTGTACCCGACCTTTCCAAATCGACCTGGCACTTAGATCAAACAAACCTCTGCTCTCTCCTTCCTCTCAGCATCGGCCGAATAGCCTCGACTCTTCCACGCCTCCACTCGACTCAAATATGCCTCAACTTCGCCTCGTACCTGCTCACTTTGACCCTTGACTCTCCTTCACTTCCACCCACCTCTCCATTGTTTGCAGTGATCGTTTACCTCAATGTTACCAGAGATACCAGGTACCCACACCAGGAGTAATTTCAGTGAATCAAAATCATGTTTAATATCGCTGGCATGTGTTGTGAAGTTTGTTAACTTTCCGGCAGCAGTACAATGCAATACATGATAATAGAGAGGAAAAAAAACTGAATTACCTAAGTATATATATATTAAATAGTTAAATTAAATAAGTGGGCAAAAATAAAAATAAAAAAGTAGAGGTAGTGCTCATGGGTTCAGTGTCTATTCAGAAATCAGATCGCAGAGGCAAAGAAACAGCTGAGTGTGTGTCTTCAGGCTCCTGTACCTCCTTCATAGTCATAGTCATACTTCATTGATCCCGGGGGAAACTGGTTTTCATTACAGTTGCACCATAAATAATTAAATAGTAATATGTAAATTATGCCAGGAAATAAGTCCAGGACCAGCCTTTTGGCTCAGGGTGTCTGACCCTCCAAGGGAGGAGTTGTAAAGTTTGATGGCCACAGGCAGGAATGACTTCCTATGACGCTCTGTGTTGCATCTCGGTGGAATGAGTCTCTGGCTGAATGTACTCCTGTGCCCACCCAGTACATTATGTAGTGGATGGGAGACATCGACCAAGATGGCATGCAACTTAGACAGCATCCTCTTTTCAGACATCACCGTCAGATGGTAGCAATGAGAGGAGGGCATGTCCTGGGTGATGGGGTCCTTAATGATGGATGCCACTCCTTGAAGATGTCATGGATACAATGGAGGCTCGTGCCCATGATGGAGCTGACTGATTTTACACCAGAAATTCTGCAGGTGCTGGGATAGAAATCCGAGCAACACACGCAAAATGCTGGAGGAACTCAGCAGGCCAGGTAGCATCTATGGAAAAGAGTAAACAGTCGACATTTCAAAATGGAAGGGTCTCAGCCCAAAACGTCGATTGTTTATTCATTTCCATTGATGCTGCCTGGCCTGCTGTGTTCCTCCCGCATTTTGTGTGTGTTGACTAATTTTACAACTCTCTGCAGAATAACATTTGCTGAATGGTGAGGAAGCCCTTCAGAAACAAAGGGAGCTACACCTACACTGGTGGAATCAGTAGCCTGGAGCAGAGTCAGTTCAAGGATAATGCACTGGAGTCCTTTAATGAACAGAAAGAGAACAAAGGTATGAACCTCACTGCCAAGCTAAGAGCCAGTAGGCCTTCATTGCCTATTGATGTTCACACTCTACCAGTACAATAGACCAGCCTAACAAGCCATGTTTCAATGTTTAATAGAGACGTGCACAAAGACTGATGCTGCCATCCAGACCCGGGCAAAGCAGCTGGAATCTCAGATACAGCTCTTAAAAGATACAAAATAAAAAAGATCTATCACTCCCAGAGGAAGAACTGTGCATATTTGAAGGGCTCAGCTAAACTATAAATGAATTTTAGGCTGTCAAAATCTGAGAAATCTTCAACATAGTAAGGTGATGCCTCAGCGTTCAATTTAATACCTGTTTCTGACTTTCCCTAGGCAAATTTACAGAGAAAAGCTCAGCATATCAAACAACCCAGCAGATTTGCATAAGTCCACACTTTAATACAGTAAACTTATACTAGTACTGTTGGGGAGCAGGCCCTTCAGCCCATCGCATCTGTGCTGACGATGGTGCCAAGTTAAACTAATTCCCTTCTGCCTACACATTTCCCATGCAGTCACAGGAGGAACGTACAAACTCCTTACTGGCAGTGGTGGGAATTGAACCCAGGTCAAAACGAACATGTACTGTACCGTATTTTGCTAACCACTATGCTGCCAGCTGCCCAGTACAATGTAAGCAGCATTATAAAAAATAATTTAAAGTGTTTGCTATACAGTCATAGAGGAGGCCAGGGAGGCTAACAAGAATGGTTGATCAGATTAACTGCCTAAGGAAGAAATTCATTATTATTTTAGAACTAATTTTAATCTATCTGAAAATCAAAAAGCAACAGGTAAAGGGAAGGTCATTCCTGGTTTTACACCCTGCCTGTTTATTTCTTAGGGAGTGGGGCTGCAGTGTGAAGGAGAGGAAGCATTTCGCTGTGGCAGATTGCAGCAGAAATGCAAGAGATCGAATGGTGCAGAGATCTCAGAGAACTATGGGGACTGAGGTGGTTGCAGAGAGAGGGACTGGGGTGGCGTTGGAGAGGTTGTTGTGTGTATGACGTGCTGTTTACACACAGGAATAACACACACGATAAGAGCCATCCAACCTCAACTCTCAGTTTCAGACCACAGGACAAGGGAGCAGCGTTTGACCATTTCACCCAATAAGTCTGCTCCAACATTCCATCATGGCTGACTTAGTATCCCTCTCAACCCCATGCTCCTGCCTTCTCCCTGTAACTTTCAATGCCCTTACTAAACAAGATGGGTGATGGGGTGGAGATGTGCCTCTACCAAAGGGGGTGTATGGCACTCCTTCCCTCCACTAACCTGCAGGTCACCCTTAGGCAAGGGTGTAGCACCTGCTTAGCGCCCCCCCCCCACCGAATCGAGGTCATGTGAAGCCATGGGATGGTCGTATGAGCAGCCGGTGCAGATCACAAGTCCTGGTTATGTGACAACTGACGCCAGGCAGACAGTTTCTAAAGAGTATTGCTAATGGTTGGGGTCACCTGTCTTGTAAAGACGCTGCCCAGGAGAAGGCAAAGGCAAACCACTTCCATAAAAATATTCGCCAAGAACAATGATGGTCATGCAAAGACCACGATTGCCCACGTCATACGGCACAACAGATGACAGACAAATGAACTAATCAAGAAACTATCAACCTCTGCTTTAAATATACTCAATGATTTGGCCTCTATAGCTGTCAGTGGCAATGAATCCCACAGATACACCACCCTCTGGCTGAAGAATCAGGATCAGACCACACAACAGCAACCTCAACAACCGTCCAAAGTCTCTCCTGATGTAAGAAGATGGAGCCAGTCAGGATGCTGGAATCCTCCGGCACCAAACAGGTCACAATTCACAACAAGAACCTGCCACACACAAAATGCTGGTGGGACTGCCTTCTCTACATTACCTCCATCACTGACCAATTCCCCTTCCTCCACTGGAGAGAGGTGTGTTACCTCGAGCAGCTGATCTTTACTGCTTTTGGTTATTGCCCCATTCTCTCCACTGGCTGATTTCAATCTGGGTGTAAGGTGCAGACAGTAAGGAAGCGTAGACACAGCCTTTACAAAGATCCGACACTTCCCCCAGAGCCACTTTCAAATCAGTATGGTGAGGATATAAAGCACCATTAGTGGTGGGTTCACTGCAGCCAGCAGCCAGAGACATTTCCTGAAGGCATGAGAAATTCTGCAGATGCTGAAGATGCAGAGCAACACACACAAAATGCTGGAGGAACTCAGCAGGTCAGGCTGCATCTATGGAGGGGAATGAACAGTCCACGTTTCAGTCTGAGACCCTTCTAATATCTGCCCCTTTCCTTTCCATTCCTGATGAAGGGTCTCAGCTCAAAGCATCCATGGCTCAGATTCAGATTCAGATTTATTCATCACGTGTTTGTCAAAACGTTGTTTGCATTAACAACCAACATAACCCAAGGATGTCACAGGTAGGTAGGGCCATTTTTAATCTCTCCCTCTCCCAGTGTGTAGTGCCCTCCTGTTCCAAATCGTCCAGCATTGTCCCTGTACCTCAGAAAACTAATGTAGCATGCCTGAACGATTGGCGCTCTGTCACACTCACCTCAATTATACGCAAATGCTTTGCAAGGCTGGTTAAAGGTGACATCTGCAGCATGCTACCACACACACTGGCCCCCTACAATTTGCCTACAGACAGAACTGGTCTACCGATGATGTCCTAGCCACAGCAATATACACCATCTTCACTCACCTGAAGAAGAGGGATGCATACGCCAGAACGCTGTTTGGGGACTACAGTTCAGCATTCAACACCATAATTCCGTTTAGGCTTGACAGGAAGCTCAGAGACCTCGGCCTGCACCCCGCCTTACTCCCTTTACACCCACGACTGTACTGCCACACACAGCTCCAACCTGCTGATCAAATCTGCAGATGTCACAGCTTTAATCAGCCTTGTTTCCAGCGGTAATGAGACAGCCTACAGAGGAGAGGCTGACCCCCTGACACCATAATGTCAGGATAGCAACCTCTCCCTCAATGTCCAAATCCTCAAGACCTGCTATAGGGGCATCATTGAGAGCACCCTGATTGGCTGTATCACCGCCTGGTAGAGGAACTGACCCAACCTTGATCACTGGGCACTGCAGAGAGTGGTATGGACAGCCCAGCGCATCTGTGAATGTGAAATTCCCTCCATTGAGGTCACTTATAGCAGCAGGTACAGAAAGAAGGCCTGGAAGATCATCAGAGACTCCAGTCACCCCGACCATAAACTGTTTCAACTGCTTCCATCTGGCAAATGCTACCCCAGCATTAAAGCCAGGACCAACAGGCTAGGGACAGCTTCTTTCTACAAGCCATTAGATTTATAAATTCACATGTCTGTACATTGTGATGGAGCCGTAACACAAAGATTTTTACTCCCTCATGTTGTGGGATGGATGTAAGATTTAAATTCAATTCATAAAGAAAGCTTTTGGCACGTTGGCCTTCATAAATCAAAGTACTGAGTACAGGAGACAGAATATTATGTTGAAATTGTATAAGATGTTGGTAAGGCCTAATTTTGAGTGTTGTGTGCAGTTTTGGTCACGTACCTACAGGAAAGATGTAAATAACGTTGAAAGAGTACAAAGGAAATATACAAGGATGTTGCCAGGTCTGGAGGACCTGAGTTATAAGGAAAGATTGAATAGGTTAGGACTGTATTCCTCGGAACGTAGAAGATTGAGAGGAGATTTCAAAGTTTCAAAGATTCAAAAAACTTTATTGTCATTCTAACCGTACATCAGCTCTGCGGGGCAGAATGAGACAGCATTTCCCAGGAGCAGTGCAATCATAACATAACAAACGCAACACTAAATAATAAACATAACAATAAATAGTAAAACGCAACAGCCACATGTCGGTTAAAATCAGTTATAAGTGTCCAGTGCAAGTTAAAAGTGTCCAAAGTAGAGTCAGGTGGAGCAGCTATTTAGCAGTCTGACTGCCTGTGGGAGGAAGCTGTTTAGTAGCCTTGTGGTTTTAGTTTCGATGCTCCTGTAACGTTTGCCTGATGGCAGAAGAACAAACAGTTCATGGAGAGGGTGTGAGGGGTCTTTAATGATGTACCGTGTCTTCTGGAGGCATTGACTCTGAAAGGGGTCTTGGACAGAAGGTAGGGAGACCCCAATAACCTTCTCTGCTCCCCTAACCACCCTCTGCAAGGCTTTTTTGTCGACAGCACTGCAGCTGGAGTACCAGGTTGTGATGCAAAAGGTCAGCACACTCTCAACCACGCCTCTGTAGAATGTAGTTAAGATGTTAGTGGGGAGTGATGCTTGTTTAAGCTTCCTCAGAAGCTGCAATCTCTGCTGGGCCCGTTTCACAATCCCAGTGGTGTTCCTGGACCAGGTGAGATTGAGATAGAGGTGTACAAAATTATAATGGATATAGAGAGGGTAAATGCAAGCAGGCTTTTTCCAGTGAGGTTGGGTGGGACTACAACCAGAGGTCATGGGTTAATAGTGAAAGCTGAAAGGATAAAGGTGAACATGAGAGGAAACTTCTTCACTCAGAGGGTGGTGAGAGTGTGGAATGAGCTGCCAACACAAGTGGTGCATGTGAGCTCAATTTCAACATCTGGGAGAAGTTTGGATAGGTACACGGATGGTAGGGGTATGGAGGGCTATGGTCCTGATGCAGGTTGAAGTAAGCATTTTAAATGGTTCAGCACAGACTAGATGGGGTGAAGGGCCTGCTCCTGTGCTGTACTTTTCTATGACTCTGTGATTGTGCCTGGAGCAGCCCACAAGTGTCACCACACATTTCCAGAAACAACTCAATATGCTCACCAAGCCCAGCAGAGCGACATAGAACCAAACAACAAAACAACAAGTTGAAATTTCCTCCCTCCCACCCACCCACATCCATACATAGAGATTGATAGGTTATTGATTAGACCATGAGATATAGGAACAGAATTTAGCCGCCTGACCCATTGAGTCTGCTCCGCCATTTTTCTTTCAGTCCAAATCTCCTGCCTTCTCCACATATCACTTCATGCCCTGACTAATCAAGTATCCATCACCCTCTGCCTTAAATACACCCAATGACTTGGCCTCCACAGCCGTCAGTGGCAATGAATTCCAGAGAGTCACCGCCATCTAGATAAAGAATTTCCTCCTCATCTCCATTCTAAATGGACATTCCTCTATTCTGAGGTTGTGTCCTCTGGTCTTAGACGCTCCCTCCGTTGGAAACGTCCTCTCTACATCCACTCTATCAAGGCCTTTCTAAACTCTTCTGAATTCCAGTATATACGGGCCCTGAGCTATCAAAAACCATCAAAAGCTCCTCATATGACAAGTCTTTCAATCCCAGAATTATTTTCAACCAATCAGAGCATCAATACTTACAGGGAGAAGGCAGGAGAATGGGGTTGGGAGGGATAATAAATCAGCCATGATAGAATGGCAGAACAGAATCTATGGCCTAATTATGCTCTTATGTCTTATGTTCTTAGCCCGTCAACCCCAGGACAGATATCCTCATTGACCTCCAGCCTCCAGCAGACTGGCGGAGATCTCCAGCGTTCTCACAGAGATTTTCAATCTTTAAGCTTTGGCCATCGAGCCTCGATCTTCCCCTCCATGGATGCTGCTTGACATGTTGAGCTCAAAGTTCAGGGTTTAAAGTAAATTTATTATCAAAGTGCATACATCTCTCCATATACAACCCTGAGATTCATTTTCTTGTGGGCATACTCAGCAAATCCAAGCAGACTGTGATGTATCCATTACACTTCGTGGGATTTTCTGTTCAAGGGAATTGGCGTTTCCATACCAGGCTGTGAAGCAGCCAGTCAATATACTCTCCACCGCACATCTATAGAAGTTTGTCAAAATGTTAGATATCATGTCGAACCTTCACAAACTTCTAAGGAAGTAGAGGCGCTGCCATGCTTTCTTCATAACTTCTCTATGTGCCAAGTTGAGGACAGGTCCTTTGAAATGACAACACTGAGGAAGTTAAATTTACTGATCCTCTCTACCTTCGCTCCTCGATGAGGTCTGGCTCATGGATGTCCAGTTTCCTCCTCCTGAAGTCAATAATCACCTTCTTGGTCTTGCTGAAATTGAGTAAGAGTTTGTTGTTATGGCACCATTCAGCCATATTTTCAATCTCCCTCCTATATCTGATTCGTCACCGCCTTTGATTCAGCCAGCGACAGTGGTGTCATCAGCAAACTAAAACAGGGCATGGGAGCTGTGCTTAGCCACGCAGTCATAACTGTAAAGTGAGAAGAGCAGGGGGCTAAACACACAGCTATGTGGTACACCTGTGGTGAGGGAGATTGTGGTGGGGAATCCAAACTGACTGGGATCTGCAAGTGAGGAAATCAAGGATCAAATTGCACAAAGAGTTATTGAGGTCAACGTCTTGAAGTTTACTTATTAGTTCTGAGGGGATAATAATATTGAATGCTAAGCTGTAGTCGATAAAGAGCATCCAGATGCATGCACCCTTGCCGTCCAGCTGCTCCAGGGCTTAGTGAAAAGCCAATGAAAAGGCATCTGCTGTGGGCCTGTGGTGCCGGTAGGCAAACTGGAGCAGATCCAAGTCGCTTCTCAGGCAGGAGTTAATATGTTTCATCACTAACCTCTCGGCCGGAGGTGGTATGTAAACTGCAGTCAGGATCACTGAGAAGAACGCCCTTGGTAAACAGAATGGTTTGCACTTGATGGTTAAGTGTTGCCTCATCACGTTGGATGTAAGTGCTACTGGACAGTAGACACTGAGGCAGATTATCATGTTCTTCTTAGGCACCAGTATGATTGGGTCCAGCCAGAAATAAGTGGGTAGCTCCCCCTGCTGAAGCAAGGGGTTGGAGATGTCAGTGAACACTCCAGCCAATTCAAAGTTCAAAATATATTTATTAACGAAGTGTGTGTACTATATATAATGTTGAGATTCATCTCCTGACAGACAGCCACAAAAAAAATTCAGAAGAACCCATTGAAAAAGAAGACCATCGAGCATCCCGTGTAGAAAAAAAAAACAAATTGTGTAAGCAATAAACAGTAGGCAAATAATATTCAGAACTGAAGTCCATGAAAGTGAGTTCACAGCCATGAGGCCAGTCCTCGCTGCAGCCGATCTAGGAGACTGTTAATTGATCAGCACAGGTCCTTAGTTCTCGGCCTGGTACCCCATCTAGGCTGGATATTTTCAGTGGATCCACCCTCCTGAAGGATGTTCTCACGTCGAGCTCAGAGACTGAAATCACAGGGTTGTCAGGGTTTGGTAGTTTGTGAAGGCTCCTCCATGTTTTGATGGTCAAAGCGAGCAGAGAAGACACTGAGCTCATCTGGAAGCAAAGCCTGGTTGTCACCTGTGTCACTTGATTCCACTTTGTAAGAGGTAATAGTATTCAAGCTCCTGCCACAGCTATCAAGCAGCATTCAGTGAGTCAAGTTTGGTCCAGAATCGCCACTTCACATGTGAGCTGGCTTTCCAGAGATTGTAACCATATAAAATATAACCATATAACAATTACAGCACGGAAACAGGCCATCTCAGCCCTTCTAGTCCGTGCCGAACTCTTACTCTCACCTAGTCCCACCGACCTGCACTCAGCCCATAACCCTCCATTCTTTTCCTATCCAATTTAACTTTAACTGACAACATCGAACCTGCCTCAACCACTTCTGCTGGAAGCTCGTTCCACACAGCTACCACTCTCTGAGTAAAGAAGTTCCCCCCCATGTTACCCCTAAACTTTTGCCCTTTAACTCTCAACTCATGTCCTCTTGTTTGAATCTCCCCCATTCTCAATGGGAAAAGCCTATCCACATCATCTCTATCAATCCCCCTCATAATTTTAAACACCTCTATCAAGTCCCCCCTCAACCTTCTACGCTCCAAAGAATAAAGACCTAACTTGTTCAACCTTTCTTTGTAACTCAGGAGATGAAACCCAGGCAACGTTTTAGTAAACCTCCTCTGTACCTGGAATTCTTGTATCTTACTTGGATGCCTGACCTGAATTTCATTGATCTGGCCCTCAGCAGACGATGGTTCATCAAGGGCTTCAGGCTAGGGGAGGCCCTGAAAGATTTTGTGGGGACACTTCCATCTAAGACTGCTTTTATAAAGTCAGCGACTTCATTCAGATGCACTGGTGAGCCCTTGAACACAGCCCAGTCCATCGACTCAAAGCAATCCCACAGCTGCCCCTTTGCCTCGCACGACCACTCTTTGTGCTTTGCTCTTTAGCCTCTGCCTGTCAGCAGGTGGGAGAAGAGATCAGGTTTCCTGAAATATATCCTGGCCAGCGAACGGTAGGCATTCATTATCATAGTATAGCAGCAGTTTAGTGTGTTGGGACACCTGGTGCTGCACATTATATGCTGATGATAACGGGGCAGAGATTTCTTCAAACAAGCCTGGTTGAAATCTCTGACTATCATTTGAATTGCATTTGGGATGGACCGTTTCTTGTTTGGTGATGGCAACATGCAGTCTCTCAAGCGCCTGATTACAGTCAGCCGGAGGTGGTATGTAAACTGCAGTCAGGATCACAGTAAACAGAATGGTTAGCACTTGATCGTTAAGTGTTGCTCCAGCACTTGGTGTGTGTTGCTCAAGATTTAAAGCAACCGTGGGATCTCTTGTGTCGCGAGAGAGAGAACGTTAGGGACAGAAGTGTGGCATCAGTCATTTCCCATTCCGACTTCCTTCTCACCCCTTCTCTTCTCCTCACATGCCTATCACCCTCCCCCCGGCGCCCCTCCTCCTTCCCTTTTTCCATGGTCCACTCTCCTTTCCTATCAGGTTCTTTCTTCTTCAGTCCTTTACTCCCTCCACCTATCATCTCCCAGCTTCCAACTTCATCCCCTCTCCCCCATCCACCCACCTTCCCCCTCACCTGGTCTCACCTCCTAGTTTGTACTTCTTCCCCAACCCCCACCCATTCTGCCCCCTTCCTTTCCGGTCCTGATGATGGGTCTCATCCCAAAACATCGACTTTATCCTTCTCCACGGATGCTTTCTGACCTGCTGTTTTTCCAGTACTTTGTCTATGGCACTACCAGTCTGTCAGACTTTAACCTCTCACTTTAATTTATATATTTATTATTGCGATAGACAGTAGGGAAGAGGCCCTTCCAGCCCTTCGAGCCACGTTGCCCTGCAATCCCCCAGTTTAACCCTAGCCTAATCACGAGATAAATTACAACGACTGGTTAACCTACCAGCCGTCTTTGGACTGTGGGAGGAAACTGGAGCACCCGGAGGAAAGCCACACAAAATGCCGGAGGAACTCAACAGGTCAGGCAGCAAGATTAAATAGTCACAAACAAGAGACAATCTGCAGATGCTGGAAATCCGAGCAACACAACACAAAATGCTGGAAGAACTCAGCAGGCCAGGCAGCATCTAGGAAAAGAGCACAGTGGACTTTTCAGGCCGTAACGTCGACTGTACTCTTCCTAGACGCTGCCTGTAACAGTAAACAGTCAACACTTCGGGCCGAGTCCCTTCTTCAGGAAAACCCACGCATTCCACAGGGAGGATGTGCAGGGACATCAAATTGCACTCTGAACTCTGATGCCCCAGAGGTAACAGCAGCGTGCAATACCGCAACGCCCACTCGTCACACTCATTCCAGCAATCCGCTCCAAGGACGCAAAGTTGTGGAATTTTTGTATCGCTTACCTCAGCTGTTTTCACATTGAAATTGTCATGATAATTGCTTGGAGTTTTAACATATCACCATTAATTAACTGACCCCTTTACAAAACACAGCTTTCCTATTGTTAGGTCACAGTAATTGGAAGCAAATGCACCAAGGTTTAATTTTCTAATTAACACACTCTTTGGCAAGAACCCATTAAGAATAAGATCCTGTTTTGAACAGCTGTGTGACATTTTCAATATCAGCTTATACGGTATCACCATTTTCACCTTCCTGTTAACATTCCCACACACTGGGATTCTTCGAGGGACAGGCTTCATTCGGTGTCTGGAGATATGAAGGTGTACATTAACTTAACTTACAGCCCATTACATCACTGGCAATCGGGGCAGCAATGAAGGTCCTCCATCTCTGGTGGGCTTCCTTCATCGTGTCAGTCACTTCCTCTTGGTTTTCTCTACTGTCAGTCATACAAGTCCCAGGTGGAGACTCAGGAATACCATCACATTCGGATGTGGAACGATTCTTCATTGCTGTTTCCATAACAATTTTCTTTGGCTAGTCAGGGTTGTTAGCCCTGAGTTGAACCTCCAAACCTAGAGGACCGGTGGACCACTTTCAGCCTGGCTTCTACGCTTTGACCTGTTTGGCATGGGTGACCCTAACAAAAACTTAGGCATAAAGCGCTGACTCGAGCCAACATCACTCTCCGGGTCATAGGGGTATGTAAGTCTCCAAACCATGGCAAGGTTGTCGTCCTCTTGGAGGAAAGCGGCTGAGAAGGGGAATAAACAGTTGGCATTTCGGGCTAAGACCCTTCATCAGAAACATTCAGCAGCAGCTGAAGATGGGACTGAAAGAACAGCTGTTACAGGAACTCAGAGGGATTCAAGGATCAAGATTCAAGATTGGATAATGTCACAATGTAAAGGGGTATGAAATAATTGTTAGCATCACACATAAGATGCTGGAGGAACTCAGCAGGTCTGTCGTCATCTATGGAAATGAATAAACAGTTGACTTTTCAGGGCTGGAAAGGACGGGGGAAGACATCATCAAAAACTCTTAAACTTCTATGGATGCGTAGTGGAGATTGTATTGACTGGCCACATTACAGCCTGGTATGGATACACCACTGCCTTTGAACGAAAAATCTTACAAAAGGTAGTGAATTCAGCCCAGTGAAGCCTTCCCAACCATTGAACACATCTACATGAAATGTTGTCACAGGAAAGCAGCATCCATCGTCAGAGATCACCAGCATCCTGAACATGCTCTTCTCTCGCTGCTGCCGTCAGGCAGAAGATACAAGAGCCTCAGGACTTGCACCACCAGGTTCAGGGACAGTTACTACCCTCACCTATCAGGCTCTTGAACAAAAGGGAATAACTCCACTCACTTGCCAATCCATTGAAATGTTACCACAACCAATGATCTCACTTTAAGGACTCTTTATCGCATTATGTCATGTCCTCGCCATTTATCGCTATTTATTTATATTTGCATTTACAGTTTGCTGTCTTCTGCACTCTGGTTGATCTTTCATTGATCCTGTTATAGTTACTATTCTATAGATTTGCTGAGTATGCCCGCAGAAAAAAATAATCTCAGGGTTGTATGTGATGACATATATTTACTCTGATAATAAATTTTACTTTGAACTTTGAACTATGAAGTTCAGAATAAAAAGATGAGGAGAAGAGAAGGATGATAACAAGGTGATAGATGAGTAGGACTGTTGTTACTCTGAATCTGACACAGCACAATAATACAAAGAACATAATAATAAAAAATAATTAAAATATAAAGACATAAGCTAGCTTATGTATATAGATTGATTGTATGTCCATAAAGTGACGCTAGGCACAGGAGTGTCTATACATGAATTGATTCTGACAGGAGGTGATTACGTAGTGGTGGTTGGGGATGTGGAGGGTGGGTTATTGGATGGAGGTGTTGATCAGCCTTACTGCTTGGGGAGAGTAACTGTTTTCAAGTCTGGTGGTCCTGGTGTGGATGCTACGTAGCCTCCTCCCTGATGGGTGTGGGACAAAGTCCATAAACAGAGTGGATCCTTCATGATGTTACTGGCCCTTTCCCAGCACTTCTTTGCACCTACGTCCTTGATGGTGGTGCATTGGGCAGTTTTGACTACCTGTTGTCGAGCCTTCCTGTCTGCTGTAGTACAGTTTCCATACCGTGCAGTGACGCAGCTTGTTAGGATGCTCTCTACTGCACCTATTTAAAACGACATGAGTATAGATGTGTAAAGTCCAGCTCTCGTCAGCCTCCTCAGAAAGTAGGAGGCATGATGAGCTTTCTTGACTCTGTAGGATGTGTTCTGGGACCATGAGAGCTTGTACAAGATGTACACTCCCTGGAGTTTGAAGGTCCTTGCATTTTCCACTGCTTTGCTGCCGATGTAAAGGGGAGTGTGAGTGGTGCAAATCCTCCTGAAGTCAACAACCATCTCATTTGTCTTGTTGACATTGAGGAAGAGGTTATTTTCCTGGTACCAGGCATTGAGCTCTTCCAACTCCTCTCTGTGGGCCGTCTCATTGTTGCTGGTGATGAGCCCCACCATCGTCGTGTCGTTGGAAAACTTGAAAATGTGATTACTCGGTTCAGACACAAAATATCCACTGTCCATTTCCCTCGAGAAATACTGCCTACCCCACTGAGTTCCTCCAGCGTCTGATGTGTTGTTCCAGATCCCAGCATCTGCAGTTCATTGAGTGTCGAGATTGAAGATTGAAGATCATTAAATGTGAATATAGTGGTTCAGGAGTAAACCAGTGGGCAAGTCCCTGAGCCCTTGGTATGGTCATTCAGTCTTTTGTATCTTCTACCCAATGGGAGAGGAGAGACAGAGAACGTTTGGGGTAGATGGGGTCTTTTTGTCTGTTTATTTATTTACTTGAGATAATAGCACAGACTAGGTTGTTCCAACCCTTGGAACCACAACATCCAACAATCACTTGACTTAACCCTAGTTTAATCATGGGACAATTTGCAATGACCAATTAGCCTCTTAACCGGTAGGTCTTCGGTCTGTGGGAGAAAACCAAAGCTTCTGGAGGAAAGCCATAGGGTCAAGAAAGAACATATAAACTCCTTATAGACAGGGGTGGGAACTGATGATGCTGGCTGCTTTAATGACGGAGCGGGAAGTGTAGACAGAGTCCACAGAAGGACTAATGGACTAATGGGTGTACTGGAACAACATCGGTATAATGGGAAGTGTAGACAGAGTCCACGGAAGGTCTAATGGACTAATGGGTGTACTGGGACAACATGGGTATAATGGGAAGTGTAGACAGAGTCCATGGAAGGACTAATGGACTAATGGGTGTAATGGGACAATGTGGGCTTGTTGAACTGGAACAGCCTGTCACCATGCTGTATCACTAAAACAAAAAAAAATCTACATCCCAAATCTTTGAGAAAAGGATCTTTTCATCCAAATGCTGATTAGAGGTTATTCATAAACACAGGAGATTCTGCAGTGCTGGAAATCCAAAGTAATACATGCAAAACGCTGGAGGATCTCACCAGGGCAGGCAACAACTATGGAAATGAATAAACAGTCGATGTTTCGGGCTGAAACCCAATTATTACCCTTCAACTATTAGGCTTCTGAACCGGTGTGGATAACTTAATTAAATCACTTCAACACTGAACTGATTCCACAAACTACAGACTCACTTTCGCAGACTCTGTAACTCGTGTTCATTATTTATTTATTTATTTGCATAATTTGTCTTCCTTTGCACATTATTTGTCAGTCGTTGTTTATGTATAGTTTTTCATAAATTCTATTGTATTTCTCTGTTCAACTGGGAATGCCTTCAGGAAAATGAATCCCGGAGTTGATCATGGTGACATATCTGTACTTTGGTTATAAATTTACTTTGAACACTGATAATTATCTCGGACTCAATGCCTGAAGGGATGAAGGAGGCAGATACCATCAGTATGATTGGGTTTTGTCTAGATATTGGCTTGGTGCATGAACACACAATTCAATTTAGTTCAATTCAAGTTTAATTGTCATGCAACCACACATGAATACTCATGAATACAGCCAAACGAGACAGTGTTACTCCAGAGCCAAGAAGTAAAACAAAATACCGATGCTTCAATGGTTCAATTTAATACCAAAGAATGCATTTGGTATGCAACCTGAAATTCTTACTCTTCACAGACATCCATAAAACGGGGGGGGGGGGAAGCAAAGAATGAAAGACAGAAAAACGTTAGAACCCCAAAGGCCCCTCCCCCTCCCACACACAAGCAGTTTGGTGCAAGAACACACAACTCTCCCGTCCCCCTGCCCTGCCCCCACTTGCTCCAGTAAACCCCCCACCCACCATGCAAGCAGCCGCAAAGCCCTAAAGAGATGCCACGATCTACAGTCCATTGAAAACCACTGTTCACCAAACAGTTCGACCCGCTACAGGCTTCTGTCTTTTGCTGACAAGAGAGAGAGAGGGAGGTGTCACTCCTGCCACAGCGAGAGAGGAGACCAACATCTTGCTATTGCCCCGACTCGAGAACCGTAGATTCTTACTCACCATCGAGAGAGAAGGGCAGAGAGAGAGAGATTGCTCGAGTGCAGAAGCCTCTGACAACTACGCTCGCGCACTCGATGTTTCAATCTCCTGCGACGCTTCAGGCAAGGCATCTGTCTCACACAGCACAAAGCCCACATAGAACATACAAGATAGCAAGCATGAGTAAGATATCAGTAAAATACAGCCACGCAAAACAAAATAATCCAGATCCTGAGTCCATGAATGCTGCAGAAATCTGCAGTCGACCACAAAACAACTTGACTTCTGCCAAGCAAACACTAGGGGGCAGCACTGACTCCAGCCTGGATGACGCACCACATTCCCAGATCAAGAACAGTGGAATCACGTGACTTAAGTTGCTGCATTTTGTGGTCAATGGGCAAAATGGACTCCCTCTATACCATAAATAGAGAGAAGTGGAAAGGTGTTTCCTATACTGGGGTAGTCTAGGGCCAGAGGCTACAACCTTAGAATATAAGGATTTTATTTAGAACAGAGAAGTGGAGAAATTTCTTTAGCCAGAGAGGGTTTTGGCCATCAAGTCTGCTCCACCATTTCATCATGGCTGATCTATTTCCCCTCTCAGTCCCAGTCTTCTGCCTTCTCCGCATAATCCCTTCATGCCCTAACTAATCAAGAATCTGAATTAGGAGAGGTAAGGACATAGACCTCAAATGGCCGAGTGGGAAAAGAAATGAAATATCATCAGTAAGTGATTCAGAGAGGAGAAGTTGAGGCAGAGGAGCTCTGATGTCCATCCAACTAACCCGGGTGCAAGGGTCGATTGCTCTAAGCACTGAGCCAACTTGGAGAGGTTGAGAACGGCTTCTTTGGCAGCAAAAAAGTGTAGGCCCAAAATGAATTGGTGGTGATGTGTTCTCGGCCCAGAGCGATTCGGTGCGGTGGAAGCCAAGTCCTAACATGAGGTTTGATCTACTGACTGACCAATTTAAACGCCGGCCCAGATAGGGAGGGTGTCGAGAGTCGGTCCGATTTCGCTCACTGCCCCCGCGATGTTCACTCCTCTCTCCGTGACGCTGAGGCTGTGAGACTGCCCCAGCTGCTGGGTTTGGTGTCTGCGAGCTTCACGGTGATTTACCTGGCTAATCTGATGAACTGAGACCGAGGCTTTGGGCCTGCTCCAGGCTGCTCCGTGGATTTGGATCCAAGGGGTCAATTTGGTTCGGAATGTTGTTGCTGCTTGCTTCTACAGTTTACATGATTTCTGTTGTTTTTCCTCTTTCTCTGCACATTGGGAGTTGGTCATTATTATTTTTTAATTGGGTTCTTTCGAGTTTCTTGCTTTGCAGCTGCTGTAAGCAGACAAATCTCAAGGTTGTATAATTTATACAATCTTTGATAATTAATGTACTTTCAAACTTTAAATCTTGAAAACAGCGAAGACCTGGTTGTGCGATGGTTCCTGAACTAGTGCGGAATTATTATTTATCTTCAATCCTGTCAAAGTATTAAAACAACAACAGAAGATGTCTTCACTGAAGGTGTGAAGAATTTTTTCTGCAGTTTAATGGCTCTGCCTTCCCGTCTGCTTAACCAAGTGTTAAATTAAGAAATTAGATTGAAATTAGGAATTCTGTTCCAGATGGCTCTTGTTTTCTGAAGTTTAATAACTTCCATCAGTGGAAGGAAGGCAGGTTATCTGGATATCGTTCTGCTATCACAACATGGTCCAATGTAGGACTTCCAATAAACTGAGGAAGAGATGAAGCAACCCACACAGAATGCTGGAGGAACACAGCAGGTCAGGCAGCATCTCTAGAAATACATAAACAGTTGACATTTTGGGCCAAGACCCTTCTTCAGGACTGGAAAGGAAGGTGGAGGATGCCATAATAAGAAGGTG
This sequence comes from Mobula hypostoma, assembly GCF_963921235.1. Taxonomy (NCBI): domain Eukaryota; kingdom Metazoa; phylum Chordata; class Chondrichthyes; order Myliobatiformes; family Myliobatidae; genus Mobula; species Mobula hypostoma. The sequence goes on along the minus strand of NC_086108.1, from coordinate 10,174,343 downwards.
GAGGAAGGGGAAGGACTAGCTAGAAGGTGATAGGTGAAACCAGGTGGGTGGGAAAGGTCAAAGGCTGGAGAGGAAGAAATCTGACAGGAGAGGAGAGTGGACCATAGGAGAAAGGGAAGGAGAAGGAGATAAAGGGGAAGTGATAGGCAGGTGAGAAGAGGTAAGAGACCAGAGTGGGGAATAGAGGAAGAGGAAAGGGGGGGATTTTTTTAGTGGAAGGAGAAATTAATATTCATGCCATCAGGTTGGAGGGTACCCAGATGGATTGTAAGGAGTCGCTCCTCCAACCTGAGCGTGGCCTCATCTTGAGGAGGCCATGGATCAACACCTCAGAATGGGAATGCGATTCAGAATCAAAATGTTCGACCACTGGGTAGTTTTACTTTTCTCCGATGGAGTGGAGGTGCTAGATGAGAGATAGACGGAGCTTCCTAAAAGGGAGGTGAGAGAACAATATTCATCTCAAAATGGAAGTGGGCAAAGTCAGGTGAAAGGAAGCTCAGATGTTCTGTTAATCATCATGTTTACTTGACAGCAGCAGGGAGTTTGGCTTGAAGAGGAGTATCCAGCACTGTTGACTTGTTTTTGTGACTGTATTTTCTTCTTCCTTTTCTACCTGGGCCCTTAGCTCCGAGTAGAGCAGAGGCCATTGACGACCTCCCTTCTCCATCGTCCTCTGGCCTCAGTCAGTTTCTCAGGGGCAGACCAGGAGCGTCCCCTTGTCTAATTTCAGCCTCGACGTCTCTTTTCCATGTGTTCTTCAGTCATGCCTTTTTCCCACTTCCCCCGGGGATTCCATGTTAATACCTGCCTGGTGCTGTTGTTGGTTGGCTTCCCCGATCCACTTCCACTTCCGTTTACATATTTGCATCCTGATTTTGACATCCTCATCTGTTCCAGCATATATAAAATCAATGCTTCCAAGTTAGGCAAAGGAAGTCACTTCTTTCAGGGATGTATCTCTTATCATTGATATCTTGTATGTGTTTTCTATCTTAGATGTGCTATATGTGCCTTGTGCTGTGTGTGACTGTTGGTGTTGTGTTTAGCACCTTGGCCCTGGAGTAACACTGCTTTGTTTGGTTGCAGTCATGGATAGTCATGTATAGTTGAATGACAACTAAACTTGACCTTGAACTTCAGGCAGGCCACAGTTGCAGCAGGGACCTGCTACAGGGGACAATCTTCCAGAAAACTTTAAATCTTGCACTCAGCGTCAGTAAGATCAGGGGTGCCCAACCTTTTTTGCACCGCGGACCGGTTTATTATTGATAGTATTCTTGCGGATCGGCCGACCTGGGGTGGCGGGGGGTAGCTGTTCAAGTAGGGTTAAACTCACCTCAACATGTATTTTACAGTTAGGGTTGCCAACTTTCTCACTCCCAGATATGGGACAAAAGTAGCAGTCAAATCCCGGGACACTTTACCCCAGGAAAGACTACCATGACCATGAAGCCTTGCGTGGGCACCTATGTGCGCATACGCGTACGTGCCGATTTTTTTTCCCCACAAATCGGTTTTGCCTTCATCTTCCCAACTATACTGTACATACATTATTTCTACTTTATATAGGCTGTGTATTTATCATAGCATTCCTGCTTTTACTATATGTTAGTGTTATTTATTTTTGGTTTATGTGTTATTTGGTATGATTTGTTAGGTTATTTTTTGGGTCTGGGAACGCTCAAAAATTTTTCCTATATAAATTAATGGTAATTGTTTCTTTGCTTTATGCCATTTCGGCACAAAAGGTTTCATTGGAACGCTTTACCTTAGCAGGGGAAATACAGGACAAACCAATTTAGACCAATATACGGGATGTCCCGGCAAATACGGGACAGTTGGCAACCCTATGTTCAAGTTCAACAGTGCGTGACAGGGAATGAGGAAAGGTGCAGCTGACTCGTATCGTTTCCTCACGGCCCAGTAGCACATGCTTTGCGGCCCGGTGGTTGGGGACCGCTGAAGGAGTTGATTGTGGACTTCAAGCAGGGGAGATTGCGGAACACAGATCAGTCCTCACTGAGGGACCAGCAGATTCCTGGGTGACAACATTTCTAAAGATCCATCCCAGGCTCAACGTATTGTTGCAAATACGAAGAAGGCAGAACAGCAGCTATATCTCATTGTGAGTTTGAGAGGATCGATCTGTCACTGAAGACTCCATTCATTCTCTTGGTGGCATTCACAGCAAATACAAGGAAGCACAATGGAATCAATGAAAGACTGCACACAACAAGACGGACAATGTACATGAGAGAACAAACTATGCAAATACAAAAAGAAAAAGAAAAATAAGAAATAAATAAGCACTAAATATCAAGAACATGAAATGAAAAGTCCTTGAAAGTGATTCTGTAGTTCAGTTCAGGGTCCTAGTGAGTGAAGTTATTCCCACTGGCACGTGAGCCTGATAGTTGAAGGGTAATAATTGTTCCTGAACCTGATGGTGTGAGTCCTGAGGCTCTTGTACTTCCTGCCTGATGCCATGTGAGTGTGCCTCATCATTTCCAGCATCTGCAGAATCTCTTGTGTTTTGGAATGTTTCTCTCTCTCTCTCTCTCTCTCTCTCTCTCTCTCTCTGCTGTCCTTTCCTGACCTTTGCTCTGCGCTCCCATGGCTCCAGATGTAACATTAGTCATTCTTGTTCCTAATTTGTGTTTTGCAAAGTTCCTTCGTGTCCTGCAGTGTCACGGAAGAACCACCTGACTGCCTCCACTGACCTCCTGCAGTGGTATACTGACTGCGTCAAAGATCAAATGAGTGGAGACTGTGCCAATCGAAGACTGCATCAGCGCCCCCTACCTGGATGAAGCCAGCACACTCCCTGCAGTAGTGGAACTTTGAGCACACAGTGCACTGAATGGCAATGAGCAAATGTGTGAAATAATGAATCTTCTGCTGATCGGCCAAGGGAAATTACGGCAGTAGGGGCAGGTGGTAGCTGGTCAAGGTGATCTGCTGTCACCTTCAGAGCAGGTAATGGGCAGTAAGCATCCCCACTGCACATCTCAGGGATAATTAAATCATCTGACAGTGTTCAAACCGAGTACTGGGTGTGCAGCTTGTAAATCTGCCTGTTCTGATTCAGGAACTGGCAACTACTATAATAAGACCATAAGGCAGAGAGAGGCAGAACTAGGCCATTCAGCCCTTCAAGTCTGTTCTGTCATTCCATCGTGGCTGATTTATTAACCCTCTCATCCCCATTCTTCTGCCTTCTCCTCATTACCTTTGATGTCCTGATTAATCCAGAACCTATTAACCTCCATTTAAAATATACCCAATGATTTGGCCTCTACAGCTGTCAGTGGCAATGAATTCCACAGATACATCACCCTCTGGCTGAAGAATCAGGATCAGACCACACAACAGAGGAGGAATAACTCCTCAGCAACTATCCAAAGTCTCTCCTGGTGTGAGCCAGGACGTTGGAATCCTCCGGCACCAAACAGGTCACAATTCACAACAAGAACCTGCCACACACAAAATGCTGGTGGGACTGCCTTCTCTACATTCCCTCCATCACTGACCAATTCCCCTTCCTCCACTGGAGAGAGGTGTGTTACCTCGAGCGGCTGATCTTTACTGCTTTTGGTTATTGCCCCATTCTCTCCACTGGCTGATTTCAATCTGGGTGTAAGGTGCAGACAGTAAGGAAGCGTAGACACAGCCTTTACAAAGATCCAACACTTCCCCCAGAGCCACTTTCAAATCGCTATGGTGAGGATATAAAGCACTATTAGTGGTGTGTTCACTGCAGCCGGCAGCCAGAGACATTTCCTAAAGGCATGAGAAATTCTGTAGATGCTGAAGATGCAGAGCAACACACACAAAATGCTGGAGGAACTCAGCAGGTCAGGCTGCATCTATGGAGGGGAATGAACAGCCCACGTTTCAGTCTGAGACCCTTCTAATATCTAGCAACACACATAAAAGTTGCTGGTGAACGCAGCAGGCCAGGCAGCATCTCTAGGAAGAGGTACAGTCGACGTTTCAGGCCGAGACCCTTCGTCAGGACTAACTGAAGGAAGAGTGAGTAAGGGATTTGAAAGCTGGAGGGGGAGGGGGAGATCCAAAATGATAGGAGAAGACAGGAGGGGGAGGGATGGAGCCAAGAGCTGGACAGGTGATTGGCAAAAGGGATACGAGAGGATCATGGGACAGGAGGTCCGGGAAGAAAGACAAGCGGTGGGGGGGGGGGACCCAGAGGATGGGCAAGGGGTATAGTGAGAGGGACAGATGGAGAAACGATCTCCCAGTCTGCGTCGGGTCTCGCCAATATATAGAAGGCCACATCGTTTTGCTGAACACCTACGCTCTGTCCGCCAGAGAAAGCAGGATCTCCCAGTGGCCACACATTTTAATTCCACATCCCATTCCCATTCTGACATGTCTATCCACGGCCTCCTCTACTGTAAAGATGAAGCCACACTCAGGTTGGAGGAACAACACTTTATATTCCGTCTGGGTAGCCTCCAACCTGATGGCATGAACATCGACTTCTCTAACTTCCGCTAAGGCCCCACCTCCCCCTCGTACCCCAGCTGTTACTTATTTTTATACACACATTCTTTCTCTCACTCTCCTTTTTCTCCCTCTGTCCCTCTGAATATACCTCTTGCCCATCCTCTGGGTCACCCCCCCCCTTGTCTTTCTTCCCGGACCTCCTGTCCCATGATCCTCTCGTATCCCCTTTTGCCTATCACCTGTCCAGCTCTTGGCTCCATCCCTCCCCCTCCTGTCTTCTCCTATCATTTTGGATCTCCCCCTCCCCCTCCCACTTTCAAATCCCTTACTCACTCTTCCTTCAGTTAGTCCTGACGAAGGGTCTCGGCCTGAAACGTCAACTGTACCTCTTCCGAGAGATGCTGCCTGGCCTGCTGCGTTCACCAGCAATTTTTATGTGTGTTGCTTGAAATTCCAGCATCTGCAGATTTCCTCGTGTTTGCCCTTCTAATATCTGCCCCTTTCCTTTCCATTCCCGATGAAGGGTCTCAGCCGGAACATCGACAGTTGAAATTCGAATTCCGATTCAAATATAAATTTATTGTGCATCAAGACATTTGGTGAAATGTGTCATTTGTGTTAATAACAAGCTCACTTGAGGATGTGCTGGGGACATTCGTCCTGTCAGGTCTGCTCCGCTATTCCATCATGGCTGATTTATTATCCTTCTCAACCCCATTCTCCTGCCTTCTCTCCGTAACCTATCAACCTAAGAACCTATCAACCTCCACTTTAAGTATACCCAATAACTTGGCCTCCACAGCTGTCTGTGGCAACAAATTCCACAGATTCACCACCGTCTGTCTAAAGAAATTCCTCCTCTTCTCTGTTCTGAATAGAATTCCCTCCATTCCAGGTGTTCCCAACCCGAGCTCCACGGATCCCTTGGTTAATGGTGTAGGTCCATGGCATAAAAATTATTGGGAATCCCTTTTCTGTGGTGAAGTTGTGCCCTCTGATCCCAGACTCCCCCACTATAGGAAACATTATCTCTACACCCACTTTATCTTAGCCTTTCAATATTTGGTAGGTTTCCCCGTTATTCTTCTAAGCTGCAGGTCCAGAGCCTTCAAACACTCCTGATACGTTAACTGTTTCATTCCCTGGATCATTCTTATGAACCACCCCTGGACCCTCTCAAGTGGCAGCACGTCTTTGCTTCAACAAGGGGCCCAAAACTGCTCACAATACTCCAAGTGCCATCTGACCAATGCCTTATCAAACCTCAATTGGAAATCTGGTTTAGCCTTCCTCGGTGGGTAAGTCCACAACACCATCCCCACACGGGCCTCCCAAGCCCTCTGGCTGCAGGCAGCCCTCAGAAGCTGCAACATCCAGAAATATCCTGCAAGCAATGAAAACCTTGTAACTGGCAGAGCATCAAAGTGTGGGAGGACACAATTACAGGGTACTTTACCGCTCTCACTAATCAGCGATCTCTTCTGAGAATTGCAGGCTAAATTAATTAGGTACTTTTAAATGCTGCTTTATTTATGAAAATGGAGATTCAGTGAACAGTTTAGTCAGCTGGAGTAGAAGCTTGTGAACATGAGGTAGCAACATAGGAAACGTATTTCATTTGAGAGGGGTGAGTAAAGCGGGGGGGCTATGTGGGAGGGAAGGTTTCATTTGATCTCAGAGTAGGTTCAAGGGTTGCCACAACATCGTGGGCCAAAGGACCTGTACTGTGCTGTGATGTACTGTCCCATGTCCTTTGGCGCAATAGCGTAGTGGTTAGCACAACGCTTTACAGTACAGGTGACCCTGGTTCAATTCCCGCCGCTGTCTGTAAGGAGTTTGTACGTTCTCCCCGTGACCACGTGGGTTTCCTCCGGGTGCTCCGGTTTTGTCCCACGGTCCAAAGACGTACTGGTAGGTTAACTGGTCATTGTAAATTGTTCCTTTTGCAACACCAACCACCCCCCCCCACCACCCTAATAAAATTCAAAGACGCTGCTCGCACCATCCTATGGGGAAGAGTAATGTTCAGACTCCCGGGTTAACGTCTCAGCTTGGCTACCTTTCCCCATAACCCTCAGGCTAGACAACGGCACAGTAGCGTAGTGGTTAAAGTAACACTGTGTCAGCAACCCAGATTCAATTCTCACCGCTGCCTGTAAGGAGTTTGTACCTTCTCCCTGTGACTGCGTGGGTTTCCTCTGGGTGCTCCAGTTTCCTCCCAGAGTTGGGGTTAATAGGTTAGTTGCAACACGTGAGCTTGTTAGAGTGGAAAAGCCTGTTAGCATACTGTATCTCACAGCTGTCCCAGTCTGGGGTCCACGGACACCTCGCTTGATGGTACTGGTCCATGGCATTAAAAAAAGGGTTGGCGTCCCTGCTCTACACCCCTCACTGCTCCTTGCCAGAGCAAAAGCCTTCAACCTGACCATCTGTTCCTCTGTCCACAGACACTCACTGACCTGTTGGGTGTCTCCCTGACCTGTTGAGTTTATCTCTCCAGACACTCACTGACCTGTTGGGTGTCTCCCTGACCTGTTGAGTTTATCTCTCCAGGCACTCACTGACCTGTTGGGTGTCTCCCTGACCTGTTGATTATTTCAAGTTTCAAGAGTTTCAAATTACATTTAATATCAGAATTTGTATGCAGTAAACAACCTGAAATTCTTACTCTGCACAGAGATCCATGAAACAAAGAAACCCCATAGAACAATAGAAACATCAAAGCCCTGAAGCCACCCCTTCACACAAGCAGCAGCGAAAGCACCGACCCCACCCTCCACCCTCCACCCTCCACCCCACCCCACCCTCCACCCCCACCCGCAGAAATACTGACACCCCACCCCCCCACCATGCGAGCAGTTGAAGAAACACCAAAGAGTCCATTGACCCAGAGTCTGTCCCACAAACCCACACTTCGGTATGTCAGACAGGCTCTCCCCACCCCCCCACCCAATCAAAGTACAGTTCACAAACGAGCACTTTAGTAACTCAGACAGGGTCTTTCACTCTCCAGGAAGCAAGAGAGAGATTGTTCCTGCAATAACGTGAGCGGGAAACCAGCAGCTCGCTGTTGTGATGTGACAATCTTTTGTGTCACTTCCCCAAATCGCGAGCCCCCCCACCCCCATCTTAAGGACCACCAGGCTCTCTCCATCGGAAGAAAGGGATCGCTCGAGTGCAGGGACCTTCCTCTGACAGCAGCCAGCAATTGGCAAACACACCACCTGTTATTTATCGAATTCTCTGGTTTTATTACGGATCAAACCCAGTTACCTTTTCCACACCCCTGTCCTGAAGAGTGCTGTGATTTTCCCAAAGCCTTCACTCAGTACCTCTCCATTGCCCAGCCTCAGACTGCACCGCAGGCTCTGCGCCATGCCATTACTTTCCACCTGTTGTCATGGACTCGACAAGATATTTCATTTAATCCATGGCGTCCTCTTGTGCCAAGATAAGGCCAACCTCAGAGTGGAGGAGCAACACCTTATATTCTGTATGAGTAGCCTTCAACCGGATGGCATGAATATTGACCTCCTTCTGGTGAACACATATCTCCCCACCCCCCACTCTGACCTTTTACCTCCTCTCACCTGCCTATTCCTTCCCCTTGGGTCTCCTCCTCTTCCCCTTTCTCCTGTGGTCCACTCTCCTCTCCTATCAGATTCCTTCCTCTCAAGCCCTTGACCTCTCCCACCCACCTGGCTTCACCTATCACCTTCTAGCTAGCTCCTTCCCCTCCCCCCACCTTTTTATTCTGTCGTCTTCCCCCTTCCTTCTCGGTCCTGAAGAAGGGCCTCGGCCCAAAATGTCAACTGTCTGTTCATCTCCACAGATGCTGCCTGACCTGCTGGGTTCCTCCAGCATTTTGTGTGTGTTGCCAAGGAATTTCACTGTACCTTTCATACACGACAGCAAGCTAATCTAATCGAAGGGAGTTCCAAAGGCTCACATTCATCTCCGAGAAAAAAAACATTTAATCTCATCTTTGAACAGATGAAGCGTTTCAAGGAGTAAAACAAACACTGAGCTGGGTAATGCAGATGTTACACTGAGGTCATTTCATTTAACTTTAATCTGCTCTTCCATCCCACAATTCCTGGTTGCTATTGAACACTGCACAAATGACTGCGAACAAGGGCTACCACCACTCAGTAACATTGACCACCACTCAGTAACAATGGCCAGTTGGGCACAGAGAAAATCTGCATTTACTGACAAATGTCTTTATTGTCTCAACTAAATTCATAAATTAACTATCAGTGTGCACAGCCACTAGGTTTCCCTGACTTTTCTGAAGAGCCAAAGAATATTGGGATGTTATGTTGAATTTGTGTGAGATGTTGGTGAGGCTTAATTTGGAATATTATGTACAGTTTTGGTCACCTGCCTACAGGAAAGGTGTAAATAAGATTGAAAGTGTACCGAGAAAATTTACAAGGATGTTGCCAGGTCTGGAGGCCCTTTTGTTATATGGAAAGACTGAATAGGGTAGGACTTTATTCCTTGTAATGCAGAAGTTTGAGGGGAGATCTGATAGGGGTGTACAAAATCATGAGGAGTATAGATAAGGTAAGTGCAAGCAGCCTTTTCCCACTGAGGTCAGGTGGGACTACAACCTGAGGTCATGGGTTAATCGCGAAAGGTGAAAGGTTTAAGGGGAACATAAGGGGAAATTTCTTCACTCAGAGAGTGGTGTGGATTGAGCTGCCACCACAAGTAATGCATGATTTCAAAGTGTGAGAAATTTGGATTGGTACGTGGATGGTAGGGATATGGAGGGCTATGGACCCACTGCAGGCCAGTGGGACTAGGCAATTTCAATGGTTTTGGCACAGACTAGATGAGCTGAAGGGCCTGATTCTGTTCTCAGACTCTGTGACTCTGATAGAAAAGGAAATACTTGAGCAAAGGAGTCTATGCTGGCCAGGCATTCCTCGTAGTCCAGATCTAATCCCAACATGTCTGACATGGGATTGCTCATACCCGTGTCTATGACAGTTATTCTTCAGGGTTGACGCTGCCTCACATTCAAACCCTCTCACTGCCCTTACCAGTTCAAAAGTTATATTTCAATATCATTAGCTTGATGTCATTTGACTGACCCGTGTCACCTTTTTATCGGCTCTAGTCCAAGCCAGTATCCATTTATTGCCCTCTTCTGCAAATGGCAACTGGTCATTTATGTCTAAGTCGCTTACCAAACCATTAACCAGCTCAAATCACTCAGGGCAGACACAGGCCCTAACATTCTCATAAACACAAAATAATCTGCAGATGCTGGGGTCAAAGCAACACTCACAACACGCTGGAGGAACTCAGCAGGTCGGGCAGCATCAGTGGAAAAGAGCAGTCGACGTTTCGGGCCGGAACCCTTCTCAAACCTGCATGTTTTGTCACACCAAAGACCACTTCACAAATAACTTCTTATTTGGAAATGATGTCTAGTCCTGCAGATTACCTGGAGCCGCATTGTGTCTTCTTTAAAATACCAATCCAGCCATGCAGAACCAGTTCAAAAAATGGAGGACACAGAGCAGCTTCACAAAATGGCAGCCTCCATTCCTTCAACTTCATGGCAAGAACAAAGTCAATTTGTCTGTCTGCTTCCTTGATTCATTCAAATTCACTAATTTGTAGACTGGAGTTCTTTCTGGCCAACACTACATATTGTTCAACACTGTGGATGATGTATCTCGTATGTCAGTTAGTTCCAGCTTCTTACTGGTTGTTTAACGGTGTTATAATTGGGGGGGGGGTGGCTAGTGGGGATAAGCTTCCATTATTTATTAAATGCTTCCAATGGTGTACATCTCAAATAGCTTCTGACAACCAAGTCCAGCTCCTGGGCTTCACATGTGGCTTAGCTATTAAGCCTGGCGGAACAGTTTCTACTGACAGGAGAAGGGCCAAAGGCCTTAAAACCAGTCGCTTTGGGCAGATGGGGCTCATCAGCCATGGTTGGCAGCTCATCTGGGAGAAGGAAAACCCTGATCTCAGACTTCTGCTATACACACTCATGGGGAAGGCTTTGAGAGTAAACCCTGAGGGAAAATCCAAAGCTGGAGTCCCTAAGGCAGTCCTACATTGAGTTCAACGCTGACTGGCAATTCCTGTGACACTGCTGATACCAAACTGTGTCAGTCTCTGCGGTCTTCCTGTCATGGGCCTTGCAGACCTCTGTGGCTTGCCATAGAGATTTGGGCTTCAGGGTTTCTCGAGCACCTGTACTGACTAATTGTTAGAGTCATTAAGCCCTGGTGCTTTCTGTTTGATCTTGTCGGATTGATTATGATTGACAAGGGTTTCCTGCGTTCTATGATTATTTAAAGGGGACTCTAGTTGTGCTCTGTAAGCAGAATATTCCTGTGTATTTGAAGAGAATGATTCCTCACATGTTATTGCTCGATTGTGCCTCTGATGCTCTGTAGGTATTCCTACGTCTAACCCTTTGTTTCCGTCTCTTCATGGGGAGTTTGCACCAGGGTCGAGATATTGCCAGTGCTCACCTTTGGATTCATCAGATGTGTGGAGAGGGGGAGCTTGCTGCAAGGGCAACAGCTTACTCTCCATATTGTACTGCTCTGGCTGGTGTATCTAGACAGATAGGATGCAATATCTATGGTCCATCTTCTTATTCTTTGGATAAGATCTGGCAGTAGCAAAAGCACTAAAGAAAGGATGCGTCTTCTTATAAGCCCCGTAAAATCTTCAATCTAAGTAACTTTTCTTTCTCAAAACTACCAAAGCGATGAGGGATTCTCGGATACTCAGTGAGAGGAGAAAAGCTGGAACTGTAATAATTGGTGTTGGATTCTTGATACGTTACAAATGTTTCCACTTTCCCAGAAGACCATAAGCCAACATTTACCTTCTTGAAAAACAGCTGATTATATTCAACCAACATCTCTTTTGATGCGTACAAATCTTTGCTTTGCTCTTGGAAACCAATTTTGAGCAAGAAATGATGGGAATTGCTTTGATTATAATAACATGAAGATGGATAATGCTGAGAAAGAAGGCTATTTACTGGAGTGATAAACATCAGATGCTGATTATACACTCATAAAACTCTGGAATACATCTCCATTTATTAATTAATTACTTGCTTGCTTACTTACTGCCTGTTACGCCGCTGGTGTTTAGGGCAGCAATGAAGGACCTCCATCTTTGGTGGTGTTCAGGACTTCCTTCATCATGTCAGTAGCTTCCTCTCGATTTTCACCCCAGTCAGCCATGCAAGTTCTAGGTGGAGACTCAGGAATACCACCCCACTCAGAAGGATTCTTCATTACTCTTTCCATAACAATATTCATTTACCAGTCAAGGTTGAACCCCTGAATCTGGAAGATTGGTCTCTCCTCTACCCCGTGACCTTACCAAGAGCTAAAACGTAAAGCCCTGATTCCAGCCAGTATAGCTCTCCAGGACACTGAGGCACAAAAGCCTCCAAGCCACAACATGGTTGTGATCCTCGTGGAGGAGTTATTAATTGCACAGTCCAGAAAACCTGGCAAAGGCCTGTTACATGGGCCAGCTGGTTCCACCTCAAATTTCATTTGAAATGACAACTAACACTGAGATGCATCCTAGGATGCAGTGGGACACATCAACAATGAGGTAACCTGAGGTCACTGGGAGTATCGGGTCTTTCAACATCAGGCACCCTGGCCCAGACGACCCAGCCAGGGTTGATCGGGCCCCTGCTTGTGTCCCAGCAGCACTGGTCCATCGCCATCTGGAGGCTTACTCAGCAGTCTCTGTGACAGTCCTGATGGCTCCTTTCTTTGCAGCCCCTGTAAAGCCAAGGAGAGAGTAGGTTGTGCACAGCAAGCAGCCAACAAAACCTCCACACCCCACCTCTATAGGCTGGCATTGTGCCTTCCGCCCCTGTCTCTGGCACCACTCTACCAGCTCCCGGTATTTGGCTTTCTTACATTCCAACGTCTCCTCAATCCAAGGAGCTGCCAGTTCTACCATGACCACCTACCATGACAACTAAAACTCCTCAGGAAAAGAGGAGCAGTTTCCAGTTCCTGGGTGTCAACATCTCTGAAGATCTATCCTGGGCCCAACATATTGATGCAATTACAAAGAGGGCTTGACAGCGGCTGTATTTCATTAGGTGTTTGAGGAAGATTAGGTATGCCACCAAAGGCTCCCGCAAATTCCTACAGATGTATCCTGGAGAGCATTCTAAGCTGGTAACACCACCTGGTATTGGGGAAGGGGGTGGAACTGCACAGGATTGGAAAAGAAGAGGATTGTCGACTCAGTCGGCTCCATCTTGGACACTAAGCTCCCCAGCATAGAGGACATCTTCAAAACAGAAAGCCTCACGACCACTCCCACAATCCAGGACATGCCCTCTTCTCATTCCTCCCATTAGGGAGGAGGTACAAGAGCTTGAAGACACACACTCAACATTTCATCAGATTTCTGAATGGTCCATGAACACTACCTCACTCTTTTTTGCTCGCCTTTTGCACTACTTAATTAATTTATATATATATTTCTTATTGTAATTTACAGTATATTTTATATACTTCACTGCACTGCTCCTCAAAACAACAAATGTCAGTGATATGAAATCAGATTCTGATTCTGAATCCTGATACAGGACCTCACGACAAGGCGTTGAGGAATTCCTCTCCCCCCACTCAATTCCTCCAGCAGGCTCTCCACTGCCCCTAGTTCCAGCACCCATGGTCTCGGGTGTATTTGGAAAGATCTACTGGTGATTTCCCATATTGTCTGTACTGACTTTCTGCAGAAAAGTCCCAGATATCCACCAAACTATCCTCACCCCACCAGTCAAAACCAAATTACTCTGAGGATGAGGCCATCCACAGGGGGGAGGAGGAGCTCCTCATATTCCATTTGTGTCACCTCCAACCTGATGACATGAATATTGATTTCTCCTTCTGATAAAAAAAATTCCTTCCCTTCCCCTCTTTTTCCATTCCCCACTCTGGTCTCTTAAGTCATAGTCATAGTCATACTTTATTGATCCTGGGGGAAATTGTTTTTTGTTACAGTTGCACCATAAATAATAAATAGTAATAGTAATACTACTATTAGTAAACAGTAAATAGTAATAGTCATGGAAATAATAAATAGTAATAGAAAAATAGTAATAATAGCTAAATAGTAATATGTAAATTAAGCCAGTAAATTATTAAATAAGTCCAGGACCAGATTATCGGCTCAGGGTGTCTGACCCTCCAAGGGAGCAGTTGTAAAGTTTGATGGCCACAGGCAGGAATGACTTCCTATGACGCTCTGTGCTGCATCTCGGTGGAATGAGTCTCTGGCTGAATGTACTCCTGTGCCCACCCAGTACATTATGTAGTGGATGGGAGACATTGACCAAGATGGCATGCAACTTGGACAGCATCCTCTTTTCAGACACCACCGTGAGAGAGTCCAGTTCCATCCCCACAGCATCACTGGCCTTACGAATGAGTTTGTTGATTCTGTTGGTGTCTGCTACCCTCAGCCTGCTGCCCCAGCACACAACAGCAAACATGATAGTACTGGCCACCACAGACTCGAGGAACATCCTCAGCATCGTCCGGCAGATGTTAAAGGATCTCAGTCTCCTCAGGAAGTAGAGACGGCTCTGACCCTTCTTGTAGACAGCCTCAGTGTTCCTTGACCAGTCCAGTTTATTGTCAATTCGTATCCCCAGGTATTTGTAATCCTCCACCATGTCCACACTGACCCCCTGGATGGAAACAGGGGTCACCAGTACCTTAGCTCTCCTCAGGTCTACCACCAGCTCCTTAGTCTTTTTCATATTAAGCTGCAGATAATTCTGCTCACACCATGTGACAAAGTTTCCTACCGTAGCCCTGTACTCAGCCTCATCTCCCTTGCTGATGCATCCAACTATGGCAGAGTCATCCGAAAACTTCTGAAGATGACAAGGCTCTGTGCAGTAGTTGAAGTCCGAGGTGTAAATAGTGAAGAGAAAGGGAGACAAGACAGTCCCCTGTGGAGCCCCAGTGCTGCTGATCACTCTGTCAGACACACAGTGTTGCAAGCACACGTACTGTGGTCTGCCAGTCAGGTAATCAAGAATCCATGATACCAGGGAAGCATCCACCTGCATCGCTGTCAGCTTCTCCCCCAGCAGAGCAGGGCGGATGGTGTTGAACGCACTGGAGAAGTCAAAAAACATGACCCTCACAGTGCTCGCTGGCTTGTCCAGGTGGGCGTAGACACGGTTCAGCAGGTAGACGATGGCATCCTCAACTCCTAGTCAGGGCTGGTAGGCGAACTGGAGGGGATCTAAATGTGGCCTGACCATAGGCCGGAGCAGCTCCAGAACAAGACTCTTCAGGGTCTTCATGATGTGGGAGGTCAATGCCACCGGTCTGTAGTCATTGAGGCCACTGGGGCGCGGCGTCTTCAGCACAGGGATGAGGCAGGATGTCTTCCACAGCACAGGAACCCTCCGGAGCCTCAGGCTCATGTTGAATACATGGCGAAGTACTCCACATAGCTGAGGGGCACAGGCTTTGAGCACCCTGGTACTGACCCCTATTCTCATCTGCCTATCACCTTCCCTGGTGCCTCCCCTCCTTCCGTTCTCCCTATGGTCCACTCTCCTTTCCTATAAATTTCCTTCTTCTCCAGCCCTTTACCTTTCCCTGGCTTCACCTGTCACCTTCTAGCTAGCCTCCTCCTCCTCCCCCCCTCCCCCGCCATTTTATTCTGGAGATTTTCCCCGTTCCTTTACAGTCCTCTCCACAGATGCTGCCTGATCTGTTGAGTTTCTCCAGCATCTGTGTGTGTTGCTTTGGGTTTCCAGCACCCACAGACTCACTCTTGTTCATCAAATCACACTGCCCACTCTCCCCAGTGCTAGAATTAATCTCAGATCATTCCCACCTACTCACTCAGCCAGAAATTCTGCGGTTTATGGATTTATGGACCGTGGACTGTTGTTCAAATTGCACTCTTTCAGCTTTTTTTTATATATATTCTGTGTTTTTGCCTGTTCTTTCTTGTTGCCATTGGGCACGATGTTTTTTTTTTCACATGAGGGGTTCAGAATTGAAAAGTTGATTTGTTTTTTTTTGTGTGTGAGGGTGGAGTTGGTGTTTTTCTTTGAACAACTCCATGACTTTTTTTGTTTCATGGCTATCTGGAGAAGATGAATTATAGAATTGTATACAGTACATATACTTTGATAATCAATGAACCTTTGAACCTTTCAAACATTCTCCAGCTAATCACTCCAGTGTTTTGCGTGTGCTCAGTTGATGTTGCCTGATCTGCTAAGTTTCTCTAGCATTCCGTGTGTGCTAACTCTCAAATGAATCCCCTCCTGGGCCAGCCTGCTCCTGAAGGACCTGTTATACAATTTTCTCTTAAAAGATGCGATGAGTAATGTGTAAATGGTAAGTTTACTTTCGGCAGATCATCGGAGCTCCTGAGATACAGAGACCTGATTTAACAAGTCCGTATGGGAATTGTGCCTGTCTCTTTGTGTGGAAGCCTCTGATCCACTGTGAAACTAGACTCAGATTCTTACTTGCTTCACCATTCTCCGGTAATCACAAGGCTTTGAAAAGATTGTTGTATTTGTCCCTATTATATTGCCCGTCACATGGTTTCTGCCTGTCCTCTTCTGTGAATTATAAGACCATAAGACATAGGAGCCATTCGTCCCATTGAGTTTTCTCCACCATTCCATCATGGCCAATTTAGAGTCATAGAAAAGTACAGCACGGAAATGGGTCCTTTAGCCCATCTAGTCCATGCCAAACCATTTAACCTGCCTCTTCCCATTGACATTATTATCCCTCTCACCCCATTGTCCTGCCTCCTTCCCGTAATCTTTGATGCCCTAACTAACCAAGAACCTGTCAACCTCCACTTTACAATGGCTTGGCCTCCGCAGCCATCTGTGGCAACAAATTCCACAGATTCACCACTCTCCTATTCAACTCTGTCCTTGTATTCCGAGGCTGTGCCCTCTGGTCCTAAACTCCCCCACTATAGGAAATATGTTCTCCATATCCACTCAATCTAGACCAGTGATTCCCTACTTTTTTTATTACCGTGGGCCAACACCGTTAAGCAAGGGGTATGTGGACCCCAAAAGTTGGGAACTTCTGATCTAGACCTTTCAACATTCAATAGCTTTCCTTGATACCCCCCCCCCCAATTCTTCTAAATTCCAGTGAGTACAGCCCCAGAGCCATCAAATGTTTCTCATACGTTGATTCTTTCATTCCCAAGATCATCCTTGTGAACCTCCTGCAGATGCTGAGCTTTTCCAGCAGATTGTGTGCTGCTGCAGGTTAGGGGTTCCTATCCTGGGCTCCACGGACCCCTCGGTTAATGGGAAGGCTCCGTCACATAAATAAGGTTGGGGACTCCTGCTCCAGGTCGTGGGCAATTGCCTGCTGACTCACTCACTCTGAGCACCGTAAGATACAGGAGCAGAATTTGGTCATTTGTCCTAACGTAGTCCAGCTACCATTCAATCACGGCTGATTTATTATCCTTCTCAACCCTATTCTCTTGCCTTTTTCCCTTGCCCTTTGATACCCCAGTTAATCAAGAACCTGTCAAACTCCACTTTAAATATACCCAATGACCTGGCCTCCACAGCCATCTGTGGCAATGAATTCTACAGATTCACCACTCTCTGGCTGAAGAAATTCCTCTTCTCCTTTGATATGAAGGGGTGACCCTCTATTCGGAGGCTGTGCCCTCTGGTTCTAAACTCTCCAACTATAGGAAATAAGTTCTCCACACCCACTTTGTCTGGACCAGGACTTCCCAACCTTTTGCATGCATGGACCAATGCCATAACTGGACACACACAAGACAAACAAGAGAATATCTGCAGGTGCCGGAAGTCCAAGCAACACACACAGAATGCTGGAGGAACTCAACAGGCCAGGCAGCATCTATGGAAAAGAGTACAGTCAACATTTCCTGCTAAAGGGTCTCAGCCCAAAACATCAACTGTACCATTATAGAAGCCTAGGTTAGGAACCCCTGACCTAGACCTTTCAATATTCAATAGTTCTCCATGAGATCTTCCCCCTCATACTTCTAAGATCCAGTGAGCACAGGCCCAAAGCCATCAAAAGCTCTTTATACATTAACCCTTTCATTCCTAGGATAATTCTCATGAACCTCCTCTGGAAGTTCCAATGCCAGCATATCATTGGTGCCCCAAACTGCTTGCAATATTCCAAATGTGGTCTGACCAATGCCTCATAAATCCTCATCACAACATCCTTGTTGTTCTCTCAAAACAAATGCTAAAATTGTATTTGCCTTCCTCACCGCCGGCAATCATCTGACCTGGGACGTAGGGAAAAGATGCAAAACGCATTGCAAGAATCGTAAATACCACCACTCTGTTCCTTCCCTCAGCACATGCAGAAACCTTTATGTTCTGCTCAGGGAGGAATCTCATAAAAATAGCAGACAGCTGCTTCTATTGACTCCCAGCCCATTCAAGCAGACGTGCCTGGGCAGAAAATAATTAGGTTTGATATTGCATGAAGCATCTCGTGTGAAAGCATGCAATATATCTACATTATTAATTTAAAGGCTTGATCAGGCATTTGTATCTTGTCATTTGCATGTGCCTCAACTATGTTAAAAGATGAATCAGCCAAGCTGGAGCGAACATATTCATTAGCACAGAACACCAAGAATGTTACTGATGGATTCGTGTATGTCCGCTGTGAATTGGAATCTGTTGTACCTATTAGAGTGGCATTGACGCGTCTCTATGATTGCAATTTGCAAGTGCCAATTATTTTTGTTATCAGGGAAAGAACATCTTCTAATTGAACAGATGATCTTATCCTTTAAGGTGAAATTATGCTTCAGTCCCGCATAATACCAGAGTAATTATAGAGCAATTTCACCCTGGTGGGTAATGAGCTTTCCTGGAGCCAGTGCACAAGAACTCCCAGTGGATAGTTTCCCAGGTGAGAATGATCTGACACCCTGGAACGCAGCAGTCCGACGGGTGGACAGAG
This sequence comes from Mobula hypostoma, assembly GCF_963921235.1. Taxonomy (NCBI): domain Eukaryota; kingdom Metazoa; phylum Chordata; class Chondrichthyes; order Myliobatiformes; family Myliobatidae; genus Mobula; species Mobula hypostoma. Next base: position 10,155,855 of record NC_086108.1, on the reverse strand, counting down.
GACAGTATTGCCTTTGTCAGCATTTCAAGGACCGGGGACCACATATTTCCAGGAGAATGGTCTGATACCCATGAACCCAGCAGTCAGACAGGGGGACAGAGGGTCAATATTGTCCTTTGTCAGTGTTTCAAGGATTGGGGGAACACATATTTCTGGGAGAGAATGGTCTGATACCCAGGAACTCAGCAGTCTGATGAGTAGGCAGAGACACAATATTGCCCTTAGCCAGTGTTTTAAGAACTAGAGGGCACATATTTCAATTTTTTTGGGGCAAAAGATTAAAGGCAGGTGGTAGAAGCAGAATTAATCAGGGAATTGAACAGAAACCCAAAGCTGCAGGAAAGATCAAAGGGAATAATACTGATAGAACTTAAGGAGTACTTGAGGTTCAGATTCAGGTTTATTTATCACATGTACATTGAAACATGTAGTGAAGTGCATCGTTTGTGTTAACAACCAACACAGCTAGGGACGTGCCTGTGAGTGTCACCACACATTCTGGCGCCAACATAGCGTACCCACAGTACTCAGCAGAACAATACAGAACACAGCAAGTGACAAAGCAACAGCAACATAATGAAGTCGCGTTTCTCCCTCAGACCTTCCCACACATGCACGTACACAGTCCCCAAACCCTGGGACAGGCCGTCTTCGGCCTCCAGCCTCCAGCAGGCTCATGGATTTGCAGACATTGAGCCTTCGACTTCCCCGGTGGTTTCGCAAAGATCCACAGACCCAGAGCTCGCCATCAGGCCTTGATCTCTGGACTCTCGATCGGTCTGCGGGCTCTGATCTTCGTTATTGTCAGGACTCGCCGATGACAGTGAGTGAGGACCCGAAATTCAGAGCCTGGGGCTCTGGATTCACCACTGATGGGACCCCGGACACCTGTCTTGCAATTCGCGTACCTGGGGGATTCCTTTTTCTGCCAGTGTGGAACTCCAATCTGGACAGCCAGTCTTCGCTGGTCTGCGGGCCCAATAACCGACCATACCTACGTCACTGACCCTCGAATACGGAGCAGAGGCTTAGGCTCTAACCTGTCCTTTGATTCACCCACATCTCTGTCCCTAAACCTTAACCTGACCACTAACTCAAGTTCACGTTCAAGTTTAATTGTCATTGAACCAAACACATGGATGCAGCCAAAAGGAATGGTGTAGCTCTGGGCCAAGGTACAAAGAACAGTACCAGCAGCACATTATGAGAGCAGAAAAACATAGTCACAAAAATAATAGATTGATGATGTCCTGGTCCAGCTTGTCTTCTACTGAGCGAACACTGGAGGCAGTACAAATGGGAAGGTCCAGCCCCAAACTCAGTACAGATTCCAGCACACACCACAGAGGCCTCTACTCTCCCCCACACTGTCTCGGCGTCACCTCCCCTGGGTGGCTGCAGCTGGTGTCTCTGTGGTCTGAGGGCCTGGTCTGCGCAACAGCAGAGGCAACACATCTCCCACCGCCCCCCACCACCACTGTCAACTGAGCCAGTGAACTGTACTTCCAGTATTCTACATTACCAATGCCCACAATCACAGGGAAAACGTCAATCATTCGCTTCGCCAAGCAGCTCCACTCCATCCGCCAAACATTTTAATTCCCATTCCCATTCCAGTTCCGATGTGTCCATCCATGGCCCACCCTTGTGACAAGATGAGATCACCCTCTGGGTGGAGGAGAAGCACCTCATATTCTGTCTAGGAAGCCTCCAACCTGAAGGCATGAATATCGATTTCTCCTTCCGGTAAAAATAATCCCCACCTCCTCTTCTTCTATTCTCTACTGTGTCCTTTTACCTCTTCTCACCTGCTTATCACTTCCCCCTGGGTCCCCTCCTCCTCTTTCTCCTATGGTCCATTCTTCGCTCTTATCTGATTCCTTCCCCTCCAGCCCTTAACCTTTCCCACCCACCTGGCTTCACCTATCACATTCTAGCTAGCCTCTTTCTCCTCTCCCCTCCATCTTTATATTCTGCAGTCCTCTCTTCCTTCTCAGCCCTGAAGAAAGGTCTCAGTCCAAAACCCCGAATGTTTACTTTTTTCCAGAGATGCTGTGTGATCTCCTGAGTTCCTGCAGCATTTTTGTATGTTGCTTTGGATTTCCAGCATCTTGTGTTCAAGAAAGTCATTTGTTGGCCCGCCCACCACCTCTGCATGACAACAGGATGCAACAAATCCATTTGCTATCGAGCAACCCGCTGATGGGGTTTACCAGCAGGACTTGCTGTTCTTAATATCCAGCAATCATAACAAAGATATAAAGGATGAACAATTACACCCTTTTTGGTCACAGGGACGCTACTATGATGGTTTTGCTACCATCTCACTGGAAAAGTCCTCTCTCTGACCTGCAAAACCAACCATGGACCTAGCTGACTAGATATGCAAAGCCAGGGCAGTACAATATGGACAGCAAGCTGTTGCCCATGTAGCAAGCTCCCCTTCTCCATGCATCTGAAGGAACAGCAAAGACCAGTATAGTTTGACACCAGCAGTGTTGCAGGAGTTTCCAGTCAGCATTGAACTCAACATTGGACTGCCTTCGAGACTCCAGCTCTGGATTGTTCCCTTGGGATTCACTTCCGAAGCTTCCCTGTGAGTGGGTATAAACACAAGGCAATGGAGGCTTGAGATCAGAGTTTTCCTTCTCCTCGATGAGCTGCCAGCTGTGGCTAAAGAGCTCCCTCTGCCCAAAGTGACTGGTTTTAAGGCACCAATAACCCACCTTTGCCCCTTCTGTCAGTAGAAACAGTCTCACTGGGCTTATAGGAGCTAAGCCACACATGAAGGCCAGGAGCTGGACTTGGTAGTCAGGGGCGATTTGAGGCACACATCATTGGACCATTTAATAGATAATGGGAGGTTATCTCCACTACCACCACCGATAATAAGCAACATTAAGGAGATGGAATTTACTAATGTAGCTGATACATCATCCACAGTGTTGAACCATACTTTGAGTCTGGTGTTGACTGGAAAGAACTACAGTGTACCAGCTAGTGAATTTGAATGAATCAAGGATGGTGGATGTAGACAGACCAATTGTCTTTATTTTTCCCATGAGGTCAAAGGAATAGAGGCTGCCATTTTGTGAAGTTGCTCTGTATCCTCCATTTTGTGGACTGGTTTTGCTCTGCTGAATCAGTGTTTTAAAGTAGATGCAATGAAACTGTTCCACCAGACTTAGTAGCTAGCCACACGTTAAGGCCAGGAGCTGGACTTGGTTGCCAGAGGCTATTTGAGGTACATGCCATTTAATAAGTAGTGGGAGCTTATCTAGATTACCGCACGCACACACCCTTCCACCACCGGCTGTAACAACCTTAGGGAACCAACTGTAAAAAAAAGCAATGAAGTCTGAGCTACATTCTCAACAGAACACAGCTCAGCAACCTCAACAGAAGCCACAGCTTGGCACCACCTTCACCTGCTTGGATATGGATAGGGTCCATATGCAGGCAAATGGGACCACCTTAGGTCAAAATCTGACTTAGCTCGGAACCTTGGTCGGCATGGTCCAGTTGATGCGAGGGGATTACTTCCGTCCTGTATAATTCTATAATGCGAAGTTGGCATTAACAAAATGTTCTGACATAAAAGTATCCTGTAAATGGACATACATAGAACAGTACAACACTGGGCAGGCCATCTGGCCTAAAATGTTGTGCAGGTGAACTTGTTTATTTGTTATTTATTCATGGAGATACAGTGCGGAATGGGACCTCCTGGCCCTTTGAGCCAAACCCCCAATTTAATCCTAGCCTAATCATGGGACAGTTTACAATGACCAATTAACCTACCAACAGTAGGCCTTTGGACTGTGGCAGGAAACTGCAGCTCCCAGAGGAAACTCACACACGAATTCCTTACAGGCAGTGGCAGGAATTTAACCTGCTTCGTGTTGTGCTAAGGAATAGCCTCTCCCTGCAACAATCCTGTCATCAATCCTGGATGAATCAAGTTGAAATCAGACAGATTTATCTCCAAAACTGATCAGATTTCAAAGCTTTCAGATGTCTGGTATGGTGAGGAGACCACTGCGCAGGATCACAAATAGGGATAGAAAGTTGTAAACTCAGCCAGCTCCAACATGGGCACTCACCTTCTCAGTAGCATGGACATCTTCAAGGAGCGAAAACTTAAAAAGGCAGCGTTCATCATTAAGGACCCCCATCACCCAGTTCGTGCCTTGTTCTCATTGCTACCAACAGGGGCGAGGTACAGGAGCATGAAAACACACACTTAGTGACTCAGGAACAGCCTCTTCCCCTCTGCCATCTGATCTTGAATGCATATTGAACCCATGAAAACTACCTCTCTACTTTTTTGATTCTTTTTGCAAAACATATTAAATGTAACGTATATATAAAATATATGCCAGTGAATTCATTGACGCAGGTGGCTGTGGAGACCAAGCCAATGGGTATGTTTAAGGCAGAGACTGAAAGATTCTTCACTAGTCAGGGCATGAAGGGATATGGGGAGAAGGCAGGAGATTGGGGCTGAGAGGGAAATGGATCAGCCACGATGAAATGGCGGTGCAGACATGATGGGCAAAATGGCCTAATTCCATCCATCAACTCCTCCCTCCATTCACATCTCCTCCCTCCCCGACCCTTCAGCTCCTCCCTCCTCCATTCCGCGTCTCTTTACTTCTCCACCCTCATCTCCTCCTTTCTCCATCCCACATCTGCTCACTCCTACATCTCTCATCTCCCTCCTCCATCCATCATCTCCTTTCTCCTCCATCCTTCATATCCTCCCTCCCACATCCCAAATCTCCTTCCCTCTCCATTCTCATCTCCTCCCTCCTCCATCCCTCATCTCCCTCCCCATCCATCATCTCCTTTCTCCTCCATCCCTCATATAATCCCTCCATTCTCATTTCTTCCCTCCTCTATCCCAATATCCTCCCTCTTCCATCCCTTTCCCTCCCTCTCCTCTTCTCTATCCCTCCTTGACCCCAAACCTCCTCCTTCCTCCATACCACATCTCATCCCTCCTCCATCCCTCATTCCCTCCTCCCCTATTTTCATTTCCCTCTCCTTGACCATCTATCATCTCCTCCCTCCATGACCCCCCAAACCTCCTCCCTTCACAAACCCCATCCCCTCCCTCCTTAATTCTCATCTCCTCCCTCCTCCATCCCTCATGTCCTTCCTCCTTCATCCCTCACCTCCCTCCTCCATCCTTCATCTCCAACTCTTCAATCCCCATCTCCTCCGTCCTCAATCCTCATTACCTCCCTCCACTGTCCCCTTCTTCTCTATCCTCCCACCTCCATCCCCATCTCCTACCCCCTCAATATTTATCTCTTCCAACCACTATCCCTAATCTGCTATCTCCATCCCTCATCTCTTCTCCCTCCATCCCCATGTCCTCCCATCTCATCTCTCCTCAGTTCCTATCACCTCACTCCTCCATTCTTCATCTCCTACCTCCTCCATCCCTCCTCTCCTCCCTCAATCATTATCTTTTCCATCCTCCAAACCCAACTTCTCCCTCCACCACCCTTATCTCCACACTCCTCTATCCTCATCGCCTCCTACCTACATTCCCCCATCTTCCTCCTCTATCCCCATCTACTCCCTCCTACATCACCCATCTTCCTCCTCCACCCCATCCTCTCCTTCCTCCATTCCTCATTTCCTCTGCCTCAATCCTTCTTTTCCTCCCTACCCCACCCCTCTTTCCTTCTCCACCCTCATCTCCTCCTTCCTCAAACCTCAACTCCTCCCACCTCTATTCTTCATCTCCTCCCTTCTCCATCTTTCATTTCCTTGCTCCTCCTTCCCCATCTCCTCCCTCCACCCTTATCTCATCACTCCATTCTCTCATTTCCTCCCTCCTCCAACTCCATCTCCTTCATCCACCATCTCCCATCTGCTCCCCCTCCATTCCTCATCTCCCACCTCAATTCCCCATCTCCTCCCTCCTCCATCCCCATCTGCATTCTCCTCAATCCCTCATCTCCAACCTCATCAAATCCCATCCCTTCCTTCCTCCATCCTCATCTCCTCCATCCTCCATCCCTCACCTCCATCCATCATCTTCTCCGTACACAATCACCATCTCCTCCCTTCTCAAAACTCATCTCATCCCTCCACCATTCCCTATCACATCATTCCACAATCCCCATCTCCTACCTTCACCAACCCAATCTTCTCCCAGCTCCACCCCTCATCTCCTCTCCCTCCATCCCCATTTTACCCCTACTCAATTCCATCTCCTCCCTCCTCCATCCTGCATCTCCTCATTCCTCAATCTCATCTCCTTCCTCCTCAATCCTTATCTCCTCCCCCCACCATTCCATATCTCCTCCCTCCTCCATCCCCATATTCTCTCTTTCCTCTGACTCTATATCCTCTCTCTCCTCCATCCCTCATCTCCTCCAGCCTCAATTCCTCCTCCACCCTACTCCATCCCCATCTCTTCCCTCCACTACCCTCATCTCCTCCCTCTTTCACCCTCATTGCCTTCAACCTTCACCCCTCTTCTCCTCACTCCTCCATACACATGAATTCCCTGCTCCATCCCCATTTCCTCCTCCTCCAATCCCTATCTCCTCCCTCCTCCATCTCTCACCTCCTCACTAATTAATCCTCATCTCCTCCCTCTGTCATCCCATATTTAGCCCCTGCTCAATCCCTCATCTCCTCCCTTCTCCATCCTTAAGTTGTCCCATCTCATTCCCCCATCTTGTCTCTCCTCAGTTCCTATCATCCATTCTTCATCTCCTACCTCCTCCATTCCTCATCTCCTCCCTCTTTGCCTTATCCTCACCCTCCTCCATCCCGGTCTCCTTCCTCCAAAACCATCCCTCATCTTCTCCCTCTTGGATTCCCAATCCTTCTCCCTCCATCATCCCCCAACCCCTCCAACCCTCACCTTCTCCTTCCCATCCCCAACTCGTCCCTTGTCCATCTCTCACCTTCTCCATCCTCCATCCCTCATCTCCACCCCTCAATCCTCATCTCACCCCTCCACCAACTCCCATCTCCACAATCCTCATTGCCTCCCTATACCATCACCCATCTTCTCCATCCTCCATCACTCATCTCGTCTCACCTCCATCCCCAACTCTTCTCACCCCATTCTCATCTGCTCCCTCAATTCTCATCATCTCCATCTATCATCTACTCGCTCTTGCAGCCCCACCTCTTCCTTCCTCCAGCCTCACTCCTTTCTTACAGATCTCAGCTCTTCGATCATCCTCACTCATTTCCTCTCAAGCCTATCCCTAATCTCCTCCCTCCTCCAGCATAATCTCCTCTTTCCACCAACCCTCATCTCCCCCACCTCCATTCCCATCTTCTCCCTCCTACAGCCCTCAAATTCTCCCTCCTTCATCCCTTATCTCTTCCCTCCAGCATCCCCACTCCTCCCCCCTCCACCATAATCTTTTCCTTCCTCAATCTATCATCCCACCTCTCCTCCTTTCTCAATCTTCATCACCCCCTCCTTAACCCTCAACTCCTTCCATCTCCATCGCTCATCTCACTCCTCCAGCCCCATCTCCTCCCCCCACCCCATCTCTTCCCTCCTCTGCATTCCTCATGTACTTCCTCCGCATTCCTCATGTACCTCCTCCATCCCCATCTCCTCCCTCCTCCATTCCCCATCTGCTCCCTCATCTCTTACCTTCTCAAACCCCATTACTTCCCTCCTGAATCCTCATCTCCTCCCTCCTCCAACCCCTCAGCTCCACCTCCTCCATTCTCCATCTACTTCCTCCTCCATCTCCTATCTCCTCCCTTCTCAATCCCCATCTCTTACCCCCACCATCTCCCATATTCTTCCTCCATCCCTCATCTGCTCTCCCTCCATCCCCATCTTCTCCCGCCTCCATCTCCATCTCCTCTCTCCTCCATCCTCATTTCTCCCCTACGCCATCACCTCCTCCCTCGTCCATCCCGATCTCTTCACTCGTCCATCCATATCTCCTCCCTCCTCCCTCTTCCATCTCGATCTCTTCACTCATCCATCCACATCTCCTCCCTCCTCCCTCCTCCATCTCCATCTCCTCTCTCCTCCACCCTCAACTCCCCCATCCTCCTCTATCCTCCACTCCTGATCTCCACTCTCCTCTATCCCTCGGTCAACACTGCTTCATCCCCATCTTCTCCCTCCTCGATCCATTAGGAGGGGAGGAGAAGATGGCGGCGCGACGCAGCGCATGCAGCCACTCCGAATTGATATCATATTTGTTAAATAGGGGCCATGCACAATCCTGATTTGATGGAGACAGATGTGAGAAGCACGGAAGAATATATGGAGAAACTTCTGAAATGCCCGCTTCGCTGCCGCTGCTACTGTGCGATCGAGAATCACCGGAGGGGAAGGCCCCAAATCCTTGGCTTTGCCTATTGCCTGTTGCCAGGGCCGGGGTCGAAGCGCTCTGCAGAGATGGTGCTCGGTGCTTGGTGTCGGAGGTTCGAAGTTTTCGGACAGACTCAGAGTCGGACTGTGGTCGGGTGCTTCCAGGGTGCTGCATCGGCAAGTTTACGGCGCTGGAAGCTCATGGCAGGGAGAGTTTTCTTCCTTCTACCATCTGCGTGAGATGATGGGACTTTCGAGAGACTTTGAGACTTTTTTTTACCATGCCAATGGTCTGTTCTTCATCAAATTACGGTATTGCTTTGCATTGTTGTAACTATATGCTATAATTATGTGGTTTTTGTCAGATTTTTTTAGTCTTGGTTTGTCTTGTGTTTCTGTAATATCATTCTGGAAGAACAAATTGTATCATTTCTTAATGCATGTGTTACTAAATGACAATAAAAGAGGACTGTGTGTCCTCATAATCTAACCTAATCTAATCCCCCATCTTCTCCCTCCTCGATCCCCATCTCCACCCTTCTCCATCCTTATATCCTCCCTGCTCAATCCCCATCACCTCCCTCCTCCCTGTCTCATCTGTCTTTCCTCCATCACTCATCTCCTCATGCCTCAATCCCTCATTTCCACCATACTCCACCCACATCTCTTCCCACCTCTACTCTCACCTCCTCTCTTTTTCAACCTCATCTCATCGTACCTCCATCTCCTCCTTAGTTCATCCTACATCTCCTTCCTCCACCATCCCTCAAATCCTCTTTCCATGATCCACCATCTCCCCTATCCTCAAACTCCATCCCTTCACTCCTCCATCCTCAGCTTCACCCTCCTCCAACTCACCTCCTCAATCCCCATCTCCTCCCTCCTGAATCATCTTATCCTTTCACCATCCGCATCTTATTCCTCCTCTATCTCTGATCTCCTCCTCTCCATCCTCACCTCCTCCCTCCTCCATCCCCATCTCCTCTTTGCCTAATCCTCAGCTAATCCTTTCACCATCCACATCTTCGCCCTCCTCCATCCCTCATATCCTCACCCTCTATCCCCATCTCTTTCCTGCTCAATTCTCATCTCCACCCTCCTCCAGCCCCATCGCCTCCCTCTTCTATTCTTCATCTTATCACTCCTCCATCACCATCTACCTCCTCCATCCCCATCTCCTCTCTCCTCCATCCCTCATCTCCTCTAACATCAATCCCTCCTCTCAACTCTGCTCTGTTCTCATCTCTTCCCTCCTCCAATGCTCACCACCTCCCTTGTCCAACCCCCATATTTTCCCTCTTCAGTTCCCATCTCCACATTCCTCTGCCCCTCACTTCCTTCCTCCTCCATCCCCATATCCTCCCTCCTCAATTCCCATCTCCTCCACCCCTCACTTTCTTCCTTTCCATTCCTCATCTGCTCCAGTCTCAATCCCTCATCTCAACCCTACCCTACCCTCATCTCTTCCCTCCACCATTCCTCATTGACTCCCTCCTCTATACATATATCCTCCCCACTCCATCCCCTTCTCCCTCCTCCATCCCCATCTCCTCACTCCTAATCCCCATCTCCTACCACCTCCATCCCAATCTTCTCCCTCCTCCATCCCTCATCTCCTCCCTCTTCCATCCTTCATCTTCACTCCTCCATCCCCATCTCCTTACTCCTCAATCATCTTGACCCTTCACCATCCCCATCTCCTCACTCATCAATCCTTATCTTCTCCCTCCATCTTCCCACTTCTGTCTACTGCATCCCTCATCTCCTTCCCCGCCACCCTCCACTTCCAACCTCGTCCATCCATCATCTCCCTCCTCCATCACTCATTTCCTCCCTCAAACATCCCTCATCTACCTCCTCCATCCTTCATCCCTCATCTTCTCCATCCATCCCCTCTTTCCTGCCTCCATCCATCATCTCTCCCCTTCTCCATTGCTAGCTTTTCCTTCCAACCCCATCTCCTCCCCTATTAGTCCCTCATTTTCTCCTCCTCCATTTACCATCTCCTCCCTCCTCAATCTCTATCTCCTTCCTTCATCTCCTCCTTCCCCATCCCTCATCTTGTCCTTCCCCACCCTCATTTCCTCCCACCTCTATCCCAATTTCCTCCCTCCTCCAACCTCATCTCCTCCCTCCTGAATCCTTCATCCTTCATCTCTTCCCTCTTCAATCCTCATCTCCTCCCCTTCCATACGTCATCTCCCACCTCCATCCCCATCTCCTCCGTCCTCCATTCCCTTCTCCTTGCTCCATCGCCCATCTCCTCCTTCAATCTCCTCCCCTCTTACCTTCTCCCCTTCCCCTTCACACCTCCTGCCATCTTCTCCAACCCTCCTTCTCCCATCTCTTCCCTCTTAATCCCTCTATCTTCTTCCTCCCTCCTCCTTCCCATCTCCCTCTTCCTGTTCCTTTCTGCCTCTCCACTTCCTCACCCTCCTCCATCACTATCAGTCACCCAGTACCTAACTTTTACCCACATCTCACACCATCACCCACTCCTCAGCCAGCTTCCACTGATGGCCCCTGGGGTACATGAACAGTGGTGGTCCTGCCGTTCAGATTTGCCCCTGAGCTTCCCATTCTGCTTTTTGATTTTTAAAAATTTTTTGTAAAATGGCCATATATACTTCAATTCCTCTTCTGGACAGATAGAATCAAAGAAGATCACACCATGCTGGAAACATCCCAGATATTGTTGGACCTAAACCAGAGAGAACCTCCAGAACAACCCATTGCGATCTCGTTTGGCTCAAAGAGTCAGAACATTAATATATGATGTGGCTGTTCATCAGTCACAGCCTGAAGGTCCACCCACCCTATTGTGAAATCTACACATCAGATTGGATCACAAAGAGAAGAAGATTCAGCAAGTGATCTCGGCCTGGTTTCTAAGGTAGACTTTCATGTAATAACATAATGTGGTGAGAATTTGGTCCTTAATTACAGACGAGGAAGCTCGTTAAACTCCATTTTATTGTGATAAACACCAAACAGACCAAGCGCCATGGCCCGCGGAGAGAACCCATCTTGTCTCATACAGACGGGGGAGGTGATTATTACGCACCCTGGTTACAGTCAGGGTAACCCACAGACACACAAGGGAATAACTGTATAACCCAAGCTAAAATGTAACAGTAAATGAACTGGAACTTCCCACCGTAATCCCACAAAAGCATACAAGAACAATGAACAGTGTTGGTCATTAGAAATGCAGGGGCGGGCAGACAACCATGACCTCCACCCCCATTACCACCCCCGGAGTGTCACAGTTTTTTACTTCTAGTCCGTTTCTGGCCGTCTGATGTATCCAATCCAAAGCCATCTTCAAAGATCAAGATCGTTCACTTGTGGGAATTGATTGGCCACTCGGAGGTGTTCTGGGTGGATGGATCTGCTCGATGTGTTTCTCCGGATGAAGGTAGTAGACAACTGGAGACTTTCTTCTCAGGGCAGAAATGGCTAATGCAGGGGGCATAATTTTAAGGTGGTTGGAGGAAAGTATAGGAGGATATCAGAAAAAAGTTTTTTCACACAGAGAGTGGTGAATGCATGGAGCATCCTGCTGGGATGGTGGTAGAGGCAAATATATTAGGGGCAATAAAGAAACCCTTAGAATCAGAATCCGGTTTAATATCACCGGCAAATGCCATGAAATGTGTTGATTTTGCGGCAGGTGTTCATTTCAATACACAATAACAGAGAAAAAGACATGAATTACACTAAGTATAAATTAAATAGCTAAATTTATAAATAGTGTAAAAATAGAAATACAAAAAAAGTAGGGAGGTAGTGTTCACGGGTTCAATGCCCATTCAGAATTGGAGGGCAGAGAGGAAGAAGCTGTTCCTGAATCATTAAGTGTGTGCCTTCAGGCTCCTGTACCTCCTCCCTGATGGTAGCAATGAGAAGAGGGCACATCCTGGGTGATGGGGGTCCTTAATGATGGATGTGCCTTTCTGAGGCATCGCTGCTTGAAGATACATAGAAACATAGAAAATAGGTGCAGGAGTAGGCCATTCGGCCCTTCAAGCCTGCACCACCATTTATTATGATCATGGCTGATCATCCAACTCAGAACCCCGCCCCAGCCTTCCCTCCATACCCCCTGACCCCTGTAGCCACAAGGGCCATATCTAACTCCCTCTTAAACATAGCCAATGAACTGGCCTCAACAGTTTGCTGTGGCAGAGAATTCCACAGATTCACCACTCTCTGCGTGAAGAAGTTTTTCCTAATCTCGGTCCTAAAAGGCTTCCCCTCTATCCTCAAACTGTGACCCCTCGTTCTGGACTTCCCCAACATCGGGATCAATCTTCCTGCATCAAGCCTGTCCAATCCCTTTAGGATCTCATACGTTTCAATCAGATCCCCCCTCAATCTTCTAAATTCCAACGAGTACAAGCCCAGTTCATCCAGTTTTTCTTCATATGAAAGTCCTGCCATCCCAGGAATCAATCTGGTGAACCTTCTTTGTACTCCCTCTATGGCAAAGATGTCTTTCCTCAGATTAGGGGACCAAAACTGCACACAATACTCCAGGTGTGGTCTCACCAAGGCCTTGTACAACTGCAGTAGTACCTCCCTGCTCCTGTACTCGAATCCTCTCACTATAAATGCCAGCATACCATTCGCCTTTTTCACCGCCTGCTGTACCTGCATGCCCACTTTCAATGACTGGTGTATAATGACACCCAGGTCTCGTTGCACCTCCCCTTTTCCTAATCGGCCACCATTCAGATAATAATCTGTTTTCCTATTTTTGCCACCAAAGTGGATAACTTCACATTTATCCACATTAAATTGCATCTGCCATGAGTTTGCCCACTCACCCAACCTATCCAAGTCACCCTGCATCCTCTTAGCATCCTCCTCACTGCTAACACTGCCACCCAGCTTCGTGTCATCCGCAAACTTGGAGATACTGCATTTAATTCCCTCATCCAAGTCATTAATATATATTGTAAACAACTGGGGTCCCAGCACTGAGCCTTGCGGTACCCCACTAGTCACCGCCTGCCATTCTGAAAAGGTCCCGTTTATTCCCACTCTTTGCTTCCTGTCTGCTAACCAATTCTCCACCCACACCAATACCTTACCCCCAATACCGTGTGCTTTAAGTTTGCACACTAATCTCCTGTGTGGGACCTTGTCAAAAGCCTTTTGAAAATCCAAATATACCACATCCACTGGTTCTCCCCTATCCACTCTACTAGTTACATCCTCAGAAAATTCTATGAGATTCGTCAGACATGATTTTCCTTTCACAAATCCATGCTGACTTTGTCCGATGATTTCACCGCTTTCCAAATGTGCTGTTATCACATCCTTGATAACTGACTCCAGCAGTTTCCCCACCACTGACGTTAGGCTAACCAGTCTATAATTCCCCGGTTTCTCTCTCCCTCCTTTTTTAAAAAGTGGGGTTACATTAGCCACCCTCCAATCCTCAGGAACTAGTCCAGAATCTAATGAGTTTTGAAAAATTAACACTAATGCATCCACTATTTCTTGGGCTACTTCCTTAAGCACTCTAGGATGCATACCATCTGGCCCTGGGGATTTATCTGCCTTCAATCCCTTCAATTTACCTAACACCACTTCCCTACTAACATGTATTTCACTCAGTTCCTCCATCTCACTGGACCCTCTGTCCCTTACTATTTCTGGAAGATTATTTATGTCCTCCTTAGTGAAGACAGAACCAAAGTAATTATTCAATTGGTCTGCCATGTCCTTGCTCCCCATAATCAATTCACCTGTTTCTGTCTGCAGGGGACCTACATTTGTCTTTACCAGTCTTTTCCTTTTTACATATCTATAAAAGCTTTTACAGTCCGTTTTTATGTTCCCCGCCAGTTTTCTCTCATAATCTTTTTTCCCCTTCCTAATTAAGCCCTTTGTCCTCCTCTGCTGAACTCTGAATTTCTCCCAGTCCTCAGGTGAGCCACTTTCTCTGGCTAATTTGTATGCTACTTCTTTGGAATTGATACTATCCCTAATTTCTCTTGTCAGCCACGGGTGCACTACCTTCCTTGATTTATTCTTTTGCCAAACTGGGATGAACAATTGTTGTAGTTCATCCATGCAACCTTTAAATGCTTGCCATTGCATATCCACCGTCAATCCTTTAAGTGTCATTTGCCAGTCTATCTTAGCTAATTCACGTCTCATACCTTCAAAGTTACCCCTCTTTAAGTTCAGAACCTTTGTTTCTGAATTAACTATGTCACTCTCCATCTCAATGAAGAATTCCACCATATTATGGTCACTCTTACCCAAGGGGCCTCTCACGACAAGATTGCTAATTAACCCTTCCTCATTGCTCAAAACCCAGTCCAGAATAGCCTGCTCTCTAGTTGGTTCCTCAACATGTTGGTTCAAAAAACCATCCCGCATACATTCCAAGAAATCCTCTTCCTCAGCACCTTTACCAATTTGGTTCACCCAGTCTACATGTAGATTGATATCCTGGATACTACGGAGGTTGGTGCCCAGGCTGGAGCTGACTAAGATGGACGACGGAAAATTGTAAGTTATGCGGGAAGGAAAGGGTAGATTGATTTTAGAGTAGGTTGTAAAGTTGGCACTACATAGCCGGCTGAGGGGCCTGTACTGTGCTGTAATACTCCAGGTTCTATAAAGGGTCTCAGCGGCAAGGAATACATCACTGTTCCACTTTTCTCTTCTATCTGCTGGCGTTGAGTAATCCCAGTTTTTGAGGGACACTGTCAACACAAATCAACTCAGCTGCTCAGAAACGAGCTCTTAACATTCTCCTTGTAGCCCCAGGCTGTGTCTTTTGATCCTCAGAGATGTTCCTCAGACGCTTCATTTCTTGTTCTTTGTTGCCAAGATTTGGGTTGTTTTGAGCAACACAGCTTCCAACCTCACCAAGGCCGATTTAATGAAGGAACTTTACAAGCACTGGTACAGGTACAGGTTTATTTTTTTTATGATTTAGTGATACAGCAGGCAGTCCTGGCCCACTAAGCCGCACCAGCCAGGAACCTATCGATTTAACCCTACCCTAGTCACAGGAGCTGAGCCTGTCCACACTCTAGTACGGGTCAGAATGCAGGCACACGACAGAGAGTGACCTAAGTAAGCAGTCGTCATTCCACACCATGAGCCTCTGGAAGATCCTCCATATTTTCTGGCCGAGAAAGATCTCCAACCACGCCCTGCTCCTTCAGTGTCACCAAGAGGCCACACTCATCATGAAGAAGTGTTGGAGTAGGGTTGGGCATGTGATGGGACCCCTGGAAGGGTGAAGGAAAAGCAGGAGACCAAAGAAAACTTGGCACCGTACCACAGAGGCAGGACCTTGACCCACACCTGGGGCCCAGTAGAGAAGATAGTCAAGGAAAGACAGAGATGGAGGACCTTCATTGCTGCCCTAAGCACCAGTGACGTAACAGGCAGTAACTAACTAATTAACTAACGAATCACAGGACAATTTACAACCACCAATTAACCTACTAACCCAGGGGTTTCCAGCCTGGAGGTCCATGTACCCCTCAGTTCACGTAAGGCTCATTGGCATAAAAAAGGTTGGAAACCCCTGTGCTAACCAGTACATCTTTAGACTGTGAGGGAAAAGAGTAGCTCCAGGAAAAAACCCTCACACACAAGGCAAGGAGCATACACACTTGCTTATATAGGATGCAGGAATTGAATGGCGCACCCCAACACACACAACATGCTGGAGGAATCCAGCAGGTCAGGCAGCATCGACAAGAGAGAAAGACCCCTCATCAGAGCAGGAGCCAGAACAAGAAGGTACAGATAGAGGAGATAGTGGGTACATTCAGGTGAGAGGGGCTTGGTGGGTGGGTGGGGGAGGAGAGATGAAGTAAGAACCTGGGAGATGGTGGGTGGAAGAGGTAAAGGGCTGAAGAGGAAGAAGGAAGCTGATAGGAGAGGAGAATGGACCATGGGGACCATGGGAGAAAGGATAGGAAGAGTGGACCCAGGGGCAGGTGGGGGGCAGTGGGGCAGATGAGATCAGGTGAGGGGTGGTGGGTGGGTGGGGAAGGGGGGACGAAGTGAGAATCTGGAAGGCGAGAGGTGGAAGAGGTAAAGGGCTGGAGAAGAAGGAATCTGATAGGAGTGGAAAGTGGACTGCAGGAGAAAGGGAAGGGGGGCACTGAAGGGAGATTCTGGGCAGGTCATGATGGTGGGGGAGGGGATGAGGAGGGGTGAGGAAAAACTGGGTGGAGTAGGGAGGAAACAGTGGGGAGTGGAGTTTTCCTCACACCCACCCCAACGTTTTGCTTTCTTTCTATCTTGTGGTTGGGTGCAGGGGTAAAGATGACCTGAGCACGTTCCTCTCTGTATGTGTGTGTGTGTGTGTGTGTGTGTTGTAGCTGGTTGTGTGCACTTGCACTCCACTGCCACCATCGTGCGAGCCTTGCCAGCCACGTGAAGCCTCCCACCTCCACGCTGAAGGAGTGGGTAGAAGGAGCCCTCGTCCTCAGCGCAGACCCTCTAACCACTGGTTCCCTCTGCTCAGGGCAAAACAGGAACGGGCGGTCAGTCCAGGCTGGGCCATCACAGTCTCCATCCTGAGGATGTCACAGTCACGTAGCGGTCAGCGCAACAGTATCACAGTTTGAGGTGTCATTCTCCAAGCTGAATTCCAGCTCTATCTGTAAGGAGTTTGTACCTCCTTCCCGTGGGCCGTCTGGTAGTGTAGTGGTTAGCACAACGTTTTACAGTGAGGAGACCCGGGTTCAATTCCCACCACTGTCTGAGAGGAGTTTCCACATTCTCCCTGTGACCGTGTGGGTGCTCCAGTTTCCTCCCAGAGTCCAAGGACGTGCCGGTTGCTGGGCTATTTGAGCATTGTAAATGGCCACGTGGTTAGGCTTGGATTGAATTGGGGATTGCTGGCCGGCGTGGCTCAGGGGGCCGGAGGGGCCTATTACACGCCGTATCTCAATATAAAAATATTAAAAATTGGTTGTTGATGGGCAGCACAGGTCATTAGACTTCTAGAAATAAAAAATGTTAAATTAAATAGATAGTGCACAAAGAAGGTTAAAAAAAAAACAGTGGTTTGGTTATTCATTTTTCTATTGGAATACAGCAGTGCAGAAAAGGCCCCTCCGCCCTTTCGAGCCACGTCACCCAGCAATCGCTGAATTTAATCCAAGCCTAATCATAGAATAATTTTCAATGGCCAATTAACCTACCAACTGGGAAGGCTTTGGAACATACAAACCCCTTACAGGCAGCAGTGGGAAACCAACCCTTAAAAATGGTTTCAGAATTTCCTTGGCCAGAGGAGTGGTGACATTGCAGAGCAAGAGGCCGGTTTCTGGACTTTTCATCTCTACCAAGCCTGCAGGCTTCGAAATGCAAGGTTGTCGCCACAGCTGAAGCTTGCTGGAGGATGACTCACCCTGGAATCTCACACAAACTTATTTTTGTCGTGTGATACTAATATATTCATTGCCTGGTGTAAGTGTTAGTAAGATATTTACTGAGCTACTAAAAATAACCTGGGAGCTTCACACTGCCGTGCAGACAGCTTCAAAGCCGACCATTAAAGAACTGTTGTCTCCCAGTCACATGGCGTGGAGCCCAGTGTGGAATTTAAACCTGTCTGCTGCGTGAGGTGCCTTGTGTATATTAAACATTTCAGCTGAGAGGGAGGGAAGCATTCTTGTCTGATTGAGTCTCAGTGAGAATCTTCTAATCACTGCTCATGGGCAAGTTGGGAACAACGTCCATGCTCAGGAGTCAGCAGAGATTGGAATGCCATCAAAAACCTCAACAAACTTCTATAGATGTGCGATGGAAAGCGCACTGAATGGCTGCATTATGGCCTGGTATGGGAACACCAACGCCTTTGAGCAGAAAATCCTACAAAAGTAGTGGATTCGACCCAGTACATAACAGGTGAAGCCCTCCCAACAACTGAGTGCATCTACATGAAATGTTGCCGTAGGAAAGCAGCATCAAAGATCCTCACCTCTACCCGGATATGGAAAAGGCTATGCTCATTTCTCCCTGCTGCCATCAGGTAAAAGGTACAAGAGCATCAGGACTCGCACCACCAGGTTCAAGAACAGTTATTACCCCTCAACCATCAGGCTTTTGAACAAAACGGGATAACCACACTCACTTGCCCATCCATTGAGATGTTCCCACAACCAATGATCTCACTTTAAGGACCCGCTATCTCATTATCTCATGTTCTCATTGTTTATTGCTATTTATTTATATTTGCATTTGCACAGTTTGTTGTCTTCTGCACTCTGGTTGATCTTTCATTGACCCTGATGCTGTTACTATTCTATAGGTTTATTGAGTATGCCCACAGGAAAATAAATCTCAGGGCTTTATATGGTGACATATATGTACCTTGATAATACATCTACTTTGATCTTCTGGAAGAGGCTGTCTGAGTTTGGTTCTTGTTCTACTGACACTGCCTAACTTATTGGGTATCCCAGTAGCTCCTGCTTTCATTTGCCCTCTCAGCCCCCTCCCACAGTCTCTGTTTCTCAGGAGTGGGTCCAACCCTGCAGCCTGCACCTGCTGCCCCAGATCCAGGCAAAGGGCAGCTCAGGAACAAAGGGGACAGATGTCCGTGGCTGACAGATTGAGGTTTGAATTGAATGGTTTCAGTTTATGCTATAACGGGAGGGCCCCTAGCCCACACTCTACACTGAACACGAAGCTGAATTAACCAAGATCTCTTCTGCCTGCAGACGATCTGTATCCCTCCATTTCCTGTATCTACAGGAGAGGTTTACCAGAATGTTGCCTGGTTTAGAGGGCATGTGCTATAATAAGATAAAACGCTGGTTAGGCCACATCCGGAGTATCGTGACAGTTCTTGTCACCCCTCTATAGGAAGGATGTTGAGGCTTTGGAGAGGGTGAAGAAGAGGTTTACCAGGATTTGGATTAGATTTCAGATTTAGAATTTTATTTCTTACATCCCTCTCACATCATGAGGGAGTAAAAATCTTTATATTGCACCTCTGTCGCTATGTGCAAGCAACAAGGAAGGGAAATGTGGGTAGATATTGCCCAAACACTAAGATTGTATACATAATTGTTTTGTATACATGTATGTACAGTCAGATACACAATCAGACCAATGTGTATTGATAAATCTGAAGGCCTGGTGAAAGATGCTGTCCCGGAGCCTGTAGGTCCCGGCCTTACTGCTGTGGTACCGCTTGCCAGACAGAAACAACTGAAACAGTGTGTGGTTGGGGTGGCTGGAGTCCCTGATGATCCTCCGGGCCTTTTTACGCACCTGCTGCTGTAAATGTCCTGAATAGAGGGGAGTTCACAACTACAGATGCGCTGAGCTGTCCGCTCCACTCTCTGCTGTGCCCTGCGATTAAGGGTAGTACAGTTCCCTTACCAGCCAGTCAGGATGCTCTCGATGGTGTCCCTGTAGAAAGTCCTGAGGATTTGGGAACTCATGCCAAACTTCTTCAGCCATCTGAGGTGAAAGAGGCGCTGTCCTGCTTTTCTCACCACACAGCCAGTATGTACAATCCAGGTGAGATCCTCGGAGATGTGTATATGAAGGAACTTGAAACTACTCACCCTCTCAACTCCAGTCCCATTGATGTCAATACAGGTTAGCCTGTTTCCACTCCTCCTGTAATCAACGATCAACTCCTTCATTTCTTGGACATTGAGGGAGAGGTTGTTTTTTTGGCACCACTGTGTGTCAGGGCATTGACTTCTCCTCTGTAGGCTGTCTCATCATTGTTGGAAATAAGGCCTATCAATGTCATGTCATCTGCAAGTTTGATCAGCAGATTCGAGCTGTGCTTAGCAACACAGTCGCGGGTGTATAGGGAGTAGAGGAGGTGGCTCAGAAAACAGCTCTGGGGGCTCCTGCGTTGAGAGTCAGAGGGGCAGAGATGACAGAGTCCATCCTTACCACCTGCCTGTGATCCACCAGGAAGTCCAGGATCCGGCTGCACAAGGCGGGGTGCAGGCCGGGGTCTCTGAGCTTCCTGTCAAGTCTGGGGGGAATTATGGTGTTGAATGCTGAACTGTAGTCCAGGAACAGCATTCTAACGTATGCATCCCTTTTCTCCAGGTGAATGAGGATAGTGTGTAGTGCTGCGGCTATGACATCATCTGTCGATCAGTTGTGTCGGTAGGTGAATTGTAGAGGGTCCAGTCTGGGTGTCAGCAAGCTGCAGATGTCGTCCTTGACCAGCCTCTCAACGTATTTGCTTATAATTGAGATGAGTGTGATAGGCCAGCAATCGTTAAGCCATGTTGCCTTGGCTTTATTAGGTACAAGAATAATGATGGACGATTTGAAATGGGGGAGGAACTACACACTAGGAGAGGAAGAGATTAAAGATGTCCATAAACACGCCAGCCAGCTGTACCGTGCACACTTTGAGTGCTTGCCCTGGGATTAGAAGGTATGAGCTATAACAAGAAGTTGGACAAACTGGGTTGCTGTCTCTGGAGCGACAGAGTCTGAGGGGAGATCTGATAGAGATTTATAAGATTATGTGAGGCACAGATAGAGCAGACAGGGAGTATCTTTCTTCCAAGGTTTAAAATGCCTAATACCAGAAGGTATGCATTGAAGGTGAGAGGGGGTAATTTCAAAGGAGATGTGGCGGTATGTTTTTTTACACAGAAAGTGGGACGTGCCTGGAATGTACTGCCTGGGTCGGTGACAGAGGTAGATACATCAGAGACTGTTAAGAGATGGTTAGATAGGCACATTAAGGTGAGGAAGGATATGGACGTTGTGCAGGCAGAAGGGATTGTTTAGTTGGCCATTTGATTTCTAATGTAATCGGTTCAGCAAAACATTGTGGGCCAAAGGGCCTGTTCCTGTGATCTACTCTTCTATGAACTATGATCTATGTTCTATGTTCTATGATCTACAATCTATAATTGTGTTGACACATGGCCAAGTGGTTAAGGCGTCGGCCTAGTGATCTGAAGGTCGCTAGTTCAAGCCTCAGCTGAGGCAGTATGTTGTGTCCTTGAGCAAGGCACTTAACCATACATTGCTCTGCGACGATACCGGTGCCAAGCTGTATCAGCCCTAGTGCCCTTCCCTTGGACAACATCGGTGGTGTGGAGAGGGGAGACTTGCAGCATGGGCAACTGCCAGTCTTCCATACAACCTTGCCCAGGCCTGCACCCTGGAAACCTTCCAAGGTGCAAATCCATGGTCTCAGGAGACTAACGGATGCCTATAATCTATATTCTATGATCTATGAACTATGTTCTATAATCTGTGATCTATGTTCTATAGTCTATGATCTATATTCTATGTTCTATGTTCCTCCTGAAGCTGATGTTATTGATTGATTTATTGAGATACAGCGTGGAATAGGCCCTTGTGGCGCTTCAAGCCACGCTGCCCAGCAATCCCCCCATTTAACCCTAGCCGAATCACAGAACAATTTACACTGACCAATTAACCCACCAACCCGTAGGTCTTTGGATGGTTGGGGGAAATCAGAGCACCCGGAGGAAATCCACACCGTCACAGGGAGGACGTACAAACTCCTTACGGCGGGAATTGAACCCAGGTCAGTGGTACTGTAAAGCGTTGTACTAACCACTGCGCAACAGTGCCGTCCTGTGTGAGAGACAACTCCGTGACCCTCCGTGAAGCAGCCTGGCGCAGATCCGGCATGGTGTGACTCCCACAATTGCCTGAGATCCCGGCGTATAATGTTAGTCCTGACGAAGGGTCTCGGCCTGAAACGTCGACTGTACTTCTTCCTAGAGATGCTGCCTGGCCTGCTGCGTTCACCAGCAACTTTGATGTGTGTTGCTATAAAGTTAGTATGCTCTGTCAATACAACAACTCCATCATCTGATGAAATCCTCTGAGAGAAAGAAAAACAAGTTACGTTTTTGTAATAAGACAAGAACACAGGAGAATGTGTCTATAAATACCTTAAGGATTGTAAACTTACAACAGTGCGCTTTTCGATACACTTAGCATAACAAAAATCTATACATGAACAGACAAAGACTGACAAACACAACTGGATAACAAAAGACAGACTGAGCAATAAAAATACATGAGTTGTAAAGAGTCCTTGAAAGGGAGTCTATAGGTTGTAAAAACCGTTCAGAGCTGTGATATGTTATCCGCTCAGGCTCACGAGCCTGATGTTTACCAGGTTGTACCTATTCCAGTTACATTGTACCTAAAGCTCCCGCACCTCCTTCCCCATGGTGGTCGTGAGAAGAGGACGTGCCTCCTCTACTATCTCCATCAACAGAGATGCACCAATGCCACATCATAAGACCATTAGACACAGGAGCAGAATCAGGCCATTTGGCCCATCGAGTCTGTTCCAGCATTCCATCATGGCTGTTTTATTTCCCCTCTTGACCCCATTCTCCTGCTTTCTCCCCATGACCTTTGACACCCTGATTAATCAAGAACCTATCAGCCTCCACTTTAAATATATCCAATGACTTGGCCTCCACAGATTCGCCACCCTCTGGCTAAAGAGATTCTTCCTCATCGCTGACCTAAAAGGATATGCTTCTGTTCTGAGGCTGTGTCCTCTAGTTCCAGACTCCCCCACTATAGGAAACATGCTCCCCACATCCACTTTATCCAGATCTTTCAATACTCACTATGTGTCAATGAGATCCTCCAGGTAAACTCCAGTGAGTACAAGCCCATAGACATCAAAACACCCCTCGTACATCGACCCTTTCATTCCTGTAATCATTCTTACAAACTTCCCCTGGACCCTCCCCAACGCCAGCACATCTTTTCTTCAAAAAAGGGCCCAAAACTGCTCACAATACTCCAAGTGTGCACTTACCAATGGATGACGGAGCCTGAGCATGAAATCCCTGCTTTTATAGAGCACCTGAGGGAAACAGTCACCAACCGAAGGGATCAGAAAATCTGGCAAACACCTGGAATTCTCTGCTGGATTACTGGGATACTTAAAGAGGAAAAGTTGTGGAAATGACGGCAACAGGAGAGAAAGGAGAGAGAAGATCAGTTGTGATCACTTTCAGGTCAGAATCAGGTTTATTATCACCGACATCGCTCATTTGTAACCATACACCTCCTTTGGTAGTGGCGTATTTCCACCCCACCACCTAGATCACCGACATAGGTCATGAAATTTAATGCTTTGTAGCAGCATGGAGTCATACTCCAGAACAGAAACAGACCATTCAGCTCATCTATTCTGTGCTGAACTATTATTCTGCAAAGTCCCACTGATTTGCACCCAGACCATAACCCTCCATACCCTTCCCATCCACGTACCTATCCAAACTTCTCTTAAATGTTGAAATCAAGCCCATATCTGCCATTTCCATGTTGGCACGTGGTCAAGTGGTTAAGGCATTTGTCTAGTGATCTGAAGGTCGCTAGTTCGAGCCTCAGCTGAGGCAGCGTGTTGTGTCCTTGAGCAAGGCACTTAACCACACATTGCTCTGCGACAACACGGGTGCCAAGCTGTATGGGTCCTAATGCCCTTCCCTTGGACAACATTGGTGTCATGGAGAGAGGAGACTTGCAGCATGGGCAACTGTCGGTCTTCCATACAACCTTACCCAGGCCTGAGCCCTGGAAACCTTCCAAGGCGCAAATCCATGGTCTCACGAGACTAACAGATGCCTATTATCCACCATTTCCATTGGCAGCTCGTTCCATACTCTCAGAAACATCTTAGTGAAGGAGTTCCCCTTAAACACTTCACAATTAAAAAAACTACTAATTTAATCACAATTAAATAACTTTTAAAAAGTTAAAAGGATTAAAAGCAATGTAATGAGGTAGTGTTTACGGGATCATGGACCATTCAGGAATCTGATGGTGGAGGGGAAAAAACTGTTTGTGAATCGTTGAGTGTGAGAATTCAGGCACGTGTACCTCCTCTCTGATGGGCGTAATCAGGCTGAGTGGTGGGACAGGTTTCAGGGCCGAATGGCCTACCCCTGCTCACTTTCCCTCATGTTCTCATGAAGCAGAGAGACTGCCAAGGTGGGGAAGCTGGAAAAGGACAAAGACAATAAGGAGTGTTGTGCAGTGTCGTCTCAGGAAGCAGTCTTCACTGAGGATTACATTCTGCTGCTGGCAAATTAACTAACATCTGACCCCGTGGAAAAAAAAGCACTATTGATTTCTGTCGGTAAAAAAAGGTATTTTTATATCAGCTTCAGCAGCTGCCATCTGGTAAAGGAATGAGGCTTTGTGAAGTCGAAAGGTGTTAAACGTATAAATAAAGCTAATTAGTGCTTCTCGATGTTGGAAAAGTTAACAGTATTGCATTCAGATTTGCATCTACCCTGTTTGATAAGGGCTGCACGTCAGCAGTATCAAGACTGGGGATGCAATGCATTATCCAAAGGGTTTTTTTTTAAATTGTATTGCCTTAAATAATCTAGACAACAAAGATTTTGCTTTCTTAATACTCTTGGGTGTGATTTTGGTCTGCTGACCAGGAAAATCACCATGAAATTTCCCTATCATACACCACTTCTTTTTTAATCGCCTATGTTGTCTCCAAGAGGACCTCAACCTTGTCATTGGGTTTGGAGGCTCGTGTGCCTCAATGAGCTGGAGAGCTATGCTGGCTGGAGTCAGGCCTTTATGCTTTGGCTCTTGGTAGGGTCACCCATGTCAAACAGGTCAAAGGGCAGAGGCTAGACTAAGATTGTTATTTCAATTCATAATTCAAGTCACAATAATTGATGTCAAGTTCCTTAAGGTTGTTATAGCTGGGGGTGGTAATGGGGATAAGCTCCCACTACCTGTTAAATGCGCCCAATGGTGTGCACCTCAAATAGCCTCTGACAACCAAGTTCAGCTCCTGGCCTTTACGTGTGGCTTAGCTACTAAGCCCGGCAGAACCATTTCTACTGACAGGAGAAGGGGCAGTGGTAGGTTGCTGGTGCCTTAAAACCAGTTGCTTCGGGCAGATGGGGCCCGTCAGCCGTGGTTGGCAGCTCATCCAGGAGAAGGGAAACTCTGATCTCAAACCTCCGCTGCCTTGAGCCTATATTCCCTCATGGGAAAGGCTTCAGGAGTAAAGCCCGAGGGAAAAGTCCAGAGCTGGATCCCTGAGGCAGTCCTACATGCTGAGTGGCAACTCCTGCAATGCTGCTGGTACCAAACTGTATCAGTCTCTGCTCTTCCTTTGGGTTCATCAGATGTGTGGAGAGGGTAACAGCTTGCTCAGAGAGAGAGAGGGTGGTACCTAATAACGTGGCCACTGAGTGTGTGTGCTATGGATTCAGAGGAACTTCACCATCCCCGGTCACTTTCCAGGCAATGGGATCTCTTTGGAGTGCAGTCCCTGTTTTACATTGAAAGTGTACCTGTTAGGGCTCCAGCCCCCAGCATCGAGTACAGCTTCAAAAGGCAATGCTTAAAAAAGGTGGCGTTCATCATTAAGGGCCCCCATCTCTCAGGACGTGCCCTCTTCTCATTGCTACCTTCAAGGAGGAGGTTCAGGAGCCTGAAGACACAATCTCAGTGTTTCGGTTACAGCTTCTTCTCCTCCACCAATAGATTTCTGAACGGACACTGAATTCATGAACACTGCCTCACCAGTTTTCCCTCCCTTTTTGCACTACTTAATTAACTTCTTTACAGTTACTTATAGTTTTTAAAAATTATTATGTACCATTGGCGCAAAGCAAGAAATTTCACGCCATATTAAACCAGGTCCAGATTCTGTGGCCGCCAACAGAACAGAGAACGATAGGAGACAGGCTGAGGCAAAGGCCAGTCCTTGTATCGGCTATGCCAATCCCTCATAAAGTTGTGGATTCAAATCCTGCTCCAGCACTGTGAGTTTATGTAATCTATCAAACTGAAATCTCGCCAATCCCTTCATGATTCTAAAAGCCTCTAAACTCTCTTTGTTGCATCCTCTAAGCCTCCGTAGGATTTGGAATACTTTATCTGTTTTCCTTAACCTTCGGTAAACGCTTTGCAAAACTGAGACTTGGCTTGTGAGCAACGTGTGTGCATTGTTCTGGCGAGGGAGATGGAGACAATTAAGGAGCTGTGATTCAACAGTTGCCGTGGGAGATGTGGTCGTGTGGTGTGAGGGCGTGCAGTACAAAGGCGGGCGATGAATTAAGGGTTTATTAATTATTCATTATCAGGTGGTGGGTGTGACTGGCACGGCCAGCAGTTATTGTGCAGAGATAATTTTAGCTTGAAGTCGGGGGTGAGCCTCCTCCTTCTGCAGCTCTCCCTGCGGTGCAGCTCCCCCCACAGTGCGCTTGTGGAGAGGGTTCCAGCATGTAGATGCAATCATGATGAAGGAGCACTGATATGGCCAGAATTCAGACTGGTGTGGTGTTCCCATAGCGTTCTGCTCTTGCTTAGCAGTGATGGCTTTGGCTTGGGCAATAAGTACCTCGTAACACCACAAGAGCACAAGATGTAGGAGCAGGATTAGGCCCATCAGGCCTGCTCCGCCATTTCGTCATGGCTGATCCAATTTCCTTCTCAGCCCCAATCTCCAGCCTTCTCCCCGTATCCCTTCATGCCCTGGCCAACCAAGAATCCATTGACCTCTGCCCAGTGACTTGGTCTCCACAGTCACCAGTGGCAACAAATTCCACACTCTAAGAAATTCCTCCTCATCTCTGTTCTAAATGGACATCCCTCTATTCTGAGCCTGTGGCCTCTAGTCTTGGACGCCTTCACCATAAGAAACATCCCCTCCACATCCAGGGATGGGAGCTCAACGTTCAGGGATATTCAATATTCAGGAGGGATAGACATGAAGGAAGGGGAGGTGGGGTGGTGTTGCTGGTTAAAGAAGAGATTAACGCAATAGAAAGGAAGGACATAAGCCGGGAAGATGTGTAATCGATATGGGTAGAGCTGCGTAACACTAAGGGGCAGAAGATGCTGGTGGGAGTTGTGTACAGGCCACCTAACAGTAGCAGTGAGGTCGGAGATGGTATTAAACAGGAAATTAGAAATGTGTGCAATAAAGGAACAGCAGTTATAATGGGTGACTTCAATCTACATGTAGATTGGGTGAACCAAATTGGTAAAGGTGCTGAGGAAGAGGATTTCTTGGAATGTATGCGGGATGGTTTTTTGAACCAACATGTCGAGGAACCAACTAGAGAGCAGGCTATTCTAGACTGGGTTTTGAGCAATGAGGAAGGGTTAATTAGCAATCTTGTCGTGAGAGGCCCCTTGGGTGAGAGTGACCATAATATGGTGGAATTCTTCATTAATATGGAGAGTGACATAGTTAATTCAGAAACAAAGGTTCTGAACTTAAAGAGGGGTAACTTTGAAGGTATGAGGCGTGAATTAGCTAAGATAGACTGGCAAATGACACTTAAAGGATTGACGGTGGATATGCAATGGCAAGCATTTAAAGGTTGCATGGATGAACTACAACAATTGTTCATCCCAGTTTGGCAAAAGAATAAATCAAGGAAGGTAGGGCACCTGTGGCTGACAAGGGAAATTAGGGATAGTATCAATTCCAAAGAAGTAGCATACAAATTAGTCAGAGAAAGTGGCTCACCTGAGGATTGGGAGAAATTCAGAGTTCAGCAGAGGAGGACAAAGGGCTTAATTAGGGAGGGGAAAAGAGATTATGAGAGAAAACTGGTAGGGAACATAAAAACGGACTGTAAAAGCTTTTATAGGTATGTAAAAAGGAAAAGACTGGTAAAGACAAATGTAGGTCCCCTGCAGACAGAAACAGGTGAATTGATTATGGGGAGCAAGGACATGGCAGACCAATTGAATAATTACTTTGGTTCTGTCTTCACTAAGGAGGACATAAATAATCTTCCAGAAATAGTAGGGGACAGAGGGTCCAGTGAGATGGAGGAACTGAGCGAAATACATGTTAGTAGGGAAGTGGTGTTAGGTAAATTGAAGGGATTGAAGGCAGATAAACCCCCAGGGCCAGATGGTCTGCATCCTAGAGTGCTTAAGGAAGTAGCCCAAGAAATAGTGGATGCATTAGTGATAATTTTTCAAAACTCGTTAGATTCTGGACTAGTTCCTGAGGATTGGAGGGTGGCTAATGTAACTCCACTTTTTAAAAAAGGAGGGAGAGAGAAACCGGGGAATTATAGACCGGTTAGCCTAACGTCAGTGGTCGGGAAACTGCTGGAGTCAGTTATCAAGGATGTGATAACAGCACATTTGGAAAGCGGTGAAATCATCGGACAAAGTCAGCATGGATTTGTGAAAGGAAAATCATGTCTGACGAATCTCATAGAATTTTCTGAGGATGTAACTAGTAGAGTGGATGGGGGAGAACCAGTGGATGTGGTATATTTGGATTTTCAAAAGGCTTTTGACAAGGTCCCACACAGGAGATTAGTGTGCAAACTTAAAGCACACGGTATTGGGGGTAAGGTATTGGTGTGGGTGGAGAATTGGTTAGCAGACAGGAAGCAAAGAGTGGGAATAAACGGGACCTTTTCAGAATGGCAGGCGGTGACTAGTGGGGTACCGCAAGGCTCAGTGCTGGGACCCCAGTTGTTTACAATATATATTAATGACTTGGATGAGGGAATTAAATGCAGCATCTCCAAGTTTGCGGATGACACGAAGCTGGGTGGCAGTGTTAGCAGTGAGGAGGATGCTAAGAGGATGCAGGGTGACTTGGATAGGTTGGGTGAGTGGGCAAACTCATGGCAGATGCAATTTAATGTGGATAAATGTGAAGTTATCCACTTTGGTGGCAAAAATAGGAAAACAGATTATTATCTGAATGGTGGCTGATTAGGAAAAGGGGAGGTGCAACGAGACCTGGGTGTCATTATACTCCAGTCATTGAAAGTGGGCATGCAGGTACAGCAGGCGGTGAAAAAGGCGAACGGTATGCTGGCATTTATAGCGAGAGGATTTGAGTACAGGAGCAGGGAGGTACTACTGCAGTTGTACAAGGCCTTGGTGAGACCACACCTGGAGTATTGTGTGCAGTTTTGGTCCCCTAATCTGAGGAAAGACATCCTTGCCTTAGAGGGAGTACAAAGAAGGTTCACCAGATTGATTCCTGGGATGGCAGGACTTTCATATGAAGAAAAACTGGATGAACTGGGCTTGTACTCGTTGGAATTTAGAAGATTGAGGGGGGGATCTGATTGAAACGTATAAAATCCTAAAGGGATTGGACAGGCTAGATGCAGGAAGATTGTTCCCGATGTTGGGGAAGTCCAGAACGAGGGGCCACAGTTTGAGGATAGAGGGGAAGCCTTTTCGGACCAAGATTAGGAAAAACTTCTTCACACAGAGAGTGGTGAATCTGTGGAATTCTCTGCCACAGGAAACAGTTGAGGCCAGTTCATTGGGTATATTTAAGAGGGAGTTAGATATGGCCCTTGTGGCCACGGGAATCAGGGGGTATGGAGGGACGGCTGGGGCGGGGTTCTGAGTTGGATGATTAGTCGTGATCGTAATAAATAGCGGTGCAGGCTCGAAGGGCTGAATGGCCTACTCCTGCACCTATTTTCTATGTTTCTATGTTTCTATGTTTCTATCGAAGCCGTTCAGCAATCTCCTGGGGTTTTCACACACAACAGCCTCTAGAGCATGAGTTCTCCACCTGTTTGTACGATGCACACCTAACATTAACCAAGGGATCTGTAGACCCTCTGCTCAGGAGTTGACAGAGAATGGTGTGAAAAACATTCTAGTAAAACAATCTAGTAATCAGCAGTTCTGAAAGCGAAAGCACCTTGGTAATGAAAGAGGTCGGAGGAGCTGGTTCAAGCTGACGGGAAGGCAACAGTAACTCAAATAAACGCGTTACAACAGTGGTGTGCAGAAAAGTATTTCTGAATGCATAGCACATCGAACTTTGAAGTGGACAGGCCACAGCAGCAGAAAACCACAACCATTCACTTGGTGACCATTTTATGAGGTACAGGAGGGACCTGGAAAGTTTAGGAGGAACATGAAGGGAAACTGCATAAGGGTGGCAAGAGCGTGGAATGGACTGCCAGCTCAAGTGGTGTATGCAAGCTCAATTTCAATGTTTAAGAGAAGTTTAGATAGGTACATGGATGGTAGGCGTATGGAGGACTATGGTTGTGGTGCAGGTTGATGGGAGTAGACAGTTTGAATGGCGTCAGCATTAGCTGGAAGGGCCGAAGGGCCTGTTTCTGTGCTGTTCTTTCCTATGACTCTATTACTTTAATAAAGTGGACACTGAGTGTGTGTCAGAAAGAAAAATCATTAGCTACAGGAAAATAGAGGCGGAGAGATCAGTCATGGCAGAGTACAGAATAACACATAGTTTCCGGTCAAGAACAGACAGAGGAACTCTCAGAACAAGTTTACGGAGAGGGAGGAATGGGCAAAGATCAAAATTCGGTGAATAAAATTATATATTGGGAGGATTTTGCAAAGAAGGGGTGGAATTAGAAGGATATATAATGGGCTTTTGTGAAAAAGCTAACAATTATAGATATCTCCAAAACATTTCACTGTCAAGCTTTGCAGCAATATCAATTATTAACGCAGCACCCAATCTGATGTGGAGAAATTTTATTTGAAAATAGATTAAATTTCCTGGAGTGTGAGCCTGCATGAAGAAAGGTTCTCAGAAAGAGAGCCTGACAAAGGCCCTCGAACGGTTTTCTCAAGGGCTTGTGATTAAAGTTGATAAAAAAAATCATGATGAGATTGGTTGGGTGATTACAAGAAATTCAGGAAGGGAGAATTCACAAGTTTATGTCATTAAACCCTGTAGGTTATGGAACTGAAAAGTATTTATCTTTCAAGAGTCATTGCTATTGTAAAAATATATATTCAGTAGCCACTTTATTAGGTACCAGCTGTAGCTGTTGTCAGGAGCCCAGTGGGCATCTGTGGCATGCCTGGGCTTCTCAGTTTCTCAAGCACCTGTATTTACTAACTGTTGTCTTAACAAGAGCTGTTAAGTCCTTTCCTTTCTGATTAATCTGGTCCGTTAACTGTGACTGGCAAAGGTTTTCCGCATTACAGAATTATCTAAAGAGGACTTCGTTTTGTGCCTTAGCAGAGTTATTGTGTTGGAGAGAATGAATTATCTTGCAGTGTCGTTCAGTCATTTCTCTGAGGCTCTGTTAGTATTCCAATGTCTAACCTTTTGTTTCCATCTCTTCACGGGGAATCTGCTGCTCTCCACTCCGGGGTTAAGTCATGAGCCTGCTGTCCACCGTTGCTGGGTTGAGTTGGTGACAGCAACCCCCGGGACAGAGAAAGTCTGCTGTTCCTCTGCATTTGGGTCCAGTCCTACAAGCACATACCTTGACAGCTGAAACCCATCCACTTCAAGGTTTGACGTGTTGCGCATTCAGAGATGCTCTTCTGTACACCACAAGGGAGGCCTTTGATAACTGGTGAGCGGTGTATTACACAGAGGGGAGGATGGTAGGCTGATAATTGGTGAGCACTGTATTGTACGGTGGGGAGGACGGTAGGCTAATTGGTGAGTGCTGTATTGCACGGCAGGAGGACGGTGGGCTGATAATTGGTGAGCGGTGTATTGCACAGAGGGGAGGATGGTGGGCTGGAAACTGGTGAGCACTATTGTACGGTGGGGAGGACGGTAGGCTGATAATTGGTGGGCACTGTATTGCACGGAGGGAAGGATGATAGGCTGATAATTGGTGAGCGCTGTATTGCACGGCAGGAGGATGGTGCGCTGATAATTGGTGAGCGGTGTATTGCACAGAGGGGAGGATGGTGGGCTGATAACTGGTGGGCACTGTATTGTACGGTGGGGAGATGGTGGGCTGATAACTGGTCGGCACTGTATTGTACGGTGGGGAGATGGTGGGCTGATAACTGGTGGGCACTGTATTGTACGGTGGGGAGATGGTGGGCTGATAACTGGTGGGCACTGTATTGTACGGTGGGGAGATGGTGGGCTGATAACTGGTGGGCACTGTATTGTACGGTGGGGAGATGGTGGACTGATAACTGGTGGGCACTGTATTGTACGGTGGGGAGATGGTGGACTGATAACTGGTAGGCACTGTATTGTACGGTGGGGAGATGGTGGGCTGATAACTGGTGGGCACTGTATTGTACGGTGGGGAGATGGTGGGCTGATAACTGGTGGGCACTGTATTGTACGGTGGGGAGATGGTGGGCTGATAACTGGTGGGCACTGTATTGTACGGTGGGGAGATGGTGGGCTGATAACTGGTGGGCACTGTATTGTACGGTGGGGAGATGGTGAGCTGATAACTGGTGGGCACTGTATTGTACGGTGGGGAGATGGTGGACTGATAACTGGTGGGCACTGTATTGTACGGTGGGGAGATGGTGGGCTGATAACTGGTGGGCACTGTATTGTACGGTGGGGAGATGGTGGGCTGATAACTGGTGGGCACTGTATTGTACGGTGGGGAGATGGTGGGCTGATAACTGGTGGGCACTGTATTGTACGGTGGGGAGATGGTGGACTGATAACTGGTGGGCACTGTATTGTACGGTGGGGAGATGGTGGGCTGATAACTGGTGGGCACTGTATTGTACGGTGGGGAGATGGTGGACTGATAACTGGTGGGCACTGTATTGTACGGTGGGGAGATGGTGGGCTGATAACTGGTGGGCACTGTATTGTACGGTGGGGAGATGGTGGACTGATAACTGGTGGGCACTGTATTGTACGGTGGGGAGATGGTGGGCTGATAACTGGTGGGCACTGTATTGTACGGTGGGGAGATGGTGGGCTGATAACTGGTGGGCACTGTATTGTACGGTGGGGAGATGGTGGGCTGATAACTGGTGGGCACTGTATTGTACGGTGGGGAGATGGTGGGCTGATAACTGGTGGGCACTGTATTGTACGGTGGGGAGATGGTGGGCTGATAACTGGTGGGCACTGTATTGTACGGTGGGGAGATGGTGGGCTGATAACTGGTGGGCACTGTATTGTACGGTGGGGAGATGGTGGGCTGATAACTGGTGGGCACTGTATTGTACGGTGGGGAGATGGTGGGCTGATAACTGGTGGGCACTGTATTGTACGGTGGGGAGATGGTGGGCTGATAACTGGTGGGCACTGTATTGTACGGTGGGGAGATGGTGGGCTGATAACTGGTGGGCACTGTATTGTACGGTGGGGAGATGGTGGGCTGATAACTGGTGGGCACTGTATTGTACGGTGGGGAGATGGTGGGCTGATAACTGGTGGGCACTGTATTGTACGGTGGGGAGATGGTGGACTGATAACTGGTGGGCACTGTATTGTACGGTGGGGAGATGGTGGGCTGATAACTGGTGGGCACTGTATTGTACGGTGGGGAGATGGTGGACTGATAACTGGTGGGCACTGTATTGTACGGTGGGGAGATGGTGGGCTGATAACTGGTGGGCACTGTATTGTACGGTGGGGAGATGGTGGACTGATAACTGGTGGGCACTGTATTGTACGGTGGGGAGATGGTGGGCTGATAACTGGTGGGCACTGTATTGTACGGTGGGGAGATGGTGGGCTGATAACTGGTGGGCACTGTATTGTACGGTGGGGAGATGGTGGACTGATAACTGGTGGGCACTGTATTGTACGGTGGGGAGATGGTGGGCTGATAACTGGTGGGCACTGTATTGTACGGTGGGGAGATGGTGGGCTGATAACTGGTGGGCACTGTATTGTACGGTGGGGAGATGGTGGGCTGATAACTGGTGGGCACTGTATTGTACGGTGGGGAGATGGTGGGCTGATAACTGGTGGGCACTGTATTGTACGGTGGGGAGATGGTGGGCTGATAACTGGTGGGCACTGTATTGTACGGTGGGGAGATGGTGGGCTGATAACTGGTGGGCACTGTATTGTACGGTGGGGAGATGGTGGGCTGATAACTGGTGGGCACTGTATTGTACGGTGGGGAGATGGTGGGCTGATAACTGGTGGGCACTGTATTGTACGGTGGGGAGATGGTGGGCTGATAACTGGTGGGCACTGTATTGTACGGTGGGGAGATGGTGGGCTGATAACTGGTGGGCACTGTATTGTACGGTGGGGAGATGGTGGGCTGATAACTGGTGGGCACTGTATTGTACGGTGGGGAGATGGTGGGCTGATAACTGGTGGGCACTGTATTGTACGGTGGGGAGATGGTGGGCTGATAACTGGTGGGCACTGTATTGTACGGTGGGGAGATGGTGGGCTGATAACTGGTGGGCACTGTATTGTACGGTGGGGAGATGGTGGGCTGATAACTGGTGGGCACTGTATTGTACGGTGGGGAGATGGTGGACTGATAACTGGTGGGCACTGTATTGTACGGTGGGGAGATGGTGGGCTGATAACTGGTGGGCACTGTATTGTACGGTGGGGAGATGGTGGACTGATAACTGGTGGGCACTGTATTGTACGGTGGGGAGATGGTGGGCTGATAACTGGTGGGCACTGTATTGTACGGTGGGGAGATGGTGGACTGATAACTGGTGGGCACTGTATTGTACGGTGGGGAGATGGTGGACTGATAACTGGTGGGCACTGTATTGTACGGTGGGGAGATGGTGGGCTGATAACTGGTGGGCACTGTATTGTACGGTGGGGAGATGGTGGGCTGATAACTGGTGGGCACTGTATTGTACGGTGGGGAGATGGTGGGCTGATAACTGGTGGGCACTGTATTGTACGGTGGGGAGATGGTGGGCTGATAACTGGTGGGCACTGTATTGTACGGTGGGGAGATGGTGGGCTGATAACTGGTGGGCACTGTATTGTACGGTGGGGAGATGGTGGGCTGATAACTGGTGGGCACTGTATTGTACGGTGGGGAGATGGTGGGCTGATAACTGGTGGGCACTGTATTGTACGGTGGGGAGATGGTGGGCTGATAACTGGTGGGCACTGTATTGTACGGTGGGGAGATGGTGGGCTGATAACTGGTGGGCACTGTATTGTACGGTGGGGAGATGGTGGGCTGATAACTGGTGGGCACTGTATTGTACGGTGGGGAGATGGTGGGCTGATAACTGGTGGGCACTGTATTGTACGGTGGGGAGATGGTGGGCTGATAACTGGTGGGCACTGTATTGTACGGTGGGGAGATGGTGGGCTGATAACTGGTGGGCACTGTATTGTACGGTGGGGAGATGGTGGGCTGATAACTGGTGGGCACTGTATTGTACGGTGGGGAGATGGTGGGCTGATAACTGGTGGGCACTGTATTGTACGGTGGGGAGATGGTGGGCTGATAACTGGTGGGCACTGTATTGTACGGTGGGGAGATGGTGGTCTGATAACTGGTGGGCACTGTATTGTACGGTGGGGAGATGGTGGGCTGATAACTGGTGGGCACTGTATTGTACGGTGGGGAGATGGTGGTCTGATAACTGGTGGGCACTGTATTGTACGGTGGGGAGATGGTGGGCTGATAACTGGTGGGCACTGTATTGTACGGTGGGGAGATGGTGGGCTGATAACTGGTGGGCACTGTATTGTACGGTGGGGAGATGGTGGGCTGATAACTGGTGGGCACTGTATTGTACGGTGGGGAGATGGTGGGCTGATAACTGGTGGGCACTGCATTGTACGGTGGGGAGATGGTGGGCTGATAACTGGTGGGCACTGTATTGTACGGTGGGGAGATGGTGGGCTGATAACTGGTGGGCACTGTATTGTACGGTGGGGAGATGGTGGGCTGATAACTGGTGGGCACTGTATTGTACGGTGGGGAGATGGTGGGCTGATAACTGGTGGGCACTGTATTGTACGGTGGGGAGATGGTGGGCTGATAACTGGTGGGCACTGTATTGTACGGTGGGGAGATGGTGGGCTGATAACTGGTGGGCACTGTATTGTACGGTGGGGAGATGGTGGGCTGATAACTGGTGGGCACTGTATTGTACGGTGGGGAGATGGTGGGCTGATAACTGGTGGGCACTGTATTGTACGGTGGGGAGATGGTGGTCTGATAACTGGTGGGCACTGCATTGTACGGTGGGGAGATGGTGGGCTGATAACTGGTGGGCACTGAATTGTACGGTGGGGAGATGGTGGGCTGATAACTGGTGGGCACTGTATTGTACGGTGGGGAGATGGTGGGCTGATAACTGGTGGGCACTGTATTGTACGGTGGGGAGATGGTGGGCTGATAACTGGTGGGCACTGTATTGTACGGTGGGGAGATGGTGGGCTGATAACTGGTGGGCACTGTATTGTACGGTGGGGAGATGGTGGGCTGATAACTGGTGGGCACTGCATTGTACGGTGGGGAGATGGTGGGCTGATAACTGGTGGGCACTGTATTGTACGGTGGGGAGATGGTGGGCTGATAACTGGTGGGCACTGTATTGTACGGTGGGGAGATGGTGGTCTGATAACTGGTGGGCACTGTATTGTACGGTGGGGAGATGGTGGGCTGATAATTGGTGAGCGGTGTATTGCACAGAGGGGAGGATGGTGGGCTGATAACTGGTGGGCACTGTATTGTACGGTGGGGAGATGGTGGGCTGATAACTGGTGGGCACTGTATTGTACGGTGGGGAGATGGTGGGCTGATAACTGGTGGGCACTGTATTGTACGGTGGGGAGATGGTGGGCTGATAACTGGTGGGCACTGTATTGTACGGTGGGGAGATGGTGGGCTGATAACTGGTGGGCACTGTATTGTACGGTGGGGAGATGGTGGGCTGATAACTGGTGGGCACTGTATTGTACGGTGGGGAGATGGTGGGCTGATAACTGGTGGGCACTGTATTGTACGGTGGGGAGATGGTGGGCTGATAACTGGTGGGCACTGTATTGTACGGTGGGGAGATGGTGGGCTGATAACTGGTGGGCACTGTATTGTACGGTGGGGAGATGGTGGGCTGATAACTGGTGGGCACTGTATTGTACGGTGGGGAGATGGTGGGCTGATAACTGGTGGGCACTGTATTGTACGGTGGGGAGATGGTGGGCTGATAACTGGTGGGCACTGTATTGTACGGTGGGGAGATGGTGGGCTGATAACTGGTGGGCACTGTATTGTACGGTGGGGAGATGGTGGGCTGATAACTGGTGGGCACTGTATTGTACGGTGGGGAGATGGTGGGCTGATAACTGGTGGGCACTGTATTGTACGGTGGGGAGATGGTGGACTGATAACTGGTGGGCACTGTATTGTACGGTGGGGAGATGGTGGGCTGATAACTGGTGGGCACTGTATTGTACGGTGGGGAGATGGTGGACTGATAACTGGTGGGCACTGTATTGTACGGTGGGGAGATGGTGGGCTGATAACTGGTGGGCACTGTATTGTACGGTGGGGAGATGGTGGGCTGATAACTGGTCGGCACTGTATTGTACGGTGGGGAGATGGTGGGCTGATAACTGGTGGGCACTGTATTGTACGGTGGGGAGATGGTGGGCTGATAACTGGTCGGCACTGTATTGTACGGTGGGGAGATGGTGGGCTGATAACTGGTGGGCACTGTATTGTACGGTGGGGAGATGGTGGGCTGATAACTGGTGGGCACTGTATTGTACGGTGGGGAGATGGTGGGCTGATAACTGGTGGGCACTGTATTGTACGGTGGGGAGATGGTGGGCTGATAACTGGTGGGCACTGTATTGTACGGTGGGGAGATGGTGGGCTGATAACTGGTGGGCACTGCATTGTACGGTGGGGAGATGGTGGGCTGATAACTGGTGGGCACTGTATTGTACGGTGGGGAGATGGTGGGCTGATAACTGGTGGGCACTGTATTGTACGGTGGGGAGATGGTGGGCTGATAACTGGTGGGCACTGTATTGTACGGTGGGGAGATGGTGGGCTGATAACTGGTGGGCACTGTATTGTACGGTGGGGAGATGGTGGGCTGATAACTGGTGGGCACTGTATTGTACGGTGGGGAGATGGTGGGCTGATAACTGGTGGGCACTGTATTGTACGGTGGGGAGATGGTGGTCTGATAACTGGTGAGTGTTGCATTGCACGGAGGGGAGGACGGTAGGCTGATGAGGACTGTGAAGTGTGTTTTCCGAACACTGAATGGACTTGCCCAACTTGGGCTGTGACATCAGCCTCTCCCTCCTGAATTACCTCCCCCTCTCCCAGCTTCCCCTTACGTGCCGCTGACTGACCTGTGGGAGTGAACAAACTACCAGCGTGGTAGAAAATTGGAGGGCACCTGCCATTGAGGCAATTTGTGAAGAAAAGGTGTGAGATGGAAGAGGAGGATTAGCCAGGGTATCAAAGGGTATGGAGAGAAGGCAGGGGAGTGAGGATACCTGGAAGAATTGGATCAGCCCATGATTAAATGGCAGAGCAGACTCGAAGGGCTGAATGGCCTACTTCTGCTCCTATACCTTATGGTCTTATGGTCTTTAGGCCTAGGCCTACAGACAACTCTGTTAAGGTTAATGATGAAGAATTGCAATCTTCTGAGTCATTTCACCGAACAAGTGCAACAATGGACAGAAAAAAAGTCCGTCTTTACAATGAAAACTACTTATCAATGGGCCTTACATGGACTGGTGATCCAAGTAAAAAGGCTCAGGAAGCAAGCTATTTAGTAGCAGAACTTATTACCCAGAAAAGGAAAAGTCACACGGTCGATGAGAGCCTATTAATACCAGCATGTAAAATTATAGTGGGTAAAATGCTAGGACAAGATGCAGTACGAGAAACTGAAAAGGTCTCTCTCTCAAACAGTACAATAACTTGACGTATTGATGACATGGCACATGATTCAGAGGAGGTTTTGTGTGATAAACTGAAAAGCAACAGCTTCTCTCTCCAAGTTGATGAGTCAACAGATTTCACCAATGAATGTCATGTCGTAATATTTGTAAGATTAGTAAATGATGGTGAAATTCAAGAAAATATTTTGTTATAAAAAGCTGCCTGAAACAAGCAAAGGCCAAGATATATTTAGTGTTTTGTCTCCATACCTGGGAACTAAAGGTCTGTCTTGGTGGAACTGTGTAGGCATCTTTGCTGAAGTTGCCCCATCAATGGTTGGCTCCGTGAGAGATTTCATTTCTCTTGTGAAAAATGAAAGTCCTGACGTCGTTACGGTACACTGCTTTCCTCACAGAGAGATGTTGGTGTCAATGTCTTGGAGGTGAAATGAAAAAGGTTCTGGATAATGCTTAAAAAACTGTGTGAACACCTGGACAAAGAGCACACCGACTTCCTGCTCCATACAGAAACCTGGAGGCTTAGCAGAGGAAGAGTTCCCAACAGGGTGTTTGAGCTGGAAGGTGAATTGCAAAAAATAGTAGGCCAGATTTTGCTGGGTGCTTTATGAGGAAGAATGGCTGCAGAAACTAGCATACTTAACAGACAGTTTCCATAACATAAACCAGTTGAACAAGTCTCTGTAAGGCTCTGGAGAAAATGTTTTGACTTCAAGTGAGAAGATTCTTGGATTTAAAAGGAAATTGAATCTTTGGAAAAATCATGTTGCAAAAGGAAATCTTAAAATATTTCCACTACTGCTTGGGCTTGAGAGTGAGAAAGGATATCAGAAAGTCTCAAGTCTTATTGAAGACCGCCTGGAAGAACTGCAGAACAAAATTGAACAGTACTTCTCTTCCCTTTCAACACAAGTGTATGGCTGGGTGAGGAGCTCTCTCTGAATCTTCTGCTGCCTGAGAACTTGACTTTGAGAGAAGAGGAAGAACTTTGTTACCTGCACTCTGATCGTGCACTCAAGATGAGATTTACTGACCTGCCCCTAGACAAGTTCTGGATTTCTGTGAAAGAAGAGTATACTGCCATTCATAGGAAAGCAATGCACATTTTGTGCAGTTTTCAGCTTTTTACATGCGTGAGCAAGTTTTTCCTTGTTTAACAAGCATCAAGAGCAAGGATAGAAATCGTCTCATTTCAGCTGAAGGTGAAATCCATGTGTGCTTATCTCAAGTTCGACCCAGAATTGAGTATTTGTGCAGCAAAAAAAAGCACAGGTCTATACATGTTATGCCTATATTTGAGCCTGATCATGTCACTTAGTAAGAAAAAAGGTTTTTCAAAGTCTTGTGCCTTAGGCTATATTTTTATTCAGATTGCTTTGACTTATGGTTTTTTGGAACTTTATTATTCGACATTGCCAATAAATTTTCATGTTGTGAATAGCTTTAATTAAAATCAATTTACAACCTTCATTTAAATTAAATCTACAGAGCCTACCTTTAAAAAAATTAAATCCTATTTTGGCTTAAGGCAGTTATGTAGCAGAAATTTATTATGTTTGCCCTAGGAGTTTTTAAACTTATAAAAGAGAAAGAAAGAGATTAATTTAAAGAAGGAATGCAAAGCTTAACTACCTATTTTTTCAAGAAAGTTTGGCTAAAAATTCATTCTCTACTCAAAAGAGCATGTTTATATTATTATATTTACAACTTACTAATCACACTAACATACCATGAGCTGTAGATATAATATTTATTTATGCAGGGGTTCCCTGGGACCTGAAAATTATTTAAAGGGTTCTTGCATGGCAAAATGGTTGGAAACCCTGCTCCAGAGACTGTTGTGCATGAAAATCCCAGGAGATCAGCAGTTTCTGAGATACTCAAACCACCCCATCTGGCACCAACAATCACTCCACAGTCAAAGTCACTTAGATCATGTTTCTTCCCTATGTTTGGTCTGAACAACAACTGAACCACTTGATCATGTCTGCATGCTCTTATGCTTTGAGCTGCTGCCATGGGATTAGCTGATTAGATATTTGCGTTAGGTGCATCTAATAAAGTGGCCACTCATGCCAAACAGGTCAAATGGTAGAGGCCAGTCTAAGAGTGGTCCATTGGTCCTCCAGGTTTGGGGGTTCAGCTCAGGGCTAACAATCCTAATAGGTCACAAAGAAAATTGTTACAAAAACAGCAATGAAGAATATCTGTGTGCAATGGTATAGACAGACAGAGATGGAGGACCTTCCTTGCTACCCTAAACACCAACGATGTAATGGAAATGGAGGAGGGATAGGATTGGGAGGCAGGATGGAGATGCATCTCCACCAAAGGAGGTGTAAGGCGCTCCTTCCCTCTGCTAGCCAGCAAGCCACCCTTAGGCAAGGTGTAGTACCTCCTTACCCCCTCCCCACCCCAATCAGAATCACGAGAAGCCAGATAGTGGACAGTCGTATGAGCAGCCAGTGCATATCACAAGTCTTGGTTATCCGGCCACTGATATCAGGCAGACAATCTCTGAAGGGTATTGATAATATCTGGGGTCACCCGTCTTGCAAAGCACTGCCCAGAAGAAGGCAATGGCAAACTACTTCTGTCGAAAAATTTGCCAAGGTTAATCATGGTCATGGAAAGACCACGATTGCCCACATCAAAGGACATGACAAATAATAGTGATGATAATAGATAGGATAAATGCAAGCAGGCTCCCTCCAACAATGCCCCTCCCCCTTCCAGCTGGGTGAGACTAAAACTAAATGTCAAAGAAAGGATGTTGAGGCTTTGGAGAGGGTGCAGAAGAACTTTACCAGGTTGCTGCCTGGTTTAGAGGGCATGTGCTATCATGAGAGGCTGGATAAACTTGGGTTGTTTTCTCTGGAGCGTCAGAGGCTGAGGGGAGATCTGATAGAGGTTTATAAGATTATGAGAGGCAGAGATAGAGGAGATAGGGAGTATCTGTTTCCCAGGGTTGAAATGTCCAATACCAGAGGGCATGCATTGAAGGTGAGGGAGGTGGGGGTAGGTTCAAAGGGGATGTGAGGGGTAAGCATTTTCCTCAGAGTGGTGGATGCCTGGAATGCACTGCCTGGTGTGGTGGTCGAGGCAGATACAGTAGAGGCTATTAAGAGGTGTTTAGATATGCATATGAATATGAAAAAGATGGAGGGATATGAACATTGTGTAGGTAGGAGGGATTAGTTTTGGGGGATTTTTGATTTTCTTTTTAGCTGGTTTGGCACAACATTGTGGGCATTGCGCTGTACTGATCTATGTCTATGCTCTATGTTCTGTGAAATATTTAAGGAGGAGCTTCTTCACTCAGAGTTGTGAGAGAGTGAAATGAACTGCCAGCGGAAGTGGTGAATGCAGGATTGATTGCAGCTTTTGGATAGGGATGTGGTTCGCAGCAATACGGAGGGCTGTCGTCCGGTGCAGGTAGATAGGACTAGGCAAAAGACTAGACCAGACCAGCACAGCCAAGATGGGCCAAAGGGCCTGTTCCT
This sequence comes from Mobula hypostoma, assembly GCF_963921235.1. Lineage (NCBI taxonomy): Eukaryota > Metazoa > Chordata > Chondrichthyes > Myliobatiformes > Myliobatidae > Mobula > Mobula hypostoma. Next base: position 10,113,446 of record NC_086108.1, on the reverse strand, counting down.
GTGCTGTAATGCTTTAAGACTCAATGTCTTCACAACACACTCAGGGAGAAGGGCTAGCTGGGCAACCAGAAAACAATATTAGAACTAGGCAAAGCAGACTGCACAACCTGATTAATGGAAGGGGAATAGGGTTTGATAAATCTGAGATTTTGTTTTTGAGATATTTTCCTGCAGAGCAGATAAGAGTGAACCAGTGGGTGAGATGCGTTTCGAGTTTGGTGAGGTGACACACAAGGAAATGTAGGATCAGAGATAATTCTCTGGTGTGGACTGAGGAGTCATTAATCACCAGAGGAAAAAAAAGACTGTGTTTCAGCAAGAAATTGAGATGCATGCATTGGAATCGGATTTATTAACACTAAATTAAATTAAGTGAAATTTGTTGTTATGCAATATCATTATAATGCAAAGATATAAAGTTAGCATATATTTTTAAATGGTGCAAGAAGAGAGGAATAGTGAGGTACTGCTCATGCATATCATGAGCCCTGGGCGCCTCTACGGCTTGCGTTTCTGGGTTTCCTGTGCTCCAGTACTTACTCGTCGTTGTCTTAACCAGAGTCATTAAGCCCTTGTGCTTTCTGATTAATCTTGTCAGGTGAATTCTGACCGGCGCGGGTTTTCCATGTACTGTGATTATTTAAAGCAGACTCTCAGTGCTCATCGCGGGGTCCCGCGTGTGCATTTCGAGAATGACTCATCCCGCGATTGTTGCTCAGTCAAGCCGCTGAAGTTCATACTTTATACAACCCTCAGATTTGCCACAAAACAAAGAAACCCAGCAGAACCCATATAAAAAAAGGAAAGCCATCAAACACCCGGTGTGCAGAGAGTAATGAAAAGACAACGTGCAAACAATAAAAATAAGCAAATCGCATTTAGATAGAAAATGATCTCTCAGACACGAAGCTCAGGGCAGCACACAGCCTCAGCCTCATTTCAGCGCAGGGCGAGCAAACGTTGTGAACCTCACAGGCACAAGGCCTCAACCTCAGTTCAGCACAGGGCAGTTCCAATGAATAAATACTTCTTCTGTATCAAGATGGGAGTTTGTACTCGGGTTCAGTCATCTGTCAGCACCACACTGTGACCATTCATAAATCTAATGTCAGAGGGGTAAGAAGTTGTTCCTAAAACATTGACAGTGTGTCTTCAGACTCCTGTACCTCCTCCCTGATGGTAGTAAATAGTCATAGTCATAGTCATACTCTATTAATCTCAGGGGAAATTGGTTTTCGTTACAGTTGCACTATAAATAATAAATAGTAATAAAACCATAAATAGTTAAATAGTAATATTTAAATTGTGCCAGGAAATAAGTCCAGGACCAGCCTATTGGCTCAGGGTGTCTGACCCTCCAAGGGAGGAGTTGTAAAGTTTGATGGCCACAGGCAGGAATGACTTCCTATGACGCTCGGTGGAATGAGTCTCTGGCTGAATGTAATCCTGTGTCCAACCAGTACATTATGTAGTGGATGGGAGACATTGTCCAAGATGGCATGCAACTTGGACAGCATCCTCTTTTCAGACACCATTGTCAGAGAGACAACATCACTGGTAAAGCCCTCCCAACCATTGAGCACATCCACATGAAACACTGTCGTAGGAAAGCAGCATCCATCGTCAGAGATCCCCACCACCCAGGCCATGCTCTCTTCTCGGAGCTGCCATCAGGAAGAAGTTAGAGAAACCTCAGGACTCACTCCACCGGGTTCAAAGACAGATACTTCCCCTCAACTATCAGGTTCTCAAACAAAAGGGGATAACTATACTCACTTGCCCATCCATTGAGATGTTCCCACGATCAATGAACTCATTTTAAGGACTCTATCTTGTTATCTCATGTTCTTGTTATTTATTACTATTTATTTATATTTGCATTTGCACAGATTGCTGTCTTCTGCACTCTGGTTGATCTTTCATTGATCTTGTTATAGTTACTATTTTGTATATTTATTGATTATGCCCAGAAGAAAATGAATCTCAGGATTGTATATGGTGACGTATATGTAGTTTGATAATAAAATTTATTTTGAACTTTGAACTTTAGTTTTGCTGCCACAAATCATCAAATTTCACGTCATATGAGAGTGTTAATAAACCTGATTCTAATTCTGAAGAACGTGTCAGAAGGGAATCTCTCCTATAAAAGGAAGAAAATGAATCTCAGGGTTGTATATGGTGACCTATGTACTTTGATAATAAAATTGACTTTCAACTTTACTTTGAACTTTTGAGAAGATAGCATGTGCTGGATGTTGAGAATCCCTAATGACGGATGCTGTCTTCCTGAGCTATTGCTTTTTGAAGATGTCCTCAATGACAGGGAGGGTTTGCCCGTGATGGAGCTAGCTGTATCTGTAAAGTTAATCAGAACCTTCAGAGCCTTACTGAAAGACACTGAGTACAAGCATACAGATATCTTGTTGCAATTACAGTACTGTGCAAAAGTCTTAGGCATCCTTGCTATACACGTATACGTGTGTGTGTGTGTGTGTGTGTGTGTATGTATATTAGTAGCTTTCTGTAAAAACAGTATGTCCTGATGGTAGAATTTTTTGATTTCAGCTAAAGATAAGGGGCTATGATGTTCAACTTAGGAATGTTGTGTCAGCCAATCAGGGTGGTGGAATTGAGACAAGGTTTTAGAGAGAGCTGGGCGGAGAGAGATTTGTGACAGACTCTGGTGGGGTCTGTAACCTTTTGGTAGGAGATGAGGAGGAGAGAGGTTTGGGAGAGACAGCCATAGGATTCAATCTAACAGGAAGACGCGATTGCAAAGACTCCAAGATGAGAAACTCTATGGTGATTGGTGATGAGAGTTCAGTGCCATGAGTAACAGTTATACCCAACCGTTGGAAGATCTGAGTTCCAACATCATGTGTACATTTAGACTGGTTTAACTGTAATGGGCCCTTTTTTTTTGTCTTTCTTTTCTTTCTCTTAATTATTGTTTGATAAAGCTGAAATTAGTCAATATACCTTCATTATTATTTTATGCCGTGTACAATCTGTTATTTCTTACTGACCAATATGGACAATATTTACACAGCATTCACTCAAATTGGGGTTCTGTTAATCGGAACATCCCAACTTTCCTGTTTGGTTGAATCATACTGACCCTGGGTGTATATTGTTTATAAAGGTGGCCCTCTCACAGGGCTGTCAGCAGAGCCGGCTAACAAGCCCAGTGAGAGGGTTACATATATGTACACACACAGTATATGTATACACTTCAAGTACTGTAGTAACATTATGAATTGTACAGTACTGCTGGCACAAAATGATATATGTGAATGATGATAAAACTGTTTCTGATGTGGGTCTCTATTGTGGACTGAGAGTGGGAAGGGGACAGGGAGAGGGGAACCATGGTTGGGGAAAAGGGGAAGGAAGTGGGGAGGGAGCGGGAAACACCAGAGAGACATTCTGTAATTGTTTGGAATCAAATTACCCTGCCTGGTGCCTCAGGTCTGGGTGTGTCTACACCCCCACCACCCTCTGTCCCTGGCACTCCTTCTCTGCCACCTGTCCCACACCCCTCCTGCAGCTCTCCACCCTCGCCATTCCCTACATCTTTTGCTGCCACCAAATTTGCAAACTCTCTCTTAGCTCTACATTGACAAATACAGTACTGTGCAAAAGTCTTAGGTACCCTAGCTATATAGATTTGCTTAGTATTGTATATGGGGTGCTGGTGAGACCAGGTCTGCAATATTGTGCTGAAGTCAGGTCTCCCTTCCTCAGGAAGGATAAAGGAGATGCCACAAATATTCAGAGTCAGATTCAGATTGTTTGTCATGTGAAATGTGACATTTGCGTTAACAACCAACACAGCCAAAGGATGTGCTGGGGGCAGCCCGCGAGTGTCACAATACATTCTGTACCTTCACTGGGAATGAAAAGCTTGTCCTCGGAGCAGAGATTGACCAGACGAATGATACTCTCTTGAGCAACACACACAAAATTGCAGGAGGAACCCAGCACATCAGGCAGCATCTGTGGAAAAGAGCGTAAACAGTCAACGTTTCGGGCCAGGACCCTTCTTCAGGCCTGAGAAGGAAGGGGGGAAGACAACAGAATAAAAAGGTGGGGGGAGAGGAAAGAGGCTAGCTGGAAGGTGATAGGTGGCCATTGGAGAAAGAGAAGGAGGAAGGACCCAGGGGGAAGGAATAGGCAGGTGAGAAGTGTAAGGTCAGTCAGAATGGGGAATAAGGGAAGGGAGGTGGATTTTGTTTACCGGAAGGATAAATCAATAATCATGCCATCAGGTTGGAGGCTACCCAGAGGGAACAGAAGGTGTTACCCCTCCACCCTGAGGGTGGCCTCATCGTGACACAAGAGGAGGCCATGGATCGACATGTTGGCATGGGAATGGGGATTAGAAGAATGAAACAGGATCTCACTGAAAGCTACAAAATGCAGAGTTGATACAGAATGAAACATCCACTCGCTAGACTGTCTACAACTTAATACAAGTGTCAGTCACTATAGCCGGAGGAGTTTCTTCACCCAGAGCAGGGTAAATCTTTGGGGCTATAAGACTATAAGACATCACCATCACATCATCATTATCATTATCATTATCATCATCATCAACATCAGCATCATCATTATTATCATCATCATTATTATCATTATGTGCCATGTCGTATGACTTGGGCAATCATGGTCTTTTGACCATGATTGTTCTTGGCAAATTTTTCTAAAGAAGTGGTTTGCCGTTGCCTTCTTCTGAGCAGTGTCTTTACAAGACAGGTGACCCCAGCCATTATCAATTCTCTTCAGAGATTGTCTGCCTGGCGTCAGTGGTCACATAACCAGGAATTGTGATATGCACCGGCTGCTCGTACGACCATCCACCCCCTGCTCCATGGCTTCACATGACCTTGATCGGGTGGGGAGGGGGTGGTTAAACAGGTGCCACACCTTGCCCAGGGGTGTCCTGCAGGCTCGTGGAGGGAAGGAGCACCTTACTCCTCCTTTGATAGAGACATATCTCCATCCTGCCACACAACACATAGGAGTAGAATTAGGCCATTTGCCTTGTTCAGTCTGATCCACCATTCCATCATGGCTGACTTATTATCCCTCTCAACCCCATTCTCCTGCCTTCTCCTTGTAGCCTTTGATACCCTACTAATCAAGAACTTATCAGCTTCCACTCTAAATAAACCCAATAAGTTGGCCTCCACAGCTGTCTCTGGCAAATGAATTCCACAGACTCACCACCCTCTGGCTAAAGAAATTCCTCCTCATCTCTGTTCTAAAAGGACTTTCCTCTATTCTGAGGGTGTGCTGTTTGGTCCTAGACTCCCTCACTATAGGAAACATCCTCTCCATGTCCACTCTATCTAGGCCTTTCAATATTTGAGAAGTTTCAATGAGGTCCTCCCTCATTCTTCTAAACTCCAGTGAGTACCGGCCCAGAGCTATCAAACACTCACAGCTGTCTGTGGCAATGGATCCCACAGATTCCACAGCCTCTGGTTAAGTAACTTTCTCCTCAACTCTGTTCTAAATGGTTGTTTCCTACAGTGGGGAAGTCTGGTCCAAGCCTCACACACTATAGGAAACATGTTCTCCACATCCACTCTGCCCTGACCTTTCAAAGTCCTCGAGGTAGTTGAGGAAACGTTGAGACATGGGGTTAGTACAGGAAGGTAATGCAGAGGAAGATGGTTAGACACGATCCCACTGAATGCCACAGCATGCACAAGGAGTTGAAAGGCCCTCTGCTGTTTCTCGCTGGGTCCTTAAGACTACAAGACAGAGGAGCACATTTAGGCCATTCATCCCATCGAGTCTGCTCCGCCAGTCCATCGTGGCCTCATCATCCCTCTCAGTGTGATACAGAATAGAAAACAGGCCCTTCGGTCCATCAAATCCAAACTGACCATTATTTACACCAATCCTGCATTAACCTTATGTTAATCTCCCCATGTTCCCATCAGCTCCCCCAGATAAACCTACTTGTCTCTGGAATGTGTGGGGGGTGGAACACCTGTGGGAAGCCCACGTGGGTCACAGGGAGAAGGTGCAAGCTCCACCTCTCCCAGTTCTCATGACTCAGAAAAAAATTCTCTGTTCTCACATCCTGTCTGCACCATCTGCTCCTCGCACTCGTGATGGGTGAGTCACCAGGCACGAACCTCACTATCTGTCATGGACTCAGGGTGTCTGTCAGGATAATAATGTCCTAAGTGATCGTTATAGACACGATCACTCCTCAGTTAGTGCTGCGACAGTGCCAACTCTGAGTGAGTGTGGCATGCCACGTGCCCCTCTGCTATTTAACTCTGGCACCTGTGATGAGGAGATCCCAAATCTTCCACAACAATGGATCAGGCCGAGATACACTAACTTCTCTGTGTGAGAGATTCTGCAGATGCTGGAAATCCAGAATAACACGCACACACAATGCCGGAGGAACTCAGCAAGTCAGGCAGTACCTAAGGAAATAATGTTTTGGGCCAAGACCCTTCTTCAGGACTGGAAAGGAAGAGGGGGAAGATAGAATAAAATGGTGTGGGGAGGGGATGGAGGCTAGTTGGCTCAGAGGAGAAGCAGTGAGACAGTGTTTCACTGAACGCTCATCATAGAGAAGATTTAAACTTCTTCGGATAGGCATCTCTCAAAGAGACTTCACTTTGGAGTGACGAATTATACACTCTTTGTGCAAAGCTTAAACTTCACTACAAATTAGCTTGGCCTCCTGCTCACACAGGGGACACCCTTGCCTTGAAAGCTTTGCAACAGCAGATAACTGCGTTGATGCCAGGGAAAGGTGGGATTTTCCATGGAATTTCGGCTTAAGATGGCACTGTGAAGCACAGCGACTACTTACTTGCAGCAAACTAAAACAAAGAGTACAATTGTAGTAAATACTTTATTAATAACACTTTTTCTGGTAACATTTCAATCATTCAATGGTTCCATTTAATATCAAAGAATGTAAAAAATATACAACCTGAAATTCTTGTTCTTTGCAGATAGGGGTAGGAGGAGAAGATGGTGGCGTGACGCAGTGTGCACAGCTCTCCAGTGAAATGATATCGTATTTGTAAGTAGGATGCCGTGCACATTTCTGATTTGATGGAGACAGACGTGAGAAGGCACAGAGGAACATCTGGAGAAATTTCTGAAATGCCCGGTTCGCTGCTGTTGCTACTGTGCGATCGAGAATCTCCGGAGGGAAGGCCCCAAAATCCCCGGCTTTGCCTGCTGCTGAGCGACCGAGGCTGAGGTCGAAGTGTTCGGATAGAGATGGTGCTCACTACTCGGTGTCGGAGGGCTGGTCGGAGGCTCAAAGTTTTCGGATGACTCAGAGTCGGACTGTGGCCGGGCATAGCAGGGAGAGTTTTCTTCCTTCTCCCGTCTGCGTGAGATGTGGGACATTCGAGAGACTTTGAATTTTTCTACTGTGCCATGGCCTGTTCTTCATCAAGTTATGGTATTACTTGCACTGTTGTAACTATATGTTATAATTATGTGGTTTTTGTCAGTTTTTCAGTCTTGGTCTGTCCTGTGTTTCTGTGATATCACACCGGAGGAATATTGTATCATTTCTTAATGCATGCATTACTAAATGACAATAAAAGAGGACTGCGTGTCCTCATAATCTAATCTAATCTAATCTAATCCACAAAAACAGAAGGGAACCCAAAAGAGTGGGTCAGTAAAAACATAGAATTCCAAAGCCCCCCTACTCCCCCCCCCCACACACAAGCAGCAGCAGAAAATCAATCCTTCCCCACCACCACTTACTTCAGCAAAAAGCATCTTCACCTTCCACCCACCAAGGAAACAATAGCAAAGCCCCCAACAGAAACCATGATCTGCAGTCCAACAAAAACCATTGTTCACCCAACAGTTCAGCAAGCCATAGGATACCTCTCTCCCCAACAAAGGGGCTGAGAGGTGTCACTCAGAGAGAGGGGAGACCAACAAAAAAAAACAACTCACTGATTATGGTGTTTACATTTATTTTTGGTAAACGATCACTACAAATAATGGACAGGCAAGCGATAGCAAAGCTGAGTCGAGGGTCGAAGCATGTGAGTGCGAGGTGAGGTCGAGGAATGTTCGAGGCAAGGTTGGGGCAAGATTGAGGCCTATTCAAGGCAAAGTCAGGGTGAGTGGAGCAGAGCAAAGGCAGAGTGGAGGATAGGCAGAGTCAAGGCCCGTCCACCTGAACCGAGAGTGAGGATTGATTGATCTAAGCGCCAGGAAAGGTTGGATACGGGCCAGAACGTGGCAGCAGGGTCCAGACCCAGAGTGTATCGATGCGACAGGGACTGAGTCCTAGTGCGAGGAGTGATCCAGTGTTTGGACGATTTAAATGCCGGGCCAGATGGACTGAAAAGGCAGGGTGTCGGGACCAGAGGCGAGGGTCGGGCTGGTTCTGTTCGATACTCCGTTACGTTTGCTCCACTATATTCTGAACTGAGGTTGCAACTGTGGCCTGTCCTGACTACTCCAGCTTCGTGTCTGAGGGTTCCATGATATTTACTCCACTCTGCACTGAACTGAAGCTGAGTCTGTGGCCTGCTCCAGGCTCTGTGTCTGAGGGCTCTGCACTGAACTGAGGCCGAGGCCTGCTCCAGGCTCTGTGTCTGAGGGCTCTGCACTGAACTGAGGCTGAGGCCGTGGCCTGCTCCAGGCTCTGTGTCTGAGGGCTCTGCACTGAACTGAGGCCGAGGCCTGCTCCAGGCTCTGTGTCTGAGGGCTCTGCACCGAACTGAAGCTGAGTCTGTGGTCTGCTGCAGGCTCTGTGTCTGAGGGCTCTGCACTGAACTGAGTCCGAGGCCTTGGCCTGCTCCAGACTCTGTGTCTGAGGGCTCTGCACTGAACTGAGGCCGAGGCCTGCTCCAGGCTCTGTGTCTGAGGGCTCTGCACTGAACTGAGGCCGAGGCCTGCTCCACGCTCTGTGTCTGAGGGTTCTGCACTGAACTGAGGCTGAGGCCGTGGCCTGCTCCAGGCTCTGTGTCTGAGGGCTCTGCACTGAACTGAGGCCGAGGCCTGCTCCAGGCTCTGTGTCTGAGGGCTCTGCACCGAACTGAAGCTGAGTCTGTGGTCTGCTGCAGGCTCTGTGTCTGAGGGCTCTGCACTGAACTGAAGCTGAGTCTGTGGCCTGCTGCAGGCTCTGTGTCTGAGGGCTCTGCACTGAACTGAGTCCGAGGCCTTGGCCTGCTCCAGACTCTGTGTCTGAGGGCTCTGCACTGAACTGAGGCCAAGGCCTGCTCCAGGCTCTGTGTCTGAGGGCTCTGCACTGAACTGAGGCTGAGGCCGTGGCCTGCTCCAGGCTCTCTGTCTGAGGGCTCTGCACTGAACTGAGGCTGAGGCCTGCTGCAGGCTCTGTGTCTGAGGGCTCTGCACTGAACTGAAGCTGAGTCTGTGGCCTGCTGCAGGCTCTGTATCTGAGGGCTCTGCACTGAACTGAGTCCGAGGCCTTGGCCTGCTCCAGACTCTGTGTCTGAGGGCTCTGCACTGAACTGAGGCCGAGGCCTTGGCCTGCTCCAGACTCTGTGTCTGAGGGCTCTGCACTGAACTGAGGCTGAGGCCGTGGCCTGCTCCAGGCTCTGTGTCTGAGGGCTCTGCACTGAACTGAGGCCGAGGCCTTGGCCTGCTCCAGACTCTGTGTCTGAGGGCTCTGCACTGAACTGAGGCTGAGGCTGTGGACTGCTCCAGGCTCGAGTCTATCAACTCACTTTTGTTTGGAATGCTATTTGCATTCTTTGATTGTTTGCACAATCTGTTCTCTTCTCTCTCTGCACATTGGGTGCCTGACAGGCTTCTTTGCTTATGGGTTCTTTTGGGAGTCTTTGTATTGTGGCAAATCTCAAGGTTGTAAAATGTATACATACTTTGATAATAAATGTACCCCGAACTTTGGGTTGACTGAACCTGAATGCAAGTCCCAAGAGGTGCTACGTGATGTGCTTTGGGAAGTCACATCAAGGTAGAACATAGTGAAGCTGCAGAATCTGAGGGGTGTTGATGAGCAGAGAGACCTCAGGTCTATAGTTCCTTGAAAGTGAAAATGTGACTAACTGCCCCAAGCCCAGCTGCGAAAGGATACGATTTGGGCATGGGGCTAGTAACCCCATTCCGTAAAAAACCCAGAGCTACAGAAATGACAACAAAAACTCCGAAGACCTCAGCCTGGGAGATGAAGGATCTTCAAAGGGCTATACTTGGGGTCAACTTGAAAGACAGGCCCAGAACAGAGGGCTCTGGAAAACTGCTGTCGGCACCCTACATCCCAGCAGGGGTGATGGGCTTAAGAAGACGAAGAAGAAAGATACTGTGAGTGGATAACAGTGGTGAGTGTGGCAGTTAGTATGCCTGGCTTCATAGGCCCCACCATAGTCCATAAGAACTGGGAACGATATGTTATGCAACTTCATAAAACACTGGCTAGACCAGGGGTTTCCAACATAGGAAAGATGTGGCAGTGCTTGAGAGAGTGCAGAGGAGGTTCACTAGGACTTTACCTGGATTGGAGGAAGACATCGGTTGATCTGAAGTTTACTTCAGAAGGTCAAAGACTGCATAGAAAACTTGCAAAATTTACAAGGAAGTTGCCGGGTCTTGATGATCTGAGTTATAGTGGAAGGTTGAATAAGCAGGAGAATGAAGAGAGAATTGAATGAGGGGTATAGATAAGAGTTGTAGGTTTTCACAAATACAATGAAATGAGATATTTTAGTTTAATGAAACCGGTAACACATTTTATTGAACTGCAAAACCTAAACACAAAAGTGCACTAAAAATCCTTAAATAAATCCAGTGATTTGGCCTCCACAGCCATATGTGGCAATGAATTCCATAGATTCATCACCCACTGGCTAAAGAAATTCCTCCTCATATCTATTCCAAGTGGATGTCCCTCTATTCTGAGCCCCGTGGTCTTTCAATATTTATTCCTCTCCACTGATACTGCCTGACCTGCTGAGGTCCTCCACCATTTTATGTGTATTGTTTTGATTTTCCAGCATCTGCATAATCTCTTGTGTTTACCTTTAAATATTTGATAGGTTTCAATGAGATCCTCCCTTATTCTTCTAAACTCCAGTGAGTTCAGGCCCAGAGCCATCAAACGCTCTTCATACATTAACCCTTTCATTCCTGGAATCATTCTTGTGAACCTCCTCGGGACCCTCTCAAATACCAGCACATCCTTTCTTAGATAAGAGGCCTAAAACTGCGCACAATACCCCAAGTGAGGCCTCACCAGTGCCTTATAAAGCCTGAGCATTCTAGTCCTCTCACACTGAATGCTAACATTGCATTTGCCTTCAAAAGAGTATAGGCAGACTGGAATTGTTTTCATTTGGCACAGAGGGTGCTGAGGGGTGAAACCTGGACATAAAATCACACAAGGGCTAGAAAGTGAGTATAAGGAGTGATTTCCCTCAAAAGCCCAGGGCAGAGATTTGGAAGAAGGACCATTAATTTCATCCAGAAGTTGCTGGTTGCTGGTGGTCTGGAAGTGCCTGCCCCATAGGGTGGGAGAGGCAGAAACCCACCACACAGTGACATACATGTCATGGTCCGGATCGGGGTCCCTTTAAATTTACCTTGTTTATGTTACGATCCGGACCGTTGATTCCCTGTTTTCCCGTGTCCCTCGACTTTGGTGATTAGAGGCAATTAACACTCGGCTGAACCAGTAGTTTATAGTCTCCGGCTTTCAGCCGTTCAGTGCGGGAGCGTCTGCAAAGTTTGCAAAGTCACGGCGTGCCAATGTCATCTGGCCAGAGCAGGCCTAGTCTCCCCCCGAAGCGAGTGCAGGTAATTCGCCTTTCCTCACCAGAGCAACCCTGTCCAGTTACCTTGCCGAAGCGAGCCTGCAAAGTTTCCTCATCAAGGTGGGTCCGTCAGTTATCCCGCCGGAGAGAATCAGGAGCCGCTGTCTACTGTTCCCGGGCCGAGTCGAGAGCTCAGCACTACCTGGAGCTTCCAAGCACCATGTCCTGGCTCCGGCGGCATCCAAGTACCATGTTAAGTCCTGGCCCTGGCGGCTTCCAGTTCCGAGTCTAGTCCTGGCCCTGGCGGTCTGTGATTCCTGTCCTACCCCCTTGTCTGAATCCCTTCTCTGCCCCTCTCGCCTCTAGCCCTCGTCTGCAGCCCCCACCTGCACTTTGGTCTAGTTCCATCACCGGAGCTAGATAGGTACTGTCTGGTGTTCATTCGTGTTGGTCTTGTCTTGTCTTGTCCTCGCCTCCGTGGGGTAAGTCTGGCCGTCTTATTGTTGCCTCGCGGGGAGTCGTGTCTTGTCTTGTCCTGTCCTTGCCTCCGTTGGGTAAGTCAGGCCGTCTTGCCGTTGCCCCGTGGAGGGTCATGAGTCCCGGCCCTATGTCCTGCACCCAAGGAGGGGTCCCGGCTCTCTGTTCTGTGTGCGAATCCCGGCCCTATGTCCTGTACCCAAGGAGGGGTCCCGACTCTGTGTTCTGTGTATGTGTCCATGGTTCCATGTACCTGCTCTCCTGAGACCGAGGCCCTGTGTTCCCATGTTCCTCCTCTCCCTAGCCCATGCCATGTCCTTGCCTGGTTCTGGGATCTGAGCCCGAGGCAAGACCCAGGTACTGGGTCCTTGCCCAGTCTCTGGCTCGGAGTCCATACCCTAGCCTCTGCATGTCTCCTCTAGTTCTGGGAGCCAATTCCGAGTCCAAGCCCAGACCCTTAGTCCCAGCCGAGTCGTTGTCCTGAATCCTTGTCCAGATTGCTATTTCCTGCTCCTGCCTTGCTCTCCTGGTATCGAACAATAAACTAAATCTAAGTAAGCTCACAGGATGTATCTTGCATTTTTGGTCCACCCTTGCTCCCAAAGCCTCCGCCAGTGTGACAATACAGGGCTATGGACCTGGAGGTGTGACCTACAGGACTGTAGACCTGGAGCTAGGAGGTAGGATTAGCAGCACCAATGTGACAGATTGAATGCTCTCTCTCTTTCTTTCTTTCTCTCTCTCTCTCTCTCTCTCTCTCTCTCTCTCTCTCTGTCTCTGTCTCTGTCTCTCTCTGTGTTTCTAGGATGAAGACGAGTGTTCCCATCAGTAGACAGTGTAGGACTCAGCCTGACAGTGAGTTGGAGGGAGCAGGTAGGTGCTGGACCCAGGTGAAGGAGTTGGGAGGCAGTTCCTCACCTGCCTATCACCCCTCCTGCTGCCCCTTCACCTTCTCTTTCTCCCATGGTCTACTCTCCTCTCCTATCAGATTCCTTCTTCTCCAGCCCTTTACCTCTTCAACCTATCACCTTCCAGCTTCTTACTTCATCCTCTCTCCCTCCCCCACCCATCTGGCTGCACCTGTCAAATTCCAACTTGCATTCTATTCCCTTCCGCCCATCTACTGATGCTGGCATCTTCCCCCTTCCTTTCCAGTCCTGGTGAAGGGTCTCAGCCTGAAACATCGACTGTTTATTCCTCTTCATATGTACTGCCTGACCTGCTGAGTTCCTCCAGTGTTTTGTATGTGTGCTGCTCTGGATTTCAAGCATCTGTAGATTTTTTTGCATTTGGGACTGAGTGGATTCCTGGTGTACACGTAATGAGCCGATATGAACACATGGGAACTCATTGTGAGCAGAAGGTCGAGGGACTGGAGTGACCATCTTCCCTGCACTTCCCTCCTGCAACCACAAGACTGGGTCCATAACTTGGACTGGCACAGAGTCAACAAAAATTGGTGTGACTCCAACTGTGAGGGGAAGTCAGGAGAAGACGCACCATTGAAGGGCCCTCATTGAGGGGGTCAATGGAGGTCAGGGTGAGCAGCTTCCGGTTCCTGGGAGTCAACGTCTCAGAGGATCTATCCTGGGCTCAACACATCGACACAAACGTGAAAAGGGCACACCAGCAGCTCTGCCCCATTAGGAGTTTGAGGAGATCTGGTCTGACACCAAACACTCTTGTGAATTTCTACAGAGGCACCGTGGAGAACTTTCCGGCTGGTTCATCACAGCCTGGTACGTAGGGACAATGTACAGGATTACAAGAGGCTGCAGAGAGTTATTGATTCAGCCAGCTTCAACCCTTCCCACCATAGAGGACATCTTCAAAAGCTGCTATTCATCGTGATGGTGAATGGCAGGGCACTGAGAGGTACTGCAGAACAAAGGGATCTGGGAATACATTCTGAAATGCCTGGTTTCGCTGCCGTTGTTACTGTGCGATCAAGAATCTCTGGAGGGAAGGCCCCAAAATCCCCGGCTTTGCCTGTTGCTGACGACCAAGGCTGAGGTCGAAGTGTTCGGATAGAGATGGTGCTCGGTGCTCGGTGTCAGAGGGCTGGTCGGAGGCTCGAAGTTTTCGGATGACTCAGAGTCGGACTGTGGTCGGGCATGGCAGGGAGAGTTTTCTTCCTTCTCCCGTCTGCATGACATGTGGGACTTTCGAGAGACTTTGAACTTCTTTACTGTGCCATGGACTGTTCTTCATCAAGTTATGGTATTGTTGCACTGTTGTAACTATATGTTATAATTATGTGGTTTTTGTTAGTTTTTCAGTCTTGGTCTGTCCTGTGTTTCTGTGATATCACACCAGAGGAATATTGTATCATTTCTTAATGCATGCATTACTAAATGACAATAAAAGAGGACTGTGTGTCCTCATAATCTAATCTAATCTAATCTAAATTCATTAAAAGTGGTTTTACAGGTAGATAGGATCATAAAGAAAGCTTTTGGCACATTGGTCTTCATAAATCAAACTATTGAGTACAGGAGATGGGATGAAAGTTGCATAAGATGTTGTTGAGGCTTATTTTGGAATATTGTTTCAGTTTAGGTCACTTACCTACTGGAAAGATGTAAGTAAGGTTGAGAGAATACAGAGAAAATTTACAAGGATGTTGCCAGGTCTGGAGGACCTGAGTTATAAGGAAAGATTGAATAGGTTAGGACATCATTTCTTAGAATGTAAAAGATCGAGAGGAGATTTGAGAGGTATACAGAATAATGAGGGGTATAGATAGGGTAAATGCAAGCAGGCTTTTTTCACTGCGGTTGGGTGGGACTACAACCAGAGGTCATGGGTTAAGAGAGAAAGGTGAAAAGTTTAAGGGGAACATGAGGGGAAACTTCTTCATTCAGAGGGTGGTGAGAGTGTGGAACGAGCTGCTAGCACAACTGGTACATGTGAGCTCGATTTCACATTTAAGAGAAGTTTGGCTAGGTACATGGATGGTAGGGGTATGGAAGGCAATGGTCCCGGTGCAGGTCGATGTGAGAAGGCAGTTTACATGTTTTAGCATGGACTAGATGGGCTGAAGAG
Organism: Mobula hypostoma; assembly: GCF_963921235.1. Lineage (NCBI taxonomy): Eukaryota > Metazoa > Chordata > Chondrichthyes > Myliobatiformes > Myliobatidae > Mobula > Mobula hypostoma. The sequence continues at coordinate 10,098,171 of NC_086108.1, read as the reverse complement.
CCTGTTTCTTTGTTATATTTTTCTATGACCTTACAACCCTCCTCACCCAGGACATGTCCTCTACTCACTGCTACCATCAGGGAGGAGGTACAGGAGTCTGAAGACACCCACTCAATGTTTCAGGAACAGCTTCTTCCTCTCCAGTGTCAGATTTCTGAATGGACCATAAATCCATGAACACCATCTCTTTATCCCTCTTTTCACATTCTTTTATTGTAACTGAAAGTCTTTTCTTTTTTGTCTTGCTGCCAAAAAACAACAAATTTCATGACTTACAAGAGTGATATGTTACGTCCCCCATAACTGGGTTGCCAAACCAGCAGAAATGGAACACTCGTTGGAGTCTGGATTACTAGGAACTAATAAAGTTTTATTAAAGAAATAAGTAATACAGTACACTAATCGTAAGGATATAAATGTAACAGGTTAGCAATGATAATACACACCTATACACAGAACGAGGGTAATAGGAATCAACCAAGCTCTATCGCAGTCTAGGGGTAAAATGATCAGTCTCAAGTGAAGCAGAATTCAGTTCAGTTTAATGCAGTTCGCAGTAATCGCTGTTGTCGTACTGTTGGAGAGAGCGAGAGAGAGATGCAATTTGGTTTCAGGCAGACCTTTTGACGTCTTCGCAGTTGGTTTCGGGCAGACCTTCTGATATCTTCTAATCCTGCTGTGGTCACTGACTGTGACCCCTCCGTTCCAGATACAATCGTTCTTCCGCTGTGAACCCGGCACCCAGGCAAGGGCAGATACACACCCCAGGTTCCCACCGATCGTACCTTTACACCCTGTGAGCCTCTGGTCGGTTCCCGCGAACGAGTCCTCCCAACTCCCACCACCTGTGGGGGGCACACTGCCCTTTCCAGGGTCTCGTGGTATGTCTCATGCCTTAGCAAACCTGCTCCTTTCATCCCCCTGCCGGGGTATCACCTGTCCATCAAACTTCAAACAGTTCAGGTTCAAAGCAACCAGTCTGTCAATATCAGAATTGTGTTTCTTTCCCGTTAATCCCTCTATTCTCTCTCATTAGCATTTTGAATGTTTCTCCATTGTCTTCCGTTATCTCTCTCATTAGCATCATCCGGCCAGTAACTCTGCTTGGCGTCACACATGGCAGATAATAAACCTGATTCTGAAGTTTGAATTGTGTTGAGCTCTGGCCCTGTGTCAAGCTGACAGAGGGGGAGCTGTACCCCCTCTCCCCACACCCTCCACTCCCCAAAGCTCCCCGTCACTGGGTCAGTGTCACTGAATCAAAGTTCAAATGCCTGGTCCCTGCTCGGTGAGGACAGCAGGAATGCTCTATCCAGGTCACCCGGACCTCCCGGAGACAACCGCCCCCCCCCCCCACAATCCCCACCACTGATGGGAAAAGTCAGCCCAGTCACCCACTGAAACTGTGCAAGAGAGCACAGTTTGCATCCAATATCTACCTAATTATTCTCGTCTGATTATGAGGATCATGCCTTTATTAAAAACCACCTTAAGCCCTTTCCTGTCCTGTAACTGCAGATCACAAAGCATGGCAAACTCTGCCGTCTGCTCGACCATGTCGGAGTTTAAAGATCTGAATTCCCACACCCAGCACAGAGATACAATCCTTTTACAGGAAATATTCCCTTCTGAGGCTTCCCTCCGAATCAAAATCAGGTTCTTTATCACGCTCATACGTCATGAAATTTGTTGATTTGCAGCAGCAATACCAAACTTCAAAGTAAATCTTATTGTCAAAGTACATATATGTCACCATATACCATCCTGAGAATCATTTTCCTGCAGCCATACTCAATAAATCTATAGAATAGTTACTGCAACAGGATCAATGAAAGATCAACCAGAGTGCAGAAGACAACAAATTGTGCAAATGCAAATATATATAAATAGCAATAAATACTGAGAACATGAGATAGAGTCCTTAAAGTGAGATCATTGGTTGTGGGAGCATCTCAATGATGGGGCAAGTGAATGTAATTATCCCCTATTCTTCAAGAGCCTGATGGTTGAGGGGTAGTAACTGTTCCTGAACTTGGTGGTAAGAGTCCTGAGGCTCTTGTACCTTCTACCTGATGGTAGCAGCCAGAAGAGAGCATGGCCTGGGTGGTGGGTGTCTGCTGGGTGGATGCTGCTTTCCTATGACATCATTTCATGTAGATGTGCTCAATGGTTGGGACGGCTTTACCCGTGATGGACAGAGCTGAATCCACTACTCTTTGTAGGATTTTCTGTTCTAAGGTATTGGTGTTTCCATACCAGGCTGGGATGCAACTGGTCAGTGCACTCCCAACCACACATCTACAGAAATTTGCCAAAATTCTCGATGTTGTGCTGAATCTATCCAGAGTCCTGAGGAGGTAGAGGTGCTGCTGTGTTTTCCTCACAATTGCACAAGTGCTGGGCCCTGGACAAGTCCTGTGAAAAAGAAACACCCAGGAATTTAAAGCTGCTAACCCTCTCCACCTCTGATCCTCCAGTGAGAACTGGCTCATGGACCTCTGGTTTCCCTCTCTTGAAGCCTATAATCAGCTATACATAAAATATACTATAGATTACAACTATATTTTTAAAAATTAAATAGGCAGCGCAAGAAGAGAGCAAGATACTGTGGTGGTGTCCATGGGTTCATTGTCCTTTCAGAAATCTGATGGTGGAGGGTAGGAAGATGTTCTTAAAACATTGAGTATTCAGGCTCCTGAACCTCCTCCTGGATGGTAGCAATGACAAGAGGGCATGTCCAGGCTGATGAGGGCCATTACTTAAAAAGCAGAGCTTCGAGCCAGTTTTCTCTGAGTTGGACAATCCACATCAGGGGCGCATAAAAAGAGTTACTTTTTAATCAGGACAGCGAGCGAGATTTTAAAGTCCGAGTTTCGCAGCGATTTCTCTGAGTTCATGAGCGACCGATCAATAAGAGGAACTCATTGGAAGAGGCCAATAGGAATAATTCAAGTGCAAGCGGAGAGTTGTCCTTTGAGCCACCATTGTTTGGGCCATGCCAGGCCGTAACATACAGGAGCAGAATTAGGCCATTTGACCCATCGATCTGCTCTGCTATTTCATCATGGCTGATCCAATTTTTCTCTCAGCCCCAATCTCCTGCCTTCTCTCCATATTCCTTCATGCCCTGGCCAATCAAAAACTTGTCAACCTCTGCCTTAAATATACCCAATGACTTGGCTTCCACAGCTGCCTGTGGCAACACTTCCACAGATTCAGCAATCTCTAGCTGAAGAAATTCCTCATCTCCGTTCTAAAAGGACACCCCTCTATTTTGAGGCTGTGTCCTCTGGTCTTAGTCTCCTATCATAGGAAACATCCTCTCCACATCCACTCTATCAAGGCCTTCACCATTTGATAATTTTCAATGAGGTCACCAATCATTCTTCTGAATTTCAGTCAATACAGGTCCAGAGCCATAAAGCACTCTTCAAGTAACAAGCTGTTCAATCCTGGAATCATTCTCGTGAACTTCCTTTGAACCCTCACCAGTTTCAGCACATCCTTTCTAAGATGATTGGCCCAAAACTGCCCATCAAATACTCCAGATGAGGCCTCACCAGTGCCTTATAAAGCCTCAACATTACATCCTTGCTTTTATATTCTCGTCCTCTTGAAGTGAATGCTAACGTTGCATTTGCCTTCCTCACCACAGAATCAACCTGCAAATTAACCTTTAGGGAATCCTGCACAAGGACTCCCAAGTCTCTTTGCACCTCAGTTTTTTATATTTTCTCTCCATTTAGAAATTGTCAACCCTTTCATTTCTTCTACAACAGTGCATGACCATACACTTTCCAACATTGTATTCCATCTGCCATTTCTTTGTCCATTCAAAATCAGAATCAGGTTTATTATCACCAGTATGTGACGTGAATTTGTTAGGTTAGCAGCAGCAGTTCAATGCAATACATAATACAGGAAAAAAACAAAACTAAACAAAAATTAATTAATAAATAAGTAAAACTAAGTCCTTCTGTAGCCTCCCTACTTCCACAAAACTACCTGCCCCTCCACCTATCTTCATATCATTCGCAAACTTTGCAACAAAGCCATCAATTCCATCATCCAAATCATTGCCATATAACATAAAAAGAATTGGTCCCAACACAGACCCCTGTGGCACACCACTAGTCATTGGCAGCCAACCAGAAGAGGTTTCCTTCATTTCCACTCTGCCTCCTGCCAATCAGTCAATGCTCTATCCATGCTTGAATCTTCCCTGTAATACTATGGGCTTGTAGCTTGTAAAGCTGCCACGTGTGTGACACTTTATCAGAGACCTTTTTAAAATCCAAGTACACAACATCAACTGATACTCCTTTATCTATCCTGCTTGATATTTCTTCAAAAAATTCCAACAGCTTTGTCAAGCAAGATTTTCCCTTGCTGGCTATGGCCTATTTTGTCATGTACCTCCAAGTACACTGAGACCTTATCCTTAATAATCAACTCCAACATCTTCCCAACCACTGAGGTCAGACTAAATGGCCTATAGTTTCTTTTCTTCTCTCCCTTCTTGAGGAGTGGAGTGGCAGTTGTAATTTTCCAGTCTTCCAGAACTATTCTGGAATTTAATGATTTTTGAAAGATCATTACTAATACCTCCACAATCTCTTCAACCACCTTGTTCAGATACCATCTGGTCCAGGTGATTTACCCATCTTCAGACTTTTCAATTTCCCAAGAACCTTCTCTCTCGTAATGTTAACTTCACACACTTCATTACCCTTGGCACCTGGAACATCTACCTTACTGCTAGTGTCTTCCACAGTGAAGACTGACGCAAAAGTAGCTTAGGTAAAATCAGACTTGGATGTGATAAATTGATCTCTATCTCTACCTCTATCTCTCTCTCTTTCTCTCTCTCTCTCTCTCTCTCTCTCTCTCCCCCCACCCCCCCCCACCCCTTATTTGTTCATTCCTCATAGTAGTTCAGTGAGAATGACTCCCAGAGCATTGTTTTGTGTGAGGGATGTGGGAAGTCCAGTCTCCCAGATAAACACACCAGGTGAACTGAGTTGCAGCCGCCGACAAAATGTATTAAGGAACTGGAGCTGCAGCTTTATGACTTTTGACTCTTATGGGAGAATGAAGAGGAGACAGACAGGAGCTACAGGAAGGCAGTCACCTCTAGATTGCAGGAGACAGGTAACTGGGTGACTGTCAGGAGAAGGAGGGAAATACACAGCCAGTGCAGAGTACACCCATGGCCACTTCCCTCAGTAATAAGTATATAACAGTAAATACTGTTGAGGGGGCAATCCTACGGATAAGTTGGTGGGAGCTGCAGTGACCGGGTCTCTGGCACTGAGTCTGGTTCTGTGACTCAGGAGAGCAGAGAGGTGAGGAGCACTGCAGTGTTGATAGGAGATTCCATAGTCAGAGAAACAGAGACAAGGTTCTACAGGCGCCATAGAGACATCCCGATGGTAGTTGCCTCCCTGGTGCCAGATCAGGGATGTCTCAGATCGGGTCCATGGCGTTTTCAGGGGTGAGGGTGAGCAGCCAGAAGTCTTGGTGCATATAGGCACCAATGACATAGGGAGACAAGGTGAGGAGGTCCTGAAGAGAAATTTTAGGGAGCTAGGAAGATAGCTGAGAAACAGGACCTCAGGGTAGTAATCTCTAGATTGCTGCCTGTGCTACGTGCCAGTGAGGGTAAGAATAGAATGATTTGGTGGGTGAATGCGTGACTGAGGGGCTGGTGCAGGGGGCAGGGATTCAGATTTCCCCTTCTGGGAAATGTATGATCTATACAAAAGGGACGGGTTACACCTGAACCCAAAAGGGACCAGTATCCTTGCAGGTAGATTTGCTAGGATTGTTTGGTTGGGGAATGGGAACTGGAGTGATAGTGCTGAGGATGAAGTGGTTGGTTTACAAACAAAGGCAGTGTGTAGTGAGACTCCAAGCAAGGAGAAGCTGATGATAGGGCAAAATTGCAGTCATCAGGATAAATTGCAATGTAAAAGGCAGTCAAAATTGAAAAGGGCTGAATGCATGCAGTATACGAAATTAGGTAAATGAGCTTGTAGCACAGCTACAGATTAGCAGGTAATGGGCATCATTGAATAATGGCTGAAAGAAGATTATAGCTGGGAGCTTAACGTCCAAGGATACACATTGTTTCAGAAAGACAGGCTGGAAGGCATGGTACTTGAAGGCTGTCGTCAACATGGTTTCCTCAAGGGAAAATCTTGCCTGATGAATTTGTTGGAATTCTTTGAAGAAATAACAAGCTGGATAGACAAAGGAGAATCAGTTGATGTTGTGTAATTGGATTTTCAGAAGGGTTTTGACAAAGTGCAGTGGCTGATTGGCAGGAGGCAAAGAGTGGGAATAAAGGGACCCTTTTCTGGTTGGCTGCCGGTGACTAGTGGTGTTCCACAGGGGTTTGTGCTGGGACTGATTCTTTTTAAGTTACATTTCAATGATTTAGATGATGGCCTTATTGCAAATTTTGCAGATGATACAAAGATAGGTGAAGGGGCAGGTAGTTTTGAGAAAGTAGAGAGGCTGCAGAAGGACGTAGACAGGTTAGGAGAATGGGGGGAAAGGCGGCAGATGGAATGTTAGCGTTCGTTTCATGAGGACTAGAATATAAAAGCAAGGATGTAATGTTAAGACTTTATAAAGCACAGGTGAGGCCTCACTTGGAGTATTGCGAGCAGTTTTAGACCCCTTATCTGAGAAAGTATATGCTGAAACTGGAGACTGTTCAAAGGAAGTTCACGAAAATGATTCCAGGATTAAGCGGTTTGTTATATGAAGAGCATATATTCACTGGAATTATGGAGGGGTGACGTAAATGAAACTGATCGAATGCTGACAGGATTTGACAGAGTGGATGTAGACAGGATGTTTCCTATGACGGGAGAGTCTAACACCAGAGGACACAGCCTCAGAATAAAAGGGCATCCTTTTAGAACCGAGATGAGAAGGAATTTCTTAGGCCAGTGAGTGGTGAATCTGTGGAATTCGTTACCACAGGCAGCTATAGAGGCCAAGGCTTCATGTATATTTAAGGCAGAGGTTGATAAATTCTTGATTGGTCAGGGCACGAAGGGATACGTGGAGGGGGGCGCAGGTATGGTGGGAAAGCAGGAGATTGCTACTGACCCTCCTCCTGTATCCTTATAGTCCTATGGTCTTACTGATGGATGCCGGCTTTCTGAGGCATCAGCTCTTGAAGATGTCCTGGCTGCGAGGGTAGATAGTGCCCATGATGGCACCGCTAAATTTACAAGCCTCTGCAGCTCTTTCCAATCCTCCATCCCAGACAGTGATGCAATCAGTTCTAATGGTCTCCATGGTACATCTGTGAGAAATTTGCGAGAGGCGTTAGTGACATACTAAATCTCCTGAAACTCTGAATGAAATATTGCCGCTGAGGTGCCTCCTTCATAATTGCTTCAAAATGTTGGGCCCCCGAGACTCTTTTCCAGTTTTCCATTATTTGATCATACATCTACATCAGACAGCAAGCACAGAACCTCCCTGCAAGGACCAGGGTAGTAGATGGAGGGGCATCACATCTCACAGGTTTCGCTCCACTTCATGCACGTATTGACTTGGAAACATATTGCCGTTCCTTCTCTGGCTCTGGGTCAACACCCTCCTCAACAGCACCTTTACCACACAGCTGATCACTTTCCATGTGACTCCCTTGTCCATTCATCCACCTCCACTGGTGTCCCTCCTGGCAAGTCTCCCTGCCAGCAGGACAAGTGCTACACCTGCCCCTTCACCTCCTCCCGGGTGAAGTGACAAATCATCCGTAAGGCTTTTGTGGTTGCTTACTGTAGCCAGTACTCCCCAAAGGAGACCCAGCATAGATCAGCGGACCACGTTGCTGAGCACACTCACACTCCCCGCCACCCATTTCAATTCGACTTTCCGTTCCCATTCTGACAAGTTGGTCCGTGTCCTCCCCAAATGCCGTGATTCGGTCAAACTCAGGAGCTGGAGAAGCAACACCTCCAACCTGAAGGCATGAACATCAATTATTTTAACTTCCAGTAATTTATCAATCCTCCCCCTTTCTTTCACTTTCCATTCCTTATTCTGGTTACCCCCTTACCTCTTCTCTTCTCCTCGCCTGCCCATCACCTCCACCTGGTGCCCTTCCTCCTTCCCTCTCTCCTCTCCCATCAGATTCCTTCTTCTTCAGCCCTTTACCTTTTATATGAAAGGACATAAACCAAGGAAGCAATTCTTACACGCAGTCATCGCTTCCCCTGGGTTAGTGCTGCTCACTGAGTGCATGCAGGTTTTGAAACTAAAATGATGGAGGCATTTTATGTGTCAGAAAAGCTTCAGCAACTTACTTATTGAACACCAAAAAAAGCTGAACTCAAGGCTTGCAGAAACCCATTATGTAATTATGTCTTCACGCCAGACCGGCTTCTTTATGCGAAACCTCAAACCAATGTCAGTGGTTGTGAATTATGTATCTCTCTCAATTATGTTACCCTACACAGCCCCTCCACCCTGTCCCCAGAATTCACTAAAAATGGCATTGTGAGCCCCTCCAGAGCTCGGATGATCTGCCCAACTCAGGTCCCATGTTCCACGGGTGGAGGAACCGCAGGTGCCTCTGGCTCATCCGGACGTACATTGGCACACTCGTGGTCATGCCTCGGTGACAGGGGCATCATAACGGAATCCTCCAAGTCTTGGTGGGCCGGTTTAAGGTGATCTACTGAAATACATTCAGGTTCTCTGATAAAAGTCTTTTCTCCACCTTCCAAAATGCAGGACAGGCCATCGTAAAGTGGTCCAAGGGGATAATGGTGCGTATCATGGCGGACGAAAATCAACAAGGCAGAATGTAGGTCAACAGGAACGCAAGAGTGCTGTACTTCATGGTGGGAGGTGGGAATAGGTGCAAAGGAATTGAATTTACTGAGGAGGGTGTAATGCTCTTGAAGGTCAACCAGGCTCTCGTGGCATCAGGAATGAAATCACCTGGCATTTGTAACAGCTGCCCATATACCAACTCAGCCACGGACGACTGCAGGTCCTCCTTTGGAGCTGTTCCGAGGCCCAGCATGGCCCACAGGAGATGATCATGCCAACACTCATCAGTCAGCAAAGCCTACAGAGTAGACTTTAAGCGGTGTGTGTGTGTGTCCGTCTGTCTGTAAGTGTGTGTGTGTCTGTGTGTAAATGTGTGTGTTTGTGTATGTGTGTGTGTGGCTCTGTGTAAATGTGTGTGCCTGTGTATGTGCATATGTGTGAATGTGTGTGAGTGTGTTAGTGTGTTTGAGTGTGTGTCTGTCCGTGTGTGTGTGCGTGCGTGTGTCTGTATATGTGCATTTGTATATGTGCATATGTCTGTATATGTGCATATGTGCCTGTGTGTGTGTTTGTGTCTGTCTGTCTGTATGTGTGTCTCTCTCTCTGTATGTTTGTGTGTGAGGGTGTGTGTGTAAGTATGTGCACGTGTGTGTGTGCGAGTGTCTGTGTGTGTGTCTGTCTGTGTGCATGGTTATGTATGAGTGTCTGTGTGTAAATATGCGTGTATGTGTGTGGGCAAGTGTGTGTGTGTGTGTTTGTGTATGTGTGTGTGTTTGTGAATTTGTGTGTGTGAGTGGATGTGTGTGTGTCTGTGTGCACGTGTGTCTCTGTGTGTCTGTGGGTGTATGTGCATATGTGTGTATGTGTGTGAGTGTGTATGTTGGTGTGTGTATGTGTGTGAGAGGGTGTTAGTGTGTGAGAGGGTGTTAGTGTGTGTTCATGTGTGTGTGCTGTCTGTGTGGGTATGTGTATTTATGTGCATCTGTGTCTGTGTGTATGTGTTTGAGAGTGTGTTAGTGAGTGTTTATGTGTGTGATGTCTGTGTGTGTATGTGTATTTGTGTGTCCATGTGTAAATGCATGTGTATGTATGTGTATGAGTGTGTGTGTCAGTGTCTGTGTGTGTAGTGTGTGTGTCTGTGTGTAAATGTGTGTGTGTGTGTGTGTATATGTCTGTGTTTGTCAGTGCATGTGTTTGTCACTAACTGTGTGTGTGAGAGAGTGTGTGTGTCTGTCTGTATGTGCATGTGCATCTGTCTGTCTCTGTGTGTCTGTGTGTTTATGTGTGAGTCTGTGTGTAAGGGTGTGTAGGTGTCTGTGTGTGTGTTTGTGTGTGAGTCTGTCTGTGGTTATGGGTGCGTGTGAGTGTCTGCTGTATGTGTGTGCGCATCTGTCTGTGTGTGCATCCAAGTGTCTGTGTGTCTATGTGTGGGAGTGTGTGTGAATGTCTTTGAGTGTGTGCATCTGCCAGAGCTGTGTGCATTTGTGTGTTTATGTGCGTATGTGTGTGTGTGGTGTCTATATGTGTGTGTATTTGTGCTTGTGCACGTGTCTGTCTCTGTCTGTGTTTGTCTCTGTGTGTCTGTGTGTGTGTGTGTGTCTGTCTGTCTGTCTTTCTCTGTGTGTCTATGTGTAAGTGTGTGTACATGTGCTTGTGTGTGTGTGTGTTTGACAGCGAGTGTGTGTGAGTGTCTGTCCGTGTGTGAGTGCTAGTGTTTGTATGTGTGCATATGCGTGTGTATGAGTGTGTGTGTCTGTCAGTGTCTGTGTGTGTTGTGTGTGTATATGCATATGTGTGTTTCTGTGTGTGTCAGTGTGTGTGTTTGTGTGCATATGTATGCAAGTCTGTGTGTGCTTGTGTCTGTGTGTATGTGTTTGTGTGTGTATGTATGCATTTCCATGTGTCTGTGTTTGTGTGTGTCTCTGTGTATATGTCTGTGTATGTATATGTGTCTCTGTGTGTATATGTGTGTCTGTGTGTGTGTTTGTGTGTGCTTGCGTGTGTCTGACTCTCTATGTGTGTGTATGTATGTATGTGTGTATGTGTGTGTGTGTGAGTGTGTGAGTGAGTGAGTGTGTGTCTGTCTGTGTTTGTATGTCAGTGTGTGTTTGTGTGCATATATATGTGAGCCTGTGTGTGTGCTTGTGTCTGTGTGTATGCCAGTGTGTGTCTGTGATTGTATATGTGTACATTTCTGTGTATCTGTGTTTGTGTCTGTGAGTGTGAGTGAGTGAGTGCATGTGTCTGTGTGTGTGTCAGTGTGTGTGTTTGTGCATGTGGGTTTGTGTGTGTGTATGCATTATGTGTGACTGTGTGTGTATCAGTGTGTCTGTTAGTGTGTGGGTTTATTAGTGTGTGTGTGTGCCTCTGTGTGCTCATATGTGTGTGTGTCTATGTCTGTGTGCGCGTGTGTGTGTGTGTGCGTGTGTGTGTGTGTGTGTGTGTGTGTGTGTGTTTGTCTGTGTAGGTTTGTGTGTGTGTGTGTGTATTGTGTCTGTGTGTGCTCATATGTGTGTGTGTCTATGTCTGTGTGCGTGTGTGTGTGTGTGTGTGTTTGTCTGTGTAGGTTTGTGTGTGTGTGTATTGTGTCTGTGTGTGTTCATGTGTGTGTGTGTCTATGTCTGTGTGCAAGTGTGTATGTGTGTGTGTGAGACCGTGTGCGCGTATGTGTGCGCGTATGTGTGTGTGTGTGTGTGTGTGTCTATCTGTCTCTGTGTTTGTATTAGTGTGTCTGTGTTTGTGTGTGTGTGTTTGTCTATGTATGTCTATGTGTGTATGTGTGTGTGTTTATGTGTGAGTGTCTGTGTGCGTGTATGTGTGTCTGTATCTCCTGCGTGTGTGTGTGTTTGTGTGTGTATCAGTATGTGTGAGTTTGTGGGTGTGTGTATGACTGTGTGACTGTGTCTGTGTCTCTGTATGAAATGTATCTGTGTGTGTGAGACCCACCCTCTTATTTATTACCCCCGCCCCCACCCCCAGCCGCCCACTCCACCCCAGTGAGCCAGGGGGCTGAGTGCCTGTAGAATCTGTACACCAGCCCCTGCTGCGATTCACTATGGGTGTTCATACCTGAGATGTGCGATTATCAGATTGAGCTTTTCTAAAGCACATCTGTAGACCTTAAGACCATAAGACATAGGAGCAGAATTAGGTTATTTGGCCCATCGAATCTGCTCTGCCATTCAATCGTGCTGAATCCTTTTTCTTCACCTCCTCAGCCCCACTCCCCAGCCTTTTCCCCTTAACCTTTGTCAAAGTCATAGCCATACTTTATTGATCCTGGAGGAAACTGGTTTTCGTTACAGTTACACCATAAATAATAAATAGTAATAGAACCATAAATAGTTAAATAGTAATATGTAAATAATGCCAGTAAATTATGAAATAAGTCCAGGACCAGCCTATTGGCTCAGGGTGTCTGACCCTCCAAGGGAGGAGTTGTAAAGTTTGATGGCCACAGGCAGGAATGACTTCCTATGACGCTCTGTGTTGCATCTTGGTGGAATGAGTCTCTGGCTGAATGTACTCCTGTGCCCACCCAGTACATTATGTAGTGGATGGGAGATATTGACCAAGATGGCATGCAACTTGGACAGCATCCTCTTTTCAGACACCACCGTGAGATTGTCCATCCCCACAGCATCACTGGCCTTACGAATGAGTTTGTTGATTCTGTTGGTGTCTGCTACCCTCGGCCTGCTGCCCCAGCACACGACAGCAAACATGATAGCACTGGCCGTCACAGACTCGTAGAACGTCCTCAGCATCGTCCAGCAGATGTTAAAGGACCTCAGTCTCCTCAGTGTTCTTTGACCAGTCCAATTTATTGTCAGCTCGTATCCCCAGGTATTTGTAATCCTCCACCATGTCCACACTGATCCCCTGGATGGAAACAGGGGTCACCGGTACCTTAGCTCTCCTCAGGTCTACCACCAGCTCCTTAGCCTTTTTCACATTAAGCTGCAGATAATTCTGCTCACACCATGTGACTACCGTAGGCCTGTACTCAGCCTCATCTCCCTTGCTGATGCATCCAACTATGGCAGAGTCATCCGAAAACTTCTGAAGATGACAAGACTCTGCCGGGACGAATCAAAGAACGAACAATCTCCGCCTTAAGTACACCCAATGACCTGGCCTCCACAGCTGTCTGTGGTAACAAATTCCACAAATTCACCACCCTCTGGCTAAAGAAATTTCTCAGCATCTCTGTTTTAAATGGACACCCCTCTATCGTGAGGTTGTGCCCTCTTGTCCTAGACTCCCCCACCATGGGAAACATCCTTTCCACATTCACTCTCTCTAGGCCTTTCAACATTCAAAAAGTTTCAATGAGATTCCCCCTCATCCTTCTAAATTCCAGCGAGTACAGACCCAGAGCTATCAAATGTTCCTCGTATAACCCTTTCATTTCCAGAATCATCCTTGTGAACCAGCCCTGAACCATCTCCAATACCAGCACATCTTTTCTTAGATGAGGAGCCCAAAATTGTTCACAGTGCTCAGGGTGAGTGCCTTATAAAGCCTCAGCCTCACATCTCTGCTTTGGTATTCTTGACCTCTTCAAAGGAATGCTAACATTGCATTTGCCTTCCTCACCACCAACTCTACCCACAAGTTAACCTTCAGAGTGATCTGCACAAGGACACCCAAGTCCCTTTGCATCTCAGATTTTTGGATTTCCCCATTTAGTCTGCACATTCATTTCTTCAAAGTGCATGACTATGCATTTTCCGACATTGTATTTCATTTGCTACTTTCTTGCTCATTCTCCTAATCTGTCTAAGTTCTTCTGCAGCCTACTTGCTTCCTCAACACTACCTGCCCCTCCGCAAATCATATCATCTGGAAACCTGGCAATAAAGCCATCAATTCCATCATCTAACTCATTGATATACAGCATAAAAAGAAGTGGTCCCAACACCAACCCCTAAAAAATACCACTAGTCACTGGCAGCCAACCAGAAAGGGATCCTTTCATTCCCACTTGCTGCCTCCTACCAATCAGCCAATGCTCTGACCATGCCAGTAACCTTCCTGTAATATCATGGGCTCTTAACTTGGTAAACAGCCTCATGTGCGGCACCTTGTCAAAAGTCTTCTGAAAATCCAAATATACAACTTCCCCTTTATCTATCCTACTTGTAATCTCCTCAAAGAATTCCAACAGTTTCATCAGACAAGATTTTCCCTTAAGGAAACCATGCTGACTTTGTCATATCTTGTCCTGTGTCGCCAAGTACTGCATAATCTCATCCTTTGCAATTGACTCCAACATCTTCCCAACCACTGACGTCACCCTAACTGGTCTATGATGTCCTTTCTGCTGCCTCCCTTCTTTCTTAAAGAGTGGAGTGACATATGCAATTTTGCAATCCTCCAGAACCATGCCAGAGTCCAATGATTCTTCAAAGATCATTTCTAATTCCACCACAATCTCTACTGCTATCTCTTTCAGAACCCTAGGGTGCAGTTCATCTGGTCCAGGGGACTTAAGTACCACAGGTCTTTCAGCTTTTTGAGCACCTTCTCTCTTGTAATAGTAACTGTAGTCACTTCTCTTCCATCACACCCTTCAACATCTGGCACACTGCTAGTGTCCGCCACAGTGAAGACTGATGCAAAATACTCATTTAGCTCATCTGCCATCTCCTTGTCCCCTGTTATTATATCTCCAGCCTCATTTGCTAGCAGTCCCACTCTCGTTTCTCTTTATTTTTATATACTTGAAAAAGCTTTTCTATCCACTTTGATATTATTTGCTAGCTTACTTTCATATTTAATCTTTTACCTCCAAATGATTCTTTTAATTGCTTTCTGTAGGCTTTTAAAAGCTTCCAAATCCTCTATCTTCACACTAATTTTTGTTTTGTTGTATGCCCTTTCTTTTGCTTTTACAATAGCTTTGACTTCCTTTGTCAGCCACAGTTGTACTATTTTGTCATTTGAGTATTTCTTTGTTTTTTGAATACATCTGTCCTGCACCTTCCTCATTTTTTTCCAGGAACTCAAGCCCTTGCTGCTCTGCTGTCATCCCTGAATACCTGCTTGACTGTGATCGCTGTGTGTGTGTGTTCACACCCAAGATGTGTGATAATCAGGTTGGGATTTTCTGGAGCAGATCTGTGGAAGTAAATACAAGTTGCAGTCACTGTGTGGCTAAGCACTGTGATCCAGACTGAGGACAGAGCTCTCTCACTGAACACCTGAACCTGCACTGGGAATATGTGTAGGTGATGGGAGATTTCTTTCCCTCTCATTATTTGGGTCTATCAGTGACCAAAGCAGATTGTAAGGTGCTCCTTCCCTCCACTAGCCTGCAGGTCACCTAGGGCAGGGTGAAGCACCTGCTTAATATAGAAAATAGAAAATAGAAAATAGAATAGTACAGCACAGTACAGGCCCTTTGGCCCACAATGTTGTGCCGACCCTCAAACCCTGCCTCCCATATAAGCCCCCACCTTAAATTCCTCCTTATACCTGTCTAGTAATCTCTTAACCTTCACTAGTGTATCTGCCTCCACCACTGACTCAGGCAGTGCATTCCACGCACCAACCACTCTCTGAGTAAAAAACCTTCCTCTAATATCCCCCTTGAACTTCCCACCCCTTACCTTAAAGCCATGTCCTCTTGTATTGAGCAGTGATGCCGTGGGAAAGAGGCACTGGCTGTCCACTCTATCTATTCTTCTTATTATCTTGTACACCTCTATCATGTCTCCTCTCATCCTCCTTCTCTCCAAAGAGTAAAGCCCTAGCTCCCTTAATCTCTGATCATAATGCATACTTTCTAAACCAGGCAGCATCCTGGTAAATCTCCTCTGTACCCTTTCCAATGCTTCCACATCCTTCCTATAGTGAGGTGACCAGAACTGGACACAGTACTCCAAGTGTGGCCTAACCAGAGTTTTATACAGCTGCATCATTACATCGCGACTCTTAAAACCTATCCCTCGACTTATGAAAGCTAACACCCCATAAGCTTTCTTAACTACCCTATCCACCTGTGAGGCAACTTTCAGGGATCTGTGGACATGTGCCCCGAGATCCGACTGCTCCTCCACACTACCAAGTATCCTGCCATTTACTTTGTACTCTGCCTTGGAGTTTGTCCTTCCAAAGTGTACCACCTCACACTTCTCCGGGTTGAACTCCATCTGCCACTTCTCAGCCCACTTCTGCATCCTATCAATGTCTCTCTGCAATCTTTGACAATCCTCTGCACTATCTACAACACCACCAATCTTTGTGTCGTCTGCAACTTGCCAACCCACCCTTCTACCCCCACATCCAGGTCGTTAATAAAAATCACGAAAAGTAGAGGTCCCAGAACAGATCCTTGTGGGACACCACTAGTCACAACCCTCCAGTCTGAACGTACTCCCTCCTCCACCACCCTCTGCCTTCTGCAGGCAAGCCAACTCTGAATCCACCTGGCCAAACTTCCCTGGATCCCATGCCTTCTGACTTTCTGAATAAGCCTACTGTGTAGAACCTTGTCAAATGTTAATCCTCCACCCCCGGCAGCCGGTGCAGATCACAAGTGCTGGTTATGCCACCTCTGACACCAGGCAGACAATATCTGAAAGGTATTGATAATGGCTGGGGTCACCCGTCCTGTAAAGACACTGCCCAGAAGAAGGTAATGGCAAACCACTTCTGTAGAAAAATTTGCCAATGACAGAGCATGTAACAACGTTGATGGTGAACATTAACTACCATGTAAATGTATAAGTGCACCTGCACGGAGGAGAATTTGCATACTTACTTTATGCTTTTCTGCCAAAGAACATCAACTCTCGGCAAGTTCCAAAAGCTCATTCCATTTCCCATTGGTCTATGTCAGAAAATCCTGATTTAAGTGACAACACGTGTCCCAATTGATGCACCAAAAGTGTTGGACGGATAGGCAGCAAAACTATTGCAAGACCCAAAGACTGAAAATGCTGCAGTGCTCAGCAGGTCAGGCAGCATCTGTAGAGAGGGAATCAGAATCAGTTTTCATATCGCTGACATGTGTCATGAAATTGGTTATTCTGTGGCAGCAGTACAATACAAGACATTTTCACAAACTATAAATTACAATAAATATATTAAAACATTAAATTAAGTAAGTAGTGCAAAAAGAGAAAAATTAAAGAAGTTGTGTTCATAGATTGGTTCAAAGTCCATTCAGAAATCAGATGGCAGAGGGGAAGAAGCTGTTCCTGAATCATTGCGTGTGCTTTCAGGCTTCTGTACCTCCTTCCCGATGGTAGCAATGAAGAGAGGGCATGTACTAGCTGATGGAGATCCTTTAATGGTGGATGCTGGCTTTTTGAGGCAACACCTTTTAAAGATTTCTCAATGCTGGGGAGGCTACTGCTGTGATAGAAACTATGATATTGACCAAAATATAAAAGCAAGGATGCTTTATAAGGCACAGATGAGGCCTCACTTGGTGCACAGTGAGCAGTTTTGGGCCCCCTAACTAAGAAAGGATGTGCTGACATTGAAGAGGGTTCAAAGGAGGTTCACCAAAATTATTCCAGCATTGAAAGGCTTGTCACATGAGGAGTGTTTACTTGCTCTAGGCCTCTATTCACTATAATTCAGGAGAATGAGGGTGACCTCATTGAAACCTTTAAAAATGTTGAAATATCCTGTTAGAGAGAATGTGGAGAGGATGTTTCCTGTGGTGAGCAAGGATGTAATGTTGAGGCTTTATAAGGCACTGGTGAGGCCTCACTTGGAATATAGTGAGCAGTTTTGGGCCCCTTATCTAAGAAAGGATATGTTGACATTGAAGAGGGTTCAAAAACCAGATAACACAGCCTCAGAATAAAGGGATGCCTATTTTGAATGGAGATGAGGAGGAATTTCTTTTCAGAGAGTGGTGAATCTGGGAATTAATTGCAGCTGTGGAGTCCAAGTCATCAGGTATATTTAAAGCAGAGGTTGATAGATTCTTGATTAGTCAGGCCACGAAGGGACACAGAGAAAAGGCAGCAGCTTAGGGCAGAAAGGGAAAGTGGATCAACCAAGATGAAATGGTGGAGCAGACTCGATGGGTCAAATAGCGTAATTCTGCTCCTATATGTTGTGGTCTTATGGACATGATAGTAGCCAGGACATGAGAGAGGTTTAATTTTTATTTAAATATTTGCCATGGTGTTAGCCCCCTCAAAGAAATCCTTGATAAGTAAATACTGTCAATGTAACTTTAAGCAGTCAGATTTTTATGACTTCTTGTAATTGTAACAATTGATTGGAATGATGTGAAGTGTTCTCGGCTTCCAAACATGTCACTTGCTGTCTCTTTTTTGACAAGACAGGAAGGTATAGTGTCATTAATACTGAGTGTTAACAGACCATACCTGGAATTCAACAAGATGATTCATTTGTGACATTCAGCGTCCTCGCAGTTGGATCAGCTTGTCTTCGCCCTCCAATCAAGAACGTTCTTGGATCCATTTCCTTCTCCCTTGCATTGACAGCCCTATTATAATTGCAAAGATTAAGATTGCAAAGATCCAGATTGAAATTGAGGTCTATTGACTTGCAAGATTTATTAGAAGCATTCATCGCCGACTCAGCTGGGTCATGTTGAAGGTTAGATGTGATGGAAGCAGCTTTGTGCATGCTGATGTGATGTTGGAGAATTTACCTGATGGAAGAAGGCCCCTGCACTCAAGCCATCTCTCTCTCTGTCTTGATGGTGAGTGAGAGTCTGTTGGTCCTCGAGTCGGGGAACCCCAACAAGCAATGTGGTAGGTTGTAACATTGAAACAGTGAGCTGCTAGACTCCCACTCTCCTTTGTTGCAGGAGTGATATCTCTCTCCCTCATAAAGTTAGAGGGAGAGAGCCCGCCTGAGATACTGGAGCATTGGGCTATGGAGTTATTGATGGACTAGATCATGGTCTCTTTAGGGAGTTTGCTGTTGCTTACATGGTGGCTGGATGGAGGTTTTGCTGGAGCAAGGGGGTAGGGGAGGGTTGATACTTTTGTCGGATCAAGGGGGTAGGGAGAAGGTTGATGCTTTGTCGGATCAAGGGGGTAGGAGAGGGTTGATGCTTTTGTCGGATCAAGGGGGTAGGGAGAAGGTTGATGCTTTGTCGGATCAAGGGGGTAGGGAGAAGGTTGATGCTTTGTCAGATCAAGGGGGTAGGGAGAAGGTTGATGCTTTGTCGGATCAATGGGGTAGGAGAGGGTTGATGCTTTTGTCGGATCAAGGGGGTAGGGAGAAGGTTGATGCTTTGTCGGATCAAGGGGGTAGGGAGAAGATTGATGCTTTGTCGGATCAAGGGGGTAGGGAGAAGGTTGATGCTTTGTCGGATCAAGGGGGTAGGGGAGGGTTGATGCTTTTGTCGGATCAAGGGGGTAGGGGAGGGTTGATGCTTTGTCGGAGCAAGGGGGTAGGGGAGGGTTGATGCTTTGTCGGAGCAAGGGGGTAGGGAGAAGGTTGATGCTTTTGTCGGATCAAGGGGGTAGGGGAAGGTTGATGCTTTGTCGGAGCAAGGGGGTAGGGGAAGGGGAGGGTTGATGCCTTGTTGCAACTTGTCTGTCGGAGAGGAAGGAGGGCTTTAGAGATCTAACAATTTCTGTCATTCATTCTTTGGGTTTTTTTTCTGTTTTGTGGATGTCAATCGTGCTGCCACTGCAACTCAGAAGGGAAGGGCACAGAGGAGGAATGCGGTGGTGATAGGCGATTGCATAAAGGAGTAGGTAGGAAAGTCGGTGGATGCGATAGAGAGACCCAGATGGTATGCTGCCTCCAGGTGCCAGGGTCAAGGACATCTCAGATTGGCTCCCTGACATTCTAAAGGTGGAGGGTGAGCAGTGGGACATGGTACACTTTGGTACCAATGAAATAGGAAGTAAAAGGGAGGCGATCCTAAAGAGAGAATTTAGAGAGTTAGGCAGAAAGTTGAAAAGCAGGATCTCCGGAATAACATTCTCTGGATTGCTGCCTGTCCCACGTGCCAGTGAGGATACAAATGGGATGATCTGGGAGATGAATGGATGTTTGAGAAACTGTTGCAGGGGGTAGGGTTTCAGATTTTAGGATCACTGAGATCTCCTCTGGGAAAGATAGGACTTGATCAAAAGGGATACAGGTGTCCCCTGCTTTTCGAATGTTCGCTTTACGAAACCTCACTGTTACAAAAGACTTACATTAGTACCCTGTTTTCGCTTTCAGAAGGTGCTTTCACTGTTACGAAAAAAATCAGCGCGCGGAAAAAAATCAGCGCACGAAAAAAGGCAGCGCGCGCCCCAAGCAGCCACACTCCCCCGGATTTGGAACTGCATTCTCACCGGCATTGCTCAAACACATACCTGTGAGCAGCCATTTGCAAGATGAGTTCTAAGGTATCGGAAAAGCCTAAAAGAGCTCGTAGGGGTGTTACATTTAGCATAAAACTAGACATAATTAAGCGCTTTGATCGTGGTGAACTAAGTAAGGACAAAGTGAGTTTGGCTTGTGGAAGCTGACGAACATGATGTTGAAGAGGTTTTGGTATCCCATAACCAAGAACTGACAGATGAAGAGCTGATGCAATTGGAAGAGGAAAGGATAACAATCGAAACCGAATGAGTAATGATAAAGTACGACTTTAATTTTGAAAGAGTACGTAGGTTTAGGGGATATTTGCAGGATGGTTTGAGTGCTTACAAAGAACTGTATGATAGAAAAATGCGCGAGGATCAGCAGTCAAGCAAGCCTTCCACATCAGCCACAGCAGTCGACGAACCTCGACCTTCGACATCGAGGCGGGCAGAGATAGGAGAAGATGAGCTGCCTGCTCTAATGGAAACAGACAACGAGATGACACCCCAGTGTCCCACCAACCCGACGCCCCAGTATCCCACCACCCCAACCCCCAGGCCACAGACAGATACCGATTCGCGGAGAATGCAGCTGTAGCCAGGAGGCACACAGCACATCTTTAAGAAAAAAGCCGAAATAAACATGCTAATTAATTAGGTGCCGCCGACACGTAATTGTCGGCCCAGATCAGAGACGACGCAATCGGAAATCGGCTCTGATCTGGACTGACAATTATGTGCCGGGTGGCACCTAATTAATTAGCACGTTTTTTTTGGATGTTTTCTTAAAGATGTGCTGTGTGCCTCCCGGCTACCGCTGGACTCCTGCGTGCTTCGCGGCAATGTATCGGGTCGGCGACCTGGAGAGTGGGGGCCACTGCACCCCATCATCAGTGTGCTTGGCGCTGTCTTCCTGATTCCCGTAAGTGATACTACACTGTACATACATTATTTCTACTTTTTATCGGCTGTGTATTTTTACGTGTTATCTGGTATGATTTGGCAGCTTCATAGCTTAAAGTTACTGGAGAGTGCTTGCGCCATGTTTTTGCCAACAGCGCTTGCATGAGATTTTCTGCCGACGGCGCTTGCGTGAGATTTTCGCTGCGGAGAACAGTTCAGTAATGATTGTCGAAAAGTATTTCTACTTTATATCGGCTGTGTATTTATCATATCATTCCTGCTTTTACTATATGTTACTGTTATTTTAGGTTTTATGTGTTATTTGGCATGATTTGGTAAGTTATTTTTGGGTCTGCGAACTCTCACAAAATTTTCCCATATAAATAAATGGTAATTGCTTCTTTGCTTTATGACATTTCGGCTTACGAACCGTTTCATAGGAATGCTCTACCGTCGGATGGCAGGGGAAACCTGCAGTCTACACCTGAACCTAAGGCTGATCAATATCCTTGCCAGCAGGTTTTCTGGAGCTGTTCAGGAGGATTTAAAGTAATTTGGTAGGGGGATGGGAACCAGAATGATAGGGCTGGGGATAGGGATGTTGGCAAAATTACAGTCAGTGGGATAGGTTGCAGTGTAAAAGGAGGGCAAAATTTAAAAGGGTGACAAATACAGGAATGAAGATCTTATATTTGAATGCACTCAGTGTATGAAATAAGATCTTGTAGCGCAGTTGGAGATTGGCAGGTATCACAGAGTCATGGCTGAAAGACGATTATAGTTGGGAGCTCAATATCCAAGGGTACACTATCTATTGAAAGGGCAGGCAGCTGGGCAGAGGCTCTGCTGGTAAAAATTGAAATCCAATCTTTAGAAGGAGGTGACATAGGATCAGAAGATGTAGAATCCTTGTAAGTAGAGTTAAGAAACTGCAAGGGTAGGAAGACTCTGGTGGGAGGTATAGGCAGGCCTTTGGACAGTAGCCAGGATGTGGGCTACAAATTACAATGGGAGGTAGAAAAAGCACGTCAAAAAGGCAATGTTGCATTAGTCATGGGACTAACTTTCAATATGCTGGCAGATGGGAAAAATCAAATTGTTGCTGGATCCCAAAAGAGCTAATTTGTAGAATGCTTCCAAGATGGCTTTTTGGAGCAGCTTGTGGTTGAGCCCACTCGAGGCAATTCCAGACTGGGTGTTGTATAATAAACTGGATATGGTTAAGGAGCTGAAGTTAATAGAACCCTTAAGTAACAGTGTTAGAATACGATAGAATTCACCCTGCAGTTTGAGAGGGGGAAGCTAAGGTCAGATGCATTAATATTATAGTGGAGTAAAAGGAATTATAGAGGCATGAGAGAGGAGCTGGCCCAAGTTTATTGGAAAGGGCCACTCACAGGGATGACGACAGAGCAGCAATGGCTGGAGTTTCTGGCAACAATTCAGAAGGTGCAGGATAGATATATCCTAAAAATGGAAGTAATCTAAAGGCAGGTTGATTCAACTGTGGCTGACAAGAGAAGTCAAAGCCAACATTAAAGCAAATAGGCCATAAACCATATGATAGAGCAAAAATCTGTGAGAAGTTCAACAATAGGGAAATTTTTAAAAATCAACAGAATGCAACTAAAAACACAATAAAGGAGAAAAAGATGAAATATGAGGGTAAGCTAGCCAATAATATCATAAATGATACCCTTTTTCAGGTACATAAAGTGTAAACAGACTGACAAGGTTGAAAGTCAGACTGCTGGAAAATGACCCTAGAGAGATAGTAATGGGGACAAGGAAACGGCGGACCAACTGAACAAGTATTTTGCATCAGTCTTCACTGTGAAAGACACTAGCAGTATGCTGGAAGTTCAAGAGTGGCAAGGGG
Source organism: Mobula hypostoma (assembly GCF_963921235.1). NCBI lineage: Eukaryota > Metazoa > Chordata > Chondrichthyes > Myliobatiformes > Myliobatidae > Mobula > Mobula hypostoma. The sequence continues at coordinate 10,075,278 of NC_086108.1, read as the reverse complement.
CAGGAGTGAGTGAAGTTGCTATTATTAAGAAGATGCTTGGGAAACTGAAAAGTCTGAAGCTAGATATGTCACCTGGACCTGATGGACTGCACCCCAGGGTTCTGAAAGGTGTAGTTTAAGAGACTGTTGACGCATTAGTAATGATCTTTCAAGAATCAACAGATTCTGGCATGGTTCCAGAGGGCTGGAAAATTGCAAATGTCAAAATAAGCCAAAGTAAGCATGGGGAAATCTTGCCTGACAAATCTGTTGGAATTTTTTGAGGAAATAACAGGCAGAATAGACAAAGGAGAGTCAGTGGATGTTGTTTATTTGGATTTTCAGAATGCCTTTGACAAGATGCCACACACAAGGCCGCTTAACAAGATAAAAGCCCATGGTATTACAGGAAAGGTACTAGTATGGATAGAATACTGGCTGACTGATAGGAGGCCTTTTCTGGTAGGCTACCAGTGACTAGTGGTGTTCCAGAGGGGCTGGTATGGGACGGCTTCTTTTCACGTTGTATGTCAATGATTTTGATGAAGGAATTGATTACTTTGTGGCCAGGTTTTTAGACGATACAAAGATAGATGGGAGGCAGGTAGTACTGAGATAGCAGGGTGTCTGCAGAAGGACTTAGACAGATTGAGGGAATAGGCAAAGAAGTGGCAAATGGAATACAGAGGAGGGAAGTTATGGACTTGCACTTTGGCGGATGGAATAAACTATGGACTACTTTCTAATTAGGGAGAAAGTTCAAAAATCAGAGGTGCAAAGGCTCCTTGTGCAGGATTCACTAAAGGTTAACTTCCAGGCTCATTCAGTGGTGAAGAAAGCAAATGCAATGTTTAGCATTCATTTCGAGAGAACTAGAGTACAAAAGCAAGAATGTAATGCTTATTATATACACAAGAAAGTCTGCAGATGCTGGAATCCTAGGCAACACACACAAAATTCAACAAGTCAGGCAGCATCCATAGAAAGGAATAAACAGCCGACATTTCAGGCCGGTACCCTTCTTCAGGACTGAGAAGGAAGGAGAAAGTCAACAGAATGAAAAGCTGGGAGGGGGAGAGGGAGGAGGCTAGCTGGAAGGTGATAACTGAAGCCAGCTGGATGGGAAAGGTCAAGGGGCGGAGAGAAAGGAATCTGATAGGAGAGGGGAGTGGACTATGGGAGAAAAGGAAGGAGGAGGGGGCCCAGGGGAAGTATGGGCAGATGAGAAGAGGTAAAAGGCCAGAGTGGTGAATAGAGGAATAGGAGAAGGGGAGGGAAGATAATTACCACAAAGGCGAAATCGATATTCATGCCATCAAGTTGGAGGCTACCCAGTTGGAATACAAGGTGTTGCTCCTCCACCCTGAGCGTGGCCTCATCTTGGCACAAGAGGAGGCCATGGATCAACATGTTGGAAAGGGAATAGGAGCTGTAATTAAAATGCATGGCCACCGGGAAGTTCCACTGTTGGCAAATGTAATGCCGACGCTTTATAAGGCATTGGTCAGACCACACATAGAGGATTGTGAGCAGTTTTGGGCCCATTATCTGAGGAACAATGTGTTGGCATTGGAGAGCATCTAGAGGAAGTTCACAAGAATGATCCCAGGAATGAAAGGGTTAACATATGAGGAGCGTTTGAGGGCTCCAGCCTGTACTCACTGGAGTTTAAGAAGAATAAGGGGGAGAGGGGGGAGATCTCATTGAAATCTATTGAATATTGAAAGGCCTCGATAGAGTGGACAAGGAGAAGATGCTTCCTTTGGTAGGGGAGTCTAGGACCAGAGGTCTCAGAATTGAGGGATGTCCACTTCGAACAGAAATGAGGAAACATTTCCTTAGCCCAAGGGTGGTAAACCTGCAGAATTCATTGCCATAGGTGGCTGTGAAGACCAGTTCATTGTTTATATATTTAAGTCAGAGATTGATAGGTTCTTGCTTAATCAGGGTGCAAAGGTTACAGGGAGAAAACAGGAGAATGGGGTTGAGACGGATAATAAATCAATCATGATGGAAAGGTGAAGCTGACTCAAAGGGCCAAATGGCCTAATTTTTCCCGTATGTCTTATGGTCTTAAATTTTCTCTGCACTCTTTTAATAATGTTTATATATTTCCTGTAGGTAGTTGACCAGAATTGCACACAATACTCCAAACTAGGCCTTATCAACGTGAGAATCAAGTTTAGTATCATCGGAAACATGAGGAATTCTGCAGATGCTGGAAATTCAAGCAACACACATCAAAGTTGCTGGTGAACGCAGCAGGCCAGGCAGCATCTCTAGGAAGAGGTACAGTCGACGTTTCAGGCCGAGACCCTCCGTCAGGCCTGCTGCGTTCACCAGCAACTTTGATGTGTGTTGCTTAATATCGTTGGCATATATTGTGAAGTTTGTTGATCTTGTGGCAGCAGTACAACGCAATACACAGTGACAGGGAAAATAAACTGTGAATTGCAGTAAGTATATATATTAACTCGTTAAATTAAGTAAGTAGTGCAAAAAGGTTAGTGAGGTAGTGTTCATGGGATCAATGTCCGTTCAGAAATCGGACAGCAGAGGGGAAGAATCTGTTCCTGAAATCGTCTTATACAATTTCAGCATTCCAGGGTCTGCACTCAGTTCTTTGATTTATGAAGGCCAATGTGCCAAAAGCTCTCTATGTGTGCAGACAGGGTCATAAAGAGAGTGAGGAGTGTTGTCTTTCCTCTGTCCGGGAGAGGAGGAATGGGTGGAGAGGAGATTCCCAGCCTGCAAGGTGAATCAGCAATACTTTTTAATCTCACCTCTCACAGAAGCTCCCTCAATACATTCTCCTGCCCAAGACCCATTGTAATCAGAACCAGCAGGATTGTAGGCTGTTGCAAGCGCATATCACCCATCACAGTGACTATCTCTTATTTAAACTCTCTCCTTCGCGCACACAATTGTTATCTTGGGTGCAATTGTTTTACATCCCAGGGGCTGTGGTTATTATCTGTGGCTATCTGCCTTGCTGTATTGAACATCTTGCTCTGTGTTTTTCTGTGTAATGTCATACTTACTTGATTGTTCTACCCACTGTCTCTTCACATTAATCACTTTGCGATAATCTCTACATAATTCTAAAATAGTCTGACATTTCGTCTATCCTGGCTCTGTTTCAACCCCCTACTCTCTGTCAGTTGTAGTCAGCTAACCCTGAGCTAACTCTAGTGTACCTCTTCACCATCTTGTCACTAACCATCCCATCAGCTCAGCCTGCTGACAAACTGTTCAGGCGCTATCCACAGACGAGGAGTCGCGGTCACCAGGAGCGCGGAGTGGAGAAAAGGAGGAGAGGTAGATTCGGAGGCCATCCACTTAAACCGAGAGCAAGGGCGCATCGATCCAAATGCCAGGCCGCTTTGGAGAGGACGGGTATGAGCCGACATGTGGCAGTGGGGTCCAGGCCCAGAGCATATCGCTGTGACAGGGCCAAGGTCCCAGTGTGAGGAATGACCTGATGTTTGGACAATTTAAATGCCAGGCCAGATGGATTGAAAAGACAGGGTGTTGGGACCAGAGGCAAGGGCCAGACTGGTCCTGCTCGCTGCCTTGCAACGTTTACTCTGCTCTTCACTGCGCTGAGGCTGAGGCTTCATGTCGGTGGATTCCACGATGTTTACTCGGCTATCTGCCGAACTAAGGCCAAGGCCTTGGGCCTGCTTCAGGCTCTGTGTCTGAGAGCTAACCTCGATCTAAATACTATTTGCTTACTTTTATTGTTGGCACAATTCATTTTGTTTCTCTCTCTGCGCACTGGGTGTTTGTCAGATTTTTTTTATGGGTTCTTTTACATTCCTTGTTTTGTGGCTGTCTGTAAGGAGATGAATCTCAAGGTTGTATAATATATGTGTACTTAAGAAATCAATGTAATTTGAACTTTGAAGAATAAGTAATGCTGGCTTAAATTCCCATGTAAACACACTAAGTGTGCACCCCTCCCCACTATTGGTCATATCTACAGGAGGTATAGCCTAAAGAAGGTAAAACCCATCAGCAAATATTCCCACCATCTGTAACATGCCAAATTGTCAGCTATTACTGGGCAGGACTGCCTCGTCGTTCATCTCTGCACCATCTGCCACAAGCAGTTCTGTCAAGATGAGGCCACCCTCAGGGTGGAGGAGCAACACCTTATATTCCATCTGGGTAGCCTCCAACTTAATGGCACGAATATCCATTTCTTCATCCAGTGAACGAACGTCCTCCACCCCCCACCTCTATTCCCGACTCAGACATTTCACTTCTTCCCACTCGCTTATTACTTCCCCCAGGTCCCCTCCTTTTTCCGTTTCTCTTATTGTCCGTTCTCCTCTCCAGTCAGACTCTTTCCTCTCCGGACCTTTATCTTTCACACCCACCTGTCTTCACCTGTTACCTTCTTGTTAGCCTCCATACCCTCACCCCATCTTTTTATTCTGGCATCTTCCCCCTTCCTTTCCAGTCCTGAAGACAGGTCTCGGTCTGAAATGTCGACTGTCTACTCTTTTTCATGGAAGCTGCCTGACCTGCTGAGTTCCTCCAGCATTTTGTGTGTGTTGCTCTGGATTTCCAACATCTGCAGACTTACTCGTGTTTGCAACTAAGTACTTCTCTGCAAAAAACTTTTTCTGCAAAAAATTATGGTCAATGGTTCCACAAATAATGAAGAGGTGAGCAAAAGCAAGGCTGGGTCGGGGGGGTTGGCGGGGGGACAAGTGTGAGGGTGCGAGGTGAGGTTAGGGTGAGGTCGAGACATATTCTAGGCAAAGTCCAGGCAGGTAGAGCGGAGGAGAGGCAGAATCGAGGCCCATCCACCTAAACTGAGAGCTGTGGTGTGACTACTTGTAAGGCGACAAATCTCAAGGTTGTATAATGTACATGTACTTCGATAGTAAATTCACTTTGAACTTTTAAATGACCTGAACTTGCCCTGTCAGACAAACCAATCAAAGCAGGAATACTTCAGCAAGGCCTTGGTAACTGTCTGATCCCTGAAGAAGACTGAATGAGAATCAGTTTAATATCACCAGCATATGTCCTGAAATTCTTTAACTTTGAATAAAGGACTGTACTGTGCTGGACAGTTCTATGTTTTGTCTTTTAGTAAGTTTGATTTCTTGCGCCATCCTGCTGTCGCAAAGCAACACACACACTCAGTGGCCACTTTATTAGGTACACCTGTACACCAGCTCATTAATACAAATATCTAATCAGCCAATCATGTGGCAGCATCTCAATGTCGAACTCATGGTATGACAGGAAAGATACCCACACGGATAGAAGATGGGATAACTGGCAGGAGGAAAAGAATGGGAATAAAGGAGGCCTATTCTGCTTGGCTACCTGTGACTAGTGGTGTTCCCCAGGTGTCCCTGTGGCAACCACTTGTTATGTGACAATAATCTGTATGATGGAACTGTTGGCTTTGTGGCCAAGTTCACGAATGATACGGAGATAGTTGGAAACACAAGTGGTACTGAGGAAGCAGAAACTATGCAGAAAGACAGACAGATTGGGAGAATGGGCCTCCCCTCCTCTATTCTGACTTTTCACTTCTTCTCACCGGCCTATCACATACCTTTGGGTCCTCTCCTCCTTCTCTTTCTCCTATGGTCCACTCTCCAGCCCTTTAGCTTTCCTACCCACCCGGCTTCACCCACAACCTTCCAGCTAGCCTCCTTCCCCTCCCCCCACCTTTTTATTCTGGCATCTTCCCCCTTTCCTCCTCAGTCCTGCAGAAGTGTCTCAGCCTGAAATGATGACTGTTTTTCATAGATGCTGCCTAGCCTTCTGAGTTCCTCCAGCATTCTGTTTGTGTTACTGCGATGGTACAGAAGCCTGAAGTCCAACCACATCAAGTTCAGAAAAGGCTATTTCCCTTCAGCCATTCAGTTCTTGAACCCTAATCACTACCTTAGTATAGCACGAGGTCCCATTTCTCCAATGGTCCACTCTCCTACCCTATCAAAATTGTTTTTCTTCAGCCCTTTACCATTTCCACCTATCACCTCCCAGCTTGTACTCCTTCCCCTTCGCCCTACTCACTCTCTTTTTCTGGCTTCTTCCCCCTTCCTTTCCAGTCCTGCCACTGACTCTTTATTCAGGGATTGATGAGAGAGGACAGAGGAGAATGGCCAGACTGGTTCAAGCTGACAGGAAGGAGACAGTGGTGTATGGAAGACCATCCCTGAACACACAACATTGAACTTTGAAGTGGATGGGTAACAACAGCAGAAGACCACAAACATCCACGAATTGGCCATGTTATTAGATACAGGGCGTACTGAATAACATGGTCACAGTGTATTCAGCCTCATCATCATCATGTGCCATGTCGTACGATGTGGGCGATCATGGTCTTTCCATGATCATGGTTTGCCATCTCCCTTTTCTGGGCAGTGTCTTTGCAAGATGGTTGACCCCAGCCATTCTCAATACTCTTCAGAGATTGTCTGCCTGGCGTCAGTGGTCACATAACCAGGACTTGTGATGTGCACCAGTTTCTCATACGACCATCCACCACCAGATCCCATGGCTTCACGTGATCCTGAGCGGTGGGGAGGGGTGGGGAGGTGGTGAGGTGTGAGGGACCAAGTAGGTGCTACACCTTGCCTAAGGGTGACCCACAGGCTAACGGAGGGAAGGAGAGCCTTATACCTCCTTTGGCGGAGATGTATCTTCACCCTGACAACCACTGAGTGTATTGTTAGTATTCTACTGAGGTTTCTCTCACAGGGTCAAAGAAGGTAAAAATAATATTTCAGACTCTATGTCTGATTCACTCAGCATTTGAATAACTAGTGTCAACGAGGCTCAAAGAGACAACACTTTGTTTTCCGATAAGTTTATATTTTCATATACAGCAGATTGGGTAGTCTGGTGTGTCCAGGGAGGGGTAGCCCCTCTAGTGAAGGGGATTATCGTGTCCATTCTGGGGCAGCTCACTCACCTTTGGTCCCCACCAGACACTCAGCCCTCACCTGTGGCTCCAAGTAGCTGTCTGCATGCGACAGCGGCCACACCCCAGTACACCGCTTCGACAGGTGGGCCAAGCAGATGACGGTGGGCCTCATACTCTGGTCCTAGCAAGCAAAGTCAGCTCCAGCGGACTGGGCGGTTGAGATCTACAGTCAGATCCAACAGCCAGGAAGCTGATATTGCAACGCTCTGTGGAAAGCGAAGGGCACGACAAGGCACTGAAAACGTCATGCTCATTCATTACAACTAGAATGCAAATCAGGTTTAATATCACTGACATACATCATGAAGCTTGTTAATGTTGCAGCAGCAGTACAATGCAATACATAATAATAGAGAAAAAAAACTGTAAATTACAGTGCATTTACATATTAATTAAATTACCGTAAATAAGTCATCAAAAACAGAAATATGATGTTAGTGAGGTAGTGTTCACTGGTTCAATGTTCATTCAGAAATCGGATTGGGAGGGAAGAAACTGTTCCTGAATTGTTGAGTGTGTGCCTTCAGGCTCCTGTACCTCCCTCCTGATGGAAGCAATGAGAAGAGAGCATGGCCTGGGTGATGGGGGTCCTTCATGATGGAATTAGCCAAGGAGGGCTGTAGTTTGTGACGCTTGTTCATACCATGGACCCAGGCTTCCAAGGCTGAGAGAGTGGCACTGCCCCAGTACAATGGCCTTCCCACTTCAAACACTTGCCTGCACAAGAGTCCTGTCATTGTCAGATACGACGGACAACTAGCACACTAGGGTGCTGTGGAATTCCATGCTGGTGTGAAGCTTACAGATGTGGAAATAATGAAGACAACCATTGCTTCCTTACTGCGCCATAGATACAGTTCAATCTCAACATCCAGCACCACCCGTGAGAAACTTGCTCAGTCTCCTAGTGACAACATGGCTTCCCCCAGGTGCTCCACATTCATTCCACATGCCAGTAGGTTACTTGCCCACGTAAATGAGCCCTGGGTGTAGATCTATGTTAACAATAGACAATAGACAATTGGTGCAGGAGTAGGCCATTCAGCCCTTCGAGCCAGCACCGCCATTCACTGTGATCATGGCTGATCATCCACAATCAGTATCCAGTTCCTGCCTTCTCCCCATATAGAAACATAGAAACATAGAAAATAGGTGCAGGAGTAGGCCATTCGGCCCTTCGAGCCTGCACCGCCATTTATTATGAACATGGCTGATCATCCAACTCAGAACCCTGCACCAGCCTTCCCTCCATACCCCCTGACCCCCGTAGCCACAAGGGCCATATCTAACTCCCTCTTAAATATAGCCAATGAACTGGCCTCAACTGTTTCCTGTGGCAGAGAATTCCACAGATTCACCACTCTCTGTGTGAAGAAGTTTCTCCTAATCTCGGTCCTAAAAGGCTTCCCCTTTATCCTCAAACTGTGACCCCTTGTTCTGGACTTCTCTAACATCGAGAACAATCTTCCTGCATCTAGCCTGTCCAATCCCTTTAGGATTTTATACGTTTCAATCAGATCCCCCCCTCAATCTTCTAAATTCTAACGAGTACAAGCCCAGTTCATCCAGTCTTTCTTCATATGAAAGTCCTGCCATCCCAGGAATCAATCTGGTGAACCTTCTTTGTACTCGCTCTATGGCAAAGATGTCTTTCCTCAGATTAGGGGACCAAAACTGCACACAATACTCCAGGTGTGGTCTCACCAAGGCCTTGTACAACTGCAGTAGTACCTCCCTGCTCCTGTACTCGAATCCTCTCGCTATAAATGCCAGCATACCATTCACCTTTTTCACCGCCTGCTGTACCTGCATGCCCACTTTCAATGACTGGTGTATAATGACACCCAGGTCTCGCTGCACCTCCCCTTTTCCTAATCGGCCACCATTCAGATAATATTCTGTTTTCCTATTTTTGCCACCAAAGTGGATAACTTCATATTTATCCACATTAAATTGCATCTGCCATGAATTTGCCCACTCACCCAACCTATCCAAGTCACCTGCATCCTCTTAGCATCCTCCTCACAGCTAGCACTGCCACCCAGCTTCGTGTCATCCGCAAACTTGGAGATGCTGCATTTAATTCCCTTATCCAAGTCATTAATATATATTGTAAACAACTGGGGTCCCAGCACTGAGCCTTGCGGTACCCCAGTCAAGTTAACGATGGTCAAAGGGGATTGATGGGCAAGTGTGAGAGAGGATAAGTTACAGAGGGTACAAGCGAATGAGAGAGGGGAATGGGCCGAATGGAGTCACACACCTGGGCAATGAACAGCTTCCTTCTGCATCATTATCACCTCAACTCTGAACTGATTTCACAAACTATGGACTCACTTTTGTGGACTCTACAGCTCATGTTCTCAGTATTATTTATTTATTATCTGTCTATTAGTTTGTCTATCTATCTATCTATATTTTTACTTATTATTATTTTTATTATATTTTTCTCAACTCAAGCTGGTAAAACCTGAGATACAGGCATAGCCAAGCACACTCATTTCTCAATTGCTAGGAACTTTCAGACTGTTCTAGTGGTGTTTAGTATTGTGGCTTTCTGAATATTTATATAGACATTGGTGTATAGCTCTAATTGTTTATGTTATTGTGCAGTGACTTTGGGATGATAGCAGCTGTAGATATTACTATTGGGACAATGTATACCCTGTTCACGTTCCATTGTCTTTCCATTTCCTCTTTTGGTTCAGCATATTTCTGGTATCTTTGACTTATTCATTTTAATTTGTTATACTTGGAATGGTTATATCTATTAAATTGTTCTTGTTTATCCTTAATATTATATTGGGACAGTTATTATGGATTTTCCTATCTGTAATAATTGATCGGTCATAATATAATTAGTAGGACTCTGGCTCTAAAACTGGATCAGGCTTATTTGGTGTCTTTTATGAGTTTGTATTTTAAAACAAGACAATGTTTGCCACTTGATTGTGCCTGAGCAAGTGATCAGATCGAGTTAAACTGCTGCAGGATCCTGGAATGTGCCGGATTGTTTCTGGTTTCTCTTGGCATTTTCTGTATCTATCAACTTGAATTTGTTGGTCTTTTATTATGTACTTTTGATCGTTTTTTTGTGTTAACCACCTCGTCCTGTGTTGCCACAAGGAACCTCTTCTGTTTCTGGGAAAAGGTCTCCAACTCTGAGCCAGGCATTCGACACTTCCTTGTCGACATCTAGTCTGCTCAGATCATGGGATGTCTTCTATGGAGGGTTATGCTCTTCCAATGGTTAACATTTTCTTCTATAGTGAAAATTTCTTCATCTTTCTGGGTTCTGCTTTCATTTAAGTTCAGTGATGTGTACTTTTTTATCAGAATTGAATATGCTCGTGTGGAGTGCTGATTCCTATTTTCATTGATGGAAGTATATCCTGTGAAGTTTTATCTGACTATTGTGTAAATGTTTTGTCTGTTATCATGCTTCCTCCTTCTGTCCTAGGCAGTGTTAGTCTCAGCACATTTGAGTATACATAGTCTTTTCTAAAATTTGTCATTTCAGTTCTTATTTTTCTTTGTAGATAACCCAGATCGGTTTCGGACCATGATATTAAGCCAAACGATTACGTTAATATGGGTATAGTGAAAGTGTTTATTGCCTTTGTTATATTTTTACTGTTGAGCTGTTTGGCAGATTTTTTGTAAGCCTGGAAGTAAATTTTGATGAAAGTTTTCCCTTTATCATACTACAATCTATTTTCTTTGCTTGTTGATATCCCAGATATTTATGTTTCATATTCATCCATTGGCTGTGTCGTATCCTGCTGCTCTGTTTTGTATTCTATTAGCTCCATTGCACCTTTCTTTCTGTTTAATGTTCTGCACTTATCTAGTCCAAAGTTCATGTTTGTATCTTTCAAAAATAGTTTTACTATTTGAATTAATTGCTTTAGCTTTACTGATGAAGGAGCAGATAATTTCAAATTATCTATGTATAGAAGGTGAGTATTATTATTATTATTATCTTTTTTATTGTCTTTGTCTTCTTTTGCAAATTGGCAATTCTCAGTCTATGTGTGTAGTCTTTCATAAATTCTATTGCATTTCTTTGTTCTACTGTGAATAACTGAAAGAAAATGAATCTCAGGGTTGTGAAAAGTGATGTACACTTACCTTGATAATAAATTTACTTTGAACTTCAGAAATTTGGATTATTCGATGAGATAGGAAAACCTTTAAATCAAAGATTCACATGGACACAAGGGTTAACACAGAAGGCTTAGAATTGCCAGGGATATTAGTTTATTAAGCTGAGAGAAAACTGAACATTAGCTTAATATCTGCAAATTATTTTGAAACAAGATTTTGCTTTACATAGCATTTGCCTTCGTTAGTCAGTAGTAAGTAGTTAGCATTCATTTCAAGAGGGCGAGAATATAAAAGCAAGGATGCAATGCTGAAGTATTGAGAGAAGTTTTGGGCCCCTTATCTAAAAGATGTGCTTGGCATTGGAGAGGGGCCAAAGGAGGTTTATGAGAATAATCCCAGGAACAGAAGGGTTAATGTATGAGGAGCATTTGATGTCTCTGGACCTGTACTCACTGGAGTTTAGAAGAATGAGGAGGGGATCTCATTGAAACCTATTCAATATTGAAAGACTGAGATAGAGTGGGCATGGGGAGGATTTTCATATCGTCGTGGCTATCCCTCGAGGTTGAGGATGATGGTCTTCGTTCTGAAGAAGTGGCCCGCAGAGTGAAGATGCCTGTGTGTGTATTTGTTTAACGTGTACTTGATGTTGCACTCCACGATACTTCACAAATCAACCAACTGATTCCAAAGGCATGGAAACCACGATGATTGGAGCTGATGGATTTGTTGCAGCCTTCATCCGCCTTCACAGCCGTTGAGTTCAAAGTAACTTCGTCCGCCTGTTCCACCGTAGAGGTCTTAGTTGGATTGTTCTTTGTCAGGGACCTCACCCTCGACCTTACTGCCATGGGTGACCCTACCAGGAGCATAGCTCCAGATGACATTGCTCTCGGGATCACAGGACCACACAAGCTTCTCCACTGTGACAAGGTGACAATCCACGGAGAAGATGTTTCATATAGTGAGGGTGTATAGGACCCGAGAGCACAGCTTCAAAACAGAGGGCCTCTATTTAGAATAGAGATGAGGAGGAATTTCTTTGGCCAGATGGTGGAGTATCTGTGGAATTCATTGTCCAATTCATTGGGCATATTTGAGGCAGAGGTTCAAAGGTCATGGGGGAAAAGGGCAAGAGAATGGGGTTGAGAAGAATAATAAATCAGCCGTGATTGAATGGTAGCTGGACTATGATAAGACAAATGACCAAATTCTGCTCCTGTATCTTACGGTGCTCAGAGTAAGTGAGTCAGCAGGCAATTGCCCACGACCTGGAGCAGGAGTCCCCAACCTTATTTATGTGACGGAGCCTTCCCATTAACCGAGGGGTCCGTGGAGCCCAGGATGGGAACCCGTAACCTGCAGCAGCACACAATCTGCTGGAAAAAGCTCAGCAGGGAGCTCAGCATCTGCGGGAGGAAAGGAACAGTCAACACTTCAGTTCTTCAAGACGGGAGTGGAGAGAAGAGATGGCTGGAATAAGGAGTCGAGGGGTGAGGCAAGACAGGGCTCAGAGGTGATCGGTGGAGTGAGGAGGGGAGCAGGATAATCGACAGGTTCCACCAGGTGTGGGAGATAGAGTCGGGACTGTGGAAGGTGAATGATACATGGAGGCGTACAGATAGAGAGAAGAACACACATGCATTTGCTCCCTTCCCACAAGCTTTCTCTGCTATTATCTTATTGTTATTTTTCCTCTCTCTGCCTCCATTTATCATTTCTCCACTAATGATCTTCCAACTATTCCCCACTCATCCCCCCCACTCACCCCCCACTCACGCCCACTCTATGCCCCGTCCCCCACTCTCCATCCCCCACTCACCTCCCCTCCTCTGTCCCCACTCACCTACCCCACTCTATCACCCCACTCACCCCCAAGCACAAAAAAAAACAAATTTTGCAAACGGCAACAAGATTATTAACCTCACCCACCAAGCACAAAAAAGTCATGCAAATGGCAGCCAGAAGGAATGAGCGAAAACTCAGAAAATAAAACACTAATCGAAAGAGTCCACATTCAGTTCAGCTCCATGTTCATTAGCCCAATCCACAAACCACAGACCCAGAACTTTAATATCATCCTGCAACCACATCGAGGTAGTTGGAGAGACTATTCGAATGCAGGGACTTCCCTCAGGAGCAGCGAGTGAGAGGCTGGGTGATGGCACTGAACACTCACTCATCTTTTGCACTCGCCTCGATGTTTCAACCTTCCTCAACACTTTAAAAAAACAAGACCCATGAGAAATGGAGTCCATTGTGGGCTCACACCCTGTCTCAAAGCTTCTTGGCTTCAAGGCCATTCACCTCCCACCCCCATGAGCACCTCAGAGATAACAAAGCACCAGATCACTCAACTGATCCAAAAACACATCGTTAAACTGTAGATCGCAGGCTACAGCAGTACCAGAACCACATTTCAAAGAAAAAAAAGACATGATATAAGTGAAAGAAATTGTTTCATGGACCATCAGGAGACCATCAGAATTTGGTAGCGTTGTTCACTGCTGCCTTCACTCCGTTACCTTTGATGCCCGGATTAATCAGGAACCTACCAACCTCCCCTTTAAGTATACCCAATGACTTGGCCTCTACAGCCCTCTCTAGCAATGAATTCCGGATTCGCGACTCTCTGGCTAAAGAAATTCCTCCTCATCTCCAATCTAAATGGACATCCCTCTATTGTGAGGCTGTGCGCTCTGGTTTTAGACTCTCCCACTATAGGAAACATCCTCTCCACTCCCACTCTGTCTAGGCCTTTCAATATTCGATAAGTTTCAATGCAATTCCACCCCCCCTCCCATTCATCTAAAATCCAGCGAGTACGGGCCCAAAGGCATCAAGCATTCATACATGTCTGTGACAATGAATTCCACATGAAGTTTAAGAGACTACTAGACAGGTATATGGAGGAATCGAAGGTGGGGGCTTATATGGGAGGCAGGGTTTGAGGGTCGGCACAACCTTGTGGGCCGAAGGGCCTGTACTGTGCTGTACTATTCTATGTTCTATGTTCTATTCATCACCCTCTGGCTAAAGAAATTCCTCCTCATCTCTGTTCCAAAGGGACATCTTTCTTCTGTTGTGAGGTTGTGCCCTCATGTCCTAGCTTCTCCCACTATTGGAAATATCAGTCCTCACTCTGGGGATCCTAAATCCTAGAGAGTTTTTTTCTTCTTGGGTTCAGTTTTCAAAGAAAAGAGAATGAAAAAAGGGAGCAATTTGCCTCTGGTAACTGGAGTCATTGCAGAATTAGCTGCCGTCACTGTCAATCACTCATTTTCAATGGGGGATTACAGGAACCACCTGACTGGGGATACTCATTAAAACCCTTCAAACAAATAATATTCACCTTCCTTTGACCCTCGATGACAGGGCTGCATTTAAATTCTCTGGTGCCAAAAACATTGGCAACATGTTCACACATTGCGGCTGATCTCTTTTGACCCTCCCCACTCCCATCAGAACAATTTCAATAAACATCTGACAATTTTTTAAAATATTATTAAGTTCAAAATCCACAGTGGCTTTGAAAGGGGGGACCATAATTTACTAGGAGTGGGAAATTCAGTCAGATTCCAGTGAAGAGACAGAGCGATGAAGAAATTGCAAAGCAGTCATCAATTTGAGTGGTACACACTTTTATTATCTCACATAGTCTATATTCTACCCAGGTGGCAAACAGCTGTCACTGAATTTTCTGGCACAAACATGAGAAAATCTGCAGATGCTAGACATTCAAGCAACACACACAAAATGCTGGTGAACGCAGCAGGCCAGGCAGCTTCTATGGGAAGAAGTACAGTCGATGTTTCAGGTCGAGACCCTTCGTCAGGACTAATGGAAAAAAGAGATATTAAGAGCTTTGAAAGTGGGAGGGGGAGAGAGAGACCCAAAATGATAGGAGAAGACAGGAGGGGGAGGGATGAAGCCAAGATCTGGACAGTTGATTGGCAAAAGGGATACAAGGCTGGAGAAGGGGGAGTATCATGGGACGGAAGGCCTTGGAAGAAAGAAAGGGGGAGGTGAGCACCAGAGGAAGATGGAAAAGAGGCAAGGAGTTATTGTGAGAGGGAAAGAGAGAAATAAATAAATAAATAAATAGGGATGGGGTAAGAAGGGGAGGAGGGGCATTAACAGAAGATAGAGAAACCAATGTTCATGCCATCAGGTTGGAGGCTACCCAGACGGAATCTAAGGTGTTGTTCCTCCAACCTGAGTGTGGCGTCATCACGACAAAGTTTTCCTCAGAAATATCAGAAAGACATCTTCTGTCGCATTATGGGTTGTCACAATATCGCTCAGCAGCAACAGGAGTAGATCAATTCTAAGTATTTTATTTAATTATTGGGATACAGCACAGAACAGACCCTTCCAGCCCTTTGAGCCTCACCACCCAGCAATCCCCCCATTTAATATTAGCCTAATCACAGGACAACCTACAATGACTCATTAACCTACCAACCAGTACATCTTTGTACTGTGGGAGGAAACCAGAGCACCCAGAGGAAACCCACACAGTCATGAGGAGAACATACAAACTCCATGCAGGCAGCTGTGGGATTTGAATCCAGGTCACCGATACTACAAAGCATTGTACTAACCACGCCACTATCATTTGAGAATAGCAGCTACCTGAAAAGATTTGGGTGATTGAGTTGAAGGATTTGATGAGATATATTCAGAGTTTTCAAGGAATTTTCAAGCATTCAAAAAATAAGGCTATTAAGATGATGAAGTTCAGTCTAATGACTAGCAATTGTAGTCACAGATCACGTTTACGTTGGAAGAGGAAAATAATGTGAGAGGCCTTGGCTGGCAACAGAACATCTGTACTAAAGGCAGAGCTATTAGTGGTTTCACTTTACAAATAGATTTCAACAAACCTCAAAGTTCAAATTAAATTTATTATCAAACTACATATATGCCACCATATACAACCCTGAGATTAATTTTCGATAAATCTATTGAATAATAACCATAACAGTATCAACAAAAGACTGCTAAACTAGGACATTCAACCAGACTGCAGAAGACAACAAATTGTGTAAATGCAAAATAAGAAATAATAATAGTAAACAAATAAGCATTAGACATCAAGAACATGAGATGAAGAGTCCTTGAAAGTGAGTCCACTGGTTGTGGGAACATTTCAATAATGGGATGAGTGAAGTTGAGTGAAACTATCCCCTTTGGTTCAAGAGCCTGATGACTGAGGGGTAATAACTGTTAAGACCACAAGATATAGGAGCAGAAGTAAGTTATTCAGCCCATCAAGTCTGCTTTGCCGTTCAATCAAGGGCTGATCCAATTCTTCCAGTCATCCCCCTGCCTTCAGAGGAGGGCGGACATCTCACTGTGTAACACGACACATGGTGATTACTGCTTTGTCAGTTTCACAGTGGGGGCACACCACCACGCGGAGGGTGGATGTGTCCCTGTATAAGATGGAGCAGTCGGGTGGTGTTTGAAATCCAAGATACCCGACTGTTGGGAGAATCAAATTGTACAGGATTAATGGTTGATTCACGCTGACACCCTATTCCTTTTTATGAGCTAAATTTTACCACTCCAGCCCAGGTTAAACTAGAAATGACAAAGGGATAATGAAACAAAGATCAGAGGCATAGGCTCCTTGAAATAGTAATTTTCTTTTATTTTAAGTATAATGTAGAACAGGCCCTTCCAGCCCTCTGAACCACGTCACCCAGCAACCCACTATTTAACCCTGGCCTAATCACGGGACAATTTACAATGACCAATTAGCCTACTAACCCGTACATCTTTAGACTGTGGGAGGAAACCCACGTACACACGGAGAGAACATACAGTCTTACTAACAGAAAATTCCGGAATTGAACTCTGACCTCTGATGCCCTGTGGCAACCCAGTAATCTGCCTCTGTGAGACTAGACAAAAATCAAACCACATTTTTAAATGCAGTTGGATAAGAAATCTCATTTGAATAAGAAATCTGTTTTATGATTGCCAGCACACACAAAACCTGGAGAAACTCTAAGTCAGGCAACATCAATAGAGGGAATAGACACCCCTCATTAGCACTGGAAGGGAAGGGGGCAGAGGCCAGAATAAGGTGAGGGGAAGGAATACAAGCTGGTAGGTGAGAGGTGAGACCAGGTGAGAGGGGAGGTGACTGGTGGAAGAGGTAAAGGGCTGAAGTAAAGGAGTCTGACGGGAGAACAAATTCAAAATTCTGAGGTGCAAGGAAACTCCGGAGTCCTCGTGCAGGATCCCTAAAGTTAATTTGTAGGTTGAGTCTGTGGTGAGGAAGGCAAATGCAATGTTAGCATTCATTTCAAGAGGACTAGAATATAAGACCATAAGATATAGGAGTAGAAGTACGCTACTCAGCCCATCGAGTCTGCTCCCCCATTCAATCATGGACTGATCAAATTCTTCCAGTCATCCCCACCCCCCTGCCTTTTCCCATACTCTTTGATGCCCTGGCTAATCAAGAACCTATCTATTTCTGCCTTAAATGCACCCAATGACTTGGCCTCCACAGCCGCCTGTGGCAACAAATTCCACAGATTTAACACCCTCTGACTAAAGTAATTTCTCTGCATCTCTGTTCTAAGTGGACTTCCTTCAATCCTAAAGTCATGCCCTCTTAGACTCCCCTATCATGGGAAATAACTTTGCCATATCTAATCTGTTCAGGCCATTTAGCATTCGGAATGCTTCTATGAGATCCCCCCTCATTCTCCTGAACCCCAGGGAATACAGCCCAAGAGCTGCCAGATGTTCCTCATACGATAACCCTTTCATTCATGGAATCACTCTCGTAAGTCTTCTCTGAACCCTCTCCAATGTCAGTATATCCTTTCTAAAAGAAGGAACCCAAAACGCCACACAATACTCCAAGTGTGGGCTCATGAGTGCCTTATAGAGCCTCAACAACACATTCCTGCTCTTATATTTATACCTCTAGAAATAAATGCCAACATTGCATTCACCTTCTTCACCACCGATTCAACCTGGAGGTTAACCTTTAGGGTATCCTGCACAAGAACTCCCAATTCCCTTTGCATCTCTGCATTTTGAATTCTCTCCCCATCTAAGTAATAGTCTGCCCATTTATTTCTTGCAACAAAGTGCAAGACCGTACACTTTCCAACATTGTATTTCATTGCCATTTCTTTGCCCATTCCCCTAAACTATCTAAGTCTCTCTGCAGGCTCTCTGTTTCCTCAACACTACCCACTCCTCCACCTATCTTTGTATCATCGGCAAATTTAGCCACAAATTCATTAATCCCATAGTCCAAATCATTGGCATACATGATAAAAAGCAGCGGTCCCAACACCGACCCCTGTGGAACTCCACTGGTAACCAGCAGCCAGCCAGAATAGGATCTCTTTATTCCCACTCTCTGTGTTCTGCCGATCAGCCAGTGCTCCACCCATGCTGGTAACTTCCCTGTAATTCCATGAGCTCTTATCTTACTAAGCAGCTTCATGTGTGGCACCTTGTCAAAGGCCTTCTGAAAATCCAAGTACAGCACATCTACTGCATCTCTTTTGTCTACCTTGCTTGTAATTTCCTCAAAAAATCGCAGTAGGTTAGTCAAGCAGAAATTTCCTTTCAGGAAACCATGCTGGCTTTGGCCTATCTTGTCATGTGCCTCCAGGTACTCCGTAATCTCATCCCTAACAATCGATTCCAACAACTTCCCAACCAGTGATGTCAGGCGAACAGGTCTTTCTGCTGCCTCCCACCCTTCTTAAATAGCGGAGTAACATTTTCAATTTGCCAGTCATCCGGTACAATGCCAGAATCTATCAATTCTTGAAAGATCATCGTTAATGCCTCTGCAATCTCTCCAGCTACTTCCTTCAGAATCCAAGGGTGCATTCCATCTGGTCCAGGAGATTTATCCACCCTCAGACCATTAAGCTTCCTGAGCACCTTCTCAGTCGTAATTTTCACTGCACGTACTTCACTTCCCTGACACTCTTGAATGTCCAGTATACTGCAGATGTCTTCCACTGGAAAGACTGATGCAAAATATGTATTCAGTTCCTCTACCATCTCTGCGTCTCTCTACAATATCTTGAGCGTCATTTTGTATTGGTCCTGTATTTACCCTCAACTCTCTTTTCCCCTTTATATATTTAAAAAAGCTTTCAGTATCTTCTTTGACATTAGTCACCAGCTTCCTTTCATAATTCATCTTTTCTTTCCTAATGATCTTCTTAGTTTCCGTCTGCAAGTTCTTAAAAGCTTCCCAATCCTCTATCTTCCCACTAGGTCTGGCTTCCTTGTATGCCCTCTCTTTTGCTTTTACTTTGGCCCCGACTTCACTTGTCAGCCACGGTAATGTCCTTCTTCCATTCAAAAATTTCTTCTTATTTGGAATATATCTGTCTTGCACTTCCCTCATTTTTCGCAGAAACTCCAGCCATTGCTGCTCTGCTGTCCTTCCTGCTCGTGGTCCCTTTCCAGTCAACCTTGGCCAGTTCGCCTCTCATGCCATTGTAATTCCCTTTATTCCACTGAAATACCGACACATTGGAATTTAGTTTCTCCTCAAATTTCAAAGTGAACTCGATCTTATCCTTACCCTTAAGCTCTCTTATCACCTCAGATCATTGCACAACACCCAATCCAGCACAGCTGATCCCCTAGTGGGCTCAACAACAAGCTGTTCTAAAAAGCAATCCATTAGACATTCTACAAATTCTCTCTTGAGGTCCAGAACTGGCCTGGTTTTCCCCATCCAATTTCATGTTAAAATCCCCAATGATTATCATGACATTGCCCTTCTGACACGCCTTTTCTATCTCCTGCTGTAATTTGTAATCCACATCCCGGCTGCTGTTTGGAGGCCTGTATACTACTGCCATTTTACCCTTGCCATTTCTTAACTCAACCCATAGAGACTCTACACCTTCTGATCCTATGTCATCCCTTTCTAATGGTTTAATATTATTTATACACAGGGCCACACCAACCCCTCTGCCTACTAACCTATTTTTCTGATATGCTGTCTATCCTTGGATATTCAGCTCCCAATGGCAGCCATCCTTTAGCCAAGTTTCAGAAATGGCCACAACATCATACTTGCCAATCTGTAGCTGAATTTCAAGATCCTCCATTTTATTCCGCATGCTGTGTGTATTCAAATATAACACTCTCAGTCCAGTATTTGCTTTCTGTTTTAACTGCACCACGACTCTACTGCCCTGTAACTCATCCCACTGGCTGTGATTATGCCTCATCTCCTGCCTGTCCTTTCTGTCATCTCTGTTGCACACTATCTTTGATTTATTTCTGTTTTCACCTTCCTCAGCCCTATCACCCCGGTTCCCATCCCCCTGTCAAATTAGTTTAAACCCTCCCTAACAGCTCTAACAAATCTGCCTGCATGCTAGGATATTGGACCCCTTTGGGTTCAGGTGTAACCTGTCCATTTTGTACAGGTCATACCTCCCCTAGAAGATGCCCCAATGATCCAGGAACCCGAAGCCCTGACCCCTACACCAGTCTCTCAGCCACACATTAATATGCCTGATCATGCTAGTCTTGCGCCTGTTAGCTCATGGCACAGGCAGCAATCCCGAGATTACTATCCTGGAGGTCCTGCCTTTCAGCTTCCTACCCAACTCCCTGAATTCTCTCTTCAGGACCTACTCTCTTTTTCAACCTGTGTCATTGGTACCAACGTGTACCAAGACGTCTGGCTGTTCACCCTTTCATTTAGAATACGCTGCACTCGATCCGAGACATCCCGTACCCTGGCACCTGGGAGGCAACACCATGCGGGTATCTCTATCAGGCAGACAGAACTTCCTGTCTTTTCCCCTCACTATGGAATCCCCCATGACTATTGCATTTCTCATCTTCTTCTTTCCCTTCTGCACCACAGAACCAGGCTCAGTGTCAGAGACGCGATCGCCGTGGTTGTCCTCTGTCTGGTCATCCCCCTCAACAGCATCCAAAACGAGATAACGATTACTGAGGGGAATGGCCACGGGGTGCTCTCTACTGTCTGAGCTCTTCCCTGCCATTCTCTGACAGTCATCCACTTGTCTAACTCCTGCAGCCTTGGGGTGACTAACTCTTTGTAGCTCCTATCTATCTCCTGCGCACTTTCCCTTATAAGCCACAGCTCCATATCCCTAACACGGTCTCACAGGAGCTGCATCTCGGTGCACCTAGTGCAGATGTGGCCATCTGGGAGACTGGAAGATCCCCAGGATTCCCACATCTGACACCCAGAGCAAAGTACTAACCCTACAGACATGCTCTCTATTCCTCAAAAAATACAAGGGAAAAAAATGAAGGTAACTTACCCACTTACCTTGCCGAAGCCCGAATGAACCAAAACCCTACTGCCCTGACTCAGACCTCACCTCTGATTACCAGTCTGCTTGGCAGTGTCTTCCTTTTATGCCTGAACCTTCCCTGTTCTCCAACACATGATTGGTGCTCCAGTTATGGCCGAGTTCCCGTGAATCTATCCCTTTTAAACTTCGCTCCCGGACCTGTGCACCGCTTCCTCTCTGGTAGCTCTCCAGCTCACGATTGGTGCTCTGGTTATAGTTCCTGAATCTGGTGGAGTGAGTCCTGAGGCTCCTGTACCTTCTTCCTGATGGCAACAGTCAGCAGAGAGCATGACCTGGGGTGGTGGGGGCCCTGACGACGGATGCTGTTTTCCTGAGATAGCGTTTCATGTGATGCGCTCAATAATTGGGAGTGCTTTAACCATGATGGACTGAGCCGTATCCACTACTTTTTGTAGGATTTTCCGTTCCAGGGCATTGTCATTTTCATACCTGGAGGAATGTCGTGAAGGTGGCATAGTATTGTAGCTTAGCAGTTCATGTAATCACTTTACAGAGCCAGCTGTAAAATTGGGGTTCAATCCTGCTGCTCTCTGTAAAGAGTTTGTATGTTCCTGTTGAAATTTACATTTATTGTGTTTTCTTGTGTTGCTTTAAAGCCGGAGTAACAATTATTTCATTTTCCTTTACACCTCTACACTGAAGAATGACAAGCTTGAATCTTGAAGTTTGAATATATTGCATATCTCAATCAGCAGATGCACCAATACTGATTCCTTTGGGAAAACCACTGATTACAGACCCCCAGGACAAAATAACACCCCCCCCCCACCATGTACTCTATCTTCTATTGTGGAAGCAATTTCAAATCCAAGTAACCATGAACCCCACATGTAGTGTGCTGTTCGATGTAATTGGGTTTTTAAATCAAAAAGGGAGTGGATTCGACAGCTTGGATAAACTAAAAGGGAAGGGGAGTGCAGGAGAGGTTATGGAGGTCTTGGGATCCAAGTTCATATCTCCTAGAGAGTGGCTACACAGGTCGATAGGGTGGTTAAGAAGGCTTATGGAATACTTGCTTTTATTAGTCGAGGCATTGAGTTCAAAAGTCAAGAGATTATGTTGCAACTTTATAGAAATCTGGTTAGACCACATCTGTGTACAGTTCTCCCCCACCCTCCACACCCATAAAGAAGATATTGAGCCTTTGAAGAGGGTGCAGAAGAGGTTTACCAGGTTGCTGCCTGGTTTAGAGGGCATGTGCTATCATGAGAAGTTGGACAAACTTGAGTCGTTTTCTCTGGAGTGGCAAAGTCTGAAGGGAGATCTGACAGAGATTTCTAAGATGATGAGACATAGAGAGAGTAGACAGAGAGTATCTGTTTCCCCATAGAGAGAGTAGGCAGAGAGTATCTGTTTCCCCAGGTTAAGATTTCTAATACCAGAGGGCATGCGTTGGAGGTGAGAGGGGGAGATTCAAAGGGGATGTGAGGGGTAAGCATTTTACTCAGAGATGGTGGATGTCTGCAATGTGCTGCCTGGTCTGGTGGTGGAGGAAAATACATTAGAGGCTTTTCAGACAAGTTTGGAAGGGCACATGGATGTAAGGAAGATGGAGGGATATGGGCATTGTGTAGGTAGGAGGGATTAGCTTTTTGGGGTTTTTTTGATTTATTTATTAGCTGGTTTGGCACCACATTGTGGGCTGACTTACCTGTTCCTGTACTGTACTGTTCTGTGCTCTATGAATAAAGAATGAGCCAATAAGTTTAGAAAGGGATAAGAAGTTAACTGTAAAGTTCAAAGTTCAAAGTAAGTTTATTATCAGAGTACATATATGTCACCATATACAACCCTGAGATTCATTTTCTTGTGAGCACACTCAACAAACCTAATGAATAATAACTGTAACAGGCAAGCAGGTAGACAGAGAGGGTGAGGCGACTCTGTTGTTAAAAAATGAAATCAAATCCTTAGAAAGAGGTGACATAAGTTTGGAAGATGCAGAATCCTTGTAGGTAGAGTTAAGAAACTGCAAGGATAAAAATGGGAATTATGGGAATTATATACAGACCTCCAAACAGTAGCCAGAATAGAACATAGAACATAGAACATAGAACATAGAATAGCACAGCACAGTACAGGCCCTTTGGCCCACATTGTTGTGCCAACCCTCAAACCCTGCCTCCCATATAACCTCCCACCTTGAATTCCTCCATATACCTGTCTAGTAGTCTCTTAAACTTCACTAGTGTATCTGCCTCCACCACTGACTCAGGCAGTGCATTCCACGGACCAACCACTTTCTGAGTAAAAAACCTTCCTCTAATATCCCCCTTGAACTTCCCACCCCTTACCTTAAAGCCATGTCCCCTTGTATTGAGCAGTGGTGCCCTGGGGAAGAGGCGCTGGCTATCCACTCTACCTATTCCTCTTATTATCTTGTACACCTCTATCATGTCTCCTCTCATCCTCCTTCTTGCCAAAGAGTAAAGCCCTAGCTTCCTTAATCTCTGATCATAATCCATACTCTCTAAACCAGACAGCATCCTGGTAAATCTCCTCTGTACCCTTTCCAATGCTTCCACATCCTTCCTATAATGAGGCGACCGGAACTGGACACAGTACTCCAAGTGTGGCCTAACCAGAGTTTTATAGAGCTGCATCATTACATCGCGACTCTTAAACTCTATCCCTCGACTTATGAAAGCTAACACCCCATAAGCTTTCTTAACTACGCTATCTAGCTGTGGGGCAACTTTCAGGGATCTGTGGACATGTACCTCCAGATCCCTCTGCTCCTCCACACTACCAAGTATCCTGCCATTTACTTTGTACTCTGTCTTGGAGTTTGTCCTTCCAAAGTGTACCACCTCCCACTTCTCCAGGTTGAACTCCATCTGCCACTTCTTAGCCCACTTCTGCATCCTATCAATGTCTTTCTGTAATCTTCGACAATCCTCTACACTATCTACAACACCACCAATCTTTGTGTTGTCTGCAAACTTGCCAACCCACCCTTCTACCCCCACATCCAGGTCATTAATAAAAATCACGAAAAGTAGAGGTCCCAAAACCGATCCTTGTGGGACACCACTAGTCACAACCCTCCAATCTGAATGTACTCCCTCCACCATGACCCTCTGCCTTCTGTAGGCAAGCCAATTCTGAATCCACCTGGCCAAACTTCCCTGGATCCCATGCCTTCTGAATTTCTGAATAAACCTACCTTGTGGAACCTTGTCAAATGCCTTATAAAATCCATATAGATTATATCCACTGCACTACCCTCATCTATATGCCTGGTCACCTCCTCAAAAAACTCTATCAGGCTCGTTAGACACGATCTGCCCTTCACAAAGCCATGCTGACTGTCCCTGATCAGACCATGATTCTCTAAATGCCCATAGATCCTATCTTTAAGAATCTTTTCCAACAGCTTTCCCTCCAATCCTCCGGTACCATTCCCGTAGACAACGAGGACATAAAGATCCTAGCCAGAGGCTCAGCAATCTCTTCCCTCGCCCTGTGGAGCAGCCTGGGGAATATTCCATCAGGCCCTGGGGACTTATCCGTCCTAATGTATTTTAATAACTCCAACACCTCCTCTGCCTTAATATCAACATGCTCCAGAACATCAACCTCACTCATATTGTCCTCACCGTCATCAAGTTCCCTCTCATTGGTGAATACCGAAGCGAAGTATTCATTGAGGACCTCGCTCACTTCCACAGCATGTAGGATATAAATTTCAACGGGAACTATTAAGGCAGATAGTAAGGGCAATGTTACAATAGTAAAGGAGACAACGATCATAATATGAAAGAATTTACTCTGCAATTTGAGAGTTAGAAGCTAAAGTTAGATATATCATTATTAGAGTGGAGTAAAGAAAATTACAGAGCCATGAAAGTGGAGCTGGCCAAAGTTGATCGGAAGGGGACACTAGCATCCCGGAAGGGATGACAGCAGATCAGCAATGGCTGGAGTTTCTGGGGACGATTTTGAAGGCACAAGGTAGATACATCCCAAAGAAGAAGAAGTATTCTAAAGGGAGGATGAAGCAACAATGGCTGACAAGGAAAGTAAAAAGCAGCAAAATGTGAAAGAGAGAGTATATAATATAGCAGAAATTAGTGAGAAGTTAGAGGACTGGGAAGCTTTTAAAAACTAACAGAAGGCAACAAAAACACAATAAGGAAAGAAACGATGAATTATGAATGTAAGCTGAAAATAATATGAGAAAAGATATTGATATAAAAACATTACCAAATAGTGGAGTAAAAGAGAGGCAGAAGTTGGCATCGGACCACTGGACAATAACTGGAGAGGTAGTAATGGGGAACAAATGCAGATGAAATGAAGAAGAAATGTGTCAGTCTTCCCTGCGGAACACACTAGCAATATGCCAGAAATTTGAGACCGTCAGGGGGCAGAAGTGAGTGCAGTTGCTGTTACTAAGGAGAAGGTGCTTGGGAAGCTGAAAGTTCTGAAGGTAGATAAGTCACCTGGATGAGATGGACTCCACCCCAGGTTTCTCAGCAAGCTAGACAAAGAGATTGTGAAGGCATTAGTAATGATCTTTCAAGAATCATTAGATTGTGGAATGGTTATTTATTTAGTGAATTACTGTGCAGAACAGGCCCTTCTAGAGCTTCAAGCCCCACTGTCCAGCCAACCCCTATCTAACCCTAGCCTAATCACCAGACAATTTTACAATGACCTGTTAACCTACCAACTGGTACGTCTTTGGACCGTGGGACAAAACCAGAGCACCTGGAGGAAACCCATGCGATCACGGGGAGAACGTACAAACTCTTTACAGGCAGTAGCGGGAATTGAACCTGGGTCACTGGTACTATAAAGCGTTGTGCTAACCACGATGTTACCATGCCAACCATAGTGATGAGGACCGGACAATCAAAACTGTCACTCCATACTTTAAGAAGGGAGAGAGACAGAAGACAGGAAAGTATAGGTCAGTTAGTCTGTTGTCAGTTGTTGATAAGATGTTAAAGTCCACTATTAAGAATGAGGTTTGGGGGTACCTGGAGGCACGTGATAAAATAGGCCAAAGTTAGCTTAGGTTCCTTAAAGGGAAATCTTGCCTGACAAATCTGTTGGAACTCTGTGAGGAAATAACAAGCAGCATAGGCAAAGGAGAGCTTGGATTTTGAAGGTCTTTGTTACGGTGTCACCATGAGGCTGCTAAACAAGATAAGAGCCTATAGTATTACAGGAAAGATACTAGCATGGATTGGCTGACACCTTCAGATGAGTAACTTTGTATCATTACCACTGAGCCCCAAAACAGTTCTTGGCAAGACTGATTTGGTCAGTTGTGTGAATCAGAATCAGAAACAGGTTTAATATCTCCTGACATGTTGTGAAGTTTGCTGATTGGATGGCAGAGGGGGAGAAGCTGTTCCTGAATCATTGAGTGTGTGCCTTCAGGTTCCTGTACCTCCTCCCTGATGGATGCAATGAGAAGAGGGCATGTCCTGGGTGATGGTGGTCCTTAATGATGGATGCTGCCTTCTAAAGGTATCACCTTTTGAAGATGTCCTGGATGCCGGGGAGTCTAGCGCCCATGGTGAAGCTGACTAAGGTTTCAACTGTCTGCAACCTTATTTCAATCCTGTGCAGTGGCCCCTGCCACCCCCCACCATACAAGATGGTAATGCAACCAGTTAGAATACTCTGCACGGTACCTCTGTAGAAATTTGTGTGTCTTTGGTGACGTACCAAATCTCCTCAAACTCCCAATGAAATATAGCTGCCATTATGTCTTCTTTGCAACTACATCAGTATGTTGGGCCCAGGACAGATCCCCAGAGTTGTTTTATACCCAGGAACTTGGATACTACAGCTAGAGGTCATGGGTTAAGGGTGAAAGGTGAGAAGTTTAAGGGGAGCATGAAAGGAATCTTCTTCACTCAGAGGGTAGTGAAAATGTGGAACAAGCTGCCAGCACAAGTGGTGCATGCGAGCTTGATTTCAATGTTTAAGAGAAGTTTGGATAGGTACATGGATAGTAGAGAGGGCCATGGTCCTGGTGCACGTTGATGGAAGTAGACATTTTAAATGGTTCAGCACAGATTAATTCTCCAGAATTCGAAGTTCATATTAGATTTATTATCAAAGTATGTACACTATATACTACCTTGAGATTTGTCTCCATACTATCAGCTTGTAAACAAAGAAACCCAGTAGAACCTATTAAAAAAAGAAGACCCTCAAACACCCATTATGCACAAAAAAAAATCATGCAAACAATAAAAGCAAGCATAAAACATTCAGAACTGAAGTTCACAAAAGTGAGTTCACAGACATGGAGCCAGTCAGTTGTAGGCCACAGCCTCAGTTCAACACAGAGACAAGGAAATCCCACGAGGCAGCAAGCTGAACTGGGCCGCCCCTCTCCTCCTGTCCCAACACCCTGGCCTTTTCAGTCTGTCCCGACACTTAAACCTCGTGCCGTTCCCTGCTCTCAGAAATGGGCCCTGCCATCTTTCTGACATCTTTCTGACATCTTTCTCTCTGGTATTTTAGTAGAAGGACTGATGACTGAGAAGAAAGAGAGAGGATGGTTTTCTGTCCTAAGACGTAGGACCAGGAGATCAGAGTGGAAATTTGACCCCACGTCAGAAGTGGCAAATATACTTACTAGGAGGAGAAGATGGCAGCGCGCCTGCACGTGCGCAGCTCTCCGGTGAAAAATGATATGGTATCTGTTAAATAGGGGCCATGGACAATTCTGATTTGATGGAGAATGGACGTGAAAGCACAGAGGAACATCTGGAGAAATTTCTGAAATGCCCGTTCGCTGCTGTCATTGCTGTGTGGTCAGGAATCTTTCGGAGGGTAGGCCTCAAAATCCCCCGTCTTGCCTGCTTTTGGCGACTGAGAAGGAGGTTGAATCGTTCGGACAGAGACGGCGCTCAGTACTCAGTGTCGGAGAGCTGATCAGGGCTCGAAGTTTTCAGATGACTCAGAGTCGGATTGTGGTCGGCATGGCAGGGAGAGTTTTTCTTCCTTCTCCCGTCTGCATGAGATGTGGGACATTTGAGAAACATTGAACTTTACTGTGCTCATGAACTTCTTCATCAAGTTATGGTATTGTTGCACTGTTTGTAATTATATGTTATAATTATGTGGTTTTGTCAGTTTTTTCAGTCTTGGTTTGTCCTGTGTTTTGTGATATCACACCGGAGGAAATAATGTATCATCTCTCAATGCATGCGTTACTAAATGACAATAAAAGAGGACAACGTGTCTTCATAATCATATATCAGCAAACTACCCCTGTGCTCCCAATACAATCTATTTCAGAGGTGAAGAACAACATATAGAGAGCATAAGCTTTGCACTGTAGTTCCACCAACAGAGGAAGAATTCTCACCCAACAAGGTGATGGACAGATAGAGAAGTGGATCTGGATGACTTGGAGAAGGGGGATCAATGAGATTTGGGGAAAGAGAGGGTGATGGACAGTTGGAGGAGAGGACCCAGCTGATTTGGGGGGCAAGAGATGATGGAAAGATAGAGGAGTGAATCCGTGTGATTTGGGAGGGAGAAAGTTATGGGAAGATGGTTGAGTGAATCTGGGTAATTAGGGAGGAGGCAATGCACAGGTGGAGAAGGGATCACTGTGATTTGGGGAGGGAGGATTTTAATGGAGAGATGGAGCAGTGGATCTGGGTGATTTGGGAGGGAGGAGTGGATCCGGGTGATTTGGGAGGCAGGAGGTGATGGAGAGATGGAGGAGTGGATCCGGGTGATTTGAGGATGGATTAGGTGATGAACAGGTAGAGAAGTGAATCAGGGTGATTTCAGGAAGAGGTGATGGAGAGATGAAGGAGTGGATCCATGTGATTTGGGGAGGTAGGAGGAGATGGACAGATGGGGAAGGGCATCCAAGTGATTTGGGAAGGAGATGTTGTATAGAAGAAGCAATGGAGCTGGATGATTTGGGAAGCAGGAGTTGCACAGATGGAGGAGTTGCAGACATCCCACCCTGCAAAAACTCATTTCAGGGAGGTAGCACCACCATTTCAGGAAAGGTAGCACTCCCGCCCCCCCCCCCGCAACCCCATATCCCCTCCCCCACCCCCAACTCCACCCCCCCCCACCCCGTCGACCTCCAAGGGTGTATGTAATACTTTGTTTAGTGATTTTTTCTAATCTGTAAACCAAGTTGGGTATATGCAGAAAATGTGACATTAAAATACGTACTTATATTATATTACATTATCATGTTTATTCTATTACAACTTTAAGTAAGTCTATAGGGAGTTTGGCCTCATCAAGTAGGGCATCAATAGCGTAGCTCTTTAGCAGCCAGCTAGTTTAAATAACATTAGTTATGCTAATGAATGAGTGACACCTGTTAAACTCACCTCAACGTGTCTTTTATATTTTAACCCACCATGGGCAATAGAAAAGTCACTGTTGCAAACAGTGCAACGAGCAACACTGTCATTATTTTTGAGGTCGACTGTAAAGCTCGCCCATAGAGAAAACTGATAGGTCTACTTGGCAGGGGTCCTCAATCGTTTTTGCACCGCAGACCGGTTTAATATTGACAATATTCTTGCGGACCGGCCGACCGGGAGCGGGGGGTGTTAATCACAACCGGAATATAGGTGAATATAGTCAATCGCATCATAACATTTTAAGTAATGTTTGGATATCAAACACACAGCGCATATTTTCCCCGTAAGAACATATAAAATCATTGCAACACACCAATATCGCTGAATCAGTGGGAGCCCTGGGCTTGTTTTCCTGGAACAACACGGTCCTATCGAGGGGTGATGGGAGACAGCGATACTCGAAGGGGGTTCCTCATGTCCAGTCTATTCCGCAATTTAGTTTTCGTTGCATTCATTGCTGAAAACTCCGCTTCGCAGAAAAAAGTTGGAAATGGAAGCAACGTTTTCAGTGCTTTCGTGGCTATCTCAGGATATTCAGCCTTGACTTTGATCCAGAATGCCGGCAGAGATGTTATGTCAAACATACTTTTCAGCCCACCATCATATGCAAGCTCGAGGAATTGATCTTTTTCCCGCGCTGACATGGAAGATTCACCGGAAACATTCACAAATGGGTCACGGACCCATTCCTTTGCACGTCTTGGGTCACTGATGAACTTGCGTGCGTTCAAATTCAACAGAGTGTGACAGGGAATGAGGAAAGGTGCAGCTGACTCATATCACCAAATCATATTGTTTCCTCGCGGCCCGGTCGGTGGGAACCACTCTTAGCACGAAGAGAGACCAATCAGGATGCTCGCTCTCCCTCTCCCTTTCCCGCTTAAAAAAACTCTATTTTCGGGATATTGTATATAATTTCCAGGCATCAGGGAGCCACTACCGGTATGCGGGAGACTGCCGGAACTTCCGGGAGAGGTGGGATGTCTGGAGTTGATCCCAGGGAAGGAAATGATGGAGAGGTGAAGGAGATAATCTGTGTGATTTGGGGAAGAGGTGATAGACAGAGGGAGTAGTGGATCTGGGTGATTTTCCAGGAAGGAGGTGATGGAGTGGATCTGGGTGATTTTCCAGGTAGGAGGTGATGGAGTGGATCTGGGTGATTTTCTAGGGAGGAGGTGATGGAGTGGATCTGGGTAATTTTCTAGGGAGGAGGTGACAGAGAGATGGTGGAGTGGATCTGGGTGATTTGTGGAGGAGGTGAGGGACAGATGGAGAATTGGATCAGATTTAATTGGGGAGGGAGCAGGTGTTGGACCGATTCAGGAATGGATCCAGGAGACTTGGGAGCGAGCAGGTGATAGAGAGATGGAGGAGAGGATCTGTGTGATTTGGGGAGGATGGATGTGATGGAAGATTGGATGGGGATGATTTAAGAAGGGAGGAGGTGATGGACAGATAGAGGAGGGAGTCTGTGTGATTTTGGGGAAGGAGGTGACGGACAGATGGAGGACTGGATCTGAGTGACTTGGCAAGGAAAGAGGTGATGGACAGATGGTTAGTGATCCAGGTGATTTGGGGACAGAGGAGTCAATGGACAGATGGAGGATTGTTCTTGATCATTTGGGGAAGGAGGAGGTCATGGACAGGTTTAGGTATAGATCTGGGTGATTTGCGATGGAGGAGGTGATAGACAAATAGAGGAGTGGATTCTGGTGATTTTGGGAATGAGGAGTTGATGGACCAATGGATCATGAATTCAGGAGGAGGAGATGGACAGTTGGAGGAGTGTATTCATGTGATTTGTGGAGGGAGTAGGTGATGGACACATGCAGGAATGGATCAGGGTGATTTGGGGAAGGAGGAGGTGAGGGACAGATGAAGGAGTAGAACCTTGTGATTTGGGAAGGGAGAGGTGTTGGACCGACAGAGTAGCAGATCCAGGTGATTTTTGGAGGGAATGATGGATAGATGGAGGATTGTATCTGGGTGATTTGGGAAAGAGGTAATGGACAGTTGAAGGAGTGGATCCAAGTGATTTGGGAAGCGAGGATGTGATGGACAGATGGAATGACTGGGGAGGGAGAAGTGAATTTGGGTGATTTCAGGAGGGAAGATGTGATGAAGAGATGGAGAAGAGGATCTGTGTGATTTAGGACAGAGGAGAAGCTGGACAGATGGAGGAGTGGACCTGGGTGATTTGTGGAGGGAGAAGGTGATGGACAGATGGAGAAGTGGACCTGGGTGATTTGGGGAGAAGGTGATCGACAGATAGTTAGTGGATCCACAAAATGTGGGGAGGAACAATGTGATGGATTGATGGAGGTGTGGATGTATGTGATTTGAGGAGTGCAAGGTGATGGACAGATGGAGGATGGAACCAGATGACTTGGGGAAGAAGGAGGTAATGGACAGTAGACAGAGTGGATCCAGTTGATTTGGGAAGGAGGTGGTGTAAAGATGGAGGAATGGATCTGGGTGACTTGGGGAGGAGGTGATGATGGACAATTATAGAATAGTACAGCACAGTACAGGCCCTTCGGCCCACAATGTTGTGCCGACCCTCAAACCCTGCCTCCCATATAACCCCCCCCACCTTAAATTCCTCCATATACCTGTCTAGTAGTGTCTTAAATTTCACTAGTGCATCTGCCTCCAACACTGACTCAGGCAGTGCATTCCATGCACCAACCACTCTCTGAGTAAAAAACCTTCCTCTAATATCCCCCTTGAACTTCCCACCCCTTACCTTAAAGCCATGTCCTCTTATATTGAGCAGTGGTGCCCTGGGGAAGAGGCGCTGGCTATCCACTCTATCTATTCCCCTTATTATCTTGTCTCCTCTCATCCTCCTTCTTTCCAAAGAGTAAAGCCATAGCTCCTTAATCTCTGATCATAATCCATACTCCCTAAACCAGGCAGCATCCTGGTAAATCTCCTCTGTACCCTTTCCAATGTTTCCATATCCTTTCTATAGTGAGGCGACCAGAACTGGACACAGTACTCCAAGTGTGGCCTAACCAGAGTTTTATAGAGCTGCATCATTACATCGCAACTCTTAAGCTCTATCCCTTGACTTATGAAAGCTAACACCCCATAAGCTTTCTTAACTACCCTATCCACCTGTGAGGCAACTTTCAGGGATCTGTGGACATGTACCCCCAGATCCCTCTGCTCCTTCCCACTACCAAGTATCCTGCCATTTACTTTGTACTCTGCCTTGGAATTTGTCCTTCCAAAGTGTACCATCTCACACTTCTCCAGATGAACTCCATCTGCTACTTCTCAGCCCATTTCTGCATCCTATCAATGTCTCTCTGCAATCTTCGACAATCCTCTACACTATCTACAACACCACCAACCTCTGCAAACTTGCCAACCCACCCTTCTACCCCCGCATTCAGGTCGTTAATAAAAATCACGAAAAGTAGAGGTCCCAGAGCAGATCCTTGTGGGACACCACTAGTCACAACCCTCCAATCCGAATGTACTCCCTCCACCACCTCCCTCTGCCTTCTGCAAGCAAGCCAATTCTGAATCCACTTGGCCAAACTTCCCTGGATCCCGTGCCTTCTGACTTTCTGAATAAGCCTACCGTGTGGAACTTTGTCAAATGCCTTATTGGAGGAGTGGATCTGGGTGATTTGGGGAGGAGGTGATAGACAGTTGGAGGAGTGGATCTGGGTGATTTGGGGAGATGGAGGTGATGAACAGTTGAAGAAGTGGATCTGGGTGATTTGGGGAGGAGGTGATAGACAGTTGGAGGAGTGGATCTGGGTGATTTGGGGAGGAGGTAGTGGTGGACAGATAGGGCTGTTGATATGGATGATTTGGGAGGAAGTGGTGTAAAGATGGAGGAGTGGATCTGGGTGATTTGGGGAGATGGAGGTGTTGATCTGGGTGATTTGAGAAAGGAGGAGGTGATAGACAGTTGGAAGAGTGGATCTGGGTGATTTGGGGAGATGGAGGTGATGGACAGTTGAAGGAGTGGATCTGGGTGATTTGGGGAGGAGGTAGTGATGGACAGATAGGAGTGTTGATATGGGTGATTTGGGGAGGAGGTGATAGACAGTTGGAGGAGCAGATCCAGGTGATGGGGTGTGGGAGTGACGGGCAGATTCATGTCTGACTGAGGTTTGGTGCTGTGTGATGTGCTGATGGATGAGTGGCCGAGGTGATGGGGAACTGGAAGAGGACCCGACATTTTGCACAAAGATGTCTTCTGCGCTCCGACATCTGAGTGTCGGCTTCATTCTCGGGTAGCAGAGACCCTCTGAACGGGGTCTGTCACTGAGAGCCTGTCAGCAAATCCCAATAAACTGCACTCCTTTTCAAATCAAGGTGTTTGAAACAGATAAAGGCACAAACATGGCATTCAAGAAAAAAAAAACAATCATGAGAATGTTATTGTCGAAGAATAAAGGCTGAGAGATGATAGATGTTCCAACCTATCCATTACTGTACAAAGATTTTCAGATTACAGCAGCATCCAGACTGTAGTTGCCTCTCGATGAAAATCGAGTGAACCTTGGTCCCTTTCTTCTCCCATTTGCAGAACCAGTCACTCCTCAGGTTGAAGAGTGGGCCAGTCATGGTGGTGTCCTCCCCTAATGCATGAATCCGGGCAATTCTTTCTGTTAAGACTAAAGGCTGATTTATACTTCTGCGTCAAATCGATGCCATAACCTACGCAAGTGGCCTACGCACGTTGTGAGCATTTGTACTTGTGCATTGGTGTGTCTGTGTCACTCTGCAATTCGTGCACGTCTCGCATGCGCGCACACCTGCCCGTGCAAGGCTTCATGGTCATGGTAGTCTTTCTCGGGGTAAACAAGTTTAAAACGAGTGTCTTTTTCGTAAAAGCGAAATGTGTCCTCCATAATTTCGGAGGTCTGTAAAGCTTTATGGAAAGCACTGCAGCCAGAGTTCCTTCCCTGCCCTTCAGTCGCCCAATGGGAAGCTATTGCAGCGTAGGAGGAAATGCGATGCTACCAAGCGGACCAATAACAGCTGTTGTGGTCTGCGTTGCCACGACCTGTAGTTACATTTTGAGAGAGGTGCGCGTCAGGCTACAACATAGGGATCCACGTAAGCTCTGCGTAGGGTTCGCGGCAACACCATACCTCCGGCGTCAATTTGACGCAGAAGTATAAATCAGCCTTTAGCCAGAGCTGAACTCAGGTTTTATTGTTGATGATCTTGACATTCTATGTCAGATATAAGACATCAGAGCAGAATTAGGCCATTTGGCCTATTACGTTTTCTCCCCCATTCTATCATGGCTGATTTATTATCCATTTGGTCCAACTAGTCCATATTGAACTGTATTCTCACTACTCGCATCAACTCGTACCTGGACCATAGCCCTCCATAACACTTCCCGTCCAAACTTTATGCACACTTCTCGTAAATTTTGCAATCAAATTCATGGGTGGTTTATTATCCTTCTCAGCCCCATTCTCCGCCTTCTCCCCATAACCTTTGACACCCTTACTAATCAAGAACTATCAACCTCTGCTTTAAATATACTCAATGACTTGGCCTCCACAGCCATTTGTCGCCACAAATTCCAGATTCACCACCCTCTGGCTAAAGAAATTCCTCCTCATCACTGATTTAAAGGGACGTCCTTCTATTTGGAGAATGTGTCCTTTGGTCCTAGACTCCCCCACTATCGGAAACAACTCCCCCACGTCCACTCCATGCAAACCTTTCAACATTTGACAGGTTTCAATGAGATCCTCACTTGCTCTTCTAAACTCCAATGAATTCCACAGATTCAACAGCATCTCGCTAAAGAAGCTCTTCGTCTCTCTGCTCTGGAGGGGTGTCCTTCTATTCTGAGTCTGTGCCTTCTGGTCGTAGAGTCCCCCTAGACATGAGTGGGTTTGGCAAAGCTCTCAGCCTCTGCTGGATGATCTCAGCCACACAGCAACTTTGGTCCATTCCCAATCGTATTCCGCAGGTGTCGAGGCTGAGATGCCAGTGAGTGCACGTGGAGGGATGCTGCACAATCAGAGGACCCATCCTGAGCAAACTGCCTTCTCAGCTAAAGAATCCCATGGGTAGACTGATTTCTGAAATCATGTAGCATTGGTATTAATGTTGGCGTTGGTTCATTCTCGTCACACGTACTGAGGTACAACAAAAATCTTTTCTTGCACACTGGTCACACAGATCAAATCATTACCCAGTGCATTGGGGGAGAATAAGGTAAAGCAATAGCAGAATGCGGGATAAAGTGTAACAGCTACAGGGAAAGTGCAGTACAGGTAAATAATAGGTTGTGAGATCACAGTAGTGTAGCGGTTACGGTACAGGTGACCCCGGTTCAATTCCTGCCACTGCCTGCGAGGAGTTTGTATGTTCTCCCCCTGACCACGGTTTCCTCCGGGTGCTCCAGTTTCCCCTCCCCACACAAAAAACAAAACAAAACAGGAGTATAGTCCCCCAAATCTCCCTCCCTCACACAAAAAAATAGAAAAATCAGGTGAAAAGCACTGATTATAAAAAACTAGTAGACTGAAAAAAATCCATAGACCATTGTCTAAATCCATGCCCAAATCCAAAATGCAGAAAACCTCGGTAACATTCTCTGGGCACCGGCAGTCCACACGGTTTCCACTCTTGGGCAGCAGAGCAATCCCACCAGCAATCAGGAGGCAGGAAGCTGGCTCTCACCTTCCGCATTCGCCTACGTATTTCAATCTCACTCGTTGCTTTAATCAGCAAACAATGGAAGATTTAATCAGCGAGCTGGAGTCAGACATCAGCTCGTGCCCCTTCCTGCAGCCTCCTTGCCTCAAGGCTCACACTCCCTGCTTCCTGGAAACAGCTCAGAGACTGCAAAGAGCTGGATCACCCAAGCAATCTTCAAACTGCAAATCACAGGCTCCAACTGTTCCAGAAACACATTCAAGATGAAAAACAGACGTAAAAGAAGTGAAATAAGTAGTTCTGTGGTCTATCCAGAAGATGTCAACCATGGGAGCGTTGTACGCAGGTGTCATCTTGACCATGTCATATTGAGTGGAAATGAGCAGTGATCTTAATGATGACTGTCACAGTGCAAGCTCACAGCACTGGACCCAAGCGCAGAGGAACAACAGACCCAGTCACGGTCAACACTGGCAACAGCTCGGCTCAGGAGCAGAGGAAATGCAGACTCCCCATGAAGAGATGGAAACAAGAGGTGGACACAGGAATACCAACAGAGCATCAGAGGGATGACCGAGCGACACCGCGATATAAGTCATTCTCCACAAGCACGTAGAAGGACTCCACTTGCAGAGCTTAATGAGAGTCCCCTCTAAATAATCATAGAATCCAGAAAACACATGCCAGTTACAATTAACTTGACCAGATTAAACCGAAAGCAACAGGGTTTAGCAATTAGTAAATACAAGTGTTTGAGAAAGCCTGAAGCCCAAAGCTCTACGGCAAACTGCAGAGGCCTGCAAGGCTCATGACAGAAACGATATCTGGAGAGGCTGCAGAGAAGGTTTACTAGGATGTTAATAGGCTCAGGAGGTCGGGTGATATGGAGCAGCTGAGGGGTGAACTTAGAGCAGTTCATGACATCACAAGGGGCATAGATTAGGTGATATACGCCACACGTACTGCTTTGTGCTGAGACCAAAGAATCCCACATTAGTTTCATCCAACCACTAGACTTTGTTTCACATCTTTACAGTAGCTCCTACATGATATTTTGCGAAGTCTTTACATGCAAGGATAGGCTTTATTTAGCAGTACATGTGGTGTAAATCTAATATCGTACATCGGCCACGTAAGACCATCCTGACTATAGGTACGGTGGAGGTAGCTTCATGCAATGGAGATGCTTTTCAGCAGCAGAGACTGGAAATCTAATCAGGATTGATGGGAAGATAAGTACTGCTAAATACAGAGAGATCCTGAATAAAAACTTGCTAGCCTCTGCCAAGAAGCTTAAACTGGGAAGGAAGTTTGTCTTTCAGCAAGGCAACAACCCAAAGCACACTGCCAGAGCAATCATGGAGTGGTTTCAAATGAAAAAAGTTGATGTCCTTGAGTGGCCCAGTCAATCCTAACCTCAACCAGATCAAGCATCTCTGGGAAAACCTCAAGAAGGCTGTCCACTGCCTCTCCTCAACTAACCTGGCATAGCTTGAGCAATTAATTAGTAAATCTTGTTCCATCACTTTCCAAACTTATCCAGAAAGACTACTGGCTGTAAAAGCTGCAAGAGCTGGTTCAAATAAGTACTGAGCTAAAGGGGATGAATACTTTTGAACTGCTGACATTTCGGTTTTTGAATTTTTAGTTCTTCATGCTTTAAAATTTTCCCTATTTTTTTGGGCTGTACTGTGAAAAAAAAGCATGTAATTCACAAATAAAAATCCTCGGTTAACTTGATGAAAATCTCTGGTTGTGATACTCACGGATGTGAACAAAGAGTTGAGGTGGAATACTTTTACAAGGCACTGTACATCTGTACACCTGCTCTTTAATGCAACTATCTGATCAGCCAATATTGTAGCAGCAACTCAACGTCATGGTCAAGAGATTCAGTTGTTGAGATCAAACATTAAGATGGGGAAGAAATGTGATCTGAGTGGCTTTGATCACGAAATGATTGTTGGTGCCGGACGGGATGGTTTGAGTATCTCAGAATCTGTTGATTTCCTGGGATTTTCTAGCACAGCAGTCTCTAGACTTTACAGAGAATGATGTGAAATACAAAAATCATCCAGTGAGTATCAGTTCTGTGGGAAAAAAATACCTTGTTAATGAGAGAGGTCAGAGGAGAATGGCCAGACTGGTTCAAGCTGACAGCAGACAATAGTAATTCAAATAACTACGCGTTACAACAGAGACACTTAATCTTAATTTATTGCTTACTTATTTAAATTATTCTTTCTTCTTTTCGCATTTGCACAGTTTGTTGTCTTCTGTACTCAAGTTGATCATTCCTTGATCCTGTTATGGTTACTATTATATAGACTTGTTGGGTATGCCCATAAGAAAATGAATCTCAGGGTTGTATATGGTGACACATTCAAAGATTCAAAGTACATTTATTATCAAAGAATGCATAAATTATACACCTTGAGATTTGTTTGCTTACAGGCAGCCACAAAGCAAGAAACCTGAACCCAATTTAAAAAGAGGCCATAACCACTGCGCTGAGAAAGAGGGAACACACACACCCCCCATACAAACAATAGGAGCAAACAACAGCGTGCCGAACCAATCAAGTCCTTAGATCCACTCCCCAGAGCAGCTGGTGAAGCCCCAAGCCTAGATCTCAGTTCATCATATTAGCGGGGCAAAAATACCGTGAAACTCACAGAGGCGACAGCCACTGGAGCGGTTCACAGCCTCCCCACCACCTGTGGTGGGGAGGGGAATGACTATCATGGGAGGCCAAGTGATATCGGCCTGACCCTCATCTCCCATCCCCACTTTCAAGCTTTCCGGTCTATCTGGAAAACCTGAATGTCATATATGTATTTACTTTGAACTTCGGTGTGTAGAAGGACACCTCTGAATGCCCAACACATTGAACCTTGAAGTGGACGGGCTACAGCTGCAGAAGACCATGGATGTACACTCTGGTCACTTCACTAGGTGCAGAGGGTTCAATGGTTCAAGGGTTTAGTTTACTATCAGAGAATGTATAGTATACAGCCTGAAATTCTTACTCTTCATAGACATCCGTGAAACAGAACTAAAAAACCTCAAGAATGAATGACAGAAAAATGTTACAACTCCAAAGACCTCCTCTCCTCTCCCACGCACAAGGAGTAGCAAAAGCATCAATTCTACCCCCTCCTCCTCTCCCCTTTGCTCCAACAGAAGCAACAGCTCCCACCACACACCATGCAAGCAATAGTGAAGCCCTTAGAGACCACAGGAGGGGTAGGATTGAAGCCTTTGCTGCTACTTGTGCCTGGGAGAGGGAAGTCCATCAAAAGTACTGTCCATCCCAACACTTCGACATCTCAAACAGCCTCTCTCTCTCTCTCTCTCTCTCTTTCTTTCTCACACTTGCTAACATGAAGAACCACAGTTTGATTGCAGCTAGTAGACCATGGACTCCAGTAAGACCACAGCCACCTTGAAAAGGGAAAAGGAGACATTAAAAGAAAAGAAAGTCAACTGTTTCGCAGATGAACTGGAAGATGTCTCCCAGGTCGACAAAAACCTCTGGAACTATCGTTAGCTCCTCCTATGCTTAACAAGCTAGCAAAGTTGCCTCTGGGAGTAGACTCTGAATTTTTCTCAGTGGTTCACCATTTGTGGTCTGGGCTATTTGCCTCTTCAGCACTCTGCCAAACCTCAAGTTGTGTGTGTGTGTGTATGTCTGTGTGGACTGTTGAAAAGCTGCCCCTCACAAAGCGCCATCTGTAATTGCAGCATTAACATATAATGTGGGAGCAGGTGGACCGTTGCCAGGATGGTCTGGGAATCTGTTCTAATGGTTTGAGAAAATTACATCTGTTCAATTTACAGCTCCTTCTTTAGGACTTTCAGAGTGCAAGTAATGTCTCACGACACAAGCCAGCGACTTATAAAAACTCTGAGAGGTGACACATCTCTAGCAACGGCCCATAAATCACCACTTATTGAGAGCAGCTAAAAGATTGAAGGCAGAGAATCTCCAGACAACAGCACTCGATGCATGCAGAGGAGGATCATTCCTGGCCACTGCCTCTGTGCAACCTCTTTAGGTTTATAGATTTCTTGTTTAAAGTTTAATTAAAATAGATATTAATGTTTGTCCTTCAGCTAGAACACTGGTTTGACCTCAATTACTCCAACAGGTAAGTTACTGCCATCTCAGAGGAGATTTCTTTGCAGTTGGTGACCAGATCATGATCTCATGATTGAGTTGCACAGACTTGTTAGGAGCTTGAGATTAAACAGCTCATCCTTTCTGAAGGTATATTGGTTATGGAGCAATAAAAAAACAATATCAAGGCAACAAACAATGGGCTGAAGGAGTCCAGTAGTCCAAGCAGCATCTCTCTCTCTGTCTCCGTCTTGTTTTACGGTGGTTGGCACCCAGTTTAATGGTGCATTACCGCCACCTTCTGCTCCGGAGTCTGCAATGCACTTACATTCTAAATCCCTTCACCCAATCACACACACACACACACACACATACCCTAACCTACACTTCATCCTCCCCTCTTTGGCCATTCTAGTACCCTATTCCTGTTTATCTGTCATATCTTATAAAAAACCCTGTACCCCTTAAGAAAGCTAAAAATTCCCTGACCTGTGCTCTCTCACCCATGCCCAGCAACCCTTTTAATGTGAATACCTGCACCCCCAATTCCCTTAGATTGATTATCATCATCTCTCTCTGTATCCCATACTTCCTGCAACTCAGAACTACATGTTCTACTGACTCCTCTTCCTGACATTCCTCACACAATCCTGTCTGGTGTTTCCCTATCATTTTCAATGTTTTGTTTAATGCACAGTGCCCCAGCCTTAACCTAGTCCACACAATTTCCTCTCTTCTGTATCCACTACCTACCCTAGTAACTGCAACACTTTTTTGTACTTGATATAAATGCCTCTCTTTCCTCTCCCTGTCCCATCTTTCTTGCCACATTTGGTTGATTTTTTCCCAGATTACACACTTAACCTCTGCTTTACTGATACTAATGTGCATTTCTATATTGTTTTTCTTTAACGCCCTCTTTGTCAACTCATCCACCCTCTCATTCCCCTTCACCCCTACATGTGCTGGAACCCATAGAAATTTGACCCGACCTCCCTGATTTGCAATTCTTCTGACTAACTAAAGGACTTCATAAAGTACATCTTGCCGACTGTTTGTGTGAAAAGACCTTAAACTTGCTAGAACTGAGGATGAATCTGAGCACATCAACGCTTTGACTTGTCTAGCTTTCTCCACCCATTGCAACGCAACCAACACTGCCAGCATCTCCACTGTATAGACCCCTAACTTATTAGATGTTCTTCTGCTGATTCCAATTTCTTTTGCTAGTATAGCCATCCCAAACCCTGTCACTCCTGTTTCAGGTTCCTTAGCACCATCCGTATAAATCTGAGTATAATCACTATACTTTTCCTTCACATGACAGTTAAGTGCACTTACCAAATCAGTTTTATAGTTTCCTTTCCTTTTTACCTCTAACAAATGCCAGTCTATGTCAGGCCACACAAGCTTCCATGGAGCTACAACCGGATAAACTACTGAAGGACTTATCCTTAGATTAAATACTCCACACTCTTCAGCAATATCGTTCCCTACCCAACTAAAGTTATCCCTCTGAAACCTCCCATTTTCCCAGCATTCCTGCAACACTCCTTTAGCAGGGTGAGAATCATTGTGCCCCTGCAAATTAGCACAGTAGTTTGCCATCAATTGCATCCTTCTTAGTTCCAAAGGCATTAATCCCACTTCTACCTGTAAGGCTGACACTGGTGATGTTTTAAAAGCCCCACTGCACACTCTTAAAGCCCGAGCCTGAACCACATCCAGTTTCTTTATAAGAGACCTAGCTGCTGATCCATATGCTATATTTCCATAGTCCAGCACAGACCTTACTAAAGCCACATACATTCTCTTCAACGCTGAACAACTTGCTCCCCATTCCCTACCAGTCAAACATCTCATCACATTTACTACTTTTTCACATTTCTCCTCAACTTTCCTGATATGGTCTGCCCATGTTAATCATGAATCAAATATAACTCCCAGAAATTTAAATGATCCAACCCTTTCTAATTCAATCCCATATATCCTGAAATTCTTCCCTACCTCAATTCTTTTCCTGGTGAAAAATACAGTTTGCATTTTTTCTACTGAAAATCTACATCCCCAGTCATAACCCCACTCCACCACTTGCTCCTTGTAGTTTCCTGATTATATGCTCCATGTTCCTACCTCTTTTCCACAAGGCCCCATCATCTGCAAACAGTGACCTACCTACATCTGTGGGGTCGAAAGGAAATGTTGATATTTCGGGCTATTACAAGGATCTACCCCTTAGTAATAATGATCAGTGAGGCACAGAGAGAATCTGTAATTACCAACAAGTACCCTTAGTGACTCAACAGAAGAACGCCTGAATTTACACAACCAAATACATGTGTGCATACCGACTATGGATTCCTGACCCTCCAAAGAATAGAATAGATAAAACCAGTAAAAGGAATTGATACTGGCCATGTATTCCCCTGATCTCCACACATCCATGGGGTCCTCCACATCCATGATGGTGAGTCTCTGGTGGCTGGAGCATTATCACTGCCAGAGCACTCAAAGCGTCTGCTTTTATATTCATTCTTTGCTAGTTCAAATGGTGCATTTCAGTGTTATTGGATGCAGGTCATCTGACTGAACTTTAATGCCCTCTTATTGGCTCTAGTCCAAGCTAGCCCTCTCCAAAATTCACAAACCTTCACGTTATATCAAAGAGCACCTTACAAATAACTTCTTAATTGGAAATCATCTCAATCCATCAGATTACCTGGTGGATCATTGTGTCTACTTTAAAACACTAATTTAACCAACTTCAGTCTGCAACTTCAGTTCACAAAATGAAGGATGCAGAGCAGCTTCACAAAATGGCAACCTTTATCTCCTTCAAGCTTATGGCAAGAACAAAGACAATTGTTTTGTCTCCTTGCACTGTCCTTGATTCATTCAAGTTCACTGATTTATAGACTGTAGTTCTTTCAGACCAACAGAGCTGAGTTCCTCCAACACTTCCAGTCACTCATCACTCCAAACTTATGAGGAGGCCATCTGTATTTTCAAAGTTAGAAAGGAGATATTATGAGACAGTGGAGGGTAAGTTTGATCTGGTGAATTAACTTGTACAAGAAAGATGTCAGTAGCCTGCTCAGGAACTTGAAATTTCTCACTCTTTCGACTTTTGATCCCTCTATGAGGACTGGTGTGTGCTCCTTCATCTTACCCCTCCTAAAGTCTGCAATCAATTCTTTGGTCTTAATAGAGGTGTACAAGATGGTAAAAGGCATAGATCGAGTGGACATTTGGAGATTTTTTCCCAGGTTAAAAATGG
Source organism: Mobula hypostoma (assembly GCF_963921235.1). Lineage (NCBI taxonomy): Eukaryota > Metazoa > Chordata > Chondrichthyes > Myliobatiformes > Myliobatidae > Mobula > Mobula hypostoma. The sequence goes on along the minus strand of NC_086108.1, from coordinate 10,031,435 downwards.
TAATATGAGCATACTTTTATGATGATTGGAGGAAAGTACAGGGGCAAAGTCAGTGTTTTTTTTTAACTGAGTGGGTAGTGCTTGGAATGCACTGCCGGAGATGGTGATATGGCCGGGCACCTCAGGAACATTTAAGAGCATTTTAGACACCTGGAGGAAAGAAAAATGAAGGGCTATGTGAGAGGAAAGGGTTAGAAATCATTTGGAAAACGTGTAACTCAGGTGGCTGATGGTTGGGTTGAGATGTTCTCCGATCTTGGCAATTTACTAGCAAACGTTACATCACCATATGAGGAGACATCATCAGTGCGCTGTTAATTGTGGTGTGTCCTCCAAATGTTTGGCTTTTATATACTTTTCAATCAGCTTATTGATTATAGAAACGTAGAAAACCCACAGCACAACACAGGCCCTTCAGCCCACAAAGCTGTGCCAAACATGTCCTTACCTTAGAAATTACCTAGGGTTACCCATAGCCCTAAATTTTTCTGAGCTCCGTGTACCTGTCCAGGAGTTTCTTAAAACACTTTATCATATCCGCCTCCACCACCATCGCTGGCAGCCATTCACACACTCACCATTCTCTGCGTAAAAAAACTTACCCCTGACATCTCCTCTGTACCTACTTCCAAGCACTCTAAAACTGTGCCCTCTCATGCTAGCCATTTCAGCCCTGAGAAAAAGCCTCTGACTATCCACACGATCAATACCTCTCATCATCTTATAGACCTTTATCAGGTCACCTCTCATCCTCCGTTGCTCCACGGAGAAAAGGCTGAGTTCACTCAACCTATTCTCATAAGGCATGCTCCCCAATCCAGGCACCATCCTTGTAAATCACCTCTGCACCCTTTCTATGGTTTCCACATCCTTCCTGTAGTGAGGCGACTAGAACTGAGCACAGTACTCCAAGTGAGGTCTGACCAGGGTCCTATATAGCTGCAACATTACCTCTCGGCTCCTAAACTCAATCCCACGATTGATGAAGGCCAATGCACCGTATGCTGTCTTAACCACAGAGTCAACCTGTGCAGCTGCTTTGAGTATCCTATGCACTCGGACCCCAAGATCCCTCTGATCCTCCACACTGCCCAGAGTCTTACCATTAGTGCTATATTCTGCCATCATATTTGACCTACCAAAATGAACCACCTCACACTTATCTGGGTTGAACTCCATCTGCCACTTCCCAGTCCAGTTTTGCATCCTATCAATGTCCCGCTGTAACCTCTGACAGCCCTCCACACTATCCACAACACCCCGAACCTTTGTGCCATCAGCAATTTACTAACCTATCCATCCACTTCCCCATCCAGGTCACTTATAAAATTCACGAAGAGTAGGGGTCCCAGAACAGATCCCTGAGGCACACCACTGGTCACCGACCTCCATGCAGAATATGACCTGTCTACAACCACTCTTTGCCTTCTGTGGGCAAGCCAGTTCCAGATCCACAAAGCAATGTCCAATTGGATCCCATGCCTTCTTACTTTCTCAATAAGCCTTGCATGGGGTACTTGTGAAATGCCTTGCTGAAATCCAGATACACTACATCTACTGCTCTACCTTCACGAACGTGTTTAGTCACATCCTCAAAAAATTCAACCAGGCTTGTAATGCACGATCTGCCTTTCACAAAACCATGCTGACTATTCCTAATCATATTATGCCTCTCCAAACGTTCATAAATCCTGCCTCTCAGGATCTTCTTCATCAACTTACTAACCACTGAAGTAAGACTCACTGGTCTATAATTTCCTGGGCTATCTCTACTCCCTTTCTTGAATAATGGAACAACATCCTCAACCCCCCAATCCTCTGAGAAACTTCTCCAGTCCCCATTGATGATTCAAAGATCATCGCCAGAGGCTCAGTAATCTCCTCCCTCGCCTCCCACAGTAGCCTCGGGTACATCTCGTCTGGTCCTGCTGACTTATCCAACTTGATGCTTTCCAAATGCTCCAGCACATTCTTTTTCTTAATATCTACATGTTTAAGTATTTCAGTCCGCTGTAAGTCATCCCTACAATCGCCAAGGTACTTTTCCGTAGTGAATATTGAAGCAAAGTATTCATTAATTACCCCTGCTACCTCCTCTGATTCCATACACATTTTTCCACTATCACACTTGATTGGTCCTATTCTCTCACATCTTATTCTCTTGCTCTTCACATCATTGTAGAATGCCTTGGGGTATTCCTTAATCCTGTCCACCAAGGCTTCCTCATGGCCCCTTCTGGCTCTCCTAATTTCTTTCTTACGCTCCTCCTGCTAGCCTTACAATATTCTAGATCTCTATCATTACCTAGTTTTTTGAACCTTTCGTAAGCTCTTCTTTTCTTCTTGACTAGATTTACAACAGCCTTTGTACACCACGGTTCCTGTACCCTACCATCCTTTCCCTCTCTCTTTGGAACGTACCTATGCACCTGGAACTCCACGGAAATATCCCCTGAACATTTGCCACATTTCTTCCATACAGTTCCCTGAGAACATCTGTTCCCAACTTATGTTCCTGCCCGCTAGCCTGATATTTCCCCTTACTCCAATTAAACACTTTCCTAACATGTCTGTTCCTATCCTTCTTCAATGCTATGGTAAAGGAGCTAGAATTGTGATCACTAACTCCAAAATGCTCTCCCACTGAGAGACCTGACACTTGACCAGGTTCATTTCCCAATACCAGATCAAGTCCAGCCTCTCCATCTAGTAGGCTAATCTACATATTGTGTCAAGAAACATTCTTGAACACACCTAACAAACTCCACCCCATCTAAACCCCTCGCTCTAGGGATATGCCAATTGATATTTGGAAAATTAAAATCTCTCACCACAACAACCCTGTTATTATTACACCTTTCCAGAATCTGTCTCCCTATCTGCTCGTCGATGTCCCTGTTACTATTGGGTGGTCTATAAAAAACACCCAATACAGTTATTGACCCCTTCCTCTTCCTAACTTCCACCCACAGAGACTCAGTAGACAATCCCTCCATGACTCCCTCCTTTTCTACAGCCGTGACACTATCTCTGATCAACAGTGTCACACCCCCACCTCTTTTACCTCTCTCCCTGTCCTTTCTGAAACATCTAAAGCCTGACACTCGAAGTAACCATTCCTGCCCCTGAGCCACCAAGTCTCTGTAATGGCGACAACATCATAGCTCCAAGTACTGATCCACGCTCTAAGCTCATCCGCTTTGTTCATAATACTCCTTGCATTAAAATAGACACATCTCAAACCATCTGTCTGAGCGCGTGCCTTCTCTATCACCTGCCCATCCTCCCTCTCACATTGTCTCCAAGCTTTCTCTATTTGTGAGCCAACTGCCCCTTCCTCTGTCTCTTCAGTTTGGAAGCTCAATTGTGATGTAAGGAGGAAGTTTCATCACTGATTGATTATTATTACAGAAACTCAATTGTGATGTAGGGAGCAAGTCTCCTCGTTGATTGGTTGTGTGGCAAATATTGTGCGTTAGGCCTGGACTTTTGCTGGCATTGGCTCATAAATAGGATCGAGGTCTACATGTCTGTTTACAGAATTACTCATGGAAAATGGCACCTCTAGGAATTCTCCTACATGCCGCGTGTTCGCCTGCGTCATATGGCTTTCACTGATACCCAGTCGAATTTGTGCCCCTCTTGATCTTCACAGTTGGTCACTCCGCTTTACAGCCAGTTGATGTTCATGGATCCTTGTGGATAAGTCTGGCCAAGGGTTAAGTTGATCTTGGAGTAGGTTAATTGTAGAGCAGTTGGCCTTTACCACACTGTACACAAACCAACAGCTGAGCTCTGCAGGTGAACGTGCCCCCAAGGTCACAGCCGCCGCTGACCAACTAGGAGCCCTGGTGAAACGTGAATGGGCATTGCTCAGACGCCTCTGACATATCTCACATGATGGGAGTTGGCTGGGGACATGCTGACCTAGATTCTCGGGTTGTTTGCCAAGCCTGAAGCTGGGTTGACAGGTCTGTCAAACCCAGCCATCGGTGACCTTCCTTGCATTGTAAGGTCAGAGGTGGGGATGGTCCCTGATGTCTGCCCCATGTCAAGGCAGCATACAGCTCCCTGTAAAGTGGGGCAGTACATGCTCACCCACAACAATCGGCCCTGATCTGCTTTCACCTTTCCTGATTGTCCCTTTCTCCTGCACTTCTTCATTTTCTTCAGCCCATCACCCCTAATGGGGCACAGACCACCGGCAGCAGCTCATCAGATTCCTCTGTCCTGGGCCAGTCTTTCGAGTTGCCCCCAAGTGCAGCCCATTCTCTTGGTGCATCCTCCTTTTCCCAGGAATGAGGGCTTTGGAGCTTCTGTCAGTGTTTCTGTAGCTCCAGGCTTATACAGGGTGGGGCTGCTAGCCCCATACCCAATCCTCTTCATTTCACAGCTGGGCTTGAGATCATTCATGGTGGAGTCCTTCCTTTGTGCCTTTGTCTAATGTTTCAATTACTACACCAGTTGTTCTCGGTTTCTCGCACCATTAATGGCCAACGGCAGTGGTGATGTCCATTCTGACCTCAGATATAATGTTCCAATGAGATGTCGATATCTCAACTGCCTAACATTCTGCATCCACAGCCAGTCCCAGGATTGAAGGGGTGGTGTTGTAAACTATCCCCTGTCAGTGGTGAGGAAGGTGAATGCAATGTTAGCATTCATTTCAAGAGGACTAGAATATGGAAGTAGGAGTGTAATGCTGAGGCTATTTAAAGCAATGGTGAGGCCTCACTCGGAGTATTGTGAGCAGTTTTGTGCCCCTTATCTGAGAAAGGATATTGGAGAGGGTTCATAGGAGGTTCTCAAGAATGATCCCAAGAGTGAAAGTGTTAACATATGAGGAGTGATGTCTCTGAGCCTGTACTGACTGGAATTCAGAAGAATGAAGGGGGATCTCATTGAAACGTATCGAATGGTGAAAGGCCCTGATAGAGTGGATATGGAGAGGATGTCTCTTATAGTGGGGGAGTCAAAGACCAGAGGGCACAGCCTCAGAATAGATAGATGTCCATTTAGAACGAAGACGAAGAGGATTTTTTTTTTAGCCAGAGAGTGGTGAATCTGTGGAATTCGTTTCCACAGGTCACTGTGGAAGCCAAGTCGTTGGATAATTTAGGGATAAGGTTGATAGCTTCTTCATTTATCAGGATATGACAGGATACGGGGAGAAGAAGGGAGATTGGGCAGAGAGGAAAATGGATCAGCCATGATGAAATGGCAGAGTGGACTCAATGGGTCGAATGGCCTAATTCTGCTCCTATCTCTTAGTCATATCCAAAGAACACAGGCCATTAGATACCTGAACCAGACCTAGGTCAGCATTGCAATGAAAGAGAAGATTGGTAGTTCAGGTTGGCTGCATGTTGTGGGGTTGTTCACTGAGTCTAGAGGCTAGGTCGTAAATGTGTCATCACCATCAAGGTCGCATCATCAACATGCAACTGAGTGTGGGCTCCTCTGTGTGCTCCTGTTTATTTTGGTCCAATCCATTGTTCTGATTGGTAATTACAACAAGTCAGACAATGTAAATGCGAGCATTTGGTGGAAACAACACTCAATTGCACACTAATGATGTCACCTCAACTGGTGATGAAACGTTTGTGACCTAACCTCCAGGCTTTGCAAGCAACCCTGGAAACTTAGGTCAGCATATCCAACAGTTACTGACTAGGGATTCAGAAGAAAACCCCAAACATTCTAAATTGCAAAAATCAGTTTGGCAGCTTGCAGCCCAGTAATTCCTCCTTCAATCATCAGCAGAGGGGTCTTGTGAATAGCATTACTTCTTCACCAATAACACTGGACAACATTTTTTTTCAAATATGTTCTTCTTCAGAATTTTGTGTTTATGATAGATACTGTACTTGATTCTGAAAACTAAATATAATTTCAGACTATTTGTATCATTAGGAATTTAGAAAAAATATTGTTGGATTCCAGTTGCCCTGATACCGTTTCTCCATGACCACAATGTCCTGGTGAAACCTTTCACCATGCTCGTCACTGACAGCACCAAGATTTGCAGGGAAGAAGCCTAAATGGGAACACACAAAATGAATCTTTAGTGACATGTTTGCACTTCATGGTTTTATGTGCTTGAAGCATGTTGTCAACCAGCCGCACGTAATTTGGTGCTCTGTGATTGCCAAGTAAATTTTTAACAACATCCTTGAATTCCTTCCATGTGATTTTCTCCGGTCCCACTAGAAGTTCTTCAAATTGTCTGTCATTGATAACCTATTCGATTTGTGAACCAACAGAAATGCCTTCCTTAATCTTGGTATCAATTATTCTGAGAAACATCTGTCTCAAATATCAAAATCCTTTACAGAAATTTATAGCCTTTCTAAAATCTGTCCTGTCCTGCCATCCGCTCCACCTGGGCATGCTTGGACAAGACAGAAAACTTTTCAGCTTACATTGCTGGCAACATTTTAATTGAAATGGAATTACGAATTGAAATAACAAATATAGGCAATTTCAAGAAAGTGGTGCATGATAAGATATTTCAAGGTGATTTTTATAATCCACAGCCCAAAGTCCATAAGATACAATCAAAAGTATTCAGGAAGCAAAATCTTTGTTGTCCAGTGTAATCCTTTCAGTTCAGCTTTCTTTGGTGACACTTGGATCTGAACAAGAACAAAGAATGAACAATGAAGAGCAGAGTAACAAAGAGATTGTGGTCATCCTCTATGAAAACCAACTCCAGCTGAAAGGATAGTAACGTTCCAATGAAAACAGCCAGCCTACAAAACAGCGAGATTCAAATGGTGCGAAACCTGCTGTTTCTAGAAAAATACAGAAGCAACCATACCACAACTACCAGAAAATTCACTGACCAATTACATGTACATAAGTTGTTTCATTGATCCTGTTCTATAGATTTGCTGAGTATGCCCACAAGGAAATGAATCTCAGGATTTTATATTGTGACATATAAGTACGTTGATAATAAAATTTACTTTGAACTTTGAACTTTGAAATACTGGAGGAACTCAGTAGGTCATGTAACATCTATGGAGGTGAATAAGCAGTCATCATTTTGGACCATGACATAATGAAGGGTCTCATCATCTGTCCTGATGAAGAGCCTTGGTCCGAAATGTTGACAGTTCACTCACCTCCATAGATGCTGTCTGAGGTGCTGACTTCATCCAACATATTGTGTGTATTACCTTTGTATAATAAGATGGATTTTGGACCTCATAATCTACCTTGCAGCTTACTGTCTACCTGTCTGCATGTTCCCTCCAGCCATTTCACTTTATTCTTCACTATGTTGTTGTTTTCCCTTGTTTTCCCTCTAATTAGTTAATAGGCATCCGTTAGTCTCACGCGGTTTCCAGGGTGCAGGCCATGGCAGGATTGTATGGAAGACCAGTAGTTGCCCATGCTGCAAGTCTCCCCTCTCCACTCCACCGATGGTGTCCAAGGGAAGGGCACTAGGGCCGATACAGCTTGGCACCGGTGTCGTCGCAGAGCAATGTGTGGTAAAGTGCCTTGCTCAAGGACACAACACACTGCCTCAGCTGAGGCTCGAACTAGCAACCTTCAGATCACTAGACGAATGCCTTAACTACTTGGCCACGCACCAGCTGTTTTCCTTCAATATACTGTACAATGTACTGTATAATGCAGATTTGGGTGATACCCCTCAACCATCAGGCTCAAACCAGGGGGGGATAACTTCACTCAATTTCACTCGCCCCCTCATTGAGCCCACAACCAATGGATTCAGTTTCATGAACCCTTTGTCTCATGTTCTTGATATTTATTACTTATTTATTTGTTATTATTATTTCTTCTTTTTGCATTTGAACATTTTGCTGTCTCCTGAACTTTTGCTGAACCCCTAGTTGGGTGGTCTTTCATTGACCCTGTTATGGTTATTATTCTGCGGATTTGCTGAGTATGCCCACAGGAAATTGAACCTCAGGGCTGTATATGGTGACAAATACGTACTTTGATAATAAAATTACTTTGAACTTTCAACTTTGATTATATAAAAATACAAGAAAGCATAGGAATGTTAAACTACAAGAAAAATTCAAGAAAATTATCAATTGTATACCAAAACAAAACCCATATCATGAAAAATGATTGCAATGCAAGTTCGGATGTTGGAGGCAGTCACGCTGAGTCACTGAGGATCGATTTCTGAGTATGTGGTGGGTGGGAGATGGGAGTGACCACTGTCAAAAGCATCTAGTGTTGACTTCACACATGTGGGTGATCCATACTCTGTACTGTGACAACGCCCCCACCACACACACAAACACACACACACACACACACACACACGCACACAAAAACACACACAAAAACATACACACACACACAAACGAACACACACACACACACACACGCACACAAAAACATACACACACACACACACGCACACAAAAACATACACACACACACAAACGAACACACACACACAAATGAACACACAAAAACATACACACACACACACACAAACGAACACACACACAAATGAACACACAAAAACACACACACACACACACACACACACAAACGAACACACACACAAATGAACACACAAAAACACACACACACACAAAATACTTCACCTCAGTCCTTCTCAGGCCAGAATTCAGCTGGCAATGTGTCTCTACTCCTGTATGTAAGGAGAGATTCATTCCTGGGGTAGGAGTTACCTGTAGAATCCAAATAATGGCTGATGTTTTTTTTTCTAGGGGGGTCCTGCACAGACAGCGAGGCCCTTGCTCTCTTAGTCGGAGGGGCTGGCCAGCAGTATCTGTTGATTCTTGCACAATTGTCAGATCAACACCTTGCTGAAGAGGATATTAATGATACTGTACTGTGTACTCTCCTCTCTCTTCCCCCTTTTTCCTATCCCCTCTGGCTCCTGCACAAGCTGGCTGTGTGCTTCTCAGTCACCCTTTCATCTCCCTATCTGCTTGTTCCTCTCCCTCTGTGTGTCCCTCTCTGTTCTGCCTGCCTCCCACATTCCAGATGCCTCTTCCTCTCTCCATTACATCTGTCTGTTTCTGGTCACACATGAATCTGTCCCTCTGTCTCATTCAGCAACTCTCTCTCTCTCTCCCCCCCCCTCTCTCCCCCCTCCCTCCTCCTCTCTCCTCTCTCTCTCCCTCTCTCTCTCTCTCTCTCCCCCTCTCTCTCTCCCCTTTCTTTCTCTCTCTCTCTCTCCCTCCTCTCTCTCTAACTCTCTCTCTCTCCCCACTCTCTCTCTCTCCCTCTCTCTCTCCCCCTCTCTCTCTCCCTCTCTCTCCCCCCTCTCTCTCCCTCTCTCTCCCCCCTCTCTCTGTCTCTCTTGTTCCCTGCCTCCCAGACTCCTTTCTATAAATTTCTTCCTCTCCCTCTCTCCTTCCCTTCCTTCAACTCTCTTCTCTTCATCCCCCTTGAAGTTCACTTTCTCCGTCTTTCTGTGTTTCTCTCTGAATGTCTCACTGGGTGACTCTCTCTATGTCTCTCTTCCACTATCTCTCTATCTGTCTCTCTCTCTGTTTCTATATGTGTATGTTTCTGTGCATGTCTGTAGGTCTGTAGCCCTGTCCTCTGTCCCCCTGTCTCTCTTTCTACCTGCCTTTACTGCTGCCTCTCTATTTCTGTGTGTTTGTCTGGGTGTGTGTGTGTGTCCCTTTTACTCTCTCTGCCTCTGTCTCTCTCTCTCACTCTATCTGTCTCTCCGAGGGGCTGTGTGTGTGTGTGTGTGTGTGTGTGTGTGTGTGGGTGTGTATCTGTAGCCCTGTCTCTATCTCTCGCTATCTATCTCTGTCTCTGTCTCTCTCTGCGACTCGCTCTACTTCCATCTCTGTCTCTATATCTATATCTCTCACTGTCTTTCCATGTGTCTATCTCTCTCTCTCTGTTTCTATGTGTGTGTGTCTCTCTCTCTCTGTTTCTGTATGTATCTCTCTTTCTCGCTCCCTCCTCCCTCTGTTTCTGTCTGTATCTCTCTCTGAGTTTCTGTGTGTATCTCTCTCGTTCTCTCTCGGTTTCTGTGGGTATATTTTTCTCTCTGTTTCTGTGTGTGTATCTCTCTCTCTTTCTTTGAGCATCTCTCTCTGTTTCTGTGTGTATTTCTCTCTCTCTCTCTCTCTCTCTCTCTCTCTCTGTCTCTCCCTGTTTCTTTGTGTGTATCTCTCTCTCTGTGTTTCTGTGTGCATCTCCGTCTCTGTTTATGTATCTCTCTCTTCCTGGTTCTGAGTGTATATACTGTATCTCTCTCCTAAATGATAAAACATAATATACTCTATGAACAGCAATATGGTTTCAGAAAAAAACAGAACCACTACAATAATGTTAATAGATTTTGCAGAAGAAACATCAAACGCTATAGAAAGAAATGAATACACAGTGGGAATATTCCTTGATCTAAAAAGCATTTGACACCATTGACAATAAATTATTATTAACAAAATTAGAAAGGTATGGTATTAGAGGGGTGGCACATGACTGGTTAAGTAATTATTTGAAAGACAGGTATCAGTATGTACATATAAACAACTCGAATTCAAAATTTTTGAGGGTAACTTGTAGGGTTCCACAAGGTTCAGTGCTTGGTCCATTGCTGTTCATTTTGTATATAAACATTAAACAGACATTAAACTGTATATTATGTACCAATGATACAACTATATTTTGTAGTGGGGAACATCTGAAACAACTTTTGGATACAGTGGAGAAAGAACTTAAAATTATAAAGAAATGGTTTGATACTAACAAATTATCACTGAATCTAAGTAAAACTAAATTCATAATATTTGGAAACTGTGTACCAAACTCATATAGTAAACTTAGAATAAATGATGTTGAAGTTGATAAGGTATCTGAAACAAAATTTTTAGGAGTGGTAATAGATAATAAATTAAGCTGGAAACCATATATAATTTGTCAAAGCAAAAATGTCAAAATCTACTGCAATACTGTACAAAGCACAAGATTCCTTAAATCAGGAATCTTTGTATACATTATACTGTTCACTTATAGTCCCATACGTGACTTACTGTGTAGAGGTATGGGGAAATACATACAAAACAAATACAAACTCAATTTTTCTACTCCAAAAGAAAGTCATACGAATTGTAAATAAGGCAAGTTATTATGAGCCAACCAATCCACTATTTATTCAACTAAACACTTTAAAATTCAGAGATTTTGTAGATTTTAAAATAATACAAATTACGTAAGAAGTAAAAAATGGACAGCTACCACAAAGTATCCAAAGGTTATTTAAGATGAGAGAAAGTCAACATGATCTGAGAGGAACATGTATATTTCAAAAACAAAGGATAAGAAGAAATGTAAAAAATCATTGTGTTTCAGTCAGAGGGGTGAATCTATAGAACAGTTGTAGTGAGAATTTAAAAACATGCACCACACTTAAAAAGTTTAAAAAATATTTTAAAATAATTTAATGAACAAATATAAAATACATGATTTAAAATGAATGGGAGTAATGTAAATAAATGATACTTGAAACCGAATTTTGTGTTAAAAGATTATGAAATTTTTTGTTTTGATGTGATGATTGACACCAAATATGTTGTATAAGTAAGAGGGGTAGGCGTAATAAGCTGTAGCTTCATCCTACACCCTTTCAGTCTGTTTTAAGGAATACCTATGTCTTTTTGTTGTAATTTTGTCCCATGAAATGATCGTTATGAAATCATCATTGAAAATGATGCTTCTTGTTATGTTTGTACTGACCGAAATAAGTTTAATTAATTAATTAATTCATTCATTCATTCACTCACTCTCTGAGTCAGTGTCTACCTTTCACTGTCTCTGTTTCTGGGTGTATCTCTCTCTTTGTTCCCATGTGTATCTCTGTTTCTGTGTGTATCTCTCACTCTGTTTCAGTCTGTATCTCACTCTCTGTTTCTGGTGTGTATCTCTCTGTATGTTTCTGTGTGTATCTCTCTCTCTGGTTCTGTGAGTCTCCCTCTCTCACTGCTTCTGTGTGTATCTCTCTCTCTCTGTTTCTGTGTCTGTATCTCTCTCTGTGTCTGTGTGTATTTCTCTATCTCTCTGTTTCCCTGTGTATCATTCCCTCTGTTTCTGTGTGTGTATCTCTCTCTCTCTGTTTTTGTTTGAATCTCTCTCCCTCTCTGTTTCTGTGTGTATCTCGATTGCTGTTTTTGTGTGTGCATCTCTCTTCCTGTTGCAGTGTGTATCTCGCTCTCTCTCTGTTTCTCTGTGTGTATTTCTCTCTCTCTGCTGTCTCTCTCTCTGTTTCTTTCTCTCCATTTCTGTTTGTGTATCTCTGTCTCTGTGTATCTGTGTATCTCTCTGTTTTATGTATGTGTCTCTCTGTTTCTCTGTGTATCTCTCTCTCTACTTCTGTGCATATCTCTCTCCCTGTTTCTGTGTGTGTATCTGTCTCTCTCTCTCTGTGTTTCTATGTGTGTATCTCTAACTCTCTTTCTCTCTGTCTCTCTCTATGTTTTTGTGTGTATCCCTCTGTTTCCATCTGTGTATCTTACTCTCTGTGTTTCTGTGTGAATCTCTCTCTCTCTCTCTCTCTCTGTTTCTATGTGTGTGTCTTACTCTGTGTTTCTGTGTGTATCTCTCTCTCTGCTTCTGTGCATATCTCTCTCTCTCTTCTCTCTGTTTCTGTGCTTGTATCTGTCTCTCTTTCTGTGTGTATCATTCCCTCTGTTTCTTTGTGTGTATCTCTCTCTGTTTTTGTTTGTATCTCTCTCTCTCTCTGTTTCTGTGTCTGTATCTCTCTCTCTCTTTCTATGTGCATCTCCCTCTCATTTTCGGTGTGTGTATCTCTCTCTCTCTGTCCATCTGTATATTTCTCTCTCTGTTTCTGTGTTTATCTCTCTGTTAGTTTCTGTGTTTGTATCTCTCTGTTTCTGTATATATCTCTCTTTTTTTCTGTGTGTGTATCTTTCTCTCTTTTCTACATATGTCTTTCTCTCTCACTCTAAGCCTTACCCTGTCTTATTGTAATGTCTGTTCTTGCTGATCCCTCCATCTCTGAATGTCTCTTTCTTGATTCCAGTGACTGTGGCAGGCTTCTCATCATTAAACACTCCACACCATACTGACCAACACTGCCTCACATTTTCTGGTGTGGGACGCCGCAGGCCGTCGCCACCACCATGGACCCACCACAGCACCTGCTCCAGTACACACTGCTGATCATGTCTGGGCAGGACTGATCGCCTGGGGTCAAGGGGCTGACAAGGGGACAAGGACAAAGGAAGATTTATAATTTTTAATTGGAAGTTAGAGGTGAGAAGGAGTAGGGACAGATTAAAGGGTAATACAGCTCCTGGAGAGAAGGTAGAAGCCCAAGCTCACTCTGAGACAGTGATGTGATCAAACTGTGTGTAATTAAGGTTATTTATAAACCATTATGACAGATTAAAAGAAATACACTTCCTTTAGTGCTGATGGCATCAGCCCACTGTGAGACAATAGGCAGATAAACAACAATTACACTGAAGAGGATCTGCAGATGCTGGAAATCCAGAGCAACACACATAAAACGCTGGAGGAACTGAACAGGTCAAGCAGCCTTCGTGGAGAGGAGTAAACAGTTGATGTTTCACACAAAGATCCTTGCTCAGGACCTGAACAGCTACCCTGTTGGGCAGATCTCATTTTTACAGAAACACAAGAGATTCTGCAGATCCTGGAATTCCAGAGCAGCACACACAAAATGCTGGAGTAACTCAGCAGCTCGGGCAGCATCCATGGAGACGAATAAACAGTCGACATTTTGGGCAGTGACCCTTCATCAGAACCTGAACAGCTTCCCTGATTTTTACAGAAACACAAGCGATTCTACAGATGCCGGAAATCCAGAGTAGCACACACAAAGTGCTGGAGGAATGCAGCACATCCGTGGAAAAGAACAAACAATTAAATTTTTGGACCAAAACCCTTCATCAGCACCTGAACAGCTGTCCTGTGGGCAGGAGGAGGGACTTTCCTCTGCTGACCACCTGTGGGAAGGCGATGTACTAAGTAGGCCAGGCCACACCAGACTGAGCATTGGAAGTCAATGCTCCTGGCACTGCCAGGAGAACAGGAAGTCAGCTGGTGCCACTGCTGAGAAGTTTTATGTATAACCACATATAACCATATATCTATATAACAATTACAGCACGGAAACAGGCCATCTCAGCCCTTCTAGTCCGTGCTGAACTCTTACTCTCACCTAGTCCCACCGACCTGCACTCAGCCCATAACCCTCCATTCCTTTCCTGTCCATATATCTATCCAATTTAACTTTAAATGACAACATCGAACCTGCCTCAACCACTTCTGCTGGAAGCTCGTTCCACACAGCTACCACTCTCTGAGTAAAGAAGTTCCCCCTCATGTTACCCCTAAACTTTTGCCCTTTAACTCTCAACTCATGTCCTCTTGTTTGAATCTCCCCCACTCTCAATGGAAAAAGCCTATCCACATCAACTCTATCTATCCCCCTCATAATTTTAAACACCTCTATCAAGTCCATCCCCCCTCAACCTTCTACGCTCCAAAGAATAAAGAACCAACTTGTTCAACCTTTCTCTAAAACTTAGGAGATGAAACCCAGGTAACATTCTAGTAAATCTTCTCTGTACTCTCTCTATTTTGTTGACATCTTTCCTATAATTCGGTGACTAGAACTGTACACAATACTCCAAATTTGGCCTCACCAATGCCTTGTACAATTTCAACAGCAACTATGTATTAAGCTATCTTATGCATTTATATTTATTGTGTTGTTTTTCATTATTATTGTGTTCTTATCTTACTTTGTTTTCTTTTCTGTGCTGCATCAGATCCAGAGTAACAATTATTTTGCCTCCTTTACCCTTGTGTACTGGAAATTACATTAAACAATCTTAAATCAAAACGAGAGTGAGTAGGAGGAGGTTTATTTAGTTTCCATTCCTCATTCCGGTTCCCCTCTCACCCCTTCTATTCCCCTCACCTGCCCATCACTGCCCCCTGGGTCTCCTCCTCCTTCCCTTTCTCCCTTTCTAATGGTCCACTCTCCTCTCCTATCAGATTCCTTCTTCTTCAGCCCTTCACCTCTTCTACCTACCACCTTCCAGCTTCTTACTTTCCTCATCCACCCACCTTGCCCCTCACCTAGGTTTCACCAAGCTTGCCCACTCTGGCCTCTTACCTCTCCTTGCCTGCCTATCACTTCCTACGGTGTCCCCTCCTCCTTCTCATTCTCCTATGCTCCACTCTCCTCTTCTATTGGGTTCCTTCCTCTCTAGCCCTTGACCTTTCCCACCTCCTTGGCTTCACCTATCTCCTTTTGGCTATCCTCCTTCCCTTCCCCCCCCCCAACATTTTTATTCTGGGATCTTCCCCCTTCCTTTCCAATCCTGATGAAAGGTCTCGGCCTGAAACGTTGACTGTTGATTAATTTCCACAGATGCTACCTGACCTGCTGAGTTCCTCCAGCATTTTGCGTGCATTGCTTTGTCCCCCTTCCCTCCCCACGCCTTCTTATTCCGGCTTCTGCCCCCTTTCTTTCCTGTGCCGATGAAGGGTCTCAGCCTGAAACGTCGACTGTTTATTCCTCTCCACAGATGCTGCCTGACCTGCTGAGCTCCTCCAGCACTTTCTGTGTCTCTTATTGACAAAAGGGACAGCATGGATTCAGTGGGCTGAATTGCCTCTTCCAGTCTTGCAAGGAAGTGTAAGATACTGCAGGTATCTTGAGCAATATTCAGCACATGACATCAAAAGTTTGTTCATTTCCGTAGATGCTGCCTGACCTGCTGAGCTCCTCCAGCGTTTTCTCTGTGCTGCTTTGGACTCTCTTGCGGGGCTTTCTCTTACACAGGGGCTCACTGGATGAAGCTGCTGCCTCACACACACCCTGTCCCAGGGACCCCGATCCGACCCTGCCCTCTGGTGCTATCTGTGTGAGGACACACCATGACCACATGGGTTCCTACCGCACACCAGACACCTCGGTCAGCAGATAAATTCTCCACTTTGAATTGCCTTCAGTGAGTAGAAGAGAAGATGACGATGTGACGTGCGCGCAGCAGCCACTCCGGAATGAATATCTGTTATTTGTTAAGTAGGATGCCGTGCACAATCCTGATATGATGGAGACGGATGTGAGAAGCACAGAGGAACATCTGGAGAAACTTCTGAAATGCCTGTTTCGCTGCCGCTGCTACTGTGTGATCGAGAATCTCGGGAGGGGAAGGCCCCAAATCCTTGGCTTTGTCTATTGCTTGGCGGCCGGGGCCAGGGTCGAAGCGCTCGGCAGAGATGGTGCTCGGTGCTTGGTGTCAGAGGGCTGGTCAGAGGCTCGAAGTTTTCGGACAGACTCAGAGTCGGCTGTGGTCGGGTGCTTCCAGGGTGCTGCATCGGCAAGTTTGCGGTGCTGGAGGTTCATGGCAGGGAGAGTTTTTCTTCCTTCTACCGTCTGTGTGAGATGATGGGGCTATCGGGACTTTGAGACTTTTTTTTTACCGTGCCCATGGTCTGGTCTTTATCAAATTACAGTATTGCTTTGCACTGTTGTAACTATATGTTATAATTATGAGATTTTTGTCAGTTTTAGTCTTGGTTTGTCTTGAGTTTTTGTGATATCATACTGGAAGAACATTGTATCATTTCTTAATGCATGCATTACTAAATGACAATAAACGAGGACTGAGTGTCCTCATAATCTAAATCTAATCTAAGTGTGTGGCAGAAGCTGGGAGAATGGAATTAGTCCGATAGTTTGCATGTATTTTACAAACCAACGGGCCTGCCTCTATATGACCCCTTACAGAACATATGAACAGCATATGAACAGGACATTAGGCCCAAAATATCCCAACACTAATCCTTCCTACTTACACAATGTCTATATCCCTCCATCTTCCTCACATCCTTGTGCCTATCCAGGTGTCTCTTAAAAGCCTCTAATGTATTTGCCACCACCACTATACCAGGCAGAGCATTCCAGGCATCCAGCACTCTGAGTAAAAAACCTTACCCCTCACATCTTATGTTCCATTTAATATTGGCAGTGATCATAAAACCATAAGACATAGGTGCAAAATTATTCCATTTGGCCCATTGAGTTGGCTGATTTATTCTCCTGCCTTCTTCCCATAACCATTACTAATCAAGAACCTATCACCTCCGCTTTAAAAGTACACAATGACTTGACATCCACAGCCGTCTGTGGCAACAAATTCCACAGATTGAGCACCTCCTGGCTAAAGAAATTCCTCCTCATTTTCCTCATTTCTGTTCTAAATAGAAGTCCCTTTACTCTGAAACTTGCCCACTACAAGAAACATGCTTTCCACATCCTTTCTATTTAGGCCTTTCAATACTCAGTGGCAGGCTCCCCGTGGGAATGGGAAGGGAATCTGTTAAATGAAGAGTTTCATTTCTCTATCGCCCGGCACAACCCCATCAGGGCGTGGCACAAATTCTGAACCCCTGCTGATTTGTAAGGGAGGAAGAACGATAAACGGTTGCTGCAATAAACTCCTGCAGACTGCAACGTCATCACCTGCCCAGCTGTCCAAAGTTCAAAATAAAGTTTATTATCAGAGTACACACACGTCACCACATACTGCCCTGAGATTCTTTTTCCTGTGGGCATACTCGGCAAATCTATAGAACAGTAACTCTAAACCGAATCAATGAAAGAGCAAGAGCATCGAAGACAACAAACTGTGCAATTACAAATATAAATAGATAGCAATAAATAATGACAGCATAAGATAATGAGATAAAGAGTCCTTGAAGTGAGATCAGTGGTTGTGGGAACATCTCAATAGATGAATGTAGTTATCCCTTTTGGTTCAAAAGCCTAATGGTTGAGGGGTAGTAACTATTCTTGAACCTGGAGTTGCGAGTCCTGAGGCTCTTGTACCTTCTACCTGATGGCAGCAGAGAGGAAAGAGCATGTCCTGGGTGGTGGGGATGGTTGATGATAGATGCTGCTTTCCTATGATAGCGTTTCATGTAGATGTGCTCAATGGCTGTCACAGTCAGGTTGGTTGCAGGATCTGCGTTACCCTTGTGACAGCATGAAGGACACATGGATAAGTTTTCAACTTTGGAACTTGCATTGGAATTAGATTATTGGTATTGGTTTATTATTGTCAGATGTTGTAACTGTGAACAAAGCCACCAGAGAGGCAATGAAGATTAGATTAGATCAGATTAGATTATGAGGACACGCAGTCCTCTTTTATTGTCATTTAGTAATGTATGCATTAAAAAATGATACAACTTGTTCCTCCAGAATGATATCACAGAAACACAAGACAAACCAAGACTAAAAAAATGACAAAAACCACATAATTATAACATATAGTTACAACCATGCAAGCAATACCGCAATTTGAGAAAGGACAGACCATGGGCACAGTAAAAAAAAATCTCAAAGTCTCTCGAAAGTCCCATCATCTCACGCTGACGGTAGAAGGAAGGGAAACTCTCTTCCTGCTATGAACCTCCAGCGCCGCAAACTTGCTGATGCAGCACCCTGGAAGCACCCGACCTCAGCCGACTCTTGAGTCCGTCCGAAAACTTCGAGCCTCCGACCAGCCTTCCGACACCGAGCACCGAGCACCATCTCTGCCGAGCACTTCGACCCCGGCCCCGGCAACAGGCGACAGTCAAAGCCGAGGATTTGGGGCCTTCCCCTCCGGAGATTCTCGATCGCACAGTAGCAGCGTCAGCGAAGCGGGCATTTCAGAAGTTTCTCCAGATGTTCCTCCGTGCTTCTCTTTCTTTTTAAATCTTTTTATTGAATAAGTATACAAAAAGGTAAACCATATAAACATTAATACAATGTTAAAATATAATAGAATTCCAGAAGGTATCAATACCAAAAAAAATACTACAAACAATGTAATTTAAACATAAAAAACCAAGATAACATAATAGTATACTAAATTTTATATATATATCAATGGAAAAAAAAAGAAAAAAAAAACCCCAAAAAAAAACCCACCGTGCAACTAACTAAAAGCAAAGCAAAGCAATGGGCTAACTTGAAACCAAACAGAGTTAAACTTAAAATCACGTCCTCAATCCCGACCTCCATTAAAAACAGTGAAAAAAAACAAGAAGGGTATGTATTACATTAAATGAAAGTATCGAATAAAAGGTCCCCAAATCTGTTCAAATTTAAATGAAGAATCATAAAGGTTGCTTCTAATTTTCTCCAAATTCAAACATAAAATCGTCTGAGAAAACCAAAAAAAGGTAGTTGGAGCATTAAGCTCTTTCCAATGTTGTAAAATACACCTTTTCGCCATTAAAGTAAGAAATGCGATCATTCTACGGGCTGAAGGGGAAAGATTACTAGAAATTTTAGGAAGTCCAAAGATAGCAGTAATAGGGTGAGGAGAGATATCTATATTTAATACCTTAGAAATAATATTAAAAATATCTCTCCAAAAAGTTTCCAAAGTAGGACAAGACCAAAACATATGAGTTAAAGAGGCTATCTGCCCCGAACATCTATCACAAAAAGGATTAATATAGAAACATAGAAACATAGAAAATAGGTGCAGGAGTAGGCCATTCGGCCCTTCGAGCCTGCACCGCCATTTATTATGATCATGGCTGATCATCCAACTCAGAACCCAGCCTTCCCTCCATACCCCCTGACCCCTGTAGCCACAAGGGCCATATCTAACTTCCTTTTAAACATAGCTAATGAACTGGCCTCAACAGTTTGCTGTGGCAGAGAATTCCACAGATTCACCACTCTCTGTGTGAAGAAGTTTTTCCTAATCTCGGTCCTAAAAGGCTTCCCCTCTATCCTCAAACTGTGACCCCTCGTTCTAGACCTCCCCAACATCGGGAACAATCTTCCCGCATCTAGCCTGTCCAATCCCTTTAGGATCTTATACGTTTCAATCAGATCCCCCCTCAATCTTCTAAATTCCAACGAGTACAAGCCCAGTTCATCCAGTCTTTCTTCATATGAAAGACCTGCCATCCCAGGAATCAATCTGGTGAACCTTCTTTGTACTCCCTCTATGGCAAAGATGTCTTTCCTCAGATTAGGGGACCAAAACTGCACACAATACTCCAGGTGTGGTCTCACCAAGGCCTTGTACAACTGCAGTAGTACCTCCCTGCTCCTGTACTCGAATCCTCTCGCTATAAATGCCAGCATACCGTTCGCCTTTTTCACCGCCTGCTGTACCTGCATGCCCACTTTCAATGACTGGTGTATAATGACACCCAGGTCTCGTTGCACCTCCCCTTTTCCTAATCGGCCACCATTCAGATAATAATCTGTTTTCCTATTTTTGCCACCAAAGTGGATAACTTCACATTTATCCACATTAAATTGCATCTGCCATGAGTTTGCCCACTCACCCAACCTATCCAAGTCACCCTGCATCCTCTTAGCATCCTCCTCACTGCTAACACTGCGAGTAAAAACGCGCTAATTTATCTTTGGACATATGTGCTCTATGAACCACTTTAAATTGAATTAGGGAATGTTTAGCACAAATAGAGGAAGTATTAACTAATTGTAAAATCTGCCCCCAATCATCCACAGAGATGGTAAGCCCCAATTCCTGTTCCCAATCTACCCTAATCTTATCAAATGGAGCTTTCCTAAGTTTCATAATAATATTATAAATCATAGCCGATGCACCTTTCTGACATGGATTAAGGTTAATTATCGAATCTAAAATATCTGTAGGAGGAAGCATTGGAAAGGAAGAAAGTACAGTACTTAGGAAATTTCTAACTTGTAAATATCTAAAAACATGTATTCTTGATAAATTATATTTATTAGATAATTGTTCAAAAGACATAAGGGAACCATCTAAAAATAAATCCAAAAACCGTAAAATACCCTTAGTCTTCCAGGTTTGAAAAGCGCGATCCGTCAAAGAGGGAGGAAAAAATATGTTACCTAAAATAGGAATACCTCCGTGCTTCTTACGTCTGTCTCCATCAAATCAGGATTGTGCACGGCATCCTACTTCACAAATACGATATCATTTCCGAGCGGCCGCACGCGCTGCGTCGTGCCATCTTCTCCTCCCTCCTGAAGCTAGTGGGTGTAGAGTGTTTTAGTTAACAAAAGTGAGCAACAGGGCATCACATTGAGACACCCTTGTAAGGAGAGGCCTGCTCGACCCAATACACCATGAATCGAGCAATCTCTCTGTCTCTCTCTCTCTCGATGGTGAGTGAGATTCTGTTGGTCCCTGAGTTGAGGGGGGGGGTGGGCTCTGAGAAGTAACGCAGAAGACTGTAACATCTAAACAGTGAGAGATATCGGTCTCTCCTTCGCTAGTGAGAAAGAGTGCCTGTCTCAGATGTTGAAGTGTTAGGATGGACAGTGGTTTTTGATGGACTTGAAATTGTGGTCTCTGGAAGTTTTTGCTTGCATGGTGGGTGGTGGCTGGGTGGGAGTTAATGTTTCACTGGAGCAAGTGGGGTGAGGGGAGGGGGAAGTTGATGCCTTTGCTGCTGCTTGTGTGTGGGAGGGGGAGGCGGCTTCGGGTTCTAACATTTTCTATCACTTATTCTTTGGGTTTTTCTCTGTTTTGTGGATGTCTGTGAAGAATAAGAATTTCAGGTATTGCTGCAGACATTCTCTGATATTAAATTAAATCATTGAACTATTGGTATTTTATATGCTGAAGATCAAAGGCAACAGCAGGACAATTCTATAGTTACAATGTATCTACAATGCTTCCTATGAATTACATACACTTTTCAAACACCTCCTTCTTCCCACCCACACTCCAGACACCCAAAATGAATGCTAATCAGCTTTGTCTGTTATAACAACTACAGAGAAAATGCATTTCAGACAGAGGACAAAGTGCAAGACCATAACAAGGCAGATTGTGAGGCCAAGGGTCATATTGTACAAAGGAACTTACTCTTATAACCGTGTGGAAAAGCTTTGCTTCAGCCTTGTAGTACGTGCTTTCAAACTCTTATATCCTCTGCCTGATGAAAGAGGCCAATCCCACTGCCACCCACCTCTCTCCATAGGCCTGTGTCAGTCCCCAAACTAATCCCACTTTCCCACTCTCTCCCCACAGTCCTGCTCTCTTCAGTTAATTGGAATGACGTGTGAGCTGAGCTCAATTCCCGCCACTGCCCGTAAGGAGCTTGCACGTTCTCTCTGTGACCCCATGAGTTCCCCTGGGTGTTCCAATTTCCCCATACAGTCCAAAGACGTTCCAGTTGGTAGGTTAATTAGTCACTGTAAATTGTCAGGCCAGGATTAAATCAGAGGATACCTTGACGGTGCCGACTGAAGGGCCTATGCTTCTGTTCCTCCCACTATAGGAAGGGTATTGAGGCTTTGGCGAGGGCGCAGAAGAGGTTTACCAAGATGCTGTCTGACTTAGACGGCTTGTGCTATCGCAAGAGTCTGGACAAACTTGGGCTGTTTTCTCCGGGGTGCCAGAGGCTGAGAGGAGATCTGATAGAGGTTTGCAAGATTATGAGAGGCACAGAGAAAATGGACAGAGAGCATCTGTTTCCCAGGTTTGAAATGTCTAGTACCAGAGGGCAGGTGCTAGAGGCAAGTACATTAGAGGCTTTTAAGTTGCATTTGGGTGGTCTCATGGATGTGAGGAAGATGGAGGGATAAGGACATGGTGTAGGTAGGAAGGATTAATGTTTGGGTGTTTTTGATTTGCCTTTTAGTTGGTTTGGCACGACGCTGAGTAGCCAGTTCCTGAGCTGTACAGTTCAATGTTCTATTTTAAAAAGTTAATCCCACTGCCCCGCTCTCTCATAGTGGAATTAATACGAGGATATTGGAGAGAGTGTGGTGGTGGGACTGGGAGAGAGGAAACAAGTCTGCTGGGGAATTTTTTTGCCCTAAGCCAATATCTTCCAGACCAGTAGCACTCTCACCGACTCGGTCCACTCCCAGAGAGCAGACGGTGGACGCTCATACACGCTGCAGCCCAGTGGAGGAGCTTGAGAACAGGTTCATCACCGACAGCTCGTCCTTGTCACAGATGAGCTGGTCTGACCCAGGACACGGAGCATGTTCCTGGAGGCCACGGCCGAAGTAGGTGAACAAAGACATCCCGCTTCATTACTGTAGAGATTATTATCTCACCAGGGTTTAACACAGCGGAGTAATTAACAGCCGCAGAGGCTGCTACCCAGTCCTTTATCCGCGAAAGGTTACCTCATTCAGACAGTGGGATATAAGCAGGAAACGGGGAGAGCTAGCAATTTTCATGACAAGTCTATTGTTTGCATTAGACGGCAGGAAAGGTTATTGTGGCAATGGGCTGTACAGGCCTCGATTGTCACAACATGACGCAAAACCGCAGTGGTTAGATCCAGCATTTTACTGTAGAGTAGAAGCAGAATGAAGATAATCCAGCATTTAAAAGGAATTTGAAGCTTTCAGCGGAGAGAAAAAAGAACAGGAAACCTTCGTCTAGAAGTGTCAGGTTCAGGAAGACAGGCATCAGTCACAGATTAATCCTCCACAGCCCTGTATCAGTCCCCAAACTAATCCCACTGTCCCACTCTCCCCACATCCATGTGTCAGTCCCCAAACTAATCCCGCTGTCCCACTCTCTCCCCATAGCCCTGTGTCAGTCCTCAAACTAATCCCACTGTCCCACTCTCTCCCCACAGTCTTGTGTCAGTCCTCAAACTAATCCCACTGCCCTGCTCTCCCCACAAAACTGTGTCAGTCCCCAAACTAATCCCACTGTCCCTCTCTCTCCCCACAGCCCTGTGTCAGTCCCCAAACTAATCCCACTGCCCCGCTCTCTCCGCACAGTCCTGTATCGGTCCTCAAACTAATCCAACAGCCCCGCTCTCTCCCCACAGCCCTGTATCAGGACGGCTCTACAACATATTGTCAAAACTGCCAACACATCACTGGCACCAAGCTACCCACCAGCAAGGACGTATATACAGAAATCTGACTGAAAAGGGCCCATAACATCATGAAGGATCCCACTCACACTGCTCATGGATTGTTTGTCCCACTCCCATCAGGAAGGAGGCTATGTAGCAACCTCGCCAGGACCACCAGACTCAAAAACAGTTCCTTTCCCCAAGCAGTAAGGCTGATCAACACCTCCACCCACTAACCCACCCCTCCACACCGCCAATCGCCACTGCTTTATCATTTCCTGTCAGAGTCACCTTACATACAGAAACCTATATGCATAGTGTCACCATATTGACATACTATCTGTGTGTATAAGCTGTATGTTATCTATGCACAATCTGTTTACAGCTGCCAGGAGAGTGGCATTTAAGCCAGTGCGCTCTACCAGGGATGGTGTGGCATAGTGTCCAGGCTGGAGTTGGTGCTACCCCCCAGTGTTCACTTGGCAGAAGACAAGCTCCAAACAGATGACTGCAGATTTCTGCGGCATGCATGGATTCAGGATCTGGACTACCCTGTATTTTATTTTGCTTGGCTATGTTTTACTGATATCTTACATTTTGCTTTCAGGTATGCGCTATGTGTGATTGCTGGTACTGTGTTTTGTACCTTGGCCCCAGAGTAACACTCTCATGGGTATTCATTTTTGTCTGAATGATAATTAAACTTGAATTGAATTGAATATAATGTATATAAGCTATTGTATGCTTTTATATTTATTGTGTGTTTTTCTTATTATTGTGTTCTTTAACTTATTGTGTTTTTTGTGCTGCATCAGATTGCGAGTAACAATTATTTCATTCTCCTTTACACTTGTGTACTGGAAATGACATTAAACTATTTTAAAACTTTAATCTTTAGATGAAAGTAAAATTCCTTTACTTCTTCTCACTTGCACATTACTAACCCCTGGTCCCCTCCTCCTTCTCTTCTCTCCTATCAGACTCTTTCTTTTCCAGCCCCTGACCTTTCCCACCCACCTGGCTTCACCTTCCAACTAGCCTCTTTCCCCTTCCCCCACCTTTTTATTCAGGCATCTCCCGACTTCCTTCCCAGTCCTGAAGAAGGGTTTTAGCCTGAAACTCTTTTCCATAGATGCTGCCTGACCTGCTGAGTTACTCCAGCATCTTGTATGTGTTGCTTTGGATTTCCAGCATCTGTTGATTGCTCCCCTATGCCCTTCAAAATGCCCCGCTCATGCGGATTGTTCTGATGGCATCACTGGGCCGCCAAAGGTTTTGCCTTTGCAGCATCTTTGGTGAGAACCGAACCCACGAAAGGGGCAGGGATGGAATGCTTGTGCACTGAGCACGCAGGACTGGTGATGATTGATAGGTGTCTCCTGCTCTTAGGAGGCTGGCTGACCTTGAGCAGATTGCCACAGCTCCCACCCAAACTGTGGTCCATCCTCGGGCAGACGGGAGCGTCGGACAGCTGGTACTCGTGGCTTTGTGCTATTGATAATGATCGATGGAGGCATTTGGCATATTTAATGTGTTATTAGCTGCAAACTGTACATGCAGCACCTCGTGGAAAGTTATCAGTGCTAAGATGAGCCAGAATAAATAGCTCCATTCAGCAGAAGATTGGTTCAGTTAAGCAGAGAGAAAAAAAATCATTCAAAAATTTCATTCCTAATCACACTGTGGTTTTGCAAAATAACGCACTCGCTTCTAAAAATATACCTCTGGAATTTGCATTGTGAACTGTACATTAACATACTAATCAATCTCCCCAGGCAGGCAGCTCCAGGAGACATGATTAAAACTGGGGATTTCTTTTGGATTTACACTGACACTGAGATACTGCCTGGATTTCCAAGGGTCTCTGAGGACCAAAGCAAAGTAATTAGGTCAGGCCATCCAGCACAGGCTGAGGACTTTATATTTCATTAGAACCCTACAGCACCCCCTCTGGCCGGAGGTCCGCAGCACCATGTGACACATTTGAAGTCAAAGGATTCAAAGTAGATTTATTATCAAAGTAGTATGCAGTGTACATTCATCTTCCCCACAGCCACAAATAAAAGGAGAACCATTCAAAGAAAAAACATCAAACATCAAAACCCCTTCGCACAAACAGCAACAAAAAAATGAGTAAAATCACAGAATAAAGTACTCAAAATCAAAAAGCATATTTCAGTTCAACTCCATGTTCATCATCTGTAGGCCACCCCAATTCAAAATCGGCCAAAAAAAGCAGCAAAAGAAAAGAAGAGACCAGAAACTAGAACACATCATCTTGTGAACTACGATTTGTCCACGGTTCACAAACCACATTGCTTAAACCTTGCTCCAGTCCCATCCTCCCTCAGCGTTGAAGGAGAGAGAGAGAGAGAGAGAGAGAGAGAGAGAGAGAGAGAGAGAGAGAGAGAGAGAGAGAGAGAGAGAGAGAGAGAGAGAGAGAGAGAGAGAGAGAGAGAGAGAGAGAGAGGGAGAGAGAGAGAGAGAGAGGGAGAGAGAGAGAGCGAGAGAATTCAAGCACAAGAACCAGCCTTTGGGAACAGCGAGTGAGAGGGAGAGGGAGAGAGGGGGACATTTTCTCACCCTCCACACTCGCTTTGAAGATTTCAATCTTCCTCGGTGCTTTAATTAGTGAGATCGGTGAGGAATTGAGTCAGTTTTGGGCTCGCGGCCCGGCTCCAGGCTTCCC
Organism: Mobula hypostoma; assembly: GCF_963921235.1. Classification (NCBI taxonomy): domain Eukaryota; kingdom Metazoa; phylum Chordata; class Chondrichthyes; order Myliobatiformes; family Myliobatidae; genus Mobula; species Mobula hypostoma. The sequence continues at coordinate 10,004,905 of NC_086108.1, read as the reverse complement.
AGTCCACATGCCACCCCCTTCACTCACAGCCCCGTGGAAACCTCTCGGAGACAGCAAAACGCCAGATCGCCCGATCGGCCCAAAAGCACAATGCCATAATGTAGATAACAGGCTGAAACAAAAAGATGTAAGAGAAATGAAAGGAGTTGCTTCGTGACCCGACTTGAGGCTGCGGCCTTTGGTAGTGTTGTTCGCTGGTGTCATCTGTCTAGAGGATGGTGAATCTGTGAAATTCATTGCCATGGGTGGCTGTGGAGGTCAAGTCATTACATATATTTAAGGCAGAGGTTGATAGATTCTTGGCTAGTCAGGGCATGAAGGGATACAGGGAGAAGACAGGATATTGAGACTGAGAGGGAAATGGGATCAGCCATGATGACATGTCAGAGCTGAATTGATGGGCCAACTGTTCAACAATTCCATTTAATATCAGAGAATGTGTACAGTATACAACCTGAAATCCTTACTCTTCACAGACATTCACAAAATAGAATGAATGATACAAACGCCGAAACCCCGAAGCCTCTGCTCCCCCTCCCTTCAAACAAACAGCAGCAAATTCATCAATCCCCCTCTCCTGCCACCACAAATGGCCTAATGCTGCTCCTATATCTTGTGGTCTTATGGTGTGTGAAGAACAAGAATTTCAGGTTGTATATCATAAACCTTCTCTCATATTAAATGGAACTATTGAACCATAGAACCATTGAAATACAGGAAGAATGCAAGAATAGGGACCTGGAGTCCTCCGCTTGGCCATCCCAACCTCCCCCATCACTCAGTAACGTCGTGGATAATCAGAGTGTAACCTTTAACCCCATGACCCTTCGCCCCCATGTCTTCACCTCTTCGGTCCAAAGGCTCTGCCTTTAATGCCCCTCGAGGAAAAAAGGAGTCACGAAGACTCACCATCCTCTGAGAGAGACTGCAGTTCATCTCAGTATTGTCTGACATTAGTGACTTCCAAATTAAATGATGTTCTTTGCTTCTGGGTACTCCCATAAGAGGAAAGAGGGAAACGGGGAGGAGGTACAGGAGCTTGAAGACTCACACACAAGAATTCAGAAACAGCTTTCTCAGCTCCACCACTGGATTTTTGAACAGTGCACGAACCCACGATTACCACTATTCCTCACTATTCCTCCCTCGCACTACTTAATATTTTTGAAATTTATGGTAATGGTAATGCATTGTACTGCAACCACAAAAATACATTTCACGACATATACTCAGTGACCACTTTATTCGATACACCTGTACACCTGCTCGTTAAATATCTAATCAGCCAATCATGTGGCAACAGCTCAATGCATAAAAGTATGCAGACATGGTCAAGAGGTTCAGTTGTTGTTCAGACCAAACATCAGAGTGGGGAAGAAATGTGCTCTAAGTGACTTTGACTGTGGAATGATTATTGGTGCCAGATGGGGTGGTCTGAGTATCTCAGAAACTGCTGCACTGCTGGGATTTTCATACACAGGAGTTTTTAGACTTTACAGAGAATGATGCAAAAACAAAAAAAAACATCAAATGTATGGCAGTTTATTTTTTAATTTTTAATTTATCTATTGAATTACAGCACGGAATAGGCCATTCTGGCTCTTTGATCTGCCCCGCCCAGCACCCGCTCACCCTCCGATTTAACCCAAGCCTAACCACAGGACAATTTACAATGACCGATTAACCCACCAACTGGTCGGTCTTTGGACCGTTGGAGGAAACGGGAGCACCCGGAGGAAATCCACGCGGTCACAGGGAGAACATACAAACTCCTTACAGGCAGCAGCGGGAATCGAACCCGTGTTGCTGGTGCTGTGAAGTGTTGTGCTGATCACTATGCTACCGTGCTGTCCATTCTGCAGGCAAAAATACTTTGTTATTGAGAGAGGCCAGACTGGTTCTAGCTGACAGGTAGGTGACAGTAACTCCAATAACCACTCATTACATTAATGGTGTGCAGAAGAGCATCTCTGAACGAACCCTGGGCTACGGCTGCGGTAGAGCACGAGTGTACACAGTGGCCCCTTTATTGCGTACAGGAGGTACCGAATGAAGTGGTCACTGAGTGTATGTCAATGATAATAAAGCTGATGCACAAGGTGCCAGGCCCTGATGGACTACTTGGTAAGGCTTTGAAATCTTCTGCTAACCATCTGGCAGAAGTATCCAAGGACATTTTCAACCTCTCACTACTAGGGTTGGAAGTTCCTACCTGTTTCAGAAAAGGCAATAATTATACCAGTGCCAAAGAAGAGTAGTGTGAGCTGCCTTAATGACTATTGCCTAGTAGCACTCACATCTACGATGATGGAATGCTTTGAAAGGTTGGTCATGACTAGAATCAGCTCCTGCCTCAGCAAGGAGCTGGACCCACTGCAGTTTGCTTATCGCCACAACAGGTCAATGGCAGACGCAATCTCAGTGGCTGTTCACACGGACTTGGATCACCTGGACAACACAAACATCTGTGTCAGGATGCCACTCATTGACTATTGCTCAGTGTTTAACACCATCATCTTTACAATCCTGACTGAATGAGTTACAGAAACATAGAAACATAGAAACATAGAAACATAGAAAATAGGTGCAGGAGTAGGCCATTCGGCCCCTCGAGCCTGCACCGCCATTTATTATGATCATGGCTGATCATCCTACTCAGAACCCAGCCTTCCCTCCATACTCCCTGACCCCCGTAGCCACAAGGGCCATATCTAACTCCCTCTTAAATATAGCCAATGAACTGGCCTCAACTGTTTCCTGTGGCAGAGAATTCCACAGATTCACCACTCTCTGTGTGAAGAAGTTTTTCCTAATCTCGGTCCTAAAAGGCTTCCCCTCTATCCTCAAACTGTGACCCCTCGTTCTGGACCTCCCCAACATCGGGAACAATCTTCCCGCATCTAGCCTGTCCAATCCCTTTAGGATCTGGGCCTCTGTACCTCCCTCTTCATTTGGATATTTGACTTCCTAACCGGAAGACCTCAATCTGTGAGGATTGATGACAACATCTCCTCCTTGCTGACAATCAACACTGGCAAACCTCAGGGGTGTGTGCTTAGCCCACTGCTCTGAATCCCTCTATACTCATGAATGCATGGCTAGGTATAGCTCAAATGCCATCTGTAAATTTGCTAATGACACAACCAGTGTTGGTAGAATCTCAGATGAGATGAGAGGGCGTACAACAGCAGGATGTATCAGCGAGACAGGTGGTGTCACAGCAACAACCTGGCACTCAACGTCAGTAAGTCGGAAGAGCTGATTGTGGACTTCAGGAAGGATAAGACAAGGGAACCCTAACCAATCCTCATAGAGGGATCAGAAGTGGAGAGAGTGAGCAGTTTCAAGTTTCTGGGTGTCAAGATCTTTGAGAACCTAACCTGGTCCCAACATATCGATGCAGCTATAAAGAAGGCAAGACAGCAGCTTTACTTCATTAGATACTTCATAGATTTGGCTTGTCACCTAAAACACTCAAAAAATTCTGTAGATGTACTGTGGAAAGCATTCTGACAGGCTGTGTCACTGGCTAGTATGGTTTTGGGGGTTTGAGTGGGGACTACTGCACTGGACCAAGAGAAAGTTCAGCTCCATCTTGGGTACTAGCCTCCATAGTATTCAGGACATCTTCAAGGAGCGATGCCACAAAACGGTGGCGTCCATTATTAAGGACCCCCATCACCCAGGACGTGCCTTCTTCTCATTGCTACCATTAGGGAGGAGGTACAGGAGCCTGAAAACACACACTCAATGCTTCAGGAACAGCTTCTTCCTCTTTGCCATCAGATTTCTGAACAGACATTGAACCCATGAACACAACTCACTACTTATCCCTCTCTTTTTGCACTGCTTATTTAATTAAACCTTTTCAATATTTACCTACTTCTTACTGTAATTTACAGTTTTATTATTATGTCTTGCAATGTATGCTGCCGTATAACAATAAATTTTATGACAAGTACCTTCTGCACTCTGGTTGAAACCCCTAGTCTGGCAGTCATTCATTGATTCTGTTATAGCTACTATTCCATCGATGTGTTGAGAATGCCCTCAAGAAAATGAATGTCAGAGTTGTATATGGTTACTTTGATAATAAAATTGACTTTGAACTTTGATATTAAACCCGATTCTGATTCTGAAGGACTTCAGAGAAAGCTAAATAGCAATTAACTGGAATGGTTACATGGTCTTGTGAGGAAAACTGCTAGTTTGCCCATGTTTGACCCACCTGTCCTATCCATGCACCCGTCCAAGTATCTTTTTATTTTATGTATTTCTATTTAATTATTGGGATGCAGCTTGGAATAGACCTTTCCAGCTCTCCAGCCACGCTGGCCAGCAATCCCCTGATTTAATCTGAGCAAGTCCAGTCACGGGACAAGTTACAATGACCAATTAATCTACCAACTAGTACGTCTTTGGACTGTGGGAGGAAACTGGAGCACCCAAAGGAATCTTTTGGACGTTGCTACTCAACTACTTTCTCTGTCAGCTCGTTTTATATGCAGCCCACCCTCTGTATGAAAATGTTGTTCCTCAGTTCCTATCAAATTTTCCCCTCTCATCTTAAATCTGTGCCCTTTGGTTCTTAATTCCCCAATTTGGAAATAGATGAAGAAGAAGATAGGTCCAGCAAACAACACAACCAAAAGTGACGTCCTTCAGACAGTCCACAAAACTACTTCTTTTACTTCTTCTTTCAAATATGATTCCGCTACAAATGGAATCTGTGATTTGTATTTTGATGGTGTGTTTTTGGGCTGACTGAGCGAACTGACGCTTTGCTATCTCCGACCAAGTTTTGAACAGAGTACGCAGCCTGGAAGCCAGGATCAACTCCACTTATCATTGATCTCACCAATTAAGGCATTGAGCAAGATTGAAATCAACAAGGATGAGAGCAGAAGGCGAGCGAGTGTTCAGCGTCATCTGCCTGGGTTTGACCAGTTCTCTCTTGCTTATTGCTCCCGGAGGAAGGTGCCCATGTTTGATAAGTCTCTCTCTCCTACTTGCACAATGCTGCTGCAGGATGGTGCCGGAGTCTTGGATCTCGGTCAAGGTTTAATTGACGCAGTTTGTGGACTGGACTCTGCAGTTCATGTTATGATGTGTTTCCAGTTTCTGGTTGCTATTTTGTGCGAGTTTGATCGGGACGGACTGGATCTGCGACCTGCAGTCAACGAACGACACATCACTAAATTAAACTGAACTAGGGGACAGAAAGAAAAAGAATGGTAGAAAGAAAGAGAGAGGGAGGGAGGAGGATAGAAATAAAGGAAGATCGATAGGTAGGTAGAAAATGAACTGATAAACAGATAAAAGTATCCGCCTACTTGGCTCAGATTTCCTTTCCTCGTCTCCTTAACTCAATGTCATTGCCTGTTCATAGATACTGTTAATTCATAGGATTTTCTGGCCCAGGTATTTGCCTGCTTTGTCCCGGGTGGGCGTGATCTGACTCTCCAATCCTTGCCTTTGGGGTAAGACCATTAATTGAAGCTCTATCTTCGCACTCGGCGTGAACGCTTCACATCACTTCGAGCTCATAACTCAAATGTTTAATCCTTCAGTATCAGTCACTGAAAGCAAATCAATTAGAACACTGCTTTAAGTAGAGGCAGTTCTTAAGGGAGAGGTTTTTAGCAGTGACAGGTCTGCAAGGGCATTGTTTTCTCAAACCTTAATAAAACGGTTCTATTTGAATCCTGAGTTTAAGTAAACCAGCAGAATGACTATAAATGAGAAGACTATCCCCTGGCTGCCACCAGCACAGCAATACTTAGAATGATTACAGTGTAAGAACTCTAAACCAACATCAGTGTCGTTTGCTGCTCCGTGACATTAACTCGGCTCTGCGCTGAACTGAGGCCGTGGCCTGCCCCTGCATCAGCTGCCACGATGCCTGGCTTCATATCTGCGGACGGACTTGCTCTCATAAACTTCAGTTCTCAACGTTATTCGCTTACTTTTACTGGAGCAACCGTTCTCTCCCTCGCTAGAGAGAGAGAGTCTGTCTGAGATACCAAAGTGTTGGGATAGAAACATAGAAACATAGAAAATAGGTGCAGGAGTAGGCCATTCGGCCCTTCGAGCCTGCACCGCCATTTATTATGATCATGGCTGATCATCCAACTCAGAACCCCGCCCCAGCCTTCCCTCCATACCCCCTGACCCCTGTAGCCACAAGGGCCATATCTAACTCCCTCTTAAATATAGCCAATGAACTGGCCTCAACTGTTTCCTGTGGCAGAGAATTCCACAGATTCACCACTCTCTGTGTGAAGAAGTTTTTCCTAATCTCGGTCCTAAAACGCTTCCCCTTTATCCTCAAACTGTGACCCCTTGTTCTGGACTTCCCCAACATCGGGAACAATCTTCCTGCATCTAGCCTGTCTAATCCCTTTAGGATTTTATACGTTTCAATCAGATCCCCCCTCAATCTTCTAAATTCCAACGAGATGGACTGTAATTTTTGATGGCCTCCAGATCGTGGTCCCTTTGGAGGCATTGCTACTCCTGCATTGTGGGGGGAGGGGGAGGTGTGGAAGCTTAATGCTTTTGTAGTTGTTTGGACGTGGCAGGGGGACGGGGGACTTCGGAGTTCTGATCTCTCTGTCATTCATTCTTCGGGTTTTTTTGTGTTTCGTGGATGTCTGTGAAAAGGTTGTGTACTGTATACATTCTCTGATGTTAAGTGGACCCATTTGAATCATTATTCTTTGCACAATTTGTTTTCTCTCTCTCTCTGCACGTTGGGTGTTTGCCAGTCTTCTTTTGCTTGAAATGGGTTCTATTGTGTTTCTTTGTTTTGTGGCTGCCCATAAGGAGACGAATCCCAAGGCTGGATAAGCGTAGGTACTTTGATAATAGGTGTACTTTGAACTTTGAAAGTCACCAATGCTGTGGTCTTGGGAGTGGAAGCAGTGAGACTGGGGCCCTGCAGACCCAGTCGTGTGGGTGTGTACATGTGTGCTGATTGGCATGGAAGGGTGAAGCTTGGCTCAATGGCTCAATTTAATATCAGACAATGTATACAGTGTACAACCTGACCCACAAACACACAAGCAAATAACTATAACCCAAGCTAAAACACAACAATAAGTGAACGTGAACATCCCACCATAATCCAATGAACGCATTTTAAAACAAGGACAATAAGCAGCACTGGCTGCCAGGAATGCTGGGGGCAGTTTCCCCTCCAACCGCCCTCCACCCCGGGTGCACCACAATTTGTTTGGAGGTAAGGTCCTTTGGGAGATGGCAGAAGTTACAGAGAATATTGGATGCAGAGGCTCATGGGGGCGGTAGGTAAGGACAAGAGGGACTTGATCACTGTTAAGGTGCCAGGAAGATGGGATGTACAAGAAATGGAGGAGATGAGGGTGAGGGCAGCATCAATAGCAGAGGAAGGGAAACCCTATCTTTAAAGAAGGAGGACATCTCTGGTGTCCTGGAATGGAAAGCCACATCCCGGGAACTGAGAAAAGGGAATAGCATTTCTACAGGAGACGGGGAGGGAGGAGGTATGGTTGAGATAACCATGAGAATCAGCAGGTTTATAAATGATGTCATTGACAGGCTGTCTGCAGAGATGGAGACAGAGAGATTGATAGAGGGGTGGGAGGTGTCAGAGGTGGAGTCAGTGAATTTAAGGGCAGGTTGGAAGTTAGGGGCAAAGTTGATAAAATTGCCGAGCTCAGCATGGGTTCATGAAGCAGAACCAATGCAGTCACCGATGTAGCAGAGAAAGATTTCGGGAGTATAACTGGTGAAGGCTTTGAATGTGGACTGCCAACGAAGAGGCAGGCACAGCCTTTGCGGGTGCCCATGGCTAACCCTTGAGTTTGGAGAAAGTGGGAGGAGCCAAAGGAAAAATCGTTCAGGGTGAGGACCAGTTCTGCCAGTTTGTCCATTTGGATTAGTCAAGACCGCCCTGGGAAAAAGGTGCTGGCCCTTCTGACAGTAGACAGAATTAGCTGAGTTTCCTGGACTCCCAGTTGCCTGGCAGTGATATCTCCCAGAACATGTGCTTCATTAAGTTGTAATCGGCAAGCATGATCAATTACTAACCAAAAGCAAAGAGCTGGCTTAACTCCAGACCAATTAACGTTATTTCCCAGCAACTGAGACTGTTAAAGCAAGTGGTGACCATCGTTGCAAGAAGTGGCTGGTTCTCTAAATCAGCTACAGTGTTTGGCGTGATGCAGGATGGAGCTGTCCTTTACAGGCAGATCCTTGCACACGATCCTTATGGATGCGTGGTGGCTGCAGGCAGGGTTGCTGCTGCCCTGACTGTAAAGGTGCACTGAGATGTAAAATGTGTAAGTTCAAAATGGAGATAATTTGGGTAGGACACTGCACAGTGGGTGACGGGGTGAAGTGTAAGACACTCCTTCCCTCCGCCAGCCTGCAGGTCACCCTCGGGCAAGGTGTAGCACCTACTTACCCCCCAGCACCACCCCGATCAGGGACACGTGAAGCCATGGGAACAGGTGGTGGTTGGTCATACAAGCAGCCGCTGCATATCATAAGTCCTGGTTATCCAACCACTGGCTCCAGGCAGACAATCTCTGAAGAGTATTGATAATGGCTGTGGTCACCTGTCTGGTAAAAACTCTGCCCGGAAGAAGGACATGGCAAACCACCACTGTAGAAAATTTGCCAAGGTATGGCACATAATGATGATGATGATGATGAATTTAACCTTGAGTTGGATCCACTAGGGAATCAGTGTAAAGGTGTAAACAGATGATTGAGAGTCTGTGCAAGGAGCAGAGGCCTAGAGGTCAAAGACCATGATCATCTTCATCATCCAACACGATGATGATTATGATGACGATGGTGATGATGAAAAAAATAATGAAGATAATGATGAATATGATGATGGTGATGGTGATGATGAAATTGATTTATTACCGTCACATGTGCTGAGGTAGAATGTGAAACTTTGTTCAGCATGTCGTCCACACAGATCATTTCATTACACAGTGCTTCTTCGTCTTCGGCTGTCCATCGATTTTCGATGTTGACCGAGGCCTGGGCAAGGTTGTTTGGAAGACCAGCAGTTGCCCATGCTGCAAGTCTCCTCTCTCCACGCCACCGATGGTGTCCAAGGAAAGGGCACTAGGGCCGATACAGCTTGGCACCGGTGTCGTCACAGAGCAATGAGTGGCTAAGTGCCTTGCTCAAGGACACAACACGTTGCCTCAGCTGAGGCTCGAACTAGCGACCTTCAGACCACTAGCCCGACGCCTTAACCACTTGGCCACGTGCCACGACCACTTGGCCACGCACCATTACACAGTGCATTTGATAGTTCAAGGGAAAACAATAACAGAATGTAGAATGAACTGTAACAGCTAGTGCGATGCAGCCAAGGCCAAGACCTGGTAGATTAAGAGGTCACACACATGATGCTGGAGAGCCTTTATTCTTTCGTTCATTCGTTCTGTGCCATACGTGAACAATCATGGTCTTTCCATGATGAAGGGTCTCAGCCTGAAACGTCGACTGTACTCTTTTCCATAAATGCTGCCTGGCCTGCTGAGTTCCTCCAGCATTTTATGTATGATGCTCGGATTCCCAGCATCTGCAGACTTTCTGTTCTTTCCATAACAATAATTGTTCTTGGCAACTACAGAAGAGGTTTGCTATTGACATCTTCTGGGCAGTGCCATTACAAGACGGGTGACCCCAGCCATTATCAATACTCGCCAAAGATAGTCTGCCTGGCGTCAGTGGTCGCATAACCAGGACTTGTGATGTGCACCAGCTGCTCATACAACCATCCAGCACCTGCCCCCATGGCTCCTGCAGGCAAGTGAAGGGGAAGAAGCACCTTACACCTCCTTTGGTAGAGACATAGCTCCACCCGCCACCTACTGGCCACCATAAATCAGAGTACTGAGTACAGGAATTGGAACGCTCAGTTGAAGTTGTGTAAGACAATGGTGTCCTCTATTACTCCAACCCAGACAGCACCTATGGAGGATACATTTCGGGCCAACACACTCCCTTAGAGGTCATTATCCCTCTCCACAGATGCTACCTGACCTGTTGAGTGTTTTATTTATTGAGATACAGCGCAGAACAGGCCATCCTCCCTTCGAGCCACACCACCTGTAATCTCCTGATTTAACTCTCACCTAACCACAGGGCAACTTGCAATGCTCTACCTACCAACCAGAACGTTGTTGGACTGTGGGATGGAATTGAAGCACCCGGAGGAAGCCGATGTGGTCAGTGTTCAAAATCCTCACAGGCAGTGGCGGGAATTGAACCCAGGAGAACTGGTACTGCAGAGTGTTCTGCTAACCACGACGCTGTTGTGCTGGCCTAATGTTCTCCCAGTATGTTGTGGATGTTCCTCAAGATTTCCAGCACCTGCAGAACCTCTCCAGCCTCAGACTGTGAGGTGACGCATTGTTTACTGCATCGGAGCTGTTGAAGCTACAGGTGCATGCAGGAAGAGAGGACAGCTCAGCATGGAAGAGCCTGCCAAGATGAATAGATCTGCCGCACAGTCACCATAGTCGGTACTGCGACGAGCAGGCAAAACTGACGGGAAATGCAATGAGAGAGAGGGGGGGAAGGGATGAAAGGAAAGGTGTTGGATTTGTTGTCTGACAGCATGACTGGTGAACAATCACTGATCATTACCACAGGCCGCGTCATTAATTAGTAAGACTTATTACGTTTTAATTAATTAGACACAACTGCAACGTTTTAATAATGGTTCGCAACTGTTCTCTGTAACCACTCTGTAATTTAAATTGGTTGCTACAGATTTTAATTCCTTCCGGTGAACCCTGGGCCATGTCAGACCCAATTCCACGGAGTGATATTTCAGTGTATGTGTGTCCCCCATCAGTCAGGAGTGTGGGTACACTCAGATCAGTGTAGATCCCACAGCACTGAACACAGTCGGAGTGATCCCTGTCACTGGGACCAGTGTAGATCCCACAGTGCTGTACACAGTTGGGTGAACCCTGTCACTGAGACCAGTGTAGATCCCAAAGCTCTGTGTACATTCGGGTGATCCCTGTCACTGGGACCAGTGTAGATCCCACAGCACTGTACACAGTCGGGTGATCCCTGTCACTGAGACCAGTGTAGATCCCACAGCATTGTGTACAGTCGGGTGATCCCTGTCACTGGGATCAGTGTAGATCCCACAGTACTGTACACAGTTGGGTGAACCCTGTCACTGAGACCAGTGGAGATCCCAAAGCTCTGTGTACATTCGGGTGATCCCTGTCACTGGGACCAGTGTAGATCCCACAGCACTGTACACAGTCGGGTGATCCCTGTCACTGAGACCAGTGTAGATCCCACAGCATTGTGTACAGTCGGGTGATCCCTGTCACTGGGATCAGTGTAGATCCCACAGCGCTGTACACAGTCAGGTGATCCCTGTCACAGAGATCAGTGTAGATCCCACAGCACTGTGCACAGTCAGGGTGATCCCTGTCACTGGGACCAGTGTAGATCACACAGCGCTGTACACAGTTGAGGTGATCACTGTCACAGAAATGAGTGTAAATCCCACAGCGCTGTGTACAGTTGGGTGATCCCTGTCACTGGGATCAGTGTAGATCCCACAGTACTGTACACAGTTGGGTGATCCCTGTCACTGAGACCAGTGTAGATCCCACAGTACTGTGTACAGTTGGGTGATCCCTGTCATTGGGATCAGTGTAGATCCCACAGCACTGTGTACAGTCTGGTGATCCCTGTCACTAGGACCAGTGTAGATCCCACAGCGCTGTGTACTGTCTGGTGATCCCTGTCACTGGGATCAATGTAGATCCCACAGCACTGTACACAGTCAGGTGATCCTTGTCACTGGGATCAATGTAGATCCCACAGCACTGCGTACAGTTGGGGTGTCACTGGGATCAGTGTAGATCCCACAGCACTGTGTACAGTTGGGGTGATCCCTGTCACTGAGACCAGTGTAGATCCCACAGTACTGTGTACAGTCAGGTGATCCCTGTCACTGAGACCAGTGTAGATCCCACAGTACTGTGTATAGTTGGGTGATCCCTGTCATTGGTATCAGTGTAGATCCCACAGCACTGTGTACTGTCTGGTGATCCCTGTCACTGGGATCAATGTAGATCCCACAGCACTGTGTACAGTCGGGATGATCCCTGTCACTGGGACCAGTGTAGATCACACAGCGCTGTACACAGTCGAGGTGATCCCTGTCACAGAAATGAGAGTAGATTCCACAGCGCTGTACACAGTTGGGTGATCCCTGTCACTGAGACCAGTGTAGATCCCACAGCGCTGTACACAGTTGGGTGATCCCTGTCACTGAGACCAGTGTAGATCCCACAGTACTGTGTACAGTTGGGGTGATCCCTGTCACTGGGACCAGCGTAGATCACACAGCGCTGTACACAGTCGAGGTGATCCCTGTCACAGAAATGAGTGTAAATCCCACAGCGCTGTACACAGTTGGGTGATCCCTGTCACTGAGACCAGTGTAGATCCCACAGCACTGTGTACAGTCGGGTGATCCCTGTCACTGAGACCAGTGTAGATCCCACAGTACTGTGTACAGTTGGGTGATCCCTGTCATTAGTATCAGTGTAGATCCCACAGTGCTGTGTACAGTCGGGGTGATCCCTGTCACTGGGACCAGCGTAGATCCCACAGTACTGTGTACAGTTGGGCGATCCCTGTCATTGGTATTAGTGTAGATCCCACAGTACTGTGTACAGTTGGGTGATCCCTGTCATTGGTATCAGTGTAGATCCCACAGCACTGTGTACAGTCGGGGTGATCCCTGTCACTGGGACCAGCGTAGATCACACAGCACTGTGTACGGTCTGGTGATCCCTGTCACTGGGATCAATGTAGATCCCACAGCACTGTACACAGTCAGGTGATCCTTGTCACTGGGATCAGTGTAGATCCCACAGCGCTGTGCACAGTCGGGTTGATCCCTGTCATTGGTACCAGTGTAGATCCCACAGCGCTGTGTACAGTCGGGTGATCCCTGTCACTGGGACCAGTGCAGATCCCACAGCGCTGTGCACAGTTGGGTGATCCCTGCCACTGGGACCGGTGTAGATCCCACAGCGCTGTACATAGTCGGGTGATCCCTGTCACTGAGACCAGTGTAGATCCCACAGCACTGTACACAGTCGCGTGATCGATGTCATTGGGATCAGTGTAGATCCCACAGCACTGTGCACAGTCGGGTGATCCCTGCCACTGGGACCAGTGTAGATCCCACAGCGCTGTGCACAGTCGGGTTGATCCCTGTCACTGTGACCAGTGTAGATCCCACAGCACTGTACACAGTCGGGTGATCCCTGTTACTGAGACCAGTGTAGATCCCAGAGCACTGTACACAGTCGTGTGATCGATGTCATTGGGATCAGTGTAGAACCCACAGCACTGTGCACAGTCGGGTGATCCCTGCCACTGGGACCAGTGTAGATCCCACAGCGCTGTACACAGTCGGGTGATCCCTGTTATTGAGACCAGTGTAGATCCCACAGCACTGTACACAGTCGTGTGATCGATGTCATTGGGATCAGTGTAGAACCCACAGCACTGTGCACAGTCGGGTGATCCCTGCCACTGGGACCGGTGTAGATCCCACAGTGCTGTACACAGTCGGGTGATCCCTGTTACTAAGACCAGTGTAGATCCCACAGCACTGTACACAATCAGGTGATCCCTGTCACTGGGATCAGTGTAGATCCCACAGCGCTGTGCACAGTTGGGTTGATCCCTGTCATTGGTACCAGTGTAGATCCCACAGCGCTGTGCACAGTTGGGTTGATCCCTGTTACTGAGACCAGTGTAGATCCCAGAGCACTGTACACAGTCGTGTGATCGATGTCATTGGGATCAGTGTAGAACCCACAGCACTGTGCACAGTCGGGTGATCCCTGCCACTGGGACCAGTGTAGATCCCACAGCGCTGTACACAGTCGGATGATCCCTGTTACTGAGACCAGTGTAGATCCCACAGCACTGTACACAGTCGTGTGATCGATGTCATTGGGATCAGTGTAGAACCCACAGCACTGTGCACAGTCGGGTGATCCCTGCCACTGGGACCGGTGTAGATCCCACAGCGCTGTACACAGTCGGGTGATCCCTGTTACTGAGACCAGTGTAGATCCCACAGCACTGTACACAATCAGGTGATCCCTGTCACTGGGAAGAGTGTAGATCCCACAGCGCTGTGCACAGTTAGGTTGATCCCTGTCATTGGTACCAGTGTAGATCCCACAGCGCTGTGCACAGTTGGGTTGATCCCTGTCATTGGTACCAGTGTAGATCCCACAGCGCTGTGTACAGTCAGATGATCCTTGTCACTGGGACAGTGTAGATCCCACAGCGCTGTACACAGTGTACACTATCTCAATGTTTTTCCTTTCTATTTGCGCTACTTATATTTTATGATTTATTCTTATTTATTTTTATTTTTATTCTGATTTTAGTGTGTTTTATCTGTAGCATTCTGCTGCTGCCACAAACATTGCACTTCACGACATATGTCTGTGATAATGAAGCTGATTCTGAATCTCACCCTTGACTCCTCAATCGGAGAGAAGCAATGGGGTCGATCGTGGGCTCACGACCCATCTTCAGGCTTCCTGGGCTCCAGGTTACATTCTGCACCAAACTTCACTGAACTCTCTTGGAGACAGCAAAGTGCCGGATCGTTTAATTGGCTCAAAAACACACCAACAAAATATAATCACAGATTCCAATTGCACTCAGCTTAGTAGCAGAATCATATTTGAAAGAAGAATTAAAAGTAGTTTTGTGAAATGTCAGCAGGACGTCACCTTTGGTAGTGTTGTTTGCTAGCACTATCCTGAAGCTTTTTACTCTACAATTTACTTTTTGTTTTGTTCTAATTATGTTCTTTCATGTTTAATTTTGTATAATTTATAATTTTGATTTTTGATGAATATTGTGTCTCGATGCTACAGTACTGGACACAATCTATATAGCTCAGGTGCCTAAGACTTGCATAGTACTGTATTTGTCAACGTGGAGCAGCAAGTGAGTTTGTAAATCTGGCGGGAGCGTGGGATATTAGGAGTGGTGAGGCTGGAGCCTCACATTAGGGTGTTGCTCAGATGGCAGAGAAGGAGTGCCGGGTGGCACAGGTGTAGACACACCCAGCCCTGAGACACCAGGTCAAATGATTCCAAACAATTGGTTTATTGATCATTGGTGCTTCTGGTGTTCCCTGCTCGCTCCCCTGTCCCTTCCCCTTTTTCCAACCATGATCCCCGTCTCCCTGCCTCCTTCCCACTCGCAGTCCACAATAGAGACCCATATTAGAATCAGGTCAAGTCAAGTCAAGTTTATTGTCATTTACTTTACTTTATTGTCACCAAACGATTGATACTAGAACGTACAATCATCATAGTGATATTTGATTCTGCGCTTCCCGCTCCCTGGATTATAAATCGATAGAAAATATTAAAAATTTAAATTATAAATCATAAATAGAAAAATATAAAAATGGAAAGTAAGGTAGTGCAAAAAAAACCGAGAGGCAGGTCCGGATATTTGGAGGGTACGGCCCAGATCCGGGTCAGGATCCGTTCAGCAGTCTTACCACAGTTGGAAAGAAGCTGTTCCCAAATCTGGCCGTATGAGTCTTCAGGCTCCTGAGCCTTCACCCAGAGGGAAGAGGGACGAAAAGTGTGTTGGCTGGGTGGGTCATGTCCTTGGTTATCCTGGCAGCACTGCTCCGACAGCGTGCGGTGTAAAGTGAGTCCAAGGACAGAAGATTGGTTTGTGTGATGTGCTGCGCTGTGTTCACGATCTTCTGCAGCTTCTTCCAGTCTTGGACAGGACAACTTCCATACCAGGTTGTGATGCACCCTAGAAGAATGCTTTCTACAGTGCATCTATAAAAATTAGTGAGGGTTTTAGAGGACAGGCCAAATTTAACTATATACAAATGAGAAAACGTTTCTCTGAACCAGGGTGTAAAGCACAGTGGTGTACAGAACACATGCATAACTCACAATAACTTAGGAAAGTAAGGATAAAACTTTACAGATGAATCATGCATAGATAAACAAAGTAAAGTGCATAAATTAAATATTGTCAGGTACAGAACAGATTAACTTGTGACACTTCAAATGCGATGCGGCAGGGAGTTCAGAAACCTAATAGCCTGAGGGAAGAAGCTGTTTCCCATCCTGACCGTTCTTGTCTTTATGCATCAGAGTCTCCTGCCTGATGGTAGAAAGTCAAAGAGGATGCTGGGTGGATGGGTAGGACCATTGATAATACTAAAGGCCCTGCAGATGTACTTCTCCTGATATATGCCCCAGTGGATGGTGGTAGGGAGACCCCAGTGATCCTCTCGGCCATTCTTACAGTCCTTTGTAGGAACTTCTGGTCTGTTGCTTGGCTGCTTCCAGACCAGGTGGAAGTACAACTTGTTGGAACACTCTCAAATTAACTGTAAAATACAGTTAAGATGGGGGTTGGTGGGAGACTCCCTTTCCTCACCCTGCTGAGGAAGTGGAGGAGTTTCTGTGCCTCTCTTGTTCAGAGAGGTGAAATTAAGGGACCAGGTGAGGTCAACCATGATGTGAACTGCCAGGAATTTGGTCCATTTAACTCTCTCTATAGAGGAGTTATGTATTCACAGAGAGGTTTATCATCACCTACATATGTCAATAAATCTGGGGTTTTTTGCAGCAGCACTGCAGTCCAATAGTTAGAACCATAGAAAACCGACAGCGCAATACAGGCCCTTTGGCCCACAATGCTGCGCCAAACATGTACTTACTTTAGAAACTATGTATGTTTACCTGTAGCCCTCTATTTTTCTATGCTCCATGTATCTATCCAGGAGTCTCTTAAAAGACCCGATCATATCCGCATGCTGCATCCAAGCTGTTGACGTGACGTGCAAGGGCAGGACGACATGGAGAGCAAGCTACTGCTCCTGTAGCAGGCTCCCCCTTCCCATGCAGCTGAGAATCCAAAGGAACAGCAGAGACTGACAGAGTTTGGCACCACCACTGTCGCAGGGGTTGCCAGTCAACATTGAACACAACATAGGACTGCCTTAGGGACTCCAGCACTGAATTTTGCCTCGGGATTTACTCCTGAAGCCTTCCCCATGAGAGGGTATAGTCGCAAGACAACAGAGGTTTGAGATCAGAGTTCCCCTTCTCCTAGGTGAGCTGCCAACCACGGCTGATGGGTCCTAACATGAGGGATAATACCCTGACTGGACAATCTGAACACCGGCCCAGATGAGGCAGGATGTCACGAGCCGGGCGAGTTTGGATCACTCTATGTGCTGAGCTGATTGGAGAGGTTGAGAATGGCTTCTCCAGTAGCGAAATCTAGGCCTGGAGTGATTCGCAGTGGCTGCGGGGCAATAGTTCTTAGTGTGAGTTTTGGACAATTTGAACACCAGCCCAGATAGTCTGGGGGCTGCTCCCTCTGCGATGCTAAGCCTGTGATTCGACCCGCGGCTTCTGTGAACTTTGTAGCGACTTGCCCTGCTGATACAATGAACTGAACACTGAGGCCTTGGGTATACTCCGAGCTGTTGCACGGATTTGGATCCAAGGATTCAATTGGGTTGGAATGTTGTTATCGTTTCTCACTTCTGTTGTTTGCATGATTTGTTCTGTTGTTTTTTTTCTTTCTCCGCGGGAACTGTGGGTTGGTCTTATATTTTTTTTAATTGTGTTCTTTCGGGTCCCTGTTTAAAATTATGACAGTACTGTGCATAGGTTTTAACCACCCTAGCTATATATATGTACCTAAGACAGTATATAGAAGTGATGCTGGAGCTAAATGTTTCCTTGTACTTGTGCGTATGACAATAACCTTGACTTTGACTTCGACTCTAATTCAACCTGCCTCCTCTTCAGTCCTGATAGTTTCAAAGCTTCAAAGATACAAAGTACATTTATTATCGAAGTACGTATGCAGTATACAACCCCGAGATTCGTCTACCCCACAGACAGCCACGAAACAAAGAAAGGCGTGGAACCTATTCAAAGAAAAGCAGGATGCTTTTTGTTGACTATAGCTCAGCATTTAACACGATCATTCCTACAGTCCTGATTGGGATGCTACAGAACCTGGGCCTCTGTACCTCCCTCTGTAATTGGATCCTCAACTTCCTAATAGGAAGACCACAATCTGCGCAGGTTGGAGATAACATCTCCACCTCGCTGACAGTCAACACTGGTGCACCTCAGGGGTGTGTGCTTAGCCCACTGCTCTACAGCCCCTACAACTATTGACTGTCTGGCTAGCACAGATCAAGTGCCATCTATAAATTTCCTGATGATACAGCTATTGTTGAGAGAATTTCGTATGGTGATGAGAGGGCAAACAGGAGTGAGATGTACCAGTTAGTTGAGTGTTGTCACAACAACAGCCTTGCACTCAATGTCGGTAAGACCAAAGAGCTGATGGTGGGCTTCAGAAAGGGTAAAACGAGGGAACACACACCAGTCCTCTCGCGCAAAAAAACAAATCGCACAGACGTCAACCAAAAAAAAAATCAGAAGAGTCTAGACACACTCAGTTCAGA
Organism: Mobula hypostoma; assembly: GCF_963921235.1. NCBI lineage: Eukaryota > Metazoa > Chordata > Chondrichthyes > Myliobatiformes > Myliobatidae > Mobula > Mobula hypostoma. The sequence continues at coordinate 9,986,337 of NC_086108.1, read as the reverse complement.
TCAGTGTTCATTATCTGCAGGCAGCCCTGATTCAAAACTGGCCAAAATAGCAACAGAAAAAGGAGTGACCAGAATGCAGAAACGCATCGTAACGTGAGCTACACTGTCCAATCCACAAGCTGCGTTGATTAAGAATTGGTGAGTGGTAAAGGGAGCAACAGACAGTGTGCTGGAGGAACTCACTGGGTCAAGCAGCATCACTTTGGGCAAAGGAATTCAAGATTCAAGTTTATTTCTCAGGTGCACACTGAAACATGGAGTGAAATGCATTGTTTGCATGAGCAGCCAACACACCCACACACATTCTGGTGCTCACAATGGTCAGCATAATAACACAAGCAACAACAATGGCGACAGCAATATTATCAGACTGCTGCAGGCTTGTTCTCGCCAACAACCTCCCACGCACCATCCACCTACAGGACATGGCACCCAGTATCATATTGTCAGCACATAGATTCCGCAAATGCTTGAACTCCAGACCAACACACACACACACAAAATGCTGGAGGAACCTAGCAAGTCAGGCAGCGTCTACAGAAATGAATAAACAGTTGACATTTTGGGCCAAGACCATTCATCAGGACCGAAAAGGAAGGGGGAGGACACCAGAATTAAACGGTGGTGGGAGGGAAGGAGATAGGTGAAGGCGGGTGGGTGGGAAAGGTGAAGGGCTGGAGAAGAAGGAATCTGATAGGAGAGGAGAGTGGGCCACAGGAGAAAGTGAAGGAGGAGGGGCATCAGGGGAGGTGATTGGCAGGTAAGAAGAGGTAAGAGGCCAGAGTGGGGAATAAAAGAAGAGAAGAAGGACAGGGAAAAATTATTATTATTTTTTAGTGTGACTGTATGTTTACTGTTACCTTGTGCATGTTTTGTGCTGTGTGTGACTGTTGGTAATGTGTTTTGTACCTTGACCCTGGAGTAACACTGTTCATCTGGTTCTATTCATGGGTTTTCGTGTATGGTTGAACGACAATTAAACTTCAACTTGAACTTGAATAAGAAACAAAACAAAACAACAACAGAAAAAACAAGCCCCTTTCCCGTTCCTAACTCACCCACTCAGGCAGGCCCCCAACGAGGACTGGACCGCATCCAGGCCTCTGTCCCTTGGACGGGCTCTGATTCACCCTAACACTGGTATCCCAGCAGATCAAACTGAGATTGAATTCATCATCATCATCATCATTATCATTGTGAGCCGTGTCATACGACATGGGCGATCACGGTCTTTCCATGACCATGATCATTCTTGACAAATTTTTCTACAGAAGTGGTTTGCCATTGCCTTCTTCTGGGCAGCGTCTTTACAAGTCAGTTGACTCCAGCGATTATCAATACAGTTTAGAGATTGTCTGCCTGGTGTCAGTGGTCCCATAACCAGGACTCGTGATATGCTCCGACTGCTCGTACAACCATCCAGCACCTGCTTGCATGGCTTCACGTGACCCTGATCGAGGGTGACAGTCAAGGCAGGTGTTACAACTTACCCAAGGGTGACCTGCAGGATAGCGGAGGGAAGGAACACCTTACACCTCCTTTGGTAGGGACGTACCTCCACCTCGTTACCTAATTGAATTCAAAACTGCTAATTACTGCCCATTCATTTCTGAAATCAGAGAGAGGATTTTGGTACTGGCTTGGGAAACGGCCGAGAGAAAAATAAGATGATTCCCATCACGCATACAGCTGGAGATTCTAAGGCACTGATTTATTATCGTTTCCACTTCATAACCCAGTGAGATTAACATCACTCTTACTGCTGACTCCAGTCGTCTTTCATTTCCCATTCATCACGATTAAACTCTACCGATTGTGTTGATAAATCACTTGAAAAAATAAAACAAATACTTAAACGGACAGACAGAAGTTATCAGAGGCATCTAACCTGGCAAGCAGGAGTCGGTATCTACCTGCCTGTTCATCCAACTAATCCTGCCATGGTTGCCCTATCATTTACCTGCCTGTTACGCCGCTGGTAGCAACGAAGGCAGCGTCCGTCACTGAGGACCCCATCACCCTGCTCTCTGCTACCACCAGGGAGGAGGGCCAGGAGCCTGAAGACACACACTCAACGACTCAGGAACAGCTTCTTCCCTTCTGTCACCCGATTTCTGAATGGACATTGAACCCATGAATACCACCTCACTACTTATAATATTATCTCCGTTTTGCACTATTTTTAATTGATTATTTTATTACTTACTGTGATTTCTTTACTTATTTATTTTTCTTGCTATATAATCATGTACCTCACTACTTTTTTAATTCTGTTTTTGCACTACTTATTAAATTCAACTATTTTATGTATGCTTCATTCTTAGTCTGGCTTCTACCCTTTGACCTGTTTGGCATGGATGACCTAGCACAAGCCCCTGACTCCAGCCAGTATAGCTCTCTGGATCAATGAGGTACGCAAGCCTCAGACCCTGTGGCAAGATTGTGGGCCCCTTGGAGATAGTCACCCCGTGATTCTGATCAAATTATCGAGTTTGTAAAATGACCTGTTGCACAATGATTTTGTACACAGTTGCTTCCGATAGACAGACCTCCTCCCTCACTTCCATTCCTGGCCCCAGAATGTCCATCCAGTTGAGGCAAAACTTCACCTGCAAATCTGCTGGGGTTGGTCCGGTGTTCCCAAGGCAGCCTCCTCTACGTTGGTGAAACCCGTCGTAAATCAGGGGAATCGCTTCGTCGAGCACCTCTGCTCCATCTGCCGCAAGTGAATCTTCCCAGATGCCTAACACTTTAATTCTGATCCCCATTCCCATTCTGACACGTCGGACCATGGTTTCCTCTTGTGCCAGGATGAGGCCACCCTCAGGGTGGAGGAGCAACAACTTATATTCCGTCAGGGTAGCCTCGAACCTGATGGCACGAATATTGATTTCTCCTTCTGGTAAAAAAATGTTCCCTCCCCCTCCCCTCTTTTTCTATTCCCCACTCTGGCCTTTTACCTCTTCTCACCTGCCCATTACTTCCCCTTGGGTCTCCTCCTCTTCCCCTTTCTCCTGTGGTCCACTCTCCTCTCCTATCAGATTCCTTCCTCTCCAGCTCTTGACCTCTCCCACCCACCTGGCTTCACCTATCACCTTCTAGCTAGCCTCCCTCCCCTCCCCCCACTTTTTTATTCTGGCATCTTCCCTGTTCCTTCTTCGTCTTGATAGAAAGATAGAAACATAGAAAACCTACAGCACAATACAGGCCCTTCTGTCCACAAAGCTGTGCCGAACATGTCCTTTAGAAATTACCTAACCCTCTATTTTGCTAAGCACCATGTATCTGTCTCTTAAAAGACCCTATTGTATCCGCCTCTACCACCGTTGCCAGCAGCCCATTCCTTGCACTCACCACTCTCTGCGTAAAAACTTACCCTTGACATCTCCTCTGTACCTACTTCCAAGCACCTTAAAACTGTGTCCTCTCTTGATGAAGGGTCTCGGCCTGAAACACCAACTGTTTATTCATTTTCATAGAAGCTGTCTGATCTGCATTGTGTGTCGGTCGCTTTAGACAGATCCAAGCCTACATTGCAGTGTGTTACAGAGGGAGTGATGCCATGTCAAGGCTGACATCTTTCAGAGTTCAATTCCAGTGCTCTCTCTAAGCAAGCTTATACGTTCCTTCCTGTCTGTGAGCACGTGGGTTTCCTCCGGGTGCTCCGGGTTCATACCGGTTAGTAGGTTCATTCTCACCACTGTCACATACTGAAGCGTAGTGGGATCCAGAACGTCGAGTTCAGGGAGAGGGGCTTGCATAGGGCCCTGCACTCGGAACGTCGAGTTCAGCGAGAGTGGATTGCAGAGGGCCCTGCACTCGGAACATCGAGTTCAGCGAGAGGGGCTTGCAGAGGGCCCTGCACTCGGAACGTCGAGTTCAGCGAGAGTGGATTGCAGAGGGCCCTGCACTCGGAACGTCGAGTTCAGCGAGAGGGGCTTGCAGAGGGCCCTGCCCTCGGAACGTCGAGTTCAGCGAGAGGGGCTTGCAGAGGGCCCTGCACTCGGAACGTCGAGTTCAGCGAGAGGGGCTTGCAGAGGGCCCTGCACTCGGAACGTCGAGTTCAGCGAGAGTGGATTGCAGAGGGCCCTGTACTCGGAACGTCGAGTTCAGCGAGAGGGGCTTGCAGAGGGCCCTGCACTCGGAACGTCGAGTTCAGCGAGAGTGGATTGCAGAGGGCCCTGTACTCGGAACGTCGAGTTCAGCGAGAGGGGCTTGCAGAGGGCCCTGTACTCGGAACGTCGAGTTCAGCGAGAGTGGATTGCAGAGGGCCCTGTACTCGGAACGTCGAGTTCAGCGAGAGGGGCTTGCAGAGGGCCCTGCACTCGGAACGTCGAGTTCAGCGAGAGTGGATTGCAGAGGGCCCTGCACTCGGAACGTCGAGTTCAGCGAGAGTGGATTGCAGAGGGCCCTGTACTCGGGACGTCGAGTTCAGCGAGAGGGGCTTGCAGAGGGCCCTGTACTCGGGACGTCGAGTTCAGCGAGAGGGGCTTGCAGAGGGCCCTACACTCGGAACGTCGAGTTCAGCGAGAGTGGATTGCAGAGGGCCCTGCACTCGGAACGTCGAGTTCAGCGAGAGGGGCTTGCAGAGGGCCCTGTACTCGGAACGTCGAGTTCAGCGAGAGTGGATTGCAGAGGGCCCTGTACTCGGGACGTCGAGTTCAGCGAGAGGGGCTTGCAGAGGGCCCTACACTCGGAACGTCGAGTTCAGCGAGAGGGGCTTGCAGAGGGCCCTGTACTCGGAACGTCGAGTTCAGGGAGAGGGGCTTGCAGAGGGCCCTACACTCGGAACGTCGAGTTCAGCGAGAGGGGCTTGCAGAGGGCTCTGCACTCGGAACGTCGAGTTCAGCGAGAGGGGCTTGCAGAGGGCTCTGCACTTGGTCATTGATTTGCTAATTCTCAAGTCAGAGATCTCAAAATAAAAAAGCAACGCTTCAGACTGACTGTAACAGTGAAATAGCGACCGTTGTCTCCCCTTTTGCTGTGGAAGGAGCGATACCTGTTCTCTCCCTTGTTGGTGAGAGGGAGAGCCTGTGGGACGTTGAAATGTTGGTATGAACAGTTAGTTTTTGATGGACTGTAGACCATGGTCTCTCTTCGGGGGCTTTGCTGTTGCTCGCATAGTGTGCAGGTGGGAATGCTGATGCATTATGCTGGAATAAGTGGGGGGAGGGGGAGGGAGAGGGGGGAATGTTGAATCTGCTTGTGCATGGGAGGAGAAAGGGGTTTTAGGGTTCATGTCTCTTTCCTGCCATTCATTCTTTGGGGGGTTTTCTTCTGTTTTCGAGGATGTCTGCGGAGAGTGAAAATTTCAGGTGGCATATTGTATACATTCTCTGGTATGAAATGAAACTGTTGAACCATTGAGCTTTTGGTCATTATAAATTATCCCATGATTAAGCTGAGGTTAAATTGGTGGGCTGCTGTGCAGCTCAGAGGTCTGGAAGGGCCTATTCCACACTGTATCTCAATCAAAAGAAAGTAAAATGAATAATGCACCGGTCTGGAAAGTGCGCCAATGGTGCCAATTTCCCCGGGGTTCTGGTCTAACACTTATCCATCAACCGTGCAGAGGGTATATTTATTTCATAGCTGCAAATGAGAGTTTGCTGGGTGCAGCTGTCCTGCTGTGTTTTCATTACATTTCCACACTGGTGCGTTATAAATGGAAGTCATTACAGCTTTTTCACATTATTGAGAGATATGGTGTGGAACAGGATCTCCCAGCTCTTCCAGCTTCTCCCACCAATTTAACCCCAGCCTAATCAGGGGACAATTTACACTGACCAATTAACCTTCTCACCAGCATGCCTTTGGATTGTGGGAGAAAACCTGGGCACCTGGAGGAAGGCTGCACACGGACGGGAAAGAGCATGCCAGTGATATTAAATCTCATTCTGAAACACAAGGTGACAGAGCTAACTTGTGAGAGACAATAGCCTGCTTACCCCATTGTGCAGTGTCATCTGATGGGTATTCTGCACCCTATGCTATTTTTTATACTGTAGTGGGGTAGGGAGAAAACCTTCAATAAAACAATAGTCAAGAACCAACCTTGAAATATGGAAGGTACTATATTGTTTTCAGGAGATTTATGAACATTGTTGTTTCTTGCTGTGATGGTTCTGAAGTAATAATTCCTCATTGCTTCAAATATTAGCATATAGTTCACTTAGCATAGATTCAGAAATTAGCATGTAGTTCAGAAGGGGATTAAATTGCAAAAGTCTAGGCATGTACATATACAGCTTGGGTGTCTGAGACTTTTGCACAGTACTGAATTCGTCAATGAGGAGCCGAGGGTGACTTTGTAAATCTGGCGGGAGCAGAGATGTTGGGAATGACGAGGGTGGAGCACCGCGGGAGGGGTGCGGGAGAGCTGGCAGAGAAGGAGTGCCAGGATGGGAGATGGCTCGAGTGCAGGACTGAGACTAGATAGGCTGGATGTGGAGAGGATGTTTCCTATGGTGGTGGTATCCAGAACTAGAGAGCAAAGCCTCAAAACTGAGGGGTGACCTTTTAGAACAGAGGTAAGGAGGAATTTTTTTTTTCAGCCTGAGAGTAGTGAATCTGTGGAATGCTCTGCCACGGACTGCAGTAGAGGCCAAGTCCGTGGGTATATTTAAAGTGAAAGTTTGATAGTTTCCTGATTGGTCAGGGCATCAAAGGATACGGTGAGAAGGCAGGTGTTTGGGATTGAGTGGGATCCAGGATCAGCCATCATGAAGTGGCGAAGCAGACTCGATGGGCCAGATAGCCTAATTCTGCACCTATGTCTTATGATCCTATGATTTTATGGGTTATTTAGTTAATTGGTCATTGGGTGCATGATCCCTGGGAGGGCCTGTTATCATGTTGTACCTCCAAAACCACTGAAGAGACATCTTAATGAAGTGTACAAAATTATGAGGGGTATAGATAGGGTAAATGCAAGCAGGCTTTTTCCACTGAGGTTGGGTGGGACGACAACCAGAGTTCATGGGTTAGGGGTGAAAGGTGAAAAGTTTAATGGGAACATGAGGGGAATCTTCGTCACTCAGAGGGTGGTGAGAGTGTGGAACGAGCTGCTAGCACAAGTAGTGCATATCAGCTCGATTTTAACATTTAAGAGAAGTTTGGATAGGAATATGGATGGGAGGGGTATGGAGGGCTATGGTCCCAGCACAGCTAGATGGACCTACACAGAAGATTCGATCAGCAGGAATGAGGTGGGCCAAAAGTCCTGTTCCTGTGCTGTATTACAACAGAAAGTTGTAAACTCAGCCAGCTGCTTCATAGGCAACAGCCTGCCCAGCAACGAGGACATCTTCAAATAGCAAAGCCTTAATATAACAGCGATGGAGTTCCTCTTGCCCTTACCTAGCACCCCATGTGCCTCCGTACCCAACACATCATCCTCCGCAACTTCCACCGTCTCCAAAGGGATCCTGCCACCTCCCCCTCTCTCCACTTTCCTCTGTGGTTCCCTTGTCCATTCATCGCTCCCCACTAACCTCTCCTCCCAACATTAATCCTGCAAGCCGTCTGAGGATCGAGGATACCGGCAAAAGGCGATGTCCCAAAGAAGGTGGCATCCATTATTATGGACCTCCATCACCCAGGACATGCCCACTTCACATTGCTGTCATCAGGGAGGAGGAACTGAAGCCTGAAGACACTCGACGATTCAGGAACAGCTTCTTCCCCTCTGCCATCGGATTTCGGAATGGACACTGAACCCATGAACACTACCTCAATATTTTTTGCTATTTACTACTTAATTTAAATGTTTCTTTACCTCTCCCTCCACCTCCACTTTAAACAGGGATCACTCCCTCTGTGATTCCCTTGTCCATTCATCCATCCCCACTCATCTCCCTCCCAGCGCTTAACCCTGCCAGTGACTGGAGTGCCACACCTGCCCATTCACCTCCTCTCTCACTCCCATTCAGGGCCCCCGAACGGTCCCTTCAGGTGAGACGGCACCTCACCTGTGGATCTGCTGGGGTTGCCGGTTGTGTCCAAGGCTCCAGATGTGACCTCCTCCACACTGGTGAGACCCGTCGTAAATAGGGGTCTCGGCCGTTTATTCATTTCCATAGATGCTGCTTGACCTGCTGAGTTCCTCTGGTACTTTGTGTGTGTGTGTTGTTTTTTTATACATATTTCTTATGTGATTTATGTTTTTTAATTATTATGTATAGCATTGTATTGCCACTGCAAAACAACATATTTCAGGACAAATGCCAGAGATATTAAACCTGATTCTGATTCTCAATCTGATTAGTGCATTCTCTGCTACTGTGTATTGACACTCCTCAGCACCAAGTTCACAGAAAAGATTTACCAGCCTGCTGTGTGTCTGATTGCTTCTCTCTTCTCCTCTTAATAACCAGCTGTAACAAATCAGATTGAGGGCCAATGGACACGATGTCAGCTCTCTCAAACTTACCATTAACTTTGATGATTAAATAACCTTGCAATTTCACAGTCCATTATCCAGCTGCCCTTTCACTCCCAGTGCCATCAAATCGCTTTCAGAACCTCGGGATATATGTCAAAGGATTACAGAATGCAGATTTCTCCCTCCCAGGCAGATGCTTCACATCTCATGCATTTCCTGCCCTTGTTCCTTCTCTCGTGTCAGTTCAGGAACAGCAAGTATTCAGAAGTGGCCAACACATCACCAGTACTAGCCCACCAGCCATCAAGGACATATAGGACAGAGAACGTACTGGAGTACAGCACAGGAGAAGGCCATTCAGCCCACAGCGTTGTGGCAAACCTGCTGAAAAGCAAATCAAAACAACACCCAAACACTAATCACTCCTACATAGGCAATGTCTATATCCCTCCATCCTCCTCACATCCATGTGGCTATCCAAATGTCTCTTAAAAGCCCCTAATGTACTTGGCTCTATCACCATACCAGGCAGCACATTCCAGACATCCACCACTCTCTGAGTAAAAAACTTGCCCCTCACATCCCCTTTTAACCTACTCCCCTCTCACCTTCAATGCAAGCCCTCTGGTATTAGACATTTCTACCCTGGGAAACAGATACTCCCTTGTCCACTCTATCTCTGCCTCTCATAATCTTGTAAACCTCTATCAGATCTCCCGTCAGCCTCCGACATTCCAGAGAAAACAACCCAAGTTTACCCAGCCTCTCATGATAGCACATGCCCTCTAAACCAGGCAGCATCCTGGTGAACCTCTTCTGCATCCTCTCCAAAGCCTCAACATCCTTCCTGTAGTGGGGTGATCAGAACAGTACTTTTGTAACATAACCTCTTGATTCTTGAACTCAATGCCTTGACTAATAAAGACATTTATACATAAAATATACAGAAAGGTGCTGGAAAAGGGCCAGTAACATGAAGGACCACACCCACCCTGCCTGTGGACTGTTTGTACCACTCCCAGTAGGGAGAAGGCTGTGTAGTGTCCACACCAGGACCACCAGACTAAAAAACAGTCCCTTTCCCCTGGCAGTAAGGTTGATCAACACCTCCACATACTAACCCACCCCTCCACACCCCCAACCATCACTGCTTTATCATTTCCTGTCAGAGTCATCTTACGAGGGGTGATTGATAAGTTCGTGGCCTAGGGTAGAAGGAGTCAATTTTAGAAAAACTAGCACTTTTATTTTTCAGCATAATCCCCTCCTACATTTACACACTTAGTCCAGCGGTCATAGAGCATACAGATCCCTTCTTTGTAGAAGACGGCATCTTGGACCTCCAGAAAGTGGACCACAGCAGGGGTGATTGATAAGTTCGTGGCCTAAGGTAGAAGGAGATGAGTTATTAACTTCAAACTTTCTGCATTTTCACTCAAAGAGTTGAACTGCACGTGCATGTAACAAGAGCTGTAAAACTCAGCTCCTTCTACCTTAGGCCACAAACTTATCAATCACCCCTGCTGTGGACCACTTACTGGAGGTCCAAGACGCTGACTTCTACAAAGAAGGTATCCGTATGCTCCACGACTGCTGGACTAAATGTGTAAATGTAGGAAAAATTAATGTGCTAGGTTTTCTAAAATTGACTCCTTCTACCTTAAGCCACGAACTTATCAATCACCCCTCGTATGTACAGACACGCCTGTGCCTAGTGTCACTTTATAGACATTCGATCAATCCATGTGTATAAGATACATAAATAATTATATTTATTGTGTTTTTTTATTGTGATTTTTTGTGCTACATTGGATCCAGAGTAACAATTATGTTGTTCTCCTTTACTCTTGTGTATTGGAAATGACAATAAACAATCTTAAATCCTGAAATAAATTTATTATCAAAGTACAGGAACGTCACCATATACTACCCTGCAATTCTCTTTCTCGTGGGCATACACAGCAGAACAAAAATACTATAGAATCAATGAAAAAAGGCACACAAAGACTGACAAACTACCAATGTGCAAAAGAAGATAAACTGTGAAAATTCAACCAATCAATAATACTGAGAATATGAGTTGTAGAGTTCTTAAAAGTGGGTCCATAGGTTATGGAATCAGTTCAGTGTTGAAGTGAGTGAAGTCATCCATGTTGGTTCAGGATACTGATGGTTGTGGGGTAATAACTGTTCCTGAACCTGGTGGTGTGGGACCTGAGGCTCATTGTAGTGAGTGAAGTTATCCACACTGGTTCAGGAGCCTGATGGTTGTCGGATAATAAGCTGTTCCTGAACCTGGTGGTGTGGGACCTGAGGCTCATTGTGGTGAGTGAAATTATCCACACTGGTTCAGGAGCCTGATGGTTGTGGGGTAATAACTGTTCCTGAACCTGATGGTGTGGGACCTGAGACTCATTGTGGTGAGTGAAGTTATCCACATTGGTTCAGGAGCCTGATGGTTGTGGGGTGATAACTGTTCCTGAACCTGGTGGTATGGGACCTGAGACTCATTGTGGGGAGTGAAGTTATCCACACTGGTTCAGGAGCCTGATGGTTGTGGGGTAATAACTGTTCCTGAACCTGGTGGTGTGGGACCTGAGGCTCCCGTACCTCTTGCCCGATAGCAGCAGGGGGAAGAGAACATGACCGGAAGGTGGGGGTCCTTGGTGATGGATGCCGTTTTCTTGAGGCAAAGCTCCTTATAACTGGGCAAAGCTATGTCAGAATGCTGCTTCTGGATTTCAGCTTGGCATTCAGCACCACTGCCCCACAGACTTCGATGAACAAGCTCGTCCTCGTTGGTCTAAAGACAACTCAGAGCAACTGGATGTTGGACTTCCTGACAAACAAGCCTCAGGATGCACAACTGCCTCTCTCTCCCCATCAACCTCAATGAAAGACCAGACCAACTAGGGCACTCAACCAGCGTACAGAAGGCAACAAACTGTGCAAATGCAAATAGTCATAGTCATACTTTATTGATCCCGGGGGAAATTGGTTTTCGTTACAGTTGCACCATAAATAATAAATAGTAATAAAACCATAAATAGTTAAATAGTAATATGTAAATTATGCCAGGAAATAAGTCCAGGACCAGCCTATTGGCTCAGGGTGTCTGACCCTCCAAGGGAGGAGTTGTAAAGTTTGATGGCCACAGGCAGGAATGACTTCCTATGACGCTCTGTGTTGCACCTCAGTGGAATGAGTCTCTGGCTGAATGTTCTCTTGTGCCCACCCGGTACATTATGTAGTGGATGGGAGACATTGTCCAAGATGGCATGCAACTTGGACAGCATCCTCTTTTCAGACACCACCGTGAGAGAGTCCAGTTCCATCCCTACAACATCACTGGCCTTACAGATGAGTTTGTTGATTCTATTGGTGTCTGCTACCCTCAGCCTGCTGCCCCAGCACACAACAGCAAACATGATAGCACTGGCCACCACAGACTCGTAGAACATCCTCAGCATTGTCCGGCAGATGTTAAAGGACCTCAGTCTCCTCAGGAAATAGAAACATAAATAAATAAATAGCAATAAATGACAAGAACATGAAATGAAGAGACCTGGAAGGCGAGCCTATTGGTTGTGGGAACATTTTCCCTTTTGGTTCAAGAGCCTGATGGTTGTGGAGTAGTACTGTTCTTTAACCTGTGGTGGGAGTCCTGAGGTTCCTGTATCTTCTTCTTGATGACAGTATGATCTGGGTGGTGGGGATCCCTGATGATGGATGCTGCTTTCCTACGACACGTTGATGTCCTTAGTGGTTGGGAGGGATTCAGCTGTAATAGACTGGCCTGAATCCACTACTTTGTGTAGGATTTTCCATTCAAGGATATTGGTGTTTCCCCATCAGGCTGTGATGCAGCCAGACCATGCCCATTGCCCACCTATAGAAGTTTAAGGGTTCAAGGTTGTTCGAAGTGCATTATACAGTATTCAACCTTGAGATTTGTTTTCTTGCAGACAGTGAGAACAAAGAAACGCCATAGAATCCATCTGAAGAGAAGTCCCACACAACAAGATCATCAGACAAGTGATTTTAAAAAGAAATCACGTAAACAGCAGAAAGCAAACAGATAGCACACAAAACAGCACTGAGGACATGAAACATTAACCACAGCTGCAAGTATTATGTCATTTCCTGTACACAAGGGTAAAGGAGAGTGAAACAATTTTACTCCAGATCCAATACAGCACAAAAGATAAAGAACACAACAATAATAACATAATAAATATAAATGCATAAGAGAGAGTATATACATAGATTTATTGTATGTCCATAAAGTGACTCTAGGCAGTACTAAGGTAACTGACAGGAAATGATAGTGGTGAAGTTAGCAGGTGGAGGTGTTGATCAGCCTTGCTGCTTGGGGAAAGTAACTGTGTTTCAGTCAGGTGGCCCTGGCGTGGACGCTATGTAGCCTCCTCCCTGATGGGAGTGGGGCAAACAATATGTTTTATATATATATGTCCCGGATGGAGGGGTAGGCTGGTGCCGGTGATCGCATTGGACAGTTTTGACTCCCCATTGTCCGCTGTACTGCAGTTTCCATACCATACAGTGAAGCAGCTTGTTAGGATGTTCTCTACTCCATGTTCGTCCATCGTCTTCGTCGAAGAAGACCTCAACACCATTATGATGGTGTCGAGACTAGCGCGTGATTTGGATTTAAGTGAGGGAGAGTTGCGCAGCGTCAGCCTCACTCTCTCTTCCCAATTCCCATCTGGATCCAGTGGCAAGACAGAGTCTAGACGGCTGGAGATGGGACTAGGCGCAGTGGATGACCAGGATGTCTTCTGTGTCTTGTCCTGCTCTACACGTTCCATGACGCTTGCAGAGACCACCTTCCTGACCGTTGGACCTTCCATTGGTCTCGTCCGATCAATCCGCCGGAGTCTGTCTTCACATGCTGGGATAGACATCACCCTATCTCACCGAGGGTTTGAGACCCGTCGGCTACCCTCACCTGGTTTAGCCGGCTTGTCGAAGCCATTGCCCGGGGTGTGGCCGCTGTCGCATGCAAACAGCTACGGGGAGCCACAGGTGAGAGCTGAGTGCCAGGTGGGGACCAAAGGTGGACTAACCGCCTTGAAAAGGACACGACATGTTCCCCCACCAGAGGTGCTACCCCTCCCTGACACCCCATACACCCTGTACACATCTTCAGAACGACATGCATATTGATGGGCATAGTCCGGCTCTTTCCTGCCTCCTCAGAAAGCAGAGGAGCTGGTGAGTTGGTGTTCTGGGAGCATGAGAGGTTGTGCGAGATTATGCACTCCCAGGAGTTTGAAACTACTCAGTATCCACTGCTGTGCCGCCGGTGTAAAGAAGGATGTGCAATGGTGCAAGTTCTCCTAAAGTCAATAACCATCTCCCTTATCTTTAGACCAGGGAGTAGGAATTTGTCTGTGAAGGGGACTTGGTCCATGTGGAGACACAAAACACTGCAGATACTGGATTCTGGAGCTAAAGGAGGCACTGAATGGGTCGAGCAAGACCTCAGAAGGCAGAGGGATGGTCAACATGCCAGTGAAGAACCTGCATCAGAACTGAGAGTGTGCAGTGTCTTACGTTGTAAAGGATGAAGTATGAAGAACATGAGAATACAGGATATGACCCTAAGCAGGGGTGATTCTGCAGACGCGATAATCCACAGTAACACACACAGAATGTTGGAGGAGCTCAGCAGCTCAGGCAGCATCTGAGAGGAATAAACAGTCAATGTTTCAGGCAGAGACCCTTCATCAGGGCTGAGAACATAACCTTTTGCCTTTCAGCTGAAATCACTACTTCAATCCTTATTGCAGAAGGCAAGGCAATATGTTCAGGTACTATGTGCCAGAGACAGAAGGAATTCAGGGGACTTGAGATGGGTTCCTGTCCCTCCAATAAATGGGCTCTTGGAACTCTTTTAGGTGCAGGGGTTGCTTTGTGTGGATCACAGGTGGAAGCCTCCTCTTGCTTAAAGGCAAAATGGATCAGTCAACAGAACTCTATTAAAGTTCAAAGTTCAAAGAAACTATATACGATTGATGTGGATGCCAGTGTTACTTGTGGAGTCAAACTGAAGCCTAAACATGACTGTTACAATGGACAAGAAAAGACTTGCATTTCTCTGAACAACAAAAATAGTGCAGTTGCTGAAACTCTGAAATAAATTGTCCCAGTGAAGGGTCTCAGCCCAAAATGTTGACTTTCCTTGAAGGCTGCCTGGCCTGCTGAGTCTTCCGGCAATTTGTGTGTGTTGCTCTGGATTTCCAGCATCTGCAGAATCTCTGGTGTCTATGAAATGAAGTTCACAGCATTTCTATGATGCACCTGGGGTGCTCATCTGCCCCAAATATTGCTGGCTAACTTTGACCGTTGAGTGACAGAGAGCATACTGACATATGGAATGATGGTGTGGGACTCTAGCTGCAGCAAGACAGATCACAAAGCTCTCCAACGGGTGATTAGGACGGCTCGGCACATCACTGAGACTCAACTACCAGACTTGGAGACAATCTACAACTCTGAATGCCTACGGCAGCTCGCAACATTATTAAAGATGCATCCCATCCCATCCCAGACACTATCTGTTCAATCTCCCGCCATTTGGTAGGAGATACAGAAACATCTTAGCAAAGGCAGTTAGACTGAAAAACAGCTTCTTCCCCAGGGCTGTTGTGCAGCTGAATAATGCTACACTCCAGCTTGCCAATGGCTATGAGCATTATGGTCTATCGAAGTCACTTGTTACGAGTAAATATGGGAATTTTCTTTTTAATTACCTAAGTCGTATCACGTGTGTTGTAAGCATCTGTTTTACATGGACAGGGGTAGCACCACAATCTCGTTGTCTTGGGTGATGACAATAAAATCCTATTCCATTCTATTCTTTCTAAACTATTGTTGACCTTGGGGCCAAATCGCAGAATTACATGAGATACAATGGAATATTGTGCGCTAGATTGGTGCCCCCATCAGTGGCAGACACTGGAGGCATAGGTGACTGCAGATGTTGGCTTCTGGAGCAACACGCAGATTGCCAGAGGGACTCAGAACAGACACCGTGATTGGGAGGTGGTGAAGAATGTGAATTAGGAGCTGAGGTGGGGGATCTCCTTGAAAGCTGCTGAATTTGAAAGGTTTTTCCCACTGTTGGATGAGATAGAATTCTTGGTCAGATGCTTAGGGTGAAAGGTGAAATATTTAAGGGGAAACCTGAGGGAAAACATCTTCGTTTAGAGGGTGGTGAGAGTGTGGAGCAAGCTGCAGAGAATGAATTCCCTCTGGTCTTCCGTAATCAAGGACAGGAGGGAATAGGAGGTGAAGAGAGATGCTGAAGTGATGGGGACAGAATGAGAGGGAGCTGTGAACACTTTGTGTCACATCTCCATCTTCCTGTTCTGTTTCAGGAATACTCTCTTATTCTTTCCCTGCCTTCTCTCTCTCTCTCTCATTCTCTCTCTCTCTCTCCCACACACACAAGCACATATGCACATACACAGACTCAAAGCTCAAACTTCAAAGCAAATTTATTATCAAAGTACGTATATGTTACCATATACAACCCTGAGGTTCATTTCCTTGTAGGCATACTCAATAAATCTATAGAATAGTAACCATAACAGAAACAATGAAAGACCACCCAACCTGAATGCTCAATCAGAGTGCAGAAGGCAGCAAAGTGTGCAAATACAGAAGGAAAGTAATAATAATAATAATAATAAATAAATAAGCAATAATTATCAACAACATGAGCTGAAGTGTCCTTAAAATTGAATCCATTTATTGTGGGAAAGTGTAGTTATTGTCATGGTCCGGTCCGTGAAGTCCGCATTCCAGTTCACAGTCTGGTACATCGATCTGTATTTCGGGTTTTCCCTGTTTTCCCCGGTTCCGTTGGGCTCCTTAATCGAAGCACCTGATTCTAGTTTTGGGCTGGCTACATAAATAGCTTCGGGATTCAGCTTCTTTTGCTGGACTGTTCCCTTCCCCTCCCCATCGGAATCCCTGACGGTTTCCTCAGCAGTCACCTCGGCAAATATACTTGGCAGTCATCCCGGCCCTGCGTACTAGAAAGGGTCCCGGCCCTGCACTCCAAGAAGGAGTCCCGGCTCCATACCCAAGGGCCTAACTGAGCCTAGTGCAAGAGCAAAGTCCTGCGCTGGAGTACCTCGCCCAGCCCAGGAGTACCTCGCCCAGCCCAGTGCTGGAGATTCCTCGTCCTATGCTGGACTTCCCTCGTCCAGTCCAGGAGTTCCCTCGCCCAGCCCAGGAGTTTCTCACCCAGCCCGGTGCTGGAGATTCCTCGTCCTATGCTGGACTTCCCTCGTCCAGTCCAGGAGTTCCCTCATCCAGTCCAGGAGTCCCTAGTCCAAGAACCTCATCTAGTCCAAGCCACGTCCAAGTACCTTGTCTAGTCCTAACCACATCCAAGTACCTAGTCTAGTCCAAGCCTAGTCCAAGAACCTCATCCTGTACTAGTCCAGGCTTTGTGTTCTCATCCTGTCCATGTGCTTTGTCCTATGCAGGATTTCCATGTCCAGTCCTGTAGCCTAGCCACATCCAGTCCAGTAGCCACGTCTTGTCCTCGCCTAGATCCAGGGTCCAAACCCGAGTCAAGACCCAGGTTCCCGGTCTCTGGCTCGGAATCCTAGCCCAGCCTCCTAGTTCCAAGTTCCTTGTCCTGGTCCCGCTTTCCTAGTCTTATTCCTAGCCCAGGCCCGGTGTCCTTGTCTTGCCCAGGGCCTGTGTCCATGTCCAGCGTCGTTTCTTCCTGACTTCCCTTGCTTTCTCGATAAACCTTGTCCTGTTCCTAGTATTTCAGTGTCTGTGTCTTGCATTTGGGTCCACCATCAATAGCCCCCTTATAACAGAGCAGTCCATCAAATATGGACCCAGAGACACAGACACTGTCGTTTAACTCTCGCCATCCCGGGTTCCCTCCTGTTGAATGCCCCCCCACCTGCCCATGTCATCCATAGTCTGGGAAAGCTTTTTGGGCCACCAAGATGCTCCCATGGAGGGGAGGTGGATACTGTCATGATCCGGTCCATTTAGTCTGCATTCCGGTTCACGGTCTGGTCCATCAATCCATATTCTGGGTTTTCCCTGTTTTCCCCGGTTCCATTGGGCTCCTTAATCGAGGCACCTGTTTCTAGTTTTGGGCTGGCTACATAAATAGCTTCCAGATTCAGCTTCTTTTGCTGGACTGTTCCCTTCCCCTCCCCATCTGAACCACTGACAGTTTCCTCGGCGGTTTCCTCAGCAGTTTACCTCAGCAAGTATCCTCGGCCCTGCGTCCTAGAAAGGGTCCCGGTCCTGTGTCCTAGAAGGAGTCCCAGCTCTGTACCCAAGGGCCTAACCGAGCCGAGTCCAAGAGCCAAGTCCTGCTCTGGAGTTACACGTTCTGCCCTGAAGTTCTTCGTCCTACCCTGGAGTTCCTCGTCCTGCCCTGGAGTTCCTTGTCCTGCCCTGGAGTTCCTCGTCCTGCGCTGGAGTACCGCGCCCAGCCGAGGAGTATCTCGCCCAGCCCAGGAGTACTTTGCCCAGCCCAGTGCTGGAGATCCCTCATCCTGTCCAGGAGTCTCTCTTCCAGTCCAGGAGTCCCTAGTCCTAGCCATGTCCAAGAACCTAGTCTAATCAAAGCCACGTCCAGGAACCTCGTCTAGTCCCAGCTACGTCCAGGAACCTCGTCTAGTCCCAGCCACGTCCAAGAACCTCGTCTAGTCCCAGCCACGTCCAGGAACCTCGTCTAGTCCCAGCCACGTCCAAGAACCTCGTCTAGTCCCAGCCACGTCCAAGAACCTCGTCTAGTCCCAGCCACGTCCAAGAACCTTGTCTAGTCCCAGCCACGTCCAAGAACCTTGTCTAGTCCAAGTCACGTCCAAGTACCTCACCTTGTCCAAGCCTAGTCCAAGAAACTTGTCCTGTCCAAGTCAAGGCTTTGTGTTCTTGTCCTGTCCATGTGCCTCGTCCTGTGCAAGAGTTCCACATCCAGTCCTGTAGCCACGTCTTGTCCTCGCCTAGATCCGGGGTCCTGAGCCCGAGTCAAGACCCATGTTCCGGGTCTCTGTCCAGTCTCTGGCTAGAAGTCCTAGCCCAGGCTCCTAGTTCCAAGTTCCTTGTCCTGGTCCCGCTTTCCTAGTCTTAGTCCTAACCCAGGCCCGGTGTCCTTGTCTCGTCCAGGGCCTGTGTCCATGTCCAGCGTCATTTCTTCCTGACTCCCCTTGCTTTCTTGATACACCTTATCCTGTTCCTCATACTTCAGTGTCTGTGTCTTGCATTTGGGTCCACCATCAATGCCCCCCCCCTTATAACAGTTATCCCCTTTGGTTCAAGAGCCTGATGGCTGAGGGGAAGTAATTGTTCTTTAACCTGGTGGTGTGAGTCCTGAGGCTCTTGTACCTTCTTCCCTTTCCCCCAAATGCTCTCTTCCTATAACTCCTCTCTCTCTCACTCTCTGTCTCTCTCTCTCTGCCTCACTCTCTCTCTCCTCTCTGTCTCTGTGTCTCTCCCGCTCCTTCTTTTTTCTCTCTGTCTCTCTCTTTCTCTTTCAGCTCCCACGTCTTTTTAACACTCTGTCTCTGAACACCACCAGACTGTTGCAATGGGTGAAACAAATTGTGTGACTCCTTGCCCGCACCTCCCACAGCTCCTGAGTGGGTGATAGGTTTAGTCTTCGTTTGGAGGGTATATGGCCAGGTTTCAGGCTCGGACAGCAGTGCTGTTTTGGAGTGTCACGCACTACGTTGGGACAACAGACAAAGCCGCCCAGTGTCCCAGCCACCTATTGATCTCCAAAGTGTTGCAGCAGCTGCAGACGATTTCTGATTAATGGTAAAGAAGACCTTCTCAGTCCCACACAATCTCAATTAAGAGACTTTGGCAGTTATAGATGGTCTAAGGGTTTTATAATCTTTGAAAAAAAAGTCTGTTCAGACAAGTCCGTTGATTGGAAAAATGAACAGAAGTTTTCAACATTAGAATAAATAAATTAATAAGAGAAGTTAGGATTTGCTTTTCGATAACCTCTTGCATTTCCCTTTCAGAACATCCCCAATTTGTTAAACCATTGAAGTACTTTGAAGAGAAGTCCTTGTTGTAATGGAGGGGAAGTACAGTATTATGTACATGGGTTTTGACCAAAGAAATAGATGGCTGGAGTCACTTAGCAATTTTGAGCAAGGGTGTTTACTTGATGTGTCAGCAATCCAACTTACAACAATTAGTGAAACTAGTGTAAACAAAACTGCCAATATTTGCAAAAAGATTTCTACTAGAAAAGACAATAAATAGCTCCATGCTACTTTCAGTGTGAATGCCTGGCAGCTCCCTGAGAGTGATGAGCCCTGTTTATTAGGCACCAGGGCATACCATCTTTCATTACCCAATAAGTTAACAAGACTACACATGAATTAGAATATGTTGCGCCCCACAATAAGTTAGAATCATATTACAAAATAAACCGAAGTGTCTACCTTAAATACCACATACAATATGAGTGAGGTTGATGTTCTGGAGCATGTTGATATTAAGGGAGAGGAGGTGTTGGAGTTGTTAAAATACATTAGGACGGATAAGTCCCCGGGGCCTGACCGAATATTCCCCAGGCTGCTCCACGAGGCGAGGGAAGAGATTGCTGAGCCTCTGGCTAGGATCTTTATGTCCTCGTTGTCCACGGGAATGGTACCGGAGGATTGGAGGGAGGCGAATGTTGTCCCCTTGTTCAAAAAAGGTAGTAGGGATAGTCCGGGTAATTATAGACCAGTGAGCCTTACATCTGTAGTGGGAAAGCTGTTGGAAAAGATTCTTAGAGGTAGGATCTCTGGGCATTTAGAGAATCATGGTCTGATCAGGGACAGTCAACATGGCTTTGTGAAGGGCAGATCGTGTCTAACAAGCCTGATAGAGTTCTTTGAGGAGGTGACCAGGCATATAGATGAGGGTAGTGCAGTGGATGTGATCTATATGGATTTTAGTAAGGCATTTGACAAGGTTCCACACGGTACGCTTATTCAGAAAGTCAGAAGGCATGGGATCCAGGGAAGTTTGGTCAGGTGGATTCAGAATTGGCTTGCCTACAGAAGGCAGAGGGTGGTGGTGGAGGGAGTACATTCAGATTGGAGGGTTGTGACTAGTGTGTCTCACAAGGATCTGTTCTGGGACCTCTACTTTTCGTGATTTTTATTATCGACCTGGATGTGGGGGTAGAAGGGTGGGTTGGCAAGTTTACAGACGACACAAAGGTTGGTGGTGTTGTAGATAGTGTAGAGGATTGTCAAAGATTGCAGAGAGACATTGATAGGATGCAGAAGTGGGCTGAGATGTGGCAGATGGAGTTCAACCCAGAGAAGTGTGAGGTGGTACACTTTGGAAGGACAAACTCCAAGGCAGAGTACAAAGTAAATGGCAGGATACTTGGTAGTGTGGAGGAGCAGAGGGATCTGGGGATACATGTCCACAGATCCCTGAAAGTTGCCTCACAAGGGTAGTTAAGAAAGCTTATGGGGTGTTAGCTTTCATAAGTCGAGGGATAGAGTTTAAGAGTCACGATGTAATGATGCAGCTCTATAAAACTCTGGTTAGGCCACACTTGGAGTACTGTGTCCAGTTCTGGTCGCCTGACTATAAGAAGGATGTGGAAGTATTGGAAAGGGTACAGAGAAGATTTACCAGAATGCTGCCTGGTTTAGAGTGTATGCAGAGATTAAGGGAGCTAGGGCTTTACTCTTTGGAGAGAAGGAGGATGAGGGGAGACATGATAGAGGTGTACAAGGTAATAAGAGGAATAGATAGAGTGGATAGCCAGCGCCTCTTCCCCAGGGCACCACTGCTCAATACAAGAGGACATGGCTTTAAGGTAAGGGGTGGGAAGTTCAAGGAGGATATTAAAGGAAGATTTTTTACTCAGAGAGTGGTTAGTGCTGGAATGCACTACCTGAGTCAGTGGTGGAGGCAGATACACTAGTGAAATTTAAGAGACTACTAGACAGGTATATGGAGAAATTTAAGTTGGGGGCTTATATGGGTGGCAGGGTTTGAGGGTCGGCACTACATTGTGGGATGAAGGGCCTGTACTGTGCTGTACTATTCTATGTTCTATGTTCTATACAAACAACATAGACACATTTACACATCCCCATTACTAAAGAAATGGAATATTTCATCATGTATGGCAGGAAAAGCACTGTAAAGCCAAACCATTTAGGATACATTATAAGAATATACAAGGTTTTCATCACCTAAGTTACAGAGAAAGATTGAACAAGTTGGGTCTTTATTCTTTGGAACGTAGAAGGTTGAGGGGGGACTTGATAGAGGTGTTTAAAATTATGAGGGGGATAGATAGAGATGATGTGGATAGGCTTTTTCCATTGAGACTGGGGGAGATTCAAACAAGAGGAAATGAGTTGAGAGTTAAAGGGCAAAAGTTTAGGGGTAACATGAGGGGGAACTTCTTTACTCAGAGAGTGGTGGCTGTGTGGAACGAGCTTCCAGCAGAAGTGATTGAAGCAGGTTCGATGTTGTCGTTTAAAGTTAAATTGGACAGCTATATGGACAGGAAAGGAATGGAGGGTTATGGGCTGAGTGCAGGTCGGTGGGACTAGGTGAGAGTAAGAGTTCGGCACGGACTAGAAGGGCCAAGATGGCTGTTTTCTGTGCTGTAGTTGTCATATGGTTAAATGGTTATATGGAAAATACACTGAAGAGTGCACACTCAGTGCAATTACAGCAGAATGACAAGGCAATGTGTGTGTGTGCACGTGTGTGTGTGTGTGTGTGTGTGTGTGTGTGTGTGTGTGCGCGTGTGTGTGTGTGTGTGTGTGCGCGTGTGTGTGTGCGCGCGCGCGTGTGTGTGTGTGTGTGTGCGCGCGTGCGTGTGTGTGTGTGCGCACGTGTGTGTGTGTGTGTGTGTGTGTGTGTGTGTGTGTGTGCGCGTGTGTGCACAGAATGTGGTTACCAAGCACTATCCATCACATATTGACATACTCAAACTCCCACACACATTAAGATGACAGTGACCAGATTACCTGGACTAGTTTTGTTATTTGACAGATAAATATTGCCCCAGGATCAGTGGGAAGGGTTTATCACAGCTCTTCTTCAGCTTACTACTATGGAATGTTGCTATGTTGGGAGGGCAAGGACAGGGATCAGCACCTTGGACAGTGCAGCATTCCTCCAGCACCTTTATCCTGGAATTATCCATCAGGATATCTTCAAAAGGTGGCATCATCATCTGCTTCTCTCTTCCACTATTCCCCGGACTGGCTCCCCCTTACCTCTTCCCAAAACAAAGGCAAAGTAAATTTATTATCAAAGTGATTGGGTGTATATAAGGCAGAGGTTGATAGATGCTTGATTAGTCAGGACATAGAGGGATACGGAAGGAAGGTAGGAGATTGGGGTTGAGAGGGAAATGGATCAGCCATGATGAAATGGCAGAGCAGAATCAAAGGGCCAAACAGCCTAATTCTGCTTCTATATCTATCGTACGTCTTATGTCGTCACTAAGATTCATTTTCTTCCAGGAATTTACAGGAAATTAAGAAATACAATAGAATTTATGAAAAACTATACATAAAGACTGACAAAACAACTAATGTGCAGAAGTAGACAAATAAAAAATGTATGTCTGTGTGTGTGTATATATATACATACATATATATGTATGCATGTATACATATATATGTATATGTGTGTGTGTACATATTTTTTCCATATGGGTGTCGAGGTGCAGATGTGTTTCCAGTGTTTCTTCCAAAGGAGGTGTAAGGTGCTCCTTCCCACCACTAACCTACAGATCTTGGCAAGGTGTAGCACCTGCTTAGCACCCCTCCCCCGATCAGGGTCACGTGAAGCCATGGGAGCAGGTGGTGGATGGTCCTATGAGCAGCTGGTACATATCACAAGTCCTGGTTATATGACCACTGACACCAGGCAGACAATCTCTGAAGTGTATTGGTAATGGCTGGGGTCACCCATCTTGTAAAGACACTGCCCAGAAGAAAGCAACAGTAAACCATTTCATTGAAAAGTTTGCCAAGAACAATCATGGTCATGACAGACAGAAGACCATGATCACCCACATCATACAACTCAGCACATCATGATGATGACACAAAAATAAACAATACCAAGAACATGAGTTGCAGAGTTCTTGAAATTCTGTCTATATTTTGTCAAATACATGTTTGTGGGCACGTGGCCTAGTGGTTAAGGCATTCGTCTAGTGATCTGAATGTCGCTAGTTCGAGCCTCAGCTGTGGCAGTGTATTTGTGTCCTTGAGCAAGGCACTTAACCACACATTGCTCTCGTGTCTGAGCGAGGAGAGGCGCCCTACACAGACTTCCAATCTGCGCCTTGTAAGGAATGAAAATGCCCGACGCAGGCCTCTCATGGTCTGAGTCGATGTTCCCTGAGTCAAAGTAGTTCAGTGTTGAGGTGAGTGAAGTTATCCACACTGATTCAAGAGCCTGATGGTTGAAGGGTTATAAATGCTCCTGAACCTGTGGCGTGGGACCTAAGGATCCTGCACCATGTATCCGATGGCAGAGAGCATGGCCTGGATGGTGGAGGGTGGGTGGAGGGGTGGGTCATTAATGATGGATGCTGCTTTCTTGCGGCAGGCCTCCATGTAGATATGCTAAATGGTGGTGAGGGGTTTGTCAGTGACGGACTGAACTGTATCCATCACCTTCTGTAGCTTTTTCTATTCTTGGGCATTTTTCCATACCAGGCCAGGATGCAACCTGTCAAGATACTCTCCACTGTGCACCTATAGAAATTTGTCAAAGTTTTAGATGATATTACAATTCTAAGCGAACTTCTAAGAAAGTAGAGGTGCTGCGTTGCCTTCTTTGTAAAGGCACTTACGTGCTAGATCAGGACAGAAGCTCCGAAATGATGATACCAAGGAATTTTAAGTTACTGCCCCTCTTCGCCTCTGATTCCCTGATGAGGACTGGCTCATGGACCTCTGGTTTCCTCCTCCTGTTGATAATCAGCTCTTTGGTTTTTCTGATGTTGATTAAAAGGTTGTTGTTATAGTATTGTTCAACCAGATTTTCACTCTCCTTCCTATATGCCAATTTGTCACCACCTTTGATTCGTCAACAACAGTGGTATCATCAGCAAACTTAAGTATGGCATTGGATCTGTATGTAGCCATGCCCTGATTGGGTATAAAGAGAGTAGAGCAGGGGGTGGGGGGAGTTATGCACACAGCCTTGTGGTACATCTGTACTGAGGAAGCTTCGAGACGTGATATTGTTTCCAATCTGTACAGACTGAAGTCTGCAAATGGGAAAATCCCTAGTTGCACAGGGAGGTGTCGAGGCCTAAGTCTTGAAGCTTATTGATTAGTTTTGAGAGGTTGATAATATTGAATGCTGAACTGTAGTCAATGAAGAGCATCCTGATATATATATCTTCACTGTCCAGATGTTTCAGAGCTGAGCAAAGAGCCAATGAAATGGTATCTGCCATGGACCTGCTTTCCAGTAGGCAACTTGAATAAGATCCAGGTCACTTCTCACGTGGTCAAGTGGTTAAGGCATTCAACTAGTGATCTGAAGGTTGCTAGTTCGAGCCTCAGCTGTGGCAGCATGTTTGTGTCTTTGAGCAAGGCACTTAACCACACATTGCTCTAGTGTCTGTGCGAGGAGTGGTGCCCCACACACACTTCCAATCTGCGCCTTGTAAGCCGTGAAAATGCCCGACGCAGGTCTCTCATGGTCTGAGTCAACGTTCCCCTCCTCCTTGGAAAGAGTTGACATATTCGTCAGCAACCTCTCCAATCACTTCATCACAGTGGATGTAAGTGCTACTGGATGAGAGACATTGAGGCAGGGTGTCAGGTTCTTCTTGGGTACAGAGACTGAAGTCTGCTTGAAGCAGGTGGGTACATCAGAGAGCCAAAGTCAGTAAATATTCCAGCACAGGTCAGGTGCCCCGTCTGGGCCAGGTCCTCTCTGTGGGTTCATCCTCCTGAAGGATGCTCTCATTCCGTCCCAGAGATTGAAACAACAGTGCCATCATTTGCCCATCACCACCCTCTTGTCAGAAGGTCAGGCAGTGTCTATGAAGAGTTGACATTCTGGGCTGAGACCCTTCATCAGGTCTGGAAAGGTAGGAGGAAGAAGGTGGGGGAAAGGGAAGTAGTATAAACTGGGTGATAGGTGAGACCAGATCATAGGGGAGGTGCTGATGAAATAAGAAGCTGGAAGCTAACAGGTGGAACAGATAAAGGGCTGAAGAAGAAGGAATCTGATAGGAGGGTTATAGGAAAAAGGGAAGGAGGAGGTGAACTAGAAGGAGGTGATGAGCAAGAGGAGAAGAGACAGGATAGAGGGACCCAGAATGGGGAATGGAAAAAGAAATAAGGGCAAAAGTTCTTCCCCAAAATTAGAGCAATCACTGCTCATGTTATCAGGCTTGAGGCTACATAAATGAAATATGAGGTTAGAGGGACAGAGCAGGAAGATAGATTGAGGAAGACCAGCCATGATGTCGGGTGAATAACAGGACTCCTGCTCCTAATGTTTGTGTCCTTAACCTCACAGGCACAAGCCATGGCCAGCGTGATTCCAGACCCTGACTCCAGCCTCTCAGCCCTCAAGAGAAACCTTAACATCAACCCAAACCCTTCGCTCCCCTGTATCTCAGCTTGTCCTGGATGGTGAGTTCATAATGATTGATGTATCATTTTGAGGGACTTCCTTTTGAAGATGTCCGCAATTGAGATGTCACTGTTTCACCTTTGATGGGAAGTTCTCAGGTGGAAGCTAATGGTGAAGTTCAAAGTTCAAAGAAAATTTATTATCAAAGTACATATATGTCACCATATGCTACCCTGAGATTCACTTTCTTGCAGGTATTCACACCAGATACAAAGAAACACAATAGAATCAATGAAAAACTACACACAAAGACGGACAACTATCAATGCGCAAAAGAAGAAACTGAAAATACAGAAAAATAATAATAAGTAATAAATAATAATAAGAGCATGTTGTGGAGTCAGTTCAGAGTTGAGGTGAGTGAAGTTATCCACTGGTTCAGGAGCCTGATGATGGAGGGTAATAACTGTTAAGGGACACAAGTTTATCAGTTAGAAATTAGCTATAACATTGATTATGTAATCTGGGAGCTCATAAAATCAAACAAAAATAGTTGAACACATGTTGAGGAATTTGTAAGCCTCCATCCTTCGAAAATTGCACTGACACTTCCACCACTAGTTGTAATAACTTCTTGTTAGTTGTAGAGAGGTTTTATGAGCAGATAATTGGAAATTGTGTGACGGTATGAAATTATCCCGTTTCTCTTTAGAATCAGGTTTATTATCCCTAACATAGGTTGTGAAATTTGTTATCTGGTGGCAGCAGCACGGTGCAAGACTGAAAATTTGCTGTAAGTTACAGATATAAGCAAATACTTTTGAAGAAGAATGATGAGGAAGAGTCCATGGGTTTATGGATGGTATTGGAATCTGATGGTGGAGGGGAAGAAAGCACTGAGGCTCCTGAACCTCCTCCCAGATTGAAGTTCTTGGGTGTCAAGGTCTCTGAGGATCTAACCTGGTCCCCACATATTGTTGCAGTTACAAAGAAGGTACAACAGTGGCTATATTTCATCAGGAGTTTGAGGACACTTGATCACCTAGGACATCAGGAAGGAGGTACAGAACCCTGAAGACACACACTCAATGATTCAGGAACAGCTTCTCCTCTGATATCTGATTTCTGAATGGACAGTGAACCCATGAACATGACCTCACTGCTTTTGGCTTATTTCTGTTTTTTCTCTACTTACCTTAATTGAACTACTATATATATTTTTACTGTAATTCATTTTTTTTCTATATTTATCGTGTACTGCATTGTACTGCTGCTGCAGAGTTAACAAATTTCATGACAAAAGCTAGCGATATTAAACCTGATTCTGATGGCGGCAGTGAGAAGAGGGCATGGTGAGTTCTTAATGATTGCTGCACCATTTTGAAGCACCTCCTTTTGAAGATGTCCTCGATGCTGCAGAGTGTTGTGTCCATGACGGAGCTGGCTATAGCCTTTGTCCTGACTGCATCAATGTGTTGGGCCCCCAAAAAATCCTCTGAGATGATGCCCAGGAAGTTAAAGCTACACGCCCGAGTGTGTGTTCTCCCAGCCTCCCCTTCCTGAAGTCCACAATCAGTTCCTTGGTCTTGCCAACATTGAGTGAAAGGTTGTTATTTGGACACTACTCAACTAGTGAGTGTATCTCAACCTTGTACGCCTCCTTGTCATGATCTGAGATTCAGCCAATGGCAGTTGTGTTATCGGTGAATTTATGGACGGCATTTGAGCTGTGCCAAGCTACGCAGTCGTGGAGTAGAGAGAGTAGAGCAGTGGGCTTGAGGTGCATCAGTGAGGAGGAGACGTTACTTCCAATCAGCACAAACTGTGTGGTCTCCCAACGAGTAAGTCAAGAACCATTTGCAGAGCGAGGACCCCCATCACCCAGGACATGCCCTGTTCTCATTACTACCATCAAGAGCCTGAAGATACACACTCAACAATTCAGGAACAGCTTCTCCCCCTCGGCCATCTGATTTCTGAATGGACGTTGAACCCATGAATACCACCTCACTATTTTTTGCATTATTTATTTAATTTTGCCAACATTGAGTGAAAGGTTGTTATTTGGACACTACTCAACCAGTGAGTGTATCTCAACCTTGTACGCCTCCTTGTCACGATCTGAGATTCAGCCAATTCCACCGCGTGAGTCTCCCCCTCCCCACCCCCCACACACAGCCCAAAGAGGTACGGGTTAGTGAGTTAATTAGTCACATGAACGTATCGGGCAGTGCGGACTTGTTGGCCCAGAAGGGCAGAGCCTGTATCGCTAAATCAACTAACTGAAACTCATTCTCTTCAGTCCTACCACACCCCCCCTCCCCCCACCCAACCCACCATACAGATACTCCTTCAGCAAGCTGTTCATTGTTCCAGCACCTGCAGTCTCCTGGCACGTGGATGACAGAAAAAAGGAGGGGTATGTGGAAGGTAAGGGTTAGATTGCTCTTAGAGTAGGTTTAATGCAGACAACACTGAGGTGTGGCACTTCAGTAGGACCAACCAGGGTAGGTCTTACACAGTGAACAGTAGGAATGCAGTAGAGCTAAGGAATCTGGGAATACAGGTCCACAATTCATTGAAAGTGGCATCACAGGTAGATAGGGTTGTAAAGAAAGCTTTTGGCACATTGGCCTTCATAAATCAAAGTAGTAGATACAGGAGATGGGATGTCATGTTGAAGTTGTGTAAGACATTGGTGAGGCCTAATTTGGACTATAGCGTGCAAGTTTGGCCAACTCGCTACAGGAAGGATGTAAATAAGGTTGAAAGAATACAGAGAAAATTTACAAGGATGTTGCTGGGTCTGGAGGACCTGAGTTGTAAGGAAAGGTTGACTAGGTTAGGACTTTATTACTTGAAAATTAGAAAGTTAAGGGAAGATTTGATAGAGGTATACAAAATTATGAGGTGTATAGATAGGGTAAATGCAAGCAGGCTTTTTCCACTGAGGTTGGGTGGGGCTACAACCAGAGTTCATGGATTAAGGGTGAAAGGTGAAAAGTTTAAGTGGAAAGTGAAGGAAAACTTCTTCACCCAGAGGGTGGTGAGAGTGTGGAACAAGCTGCCAACGTAACTGGTGCATGCAAGCTCAATTTCAATGTTTAAGAGAAGTCTGGATAGATACAGAGATGGTAGGGGTATGGAGGGCTATGGTCCCAGTACAGGTGGATGGGAATAGCCAGTTTAAATGGTTTCAGCATGACCAGATTGGCCGAAGGGCTTGTTTTTGCACTGTATGACTCTAAAAGGTCAGTACAACATCGGGGACCGAAGGGCCTGTACAGTACAGAATACAACACAATACAGATCATTTGCAGATATGGACAGAGAAATGGCAGATGGAGTATAACCCATCCATGTGTTTAACCAGGCAGACTGGTAACATAATGGTTGACGCAACACTTCACAGTGCCGTTGACCCAGGTTCAATTCCCACTTCTGCCTATAAGGAGTTTGCACGTTCTTCCTGCGACCACATGGTTTCCTCCTGGTCTTCTGGTTTCCTCCCACAGTCTAAAGATCTACCAGTTGATAGGTTAATTGTAAATTGTTCTGTGTACAATTTGTCAATGTAAAGTATCAGATTAAATCAGGGGATTGCTGGGCAGCATGGCTCGAAGGGCCGCAAGAGCTTAGGTGATTGCCTTGGACATTTTTATTCGCATCGCAGGACCTGGTTGGACATTGGCAATGTAGCAGACTGCAAGTCCAGTTTACTGGCTCATTTGGTGACACCGACAACAGGGGAGCTACGCTTTCTCAGTTGTGGTGAGGATTAGGCTTGTGGGCTGCAGAGTCAGCTATTGCAGTTGCCCAAGGGCAGAGATGCCAGAGAGAGCAGAAGGCTCTGTGCAAGAGCTGGAATTCGTCCTGAGGCTGGCCATCCTCTTGGTGCTGCCCTCCAGTGTTAGCTCAGGAAAAGAACAAGCTGGACCAGGACAACTTCCCATGAGTCTCCATTCCATGCCACCAGGGACTTGGGCTATATTATGTTTATTTTCTTTGTTCTGCTGCCATAACCATATGTGCTATTTGTGCTATGTGCAGTGTGCTGTGTGCTGTCGGTATTATGTTTTGCCCTTTGGCCCGGGAGGAACACTGTTTCGTTTGGCTATGGCCATGTGTGGTTGAATGATAATCAAAGTTCAGCTTCCGCTTCAACTTGAATAAACTTGGGTTGTTTTCTCTGGAGTGTCGGAGGCTGAGGGGAGATCTGATAGAGGTTTATAAGATTATGAGAGGCATAGAGAGAGTAGACAGGGAGTATCTTTTTTCCAGGGTAGAAATGTCTATTACCAGAGGGTATGCATTGAAGGTGAGAGGGGGTAATTTCAAAGGTGGATGTGAGGGGCAAGTTTTTTTACTCAGAGACTGGTGGATGCCTGGAATGCACTGCCTGGGGTGGTGGTAGAGGCAGATATATTAGAGACTGTTAAGTGACGTTTAGATAGGCACACGAACGTGAGAAAAATGGAGACATATGAACGTTGTGTCATCAGCCCTGCGGACCTCTGTGGCTTGCTGTAGATATTTGGGATTCAGGGTTTCTAGAGCACCTGTATTTACTGATTTTTAGAGTTGTTAAGGCCAGGTACTTTCAGTTTAATCGTATCAAGTTAATTTTGATCTGCACATGTTTCCAGGGTTCTAGGATTATTTAAAGGGGATCTTATTGTGCTCTGTAAGCAGAATCCCGGTGTGTTTGTGGAGAACGATTTGTCTCGCAGTGTTGCTCGGTCGTGCCTCCAATGCTCTGGTGGTATTTCTGTGTCTAACCTCTTGTTTCCGTCTCTTCAAGGGGGTCTGCAATTCCTCCACTCCTGGGCCAAGTCATGGCCAGCGACCACCATGACAGGTTGTGTCGGCAGGAGAGATTGGTTTAGCTGGCCATTTGATTCCTAACATAATTGGTTCAACCCAAATTGTGAGCCGAAGTGCCTGTTCCTGCGATGTACTGTTCTAATTGAGTTTGGGAAGTTGATACAGCAAGTTCCCACCATGGTATCAGGTCATCTCCTAATCAGAATCAGGTTCATTATCACTGCCATACTGTATGACATGAAATGTGTTGCTTTACAACAGAAGTACACTGCAATAAGACTATACCTCAGTCTGTACCTCCCTATGATTCCTCCGAAGCCTCTAAAAATTCTAGTTTGTAACTTGATTCTAGGGAGCAAGGTTCAAAGTTCAGAGTAAATTTATTATCGAAGTATAATTATGTCACCATATACACAGTTGAGATTCATTTTCCTGTTGGCATACTCAATAAATCTATAGAATAATAACCATAACAAAATCAGTGAAAGTCCACCCAACTTGGGCACTCTCTTCAATACACAAAAATACAACAAATTACCATAAGAAATATACACAGTATAATAAAAATATTAATAATTAAATAAGCAGTGCAAGATGACAGCAAGAACAGTGAGGTAGTGTTCATGGGTCCATTGTCCATTCTGAAATCTGATGGTGGAAGGGAAGAAACTGTTCCTGAATCTCTGAGTGTGTGTCTTCAGGCTCCTGTACCTCTTCCCTGATGGTAGCAATGAGAAGAGGGCATGACCTGGGTGATGGGGGTCCTTAATGATGGACACCGCCTTTTTGAGGCATCGCTCCTTGAAGATGTCCTGGATACTTCAGAGGCTAGTGCCCATGATGGTGATGACTACATTTCCAACTCTCTGCAACTTACTTCGATCCCTTGCCACGGGCCCCACCCCTCAATACTAGACGGTGATGCAGCCAGTTAGAATGCTCTCCACAGTACCTCAGTAGAAGTTTGTGAGTGCATTTGGTGACATACCAAATCTCTTCAAACTCCTAATGAAATATAGCCACTGTTGTGTCTTCTTTGTTGCTGCATTGATGTGTTGGGCCCAGGATAGATCCTCAGAGTTGTTGACACTGAACTTGAAACTGTTCACTCTCTCCAGTTCTGATTCCTCTGTGAGGACTGGCATGTGTTCCCTCATCTTACCCTTTCTGAAGTCCACATTCTAAGCTAGCCAAGAGGCCCAGGGTTTCTCAACCAATTTTATGCCTTTGCTGCAGTTTTATTGAAGCTGTTCAATTCAAAACCCTGATGCAAGGATTAGAAAGGTCCGTTCCCCTCACCAGAGTTAACAACACTGGTCATTAATCTAAATCACAGTCTCAGCTCATTGACCTGGCAGTAAGGGCCATGTCTGATCTTTAGAACCAGGTATTGAAAGGAATATTTTGTCATGCCTGAATCTGTGTAAACATTGACTCAAATAATAATGCGTTATTACTTGTTAATATTTATGAGTGCAGATTTAATGCCAAAATGAATTATACATGTTTCTTTAATAAATGATGCCTTTTAAAGATTTGGAAGGAACTTGTCTGTCAGTGCATTTGTCGAGTTAATAGCTGAAGAATTAAATTATATTCTGTGAAAGTGTGCAGCGCTGGGTTCCCAGCTCCAGGAGAAGGAAGAGGCTTGGTGCTAATCCAGTATAGACATAAGACCAAAGCAGCAAATTGCACAACATGTGAGGTGATATTAAACCTGATTCTGATTCACACAAGTCAGTCTTGCCCAGAACTGTTTTTAGGTTCAGACACAATGATACAAAATTACTCATCCAAAGGCGTCACCAGTCTTCTATCCATGCCAATATCTTTCCTGTAATACAAGGGGCACTTATCCTCCTTAGCAGCCTCATGTATGGCACCATGTCAAATACCTTCTGAAAATCTAAACAAGCAGCATCCAGTGACTCACCTTTGTCCATCCTGCCTGTTATTTCCTCGAAGAATTCCAACAGATTTGTCAGGGAAGATTTCTCTTTAATGACGGAATTGATAGTTTTGTTGCAAATTTGCAGTCGATTCAAAGGTAGGCGGAGGGGTAGGTAGTTCTGAATATCCGTTGGTCAGATTTGACTATGGATATTGTGTCCCCGATGTCTAGATATGCAAGCCTGGGCAGTACGATATAGAGAACAAGCTCCCCCACCCATCCATGCATCAGAAAAACCCAAAGGAACGACAGAGACCATACGATACGGAGAGCAAGCTCTCCCTCTCCACGCATCTGATGAACCCAAAGGAACGGCAGAGACCAATACAGTTTGGTACCAGCAGTGACGCAGGAGTTGCCAGTCAGCATTGAACTCAATGTAGGACTGCCTTAGGGACTCCAGCTCTGGATTTTTCCCTCGGGGTTTACACCCGAAGCCTTCCAAGGCAGTGGGAGTTTCCGATCAGAGTTTTCCTTCTCCTATATTAATGGTAAGACTCTTGGCAGTGTGGAGGATCAGCGAGATCTTGGGGTCCGTGTCCATAGGACACTCAAAGCTGCTGCACAGGTTGACAGTGTTGTTAAGAAGATGTATGGCGTGTTGACCTTTATCAACAGTGGGATTGAGTTCAAGAGCTGAGGTAACGTTACAGCTATATGAGACCTTAGTCAGACACCACTTAGAGTATTGTGCTCAGTTCTGGTCACCTCATTACAGGAAAGATGTGGATGCTATAGAGAGGAGATTTACAAGGATGTTGCCTGAATTGGAGAGCATGCCTTATGAGAATACATAGAACATAGACCATAGAACATAGAATAGTACAGTACAGTACAGGCCCTTCAGCCCACAATGTTGTGCCGACCCTCAGACCCTGCTTCCCATATAACCCCCCACCTTAAATTCCTCCATATACCTGTCTAGTAATCTCTTAAACTTCACTGGTGTATCTGCCTCCACCACTGACTCAGGCAGTGCATTCTACGCACCAACCACTCTCTGAGTAAAAAACCTTCCTCTAATATCCCCCTTGAACTTCCCACCCCTCACCTTAAAGCCATGTCCTCTTGCATTAAGCAGTGGTGCTCTGGGGAAGGGGCGCTGGCTATCCACTCTATCTATTCCTCTTATTATCTTGTACACCTCTATCATGTCTCCTTTCATCCTCCTTCTCCCCAAAGAGTAAAGCCCTAGCTCCCTTAATCTCTGATCATAATCCATACTCTCTAAACCAGGAAGCATCCTGGTAAATCTCCTCTGTACCCTTTCCAATACTTCCACATCCTTCCTATAGTGAGGCGACCAGAACTGGACACAGTACTGCAAGTGTGGCCTAACCAGAGTTTTACAGAGCTGCATAATTACATCGCGACTCTTAAGCTCTATCTCTCGACTTATGAAAGCTAACACGCTATAGGCTTTCTTAACTACCTTATCCACCTGTGAGGCAAATTTCAAGGATATGTGGACATGTACCCCCAGATCCCTCTGCTCCTCCACACTACCAAGTATCCTGCCATTTACTCTGTACTCTGCCTTGGGGTTTGTCCTTCCGAAGTGTACCACCTCACACTTCTCCAGGTTGAACTTCATCTGCAAACTTCTCAGCCCAGTTCTGCATCCTATCAATATCTCTCTGCAATCTTCAACAATCCTCTACACTATCTACAACACCACCAACCTTTGTATCATCTGCAAACTTGCCAACCCACCCTTCTACCCCCACATCCAGGTCATTAATAAAAATCACGAAAAGTAGAGGTCCCAGAACAGATCCTTGTGGGACACCACTAGTCACAATCCTCCAATCTGCATGTACTCCCTCCACCACCACCCTCTGCCTTCTGCAGGCAAGCCAGTTCTGAATCCACCTGGCCAAACTTCCCTGGATTCCATGCCTTCTGACTTTCTGAATAAGCCTACCATATGGAACCTTGTCAAATGTCTTACTAAAATCCATATAGATCACATCCACTGCACTACCCTCATCTATATGCCTGGTCACCTCCTCAAAGGACTCTATCAGGCTTGTTAGACATGATCTGTCCTTCACAAAGCCATGCTGATTGTCCCTGATCAGACCATGATTCTCTAAATGCCCATAGATCCTATCTCTAAGAATCTTTTCCAACAGCTTTCCCACCACAGACGTAAGGCTCACTGGTCTATAATTACCCAGGTTATCCCTACTACCTTTTTTGAACAAGGGGACAACATTCGCCTCCCTCCAATCCTCCGGTACCATTCCTGTGGACAACGAGGACATGAAGATCCTAGCCAGAGGCTTGGCAATCTCTTCCCTCACCTCGTGGAGCAGCCTGGGGACTATTCCGTTAGGCCCCGGGGACTTATCCGTCCTAATGTATTTTAACAACTCCAACACCTCCTCTCCCTTAATACCAACATGCTCCAGAACATCAACCTCACTCATATTGTCCTCACCATCATCAAGTTCCCTCTCATTGGTGAATACCGAACAGAAATATTCATTGAGGACCTCGCTCACTTCCACAGCCTCCAGGCACATCTTCCCACCTTTATCTCTAATCAGTCCTACCTTCACTCCTGTCATCCTTTTGTTCTTCACATAATTGAAGAATGCCTTGGGGTTTTCCTTTACCCTATTCGCCAAGGCCTTCTCATGCCCCCTTCTTGCTCTTCTCAGCCCCTTCTTAAGCTCCTTTCTTGCTCCCTATATTCCTCAATTGACCCATCTGATCCTTGCTTCCTAAACCTCATGTATGCTGCCTTCTTCCACCTGACTAGATTTTCCACCTCACTTGTCACCCATGGTTCCTTCACCCTACTATTCGTTATCTTCCTCACTGGGACAAATTTATCCCTAACATCCTGCAAGAGATGTTACATTATGTTAAACACCGACCACATGTCCATAGTACATTTCCCTGCAAAAACATCATCCCAATTCACACCTGCAAGTTCTAGCCTTATAGCCTCATAATTTGCCCTTCCCCAATTAAAAATTTTCCTGTCCTCTCTGATTCTATCCTTTTCCATGATAATACTAAAGGCCAGGGAGCGGTGGTCACTGTCCCTCAGATGCTCACCCACTGAGAGACCTGTGAGCTGACCCAGTTCATTACCTAGTACTAGATCTAGTATGGCATTCCCCCTAGTCAGCCTGTCCACATACTGTGACAGGAATCCATCCTGGACGCACTTAACAATATATTGAGTGAACTTGGCCCTCTCTCCTTGGAGCGATGGAAGATGAGAGGTGACCTGATAGAGGTGTACAAGATGATGAGAGGCATTGATCGTGTAGATCAGAGGCTTTTTCCCAGGGCTGAAATAGCTAACACAAGAGGACATAGTTTTAAGGTGCTTGGAAGTAGATACAAGGAGGAAGTCAGGGCTAAGTTTTTTACACAAAGAGTGGTGGATACATGGAATGCACTGCCAGTGACAGTGGTGAAGGCGGATGCAATAGGGTCTTTTAAGAGACTCTTAGATAGGAACATGGAGCTTAGGAAAATAGAGGGCTATGCGGTAGAGAGATTCTAGACAGTTTCTAGAGTAGGTTACATGGCCGACACAACATTGTGGTCCAAAGGGTCCGTAATGTGCTGTAGGTTTCCTATGTTCCTATGTTTCTAGATGAGCTGCCAGCCACGGTTGACGAGCCCCGTCTGCCCAAAGCGACTGGTTTTAAAGCTCCAGTGACCCACCTTTCAATAGAAACAGTTCCTTTAGTAGCCAGGAGCTGAACTTGGTGGTCAGAGGCTATTTGAGGTGCGCACTATTAACAGCATTTAATAGGTAATGGGAACTTGTCCTCATTACCATCTCTGGCTATAATAAATTTAAGGAACCTGTAGAGAGGCTACAGAAGCACATAAGGGCATCAGACCATAAGATATAGGAGCAGAATTAGGCCATTTGGTCCATTGGGTTTGCTGCACCATTTCATCATGGCTGATCCAATTTCCCTCTCAGCTCCAGTCTCCCTGCCTTCTCCTCATAGAATCAATGAAAAACTGCCCCAAACAGGAAGGACAAACATACAGTCTGCAAAAGACAACAAATTGCGTAAATACAAAATAATAACAATAACTAATAAGCAATAAATATCGAGAACATGAGATGAGAAGCCCTTGAAAGTAAGTCAATTGTTTATGGGAACAGTTTGGTGAAGGGGGCGACGAAACCCTGGTGAATCAAGAATCAACCTCTGCCTTCAATATACATAATGACTTGACCTCCACAGCCACCTGTGGCAGCGAATTCCACAGATTCCCCATTCTCTGGCTAAAGAAATTCTTCTTTATCTCCATTCTAAATGGACGTCCCTCTATTCTGAGGCTGTGCCCTCTGGTCTTAGACCCTCCCACTATCGAAGACATCCTCTCCTCATCCACTCTATTGATGCCTTTCAAATTCCATTCTTCCAAATTCCAGTGAGTACTGGTCAGATTCAACTTCATGTATTTTTCACGTAAGACCTCAGAGATAGCAGTAGAATTAAGTCGCATGGTTAAGGGTGAAAGGTGAAATGCTTAAGGGGAACCTGTGGGAGAACTTCTTCACTCAAAGGTTGGTGAGGTTGTATTGCAATGCACTGCTACCACAAAACAATCAAATTTCATGACATAATTCAATGATATTAAACCTGATTTGATCCTGATTCTCCTTTTCCCAAACTCAATCAACACAGGACCTCGAATGACCTTAAACCTCTTCAAAGTAAATGTATTATCTAAGTACATCTATATCACCATATACAGTACAACCCTGAGATTCGTTTTCTTGCAGGCATTCACAATGAGTAGAAAGAAACACAATAGAATCAATGAAAAACTGCCCCCAACAGGAAGGACAAATATCCACTCGGCAAAAGACAACGAACTGCACAATACAAAAAATAATTGTTATTATTATTATTATAAGTAGGCATTAAATATTGAGAACATGAGATGAAGAGTCCATTGGTTGCGGGAAAAGTTTGGAGATGGGGCAAGTCAAGTTGAGTGAAGTTATCCCACTTGATTCAAGAGCCTGATGGTTGCCTGATCTACCATCTGCATTCAATCTGTGTGTGGATCAAGAAACTTATCC
The DNA here is from genome assembly GCF_963921235.1 of Mobula hypostoma. NCBI lineage: Eukaryota > Metazoa > Chordata > Chondrichthyes > Myliobatiformes > Myliobatidae > Mobula > Mobula hypostoma. Next base: position 9,948,486 of record NC_086108.1, on the reverse strand, counting down.
ACTTTCAAAGCACATCCCATGATCCTTTACTCCATTCATGTTATGTTAATGGAGTAAGACTGTTCTGTATTCCGTGCAGTCTAATGCACTGTCCGTTACCCAAACACTAAACTTGCTAATGTCTCCTTCGTGTTGATCTACCAGCTGTGAGCTGGCATCATAGGGGTTTCACAAGACATTGAATTGAATTGAATTGACTTTATCACTTGCGTCCTTCATATCCACAAGGAGTAAAAATCTTTACGTTACGTCTCTGTCTAAATCTGCAATGTGCAATCATAGTAATTTATAACAATTTATAATAAATAGAACAGTCAATGTAACATAGAAATAAACTCAAATCAGTGTGAATTAATCAGTCTGATGGCCTGGTGGAAGAAGCTGTCCCGGAGCCTGTTGGTCCTGGCTTTTATGCTGCGGTACCATTTCCCAGATGGTAGCAGCTGGAACAGTTTGTGGTTGGGGTGCCTTGGGTCCCCAGTGATCCTTCGGGCCCTTCTTACACACCTGTCTTTGTAAATGTCCTGAATAGTGGGAAGTTCACAACTGTAGATGTGGTGGGTTATCCGCACCACTCTCTGCAGAGTCCTGAGATTAAGGGAGGTACGGTTCCCATACCAGGCAGCGATGCAGCTAGTCAGGATGCTCTCAGTTGTGCAAAATCAGAGTCACTGACAAGTGTCACAAAGCTTCGTCTTTTATGGTAGCAGTGTAGTGGAATGCATAAAAATTGCTTTAAATTACAATAAGAAATATATGGCTGTGCACAGGTCTTGGGCACGTATCGACAGCTAGACTTTTACTCAGGACTGTATTTGTCAATGTGAAGCGGAGAACTGCAGGAGCAAGGGAACAGGTGGCAGAGAAGGACTGCTACGGGCAGGTGAGGGTAATGCAATGCAGACACCCAGGCAGGGTCGCTTGATTCCAGACAACTGGTTTATTGATCATTACAGAATGTCTCTCTGGTGCTTCCTGCTCCCTCCCCTCTCCCTTCCCCTTTTCCCAACCATGATTCCCCTCTCCCTGTCCCCTTTCCCACTCTCAGTCCCCGTCCACAACAGAGACCCATATCACTGTGGCAGCAGTACAGAACAATATATAAAATTACTGCAGTATTGTACAGAAGTCTTAGGCACCCTAGCTACATATATGTGCCTAAGACTTTAGCACTTTACTGTATATAATAAAAATATAAATAATTCATCAAAAATGAGAACAGAATAGTGAGGTAGTGTTCATGGAGTATTCACGGACTCATAGTCTATTCAGAAATCTGGTGGCAGAGGGGTAGAAGCTGTTCCCAGGTTCTGTGTACTCTGCTAATCGTTCAAGGATTAATACACTCAGACACCTCATTTCCTGCTCCTCTATTCAGGATCAGACTCAGATGACATGGAATATATACAGTGGAAAGCCATAAAATTATGATAATTAAAATTAACTGTTCATTCACTGTGCCATATCGTATAACGTAGGTAATTATGGTCTTTCCATAACCATGATTGTTCTTGGCAAAATGTTTCTAAGGAAGTGATTTGTCATTCTTCTGCTTTACAGGACAGGTGACCCCAGCCATGGTCAATACTCTGCAGACGTTGTCAGCCTGGCCTCAGTGGTCACATAACCAGGACTGGTGATATGCACCAGGGGCTCATACGACCATCCACCACCTGATCGGGGGTAGGGGTGATAAGCAGGTGCTACGCCTTGCCCACGGGTAACCTGCAGGCTGGCAGAGGGAAGGAGTAAGCTACACCTCCTTTGATAGAGACATATCCCCACCCCACTATCCAAAAAATAAATAACTAATGCAAAAAAATTGAATAACAGGTAGTACTCATGGGTTCATGAACTGTTTCTAAATTTGATGCCAGAGGCAAACAGGCTGATCCGGAATCATTGAGTGTGTGCCTTCAGGCTCCTGTCCCTCCTTCCTGATGGTAGCAATGAGAAGAAGACATGTCTTGGGTGATGGGGGTCCTTAATGATGGATGCTGCCTTTTTGAGGCGCCACCCTTTGAAGATGTCTTGAATGCTGAAGAGACTAGTGCCCGTGATGGGGCTGGCTGAGTCGGAAACCCTCAGCAGCTTTTCCTGATCCTATGCGTTGGCACCTCCATACCAGACTGTGATACAACCAGTCAGAATGCTCTACAGTACATCTGTAAAAATTTGCGAGAATCTTTCGTGACTTTGGCATTAAAGTGAGATGTTGGGAGAGGTGACCAAATGCTCAGAGAGAAGTAGGCATTAAAGGTAGGCCCTGAAGGTAGAGATTGAGGTGAGTATTTGAAGAATGAGGTTCCCAGACCCTCAGCTGCATTAAGCTCCGGAATTCTCAAAACTCTAAACTGTGAATGTGCCAAGATGTTCTTCTTCTTGTCCTGGTGATGGCTATTAGCCTTTAACCATCACTATAGTAATGAGTTAGTTTTATTTCTTCTGGGATTGTGCAGTGTACAAATTGACACTGGACAAAAGAGTTGCTTCCTCAGAATTCTTTTTTTTTGGTTATGACAGACTGCTTGAAGCTGAATACACATATAATTTCAGACTATTTGTATCACTCAGGAATTTGGAGAACCAAGGAATTAACTTTTATTGAATATACTGTATAATACGTTTAATTACATAGCGGTGCTGATTCTTTGCAATAATTCTACTAAGCTAAAAATGTTTTGTTGATGGTTTTCATTTGCACTCAGTGTCTGAGGCTTCTTGCTTAAGTGTCCAACAATAATCAGCCAGCACTGATGGATTCCAGCTGCCCTGATACCGTTTCTCCATGACTGCAATGTCCTGGTGAAACCATTCACCATGCTGGTCATTGACAGCGCCAAGATTTGCAGCGAAGAAGTCTAAATGGGAATTCCACAGATGTGAGGAGCCCAGGCTTTGTCTTGGTGAACAACTTTACACCCAAAGTAGAGCTCATAGGCTCATAGGCATGATTCATCTTTGTGATTTATGCATATACTCACCACAAATATAACAGGAAGTATCACGGTTGTTGCAACATTGGTGAGACTTTTGATACCACAAATATTCCTGAAAATACAATTACTTTATTATAATGAGTACGTACAATAATGCTATGCATGTAGAGCGTGCACATTAACTTGATCACAGATCGATATATATATAAATGCAACAGTGTGCGCGTGATGCTTTATAACCTTTCTAAAACCCATCCTACCATGCAGCATCTGCCCTGCCTAAGCATGCACAGGCATGCCTGGACCAGACAGAAAGAAATTTTAGCTTACATTGTGGGCAATATTCTAATTGAATTGATTTGTGAATTGAAATAACAAATATAAGCAATTCCAAAAAAGAAGAGCATGTTAGGAAAAATTCATGGTGATTTTCTTGATCAGCAGTCCAAAATCCTTAAAATACACCCAAAAGTATTCAGGAAGCAAAATCTTTGTTGTCCAGTGTAACAGGTCTGTCTGAGGAGAAAGAATTTCTGGCTGTGACTTCAGTCCCTGACTGACTTCCTTCTGGAATGTTAAATTGTGTACGTTCTCACTCAACTTATAAATCAAAATACACTTCAGAAGTGATGAGAGAAAATCATCTTTTCCAAGTACAGTTGATAATTTATCCTAAGATTGTATATTAGTCTGCTATTGATTTTTCTTTCAAGAATCTGATTTTGTTGCTTGTGCGAGTCACTTCTCAGACACTGTTGGCTGCCAGCTATCGATTTCTGAGTGTAGCATTGCTCTCGGCGTTTTGTGTCTTATCCCTTTCCTGAAGCCAAACAGCCTCAAAACTACCCACTCCCATGACTATCCAATTAAGGGTTGAATCAACAGTGCCTGAAGGCACCTTTAGGAGGCAGCAAGTGGATAGAAATTGGTCTGTGCTTTGCTAAACTTCCGGGCTGCTGACCCACACGCAAACGGAGCCCGCCCTCCAATTACGGCTCTGTTGCCATGGGCTGCTTCCAATAAAGAACACAGAACACATCACAGTCCTGGCTGTTTGGCCCTCCCACAGAGCCCTCCAATTTTCGATCATCCATGTGCCCAGCTAAGAGTCTCTTAAATGTCCCTAATGTATCTGCCTCTACCACCACCTCTGGCAGGGCGTTCTGCACACCCATCACTCCCTGTGTAAAGAATTTACCTCTGACACCTCCTTGTACTTTTCTCCAAAAGTGATGCCTCCTCGTATTAGCCATTTCTGTCCTGGAGACAAAAGTCTCCAGCTGATTTTTTTATTGAGAGAAGGCATGGAATAGGATCTTCCGGTCCTTCAAGTCACGCCACCCAGCAATCCTCCAATTTAAATCATGGGGCAATTTATGATGACCGATTGACCTAGCAACCAGTACGTCTTTGGACTGCGTGAGGAAATCAGGGCACCCGGAGTAAAACCCATGCAGTCACGGGGAGAGCGTGCAAACTCGTTACAGGCAGCAGGACCTATGCCTCATAACAACTTGTACATCTCTATCAAGTCATCTTTCATCGCCCTTCACTCCACAGAGAAAAGCCTCAACTCACTTAGATTCTCCTCATAAGACAAGCTCTCTAATCCAGGCAGCATCCTGGTGAGTCTCCTCTGCACCCTCTCTAAAGCTTCCACATCCTTCCTGTAATGAGACAACCAGAACTGAGCACAGTATTCTTGTTTTTTAAGCATGTCAAAGGTTACAGGGAGAAGGCAGGAGAATGGGGTTGAGGGGGATAATAAATTAGCCATGATGGAGTGGCGGAGCAGACTTGACAGGCTGAATGGCCTAATACTCCTATGTCTTATGGTCTCCTGTTGCTCCTTCCAGGTGAATTTTTATATTCAGGTGGCGAGGTGTAGTTACATCTCTACCAAAGGAGGTGTGAGGTGCTCCTTCCCTCTGCTAACCTGCAGGTCACCCTGGGCAAGGTGTAGCACCTGCTTATCCCTCTCCCACCCCAATCAGGGTCACGTGAAGCCATGAGGGCAGGTGGTAGATGGTCGTATGAGCAGCTGGTGCAGATCACAAGTCCTGGTTATGTGACCACTGACACCAGGCAGACAATCTCTGAAGAGTATTGATAATGGCTGGGGTCACCCATCTTATAAAGACACTACCCAGAAGAAGGCAATGGCAAACTACTTCTGTAGAAAGATTTGCCAAGAACAATCATGGTCATAGAAAGACCGTGATCACCCATGTCACACAACATGGCACATAATGATGATGTCATACGACATGGCACGTAATGATGATCCCTACAGCTGGTGCAGCTGAATGGTTTCCCAACATAATTCATTCAATGCCCACTGCATGTCTTCAGGCAAATCATCGAGGAGCAAAAAGGGTGTATCCCTCAGCACAAGGGTCATTGGGTCAAACAACACAGAGACTGACCCTCGGCCTGCTAGCTCTGCACTGAACTATGCTAACCCCTCCTTTCTCTCATCACATTCCGACCGACAAAATGAAGAGAGGGGAATTAGGGAAGACAAAACGGTGATGTGGGAGCAGTTGGATCCAAAGTTCAATGAACATTTATTATCAAAGTCACCATGTTCTACTCTGACATTCATTTTCTTGCAGTCATTTCAGTTAAGATGGCAATGCTGAGGGTGAGCAACAGCTTACTACCAGTTCCCAAAGCAAGGAATACAACTAAATACTTTATTAATAACACTTTCTGCAACAAAAATCACCAGAAACAAAGAGGTGAGAGAAGGCAAGGCTGAGTTGAGGGCCGAAGCGTGCCGATGCGAGACAGAGTCGGAGAGAGGTTGAGGCGTTTCAAAATGGAGTCGGAGCTGGTGGAGTGGAGAGAGGTCTGACCGGAGGAGAGACAGATTCGAGGCCCGTCCACCTGAACCGAGGGCGAGGTTGGCTCAATCTAAGCACCGGGCTGACTTGGAAAGGTCAGGTATGGACCAAAGCATGGCGGCAGGAGGCAGGCCCAGGGTGTATCAACGTGACAAGGCCCAGTTCCTGGTGCGAAGAACAACCCAATGTTTGAGCAATTTAACCACCAGGTCAGATGGATTGAAAAGGCAGGGTATCAGGAGCAGAGGTGAGGGTAGGCTTCCTCCGGCTGCTCTGGGCTCCGTGTCTTTGGACTCACTTCCATTCTAAATACTATTTGCTTAATTTTATTGTTTGCATGATTTGTTTTTTTCTCTGCACATTGAGTGTTTGTCATTTTTAATGGGCTCTTTCCAGTTTCTTTGTTTAGTGGCTGCCTGTAAGGAGACGAATCTGAAGGTTGCACTTTGAACTTTGAACTTTGGAAATAAAATGGACTTAATCCTATTTTCGAGCCAATGTGGGCAAAATTCCCGACCACAACCCATGACGTTTGCCACACGGCCAATCAGCGACAAGATTTCCTTCCCCCATCACAAACTGAGTTTCCAAAATGGTGTCCAATCAGCTGATTGAAAAGTATCTAAAGGCCACGCATTCAGAGGGCATACCACCATCAACAGTGCACTGATGATATCTCTTTCATGCTGATGAAACATTTGCAAGTAAATTACCAAGATTAGAGAACAACTCAACCCTTCTTTGGGCTGAGGGAGGAAACCAGAGCACCTGGAGGAAACCCACGCAGTCACAGAGAACGTACAAACTCCTTACAGAGAGTGGTGGAATTGAAGTCTAGTTGCTAGCACTGTAACAGTGTGATGCTAGCCATGCCACCCAAAAGAAGACAAACTTAGCAAATAATAGAAAAGTTGTGAAGAACTAACACCGAGAACCTGAGTTGTAGAGTGCTTCAAAGACCCAGAACAGGACTGATAGGCCAAGTGCCTTTATCCCAAGCCTTTGCATTTCAAGGCACCAAAACCGGTGACTCCACACACGTTACCACATCACGTACAGCAGCCAGCGAGGAAACTTTTCCCACGCCTTTCTTTTCATTTCAAGGTGCCTAGGATCCTGTTGGAGTCTGTGATCTACAGCTGTAGGTCAGACTACAGCTCTCCACGGGTGATGGGTTTTCATTCCCGGAATCGCCGTGTGGCCTGGAATTTCGACAGCAGCCTGGAAGACCTGTGCCTTTGGGGTGTGGCCGCATGGACGTCCCAATTCCTCACCAATGCCGCTGGCTGAAACATCATAGGAGTTTGAAACATCGAGACAGCCGGTGGTGTACATTGCTGTCGGAAGGCCCCTGTACTTGAGCACCCCTCTCCCTCTCACCCTCTTCCTCTCTCCCCCTCTCTCCCTCTCTCTCCCCTGCCCCCTCTCCGCTCTCCCCCCCTCTCTCTTCCCCCTCTCTCTCTCTCCCTCTCCCCCTCTTCCTCTCTTCCCCTCTCTCTCTCTCCCTCCCCCTCTCTCCCCCTTCCTCCCTCTCCCCCTCCCCTCTCCCCCTCTCCCCCTCCCCTCTCCCCTCTCCCCCTTTCCCCCCTCTCCCCCCTCTTCCCTCTCCCCTCCCCCTCTCTCCCCCACAACTCCCCCTCTCCCCTTTCCCCCCTCTTCCCTCTCTCTCCCCCTGCCCCCTCCCCTCTCCTCTCTCTCTCCCCCCTCCCCTCTCCCCCTCCCCTCTCCCCCTCTCTCTCCTCCCCCTCTTTCTCCCCTCCCCCTCTCTCTCCCCACAACTCCCCCTCCCCCTCTCCCCCTCCCCCTTCTCTCTCCCCCACAACTCCCCCTCCCCCTCTCCCCCTCCCCCTCTCTCTCCCCACAACTCCCCCTCCCCCTCTCCCCTCCCCCTTCTCTCTCCCCCACAACTCCCCCTCCCCCTCTCTCTCCCCCTCCCCCCTCTCTCTCCCCCCTCCCTCCCTTTCTCTCTTCCTCTTTTGATGGAGTATGAGAGTCGTTGGACCTCGGGTTGGGGGCTTGGAGAAGCAACGCAGAAGACGGTAACATCAAAACAGCAAGCTGTTGGTCTCCCCCTCGCAGATGCAGGAGTGATCTCTCTCTCTCTCTCTCTCTCTCTCTCTCTCTCTCTTTAGTGAGAGAGAGTCTGATGGGTCGAAGCGTTGGGATGGACTGTAGCTTTTGATGGTGTTTTGGGGGCTTTTCTATTGCTTGCATGGTGGGTGGTGGGGAGAATTGATGCTTTTGCTGGAACAGGTGGGGAAAGGAAAGGGGGAGGGTTAATACTTTTTCTGTTGCTTGTGTGTGGGAAGGGGAGAGGGGTCTTTGGTGTTCTAACATTTTAGTCATTCATTCTTTGGGTTTTTTCCCTGTTTCGTGGATGCCTGCGAAGAGGAATTTCAGGTGGCATGCTGTATACATTTTCATACATTGAATGGAACCATTTAAAACATTTGACATGGGTTGCCCACACTAATGTTAACAACCCATCAATACAGCAACTAGATCTGGCTCACGTGGAGTGAACTCAGCTCAAAAGTGGAGGAGAAACTATAAGTCTGGAGTAAACCCCCTGACTTACTTTAATTCCTGACCTGAGGATAAACTCAGGAAATGAGCAGCAATCAATCGGAGAGGTCTGGTACTGGGAGTGTCGAGCCAGAGAGAGAATTGCAGGGAGCTGCATCACGTTGGAAGGTTCAGATATGCTCGAGCACAGAACAAATTTGTGTCTCCTGCTGCTTTGCGGTGTGTGAAACGGCTGACTTGTCTGTACCTAGCCACTGTCAATCATCCACCTATGTTCCTCAAGGGTTTTAGAGACACCAGTTGGTGCAGAGGAGGTGGTGTTAGCAGTGACAGGTTCAGAGAAGAGATTAAAAAAGAGGCAAAAGAGAGACGATGAGAAAAGTGTACAAAGTAATAGGAAGGAGAGATCGAGTAAACAGCCAGAGACTTTCTCCCAGGGCCAAAATAGCTATTATGAGGGAGGTTTCATTTTAAGGTGGTTGGAGTAAAGTACGGGGGGGGGGGAATGACAGAAGTAAATTTTTAACCCAGAAAGTGGTGGGTGTGTGGAACGCATTACTGGGGTGATGGTAGAGGCAGATATATTAAGGAAGATACGTTACAAAATTCTGAGGGGTATGGTGAGGGTAAATGGCAGCAGGTTTTTTCCACTGACGTTGGGTGAGGCTACAACCAGATGTCACGGGTTAAGGGTGAAAGGTGAAATGCTTGTTGGGAACATAAGGGTAAACTTCTTCACTCAGAGGGTGGTGAGAGTGTGGGACAAACTGCCAGTGCCAAGTGGTGGATATGGGTTTGATGTCAACGTTTGAGAGAAGCTTGGATAGGTACATGGATGGGAGGGGTACAGAGGGCTGCAGTCCAGGTGCAGGTCCATGGGAACAGGCAGGTTAAATGGTTCCGCATGGACTAGGTGGGACTAAGTGCCTGTTTTTTTGTGCTTATTCTATTCCGTCGGCTGGTGACGCAGTGACATCAGCGCCGGACTCCGGAATGGAGGTTCCCGGGTTCGAAGCCAGTCGGGCTGTTCCCGAGTACGCTTTCCATCCGTGCCGGGTTGAGTGTTGAGCTCGCAACTCGACCGCGTAAAATAAAGAAAAATACTGCGAACTGTCTGTGCGAGGAGTGGTGCCCCAGACAGCCTTCGGATCCGCGCCTTGTAAGGCATGAAAATGGCCGACGCTGGCCCCTCAGGCCTGAGTCGATGTCATCGTCATCAACATCTATTCTGTGACACTTAATTCAACGTGAATGTTATGCACAGCACAGGCAAACCATAAACAGTAAACGGCTCACTGTCCTCGTGATGAGACCTCAGTGGTGGCAGGGTATTCATTAGTCCTGAGAGAAGAGGCTGTTACCCACTCTGGCAGTCCTAGTCCTGATGCTCCTGTACCTCCTTCCTGATGGTCGTGGGTCAAGGAGATTGGGAGAAAGGAATGAATAGGTGGTTGAGATCCTTTAACAATGCTTCAGACTCTTCGCATGAATTCTGATCTCACTGATGTGGCCAAATCCCGTTGGTGGTGTTGCTCGACAGGGTCATAGACACGTTTTACTAACTGGTGGGGAAAGGCACAAGTCCAAGTCAGAGTGGCAGGACAGTGCAGCGATTAGTGTAACTCTATAACAGCACCAGCAACCTGAGTTCGATTCCTGTCGCTGCTGTAAGGAGTATTGTGTGCAGGTTTGGCCAACTACCTACAGGAAAGATGTAAATAAGGTTGAAAGAGTACAGAGAAAAATTTACAAGGATATTGTTGGGACTGGAGGACCTGAGATATTGGGAAAAATTGAATAAGTTAGGACTCTATTTCCTGGAGCGTAGGAGTACGAGGGGAGATTTAATAGAGGTATACAAAATTATAGATAGGTGTATAGATAGGGTAAATGCAAGCAGGCTTTTTCCACTGAAGTTGGATGAGACTAGAACTAGAGGTCATGATGGTTCGTCCGTTGTCGTCGATGAAGACCTCGACAACATTAGTCACTTTGAGACTGGATGCGGTGTGTCCGAAGATGACTGGTCAGGCCAATTCAGGCACCGAATGTCCTGGCACATGTTGGGCAGACATGTGTAGGCACTGCAGTTGTTGCGCTGGTGGCTCTGTACTTGCGCAGCTCGCGCTCACGTTGTGTTTCAGCAATGTGCCTGACGGCCCTTGTGGATGAGACCGCGCCAGGCAGGGCGGTTTTGTGCCAGCATTTCCCAGGAGGTCATGTCTATGTCAAATGACTTCAGGGAGGCCATTAGTGTGTCTTTGTAACGTTTCTTCTGCCCTCCATGCGAGCGTCTTCAAGCAGAGAGTTCCACAAAAAGGAGCTGCTTGGGTATGCGCTCGTCCAGCATGTGGATGACATGACCTGCCCACCGGGTCTGTGCTCTCATCAGCAGCGTGTGGACTGATGGCAGACTTGCTCTAGAGAGAACTTCAGTGTCTGGTACTTTGTCTTGCCATCTGATGCCTAATATTCTGCAAAGACAAGTCATGTGGAAATGGTTGAGCTGTCTTGCATGCCTTCCATACACAGTCCACGTTTCACAGGCATACAGGAGGGTAGTGAGTACCACGGCTCTGTAGACCTTCAGTTTTGTTGCTGGACTGATTCCTCGACGTTCCCATACAGTGGAGCGCAGTCTACCGAAAGCAGAACTTGCATTTGCTATTCTGCAGTTAACTTCTGTATCAATAGTCACTGCTCGGGAGAGGGTGCTGCCAAGGTAAGTAAACTGGTCCACTGCCTGCAGTTTCTGTCCTTTGACTGTGATTTTGGGTTCTGTGTACGGTGCATGAGGGGCAGGCTGGTGCGTGACTTCGGTCTTTTTGATGTTGATGGTGAGTCCAAAATTGTCACAAGCCGTGGAGAATTTGTTCATATTGACTTGCATCTCTGGCTCCGAGCCAGCATACAGGGCGCAGTCATCGGCAAAGAGGAAGTCTCTCAGAACAGTCTCCTTCACTTTGGTAATGGCTTGAAGTCTCCTCAGGTTGAAGAGCTTCCCATCCACTCTGTACTTGAGGCTGATTCCAGCATCACTATCCTGGAAGGCATCATTCAGCATGGCAGAAAACATCATGCTGAACAGTGTGGGTGCGAGCACACAGCCCTGTTTGACACCATTGGTGACTGGGAATGTCTCAGAGGATTCTCTGCCGTCCAGCACTCTGGCCATCATGCCATCATGGAACTGGCATAACACCTGAATGAATTTGGTGGGGCAGCCGAACGTTGACATGATCCTCCACATGCCTTGTTGGCAGACAGTGTCGAAGGCTTTTGTGAAGTCAACAAAAGTTGCTTAGAGTTCGCGATTCTGCTCCTGACACTTCTCCTTAAGTTGGCGCGCGGCAAAAATCATGTCAATAGTCCCACGACCTTTGCGAAAGCCACACTGCAACTCTGGCAACAGGCCCAGCTCCAGATGAGTGACCAGACGATTTAGTAGGACTCTTGCAAGGGTTTTTCCTGCAATGGAGAGCAGCGAGATTCCTCGCTGGTTGTCACATACTTGTTGATTACCCTTCCTCTTGTAGAGGTGTACGATGGATGCAGCTTTAAGTTCCTGAGGAATGGATCCTTGCTTCCAAAAAGACTGGAACAACTCAGTGAGCTTCTCTATAAGTACGGGACCACTGGCTTTGTAGATCTCTGCAGGTATGGCGTCTGCCCCTGGGGCTTTGCCACTGGATAGATGGCTGACAGCTTTCGTGACTTCGGCTATTACTGGTGGGTCATCCATGGCGCTGTTGATGTTGACCTGGGGAATCCTGTCTATCACCTCATCGTTAATAGATGGTGATTGATTGAGGACGGCTTCAAAGTGTTCAGCCCATCTCTGCATGATCTGAGCCTTCTCTGTAATGAGAGTTGTACCATCTATACTCAGGAGGGGGGAGCTCCCAAGAGACTGAGGTCCATAGAGAGTGTTGAGAGCTTCATAGAATCATTTCAGGTCATTTCCGTCAGCGTATCCCTGTATTTCATCTGCCTTGGCGCTCAGCCAGGCATCTTGCATTTTACACAGTTTATTCTGGACTCTCCTGCGGGCACTGGAAAAGGCGTTTTTCTTGTCATAGTTTTAGGGTGAAAGGTGAAATATTTAAGGGGAACATGAGGAGAAATCTCTTCACTCAGACAGTAGTGAGAGTGCGGAACGAGATGTGGGTTTGATTGCAACTTTGGATAGGTACGGGGATGTGAGGGGTATGAAGGTTTATGGTTGGGTGCAGGTTGATAGGACTAGGTGCAATAGTAGTTCAGAATGGACTAGATGGGCTGAAGGGCCTGCTTCTGTGCTGTACTCTATGACTGTATGAGTAAAAACTGTATGAAGGCATTTATCTGAATGCTGGCAGCATTTGCACTGGGTACACAAATAGAAATAAATGTGTTTCATTTTGCAGCCATCACAGAGACTTGTTGCCAGGTGACCCTGGAAACTCAATATTCCAACGTTCCAAAAGGAGATGCAGAGAGGGTGGTTACACTGGTCAGGTTCGTAAACCAATCCTAATCCTACCTCAGCAAAGGAACACCGTGGACCACCACTTGCACCACTGTGACAACTTGCTTGTATTGCCCTGAGGTCTAGTTTTCCACAGCTTTTGATCTTCTTTCTCTCTTCACCGACTTCTATATAAAGGAGGCATCCATTATTAAGGACCCCCACCACCCAGGGCATGCCCTCTTCTTATTGCTGGCAGGAGGGAGGAGGTACAGGAGCCTGAAGGCACGTTTAGGAACAGCTTTCTCCCCACTGCCATCAGAATGATGAATGGACATTGAACCCATGATCACTTCTTCACCTCTCTTTATCTACAAATGTTTTTGCTCTCTTTTAATTAAATTTAAATATCGATCATTATGTGCCATGTCTTGTGATGTGGGTGATCACGGTCTTTCCAAGATCGTAATTGTCTTGGCAAATTTTTCTACAGAAGTGGCTTGCAGGTGACTCCAGCCATTATCAATACTCTTCAGAGATTGTCTGCCTGGCGTCAGTGGTCACATAACCAGGACGTGTGATCTGCACCGGCTGCTCATACAACCATCCACCACCTGATCCCGTGTCTGTGCCACCCTGCTATTCTCTATAGAGTACATATAAACTACAAATTACAACTTGTGTGTGTGTATATATGTGTGTGTGTGTGTGTGTGTGTGTGTGTGTGTGTGTGTGTGTGTGTTTGTTTGTGTGTTTGTTTGTGTGTGTGTGTGTGTGTGTATGTGTTTGTGTGTTTGTGTGTGTGTGTGTGTGTTTGTTTGTGTGTTTGTTTGTGTGTATGTGTTTGTGTGTTTGTGTATGTGTGTGTGTGTGTGTTTGTGTGTGTGTATAATAGTTGTAATTTTCAGTTTTGATTATTACGTATTGCATTTTACTGCTGCTGCAAACAACAAATTTCACGACATATGCCGTTGATATTAAACCTGATCCAGATCCTGATTCCTGTATAATTTTAAGTTCTGTATGTTGCCTGTGACGCTGTGGCAAGTTTTTATGTTGCGTGTGCACTTGCCTTGCTGTTAGCGCTGTGCTGAGCAGTGCTGAAGGTGCAGTTGTTCCTGATGTGGAATCAGGAGTGAGGACGGTGGTCTACGGGCCCTCCGGATGTTGTGTCCGATAATAATGATGTGGGGTGGTACAGTAGTAACACTATTACAGTACCAGAGACCTGAGTTCAATTCCTGCTTCCACCTGTAAGGAGTTTGTACCTTCTCCCCGTGACCACGTGGGTTTCCTCTGGGTGCTCAGGTTTCCTTCCACAGCCCGAAGACCGACCAGTTTAAGAGGCTGTGCAGTCATATGGGTGTAATTGGACAGCACGAGCAGGTTGGTCCAGAAAGGCCGGTTACCATGCTGTATGTCTAAACAAGTAAACAAATGAACAAACAAACATATAAATAAATGGAAAAAGTAGATTGATAGATGGATGAATAAATAGATAGATCATAGATTAGATAGGCAGATCAATAGATAGATCCTGTAGATAGATAGATATGTAGATTAATAGATAGATAGATAGCTAAATGGGGAAACGTTAAAGGCATGCAAGAAGGAAACCATAATTATCATCAGTAATCTGCATGTTGATTACCAGGAATTGCCATGATTGGATGAATTGAACTGACAGGAGTACATGGAAGAGGAGTTAGTGGAGAGCATAAGGAATTTCTTTCGCCGGGCAGTTAATTGCCCAGGAACAATCTATCTTTCAACAGGTCCTGAGTACTGAGGCAAGATTCATAAGAGACACTATGGCAAATGACCCCCCACTTCGAGGTGATGATCACAACGTGATGGAGATTGAGGGCAAGCACCTTAGGGCCAAAACCAGTGTCGCAGAGTCATAGAAGAATACAGCACAGAAACAGGCCCTTTGGCCCATCTCATCCATGCTAAACCATATGATGAACAATGCCCTCAACATAAATCAGGGCAATTACAAAGGTACAGAGGTGGACTTGTCCAGAGTGGACTAAGGTGGAGACTGGAGACAAGTTCACAGGGTGAGTTGTGACTGATATTAAACAGAATTTTATTCCAGTCTGAATAAGAGACTTGTGAATTAAGTACGATAAAGGAAATCAAGAAATGAACTAAATCGAAAACTAGGGCATAAAAAGAGGCAAGGGGTAGCGGTAGATCTGAAATGGATATTTTTATAGAATATAGAATACAGAACATAAAACACAGAACACAGAACATGGAATGCAGAACATAAAACGCAGAACCTGGAACACAGAACATGGAACGCAGAACACAGAACATGAAATGCAGAACACAGAACCATTCAGAGGCCTCTGTCGGTCAGGGTCGACCATGGATGTAGTGTCCTAGCTGTCTAGATACACAAGCCTGGGCAGTACAATACAGAGAGCAAGCTGTAGTCCATGTGGCAAGCTCCCCCTCTCCATGTGTTGAATGAACACAAAAGTAAGGGAGAGACTGATACAATTTGGTACGAGCAGCATCGCAGGAGTTGCCAGTCAGCGTGGAACTGGATGCAGAACTGCCTTATGGACTCCAGTTCCAGATTTTTCCTTCGGGGTTTAATCCCGAAGCCTTCCCCTGTGAGTCAGTTTAACCTCAAGGCCGTAGAGGTTTGAGATCAGAGTTTTCCTTCTCCAAGATAAGCTGCCAATCACGGCTGACGAGCCCCATCTGCCCGAAGTGACTGGTTTTAAGCCACCTGTAACACACCTTTGCCCCCTCTCCTGTCAGTGGAGACAGTTCCACCAGGGTTAGAGGCAATATGTGAAGGCCAGGAGCTGGACTTGGGTGTCAGAGGCTGTTTGAGACTCACGCCATTGGGAGCATTTAATAGGTAGAGGGAGCTTATCTCCACTAGTACCCCCGGCTAAAACTACCTTAAGGAACCGTACAGCACAGGAACAGGCCCTTCAGCCCACAGTGTTGTGCTGAACCAATTAAATTATTAATCAAATGCTAATCTCCTCTGCCAACACCCTTTTTCCACATATTTGTGTGCCTATCTAAATGACTCTTAGAAGTTCCCAATGTCTCTGCCCCAACCACCACCCCAGGCAGTGCATTCCAGTCACCCCCCCCCACTCTCTCTGTCAAAAACTTACCCCTCACATCTCCTTTGTCCCCAATGTCTCTGCCCTGACCACCACTCCAGTCACCCCTCCACTCTCTCTGTCAAAAACTTACCCCTCACATCTCCTCTGAAATTACCCCCGCTCACCTTAAATACATGCCCCCTGGTATTAGACATTTCAACCCCAAGAAAAAGATTCACTCAACATTTACTGAGTTCCCAAATGGTTCTAGGGTTGGTAGTGTCATTGCCCTGGTTAAGAGAAGGAGACTAAAGGTGAGAAGCTATACTGTATGTCTGGGTTTAATAGGAAGGTACAGAGACTGTAATCAAGTCACTTAGAGAAGCTGGTGCAGTTGAACTGTTAACATAGAAGGAAAATCATGTTTAATCAATTTCCTCGAGTTGTGTGAATGATCAGTCGAGGGGAATCTGTAGGTTCAAAGTTCACAGTATTAGATTATAAAGACACGCAGTCCCCTGCCAAACCAGCAGAAATGGATCACTCAGTTGGAGTCTGGATTACTAGAACTAAGAAAGTTTTATTAAAGAAACAAGCAACACAGTACTCTAATCAAAAGGATAATAAATGCAACAGTTCAGCAATGATAAACACACATGTGCACAGAATTAAGATAACAGGATCAATCAAGCTCTATCGTTGTCTAGGGGCAAATGACCAGTTTCAAAGTGACACAAAGTTCAGTTCAATTTAGTTCAGTTCGCAGTAATCGTTGCCGTGGCGATGGACAGTGGGGGGGGGAGAGAGAGAGAGCAAGACGAATGAATATTCAACACAGCTTCCACACAGACCTTCGCAGTCAGCTTTCGGGCGAGTCCTTTGTGATGTCATCTGAGGTCACCGACCGTGACCCCTCCGTTTCCAGATATGACCGTTTCTCTGCGCTGAACCTGGCACCCAGGCAAGGGTGGACACACACCAGGTTCCCGCCGATCGTGCCTTTCCACCCTGTGCGTTTAAGGCCCGGTACTTCCCACCGACTTGTGAGAGACGCACCGCTTCCAGGGTCTCGTTACCTCGGGTGTCGTGTGTCCTGCCTTAGCGAACCTGTCCCTTTTTATCCCCCTGCTGGGGTATCGCCTGTCCATCACTTCAAACAGTTCAGGGTTCAAAGGGGGAGCCGCTCCAGACAGCTCTCTCCCCCGTCCCTTCATTACACATCTCCAGATCGCCTGTCCATCACTTCAAACAGTTCAGGGTTCAAAGGGGGAGCCGCTCTAGACAGCTCTCTCTCTCCCGTCCCTTCATTACACATCTTCAAAAGCTGCTCCATTGTCTTCCTTATCTCTCTCTCTCCCGAAGACAGGTGTCAGACCAACTGCTGATCACACAGGACAGCTAATATCTTATCTATGTGTATTCTTGTCACACATAGAAGGAAAATCATGTTTAATCAATTTCCTCGAGTTGTGTGAACGATCAGTCGAGGGGAATCTGTAGGTTCAAAGTTCACAGTATTAGATTATAAAGACACGCAGTCCCCTTTTATTGTCATTTAGTAATGCATGCATTAAGAAATGATACGTTATTTCCTCCGGTGTGATATCACAAAACACAGGACAAACCAAGACTGAAAATAACTGACAGAACCACATAATTATAACATGTAGTTACAACAGTGCAACAATACCACAACTTGATGAAGTCCATGAGCACAGTAAAGTTCAAAGTCTCTCAAATGTCCCACATCTCACGCAGGCGGGAGAAGGAAGAAAAACTCTCCCTGCCATGCCGACCACAATCCGACTCTGAGTCATCCGAAAACTTCGAGCTCTGATCAGCTCTCCGACACCGAGTACTGAGCACCATCTCTGTCCGAGCGATTCGACCTCTTTCTCAGTCGCCAAAAGCAGGCAAGGCCAGGGATTTTGAGGCCTACCCTCTGAAAGATTCCCGACCACGCAGTAACAACAGCAGTAAATGGGCGTTTCAGAAATTTCTCCAGATGTTCCTCTGTGCTTTCACGTCCCTCTCCATCAAATCAGAATTGTCCACAGCCCCTATTTAACAGTTACAATATCATTTTTCACCAGAGAGCTGCGCATGCGCAGCACGTTGCCATCTTCTCCTCCTGCCTGTGAGCTATGTATACTATGTATACACAACCTTGAGATTTATTTCCTTACAGGCAGCCACGAAACAAAGAAATCCAGTTGAACCTATGACAGAAAAGAAGACCGTCAGACACAAATCGTGCAAACAACAAAAGCATTCAAAGAACTGAAGTTCACAAATGTGAGTTCACGGTCGCGAAGCCCGTCATCACTGCAGCCAATCCAGGAGCCCGTGAGTTACAGGTCACAGCTTCAGCTCAACGTATAGACAAGTAACCCTCATAGCCCATCCCTCGCCTCTGGCCCTGACACCCTGGCCCGGCGCTTAAATTGTCCAACCCACGCTCTCAGAGCTGGGCCCTGCTGCCCAGTACCCAGCCTTTCCAATTCTGCCCAGTGCTTAAATTGGAATGAAACGTTGTTGGATTTCTGCGAGGTTTCCAATGATATGACCTCGGGTGCCCAATGTCTGTGAGTCCAGTCGAGGGCTGAAAGCCTGCCCTGGGGTTGGGGGACTGTCTGTGTGGGTGGGTGGAAGGAAAGGTGAGAGGGAGGAACGAGGCTTGCTTTGTTGTGTTCTGTGTTGTTCTGCCGAGCACTATGGGCACGCTCTGTTGGCAGCGAATGAGTGGCGACACCTGGAAGGCTGGAGCTTAAAGACAGCTTCAATCGTTCTGTTACAAGACTCCTGACGGGGCCTCCTGTGCGGCCAAATAGCGTAGCTACCGGTGCAACACTTTTGGAGCATCAGCGGCCCAGGTTCAAATCCTGATGCCGTCTATAAGGAGTTTGTACACTCTCCCCATCACTGTGTGGGATTCCTCCGGTTTCCTCTCAAAGACGTACGGGATTGTTGCTTAATCGGTCACCTGGGGGTAATAGGGCAGCGCAGGCTTGGTGATCAGGAGGGACTTGTTACTCTGTATTTAGTATTTCAATAATATTTCAGTAATCTTGTAAATATATTGTTTGATTAAGCATTTTGTTCATTTAAATAATTCATTACAGGTCATGTGTAAAATATACGTTAGTTGCATACATCTTCGTGCTATCATATGATACGTGCGTCACTTAAATTAAACTCGAAGTTAGATCTATGTCTTCTTTCATTTAGTCCTGACGAAGGGTCTTGGCCCGAAACATCGACTGTACCTCTTCCTATAGATGCTGCCTGGCCTGCTATGTTCCACCAACATTTTTTGTGTGTGTTGCTTGAATTAGTTTAATGCTTTGAAGTTACAGAAGCCACAGCTTTGAAGGAAGTGAATTCACGTGGATTCAAGCCAAACAACGGCATTGAATGCGTCTGTTCAGACCAGAACGATGTAACCAGAGGAGCACCACATGGATCAGCTCTTAACTCTCAAATATGACTCAGAGGAGACAGCCGAATGTAGGATATTCAACTTAACAAATGATATTCAAATAGTTGCAAAAGGATATTGTGAGCACAGTAAATTATAAACGGGTTGAGTAAATGAGCAAAGTAGGGTTTATTGTAGAAAGTGTGAGGTTATGCATTGGTAAGTGGATTCAAAAGGCAAGCTATTGTCTACATGGAGAAAGGCTGGAAGAGAGTGGAACACCAAGGGATCGAGATGTTCTTGTACACAAAAGACAGAATGTTTTGTCATAAAAGGCAAAGCCCTCCCTACTACAGAGCACATTTACAAGCAGCTTTACCACAAGAAAGCAGCATCCAATAACTTAGGACACCACCACACCCTCCCCCCACCCCACCATCCAGACCATGCTCTCTTCTTGCTACTACCATCGGACTGGAGATACAGGAGCCTCAGGTCCCACACCACCAGGTTCAGGAACAGTTATTACCCCACAACCATCAGGCTCCTGAACCAGGGGGGATAACTTCACTCACCACAATGAGCCTCAGGTCCCACACCACCAGGTTCAGGAACAGTTATTACCCCACAACCATCAGGCTCCTGAACCAGTGTGGGTAACTTCACTCATCACAATGAGCCTCAGGTCCCACACCACCAGGTTCAGGAACAGTTATTACCCCACAACCATCAGGCTCCTGAACCAGTGTGGGTAACTTCACTCACCACAATGAGCCTCAGGTCCCACACCACCAGGTTCAGGAACAGTTATTACCCCACAACCATCAGGCTCCTGAACCAGTGTGGATAACTTCACTCACCACAACTCAGAACTGATTACACATCCTGCAGACTCACTTCCAAGGATTCTACAACTCATGTTCTCAATATTATTTATTTGTTATTTGCATAACTTATCTTCTTCAGCACATCAATTGTTCGTCAGTCTTTATGTAGAGTTTTTTAATAAATTCCATTGTATTTATTTTTCCTGAAACTGCCTGAATTAATCTCAAGATAGTATATGGTGACATTCCCACCATTGTCTGTAAGGAATTTGCATGTTCTCCCCGTGACCATGTGGATTTCCTCTGGGTGCTCTAGATGCTTCCCACATCCCATATGCATTCGAGTGGTCTCTCTCTCTCTTCCCTCGATGCTGTCAAAGGATAGTGCAGAAGTTCTGGGTCTGCGGTTTGTGGAGTGGACTGTGGTTCACGTTATAATATGTTTCTGGTTTCTGGTTGCTCCTTTTTCTGTTGTTACTTGGGCAATTTTGAACTAGGGCAGCCTGCAGATAAGAAACACTGGGCTGAACTAAGTATGGAATCTTTCGATTTTTGTGCTTTATATTCTGGGTTTTCACGCATTTTTTTTTTGCTTTCATTTGAGCGATTTTTTTTTGCACGTGGAAAGGGAAGGTGTTTTTCTTTGAACGGACTCCATGTTTTTTTGTTTCACGGCTGGCTGTGTGGAAGACAAATCTCAGGGTTGTATACTGCAGACAGACTTTGATGATAAATGAACTTTGAACCTTTTGAATCCTTAATTGATCACAAGGGTTTAATAGGTTTACCTCTGGTCAAGATGGCGCTAGTGAGCCTCGGGTGACATCATTCAGATAGCCAATCTCTCAAATTATTTCTCTTTCTCTATGCCTTCTGCTTGTTCTTTCTGTCTTGTTAACGTTACAGAAACAGTTGGAGCCTGTGGCGTGCAGGTTGAAACTCGATCAGATGATCCAGCGCACTGCTGTGCACGGAGAGCTAACTCAGAGATCAGAGTCGGGGAGTCAAAGGGACTGAGAACATGAAATGACTCGAGGAGATCAGAGACGGGGTATGGGTCATGAATGACTCCATTTCGAAGCATCGAGGAAGATTCAGGCATTGAGGTGAACACAAAGGGGGGTCCCAGCAGAGGCCACCAGGTTGACAACAGTCAGCAGTGAGGTCACCAGCATTCAAGCCTGGTCAGCAATTGCTGCCAACGGAGGTGGAAAGATGTTTTAATATTCTGAGATTTACACGATTATTGGTCTCCCTCAGTTTTTTGCTGTTTTCATTCACATGGCCGATTGGCAGGTGGATGATCTGTTAATTTTTGATGTGTGGGGGGTGGGTTGGGGACTTTGATGCTACTGTCACTGTTCATGTTTGAGGTTGGGGGTTAGGGGATTGTTATTGTCGCAGATGTTTTTCTGAGGGGAAGGGGTGGGATTTGATGCTGTTGTGACTGTTTTTTCTGGGGGGAAGGGAGGGATTTGATGTTGTTGTGACCGTTTTTTCTGCAGGAAAGGGGTGGGATTTGATGCAATTGTGACTGTTTTTTCTGTGGGGAAGGGGTGGGATTTGATGTTATTGTGACTGTTTTTCCTGCAGGGAAGGGGTGGGATTTGATACAACTGTGACTGTTTGTTCTTCGGGGTCAGGGTGAGATTTGTTGCTTGTGTGACTGCTTTTTCTGCGGGGAAGGTGTTGGAATTTGATGCTGTTGTTACTGTTTTTTCTGCAGAGAGTGGGTGGGATTTGATGGTGTTATGACTGTTTTTTAAGTGGGGAACGGGGTGTGTTATGATGCTGTTGTGACTGATTTTTCTGCCGGGAAGTGTTTGGGATTGAATGCTGTTTTGATTGTTATTTCTGCTGGGAAGGGGTCAGGGATTTGATGCTGTTGTGACTGTTTTTTCTGCTGCGAAAGGATGGGTGATTTGATGCTCTTCTGACTTTTTTCTGTGTGGAAGGGGTTCGGGGATTTGATGTTGTTGTGACTGCTCCTTCTGCGTGGAAGGGGTGTAACTTGATGCGGTTGTGACTGATTTTTCTGCATGGAAGTAGTTGGGGATTTGATGCTCTTGTGACTGTTTTTTTCTGCGGGGAAGGGTTGAGGATTTAATGCTGTTGTGATTGTTTTTTCTGCGGGGAACAGATGGGATTTAAC
Organism: Mobula hypostoma; assembly: GCF_963921235.1. Classification (NCBI taxonomy): domain Eukaryota; kingdom Metazoa; phylum Chordata; class Chondrichthyes; order Myliobatiformes; family Myliobatidae; genus Mobula; species Mobula hypostoma. Next base: position 9,926,251 of record NC_086108.1, on the reverse strand, counting down.
CATATAACCATATAACAATTACAGCACGGAAACAGGCCATCTCAGCCCTTCTAGTCCATGCCGAACTCTTACTCTCACCTAGTCAAATTGACCTGCACTCAGCCCATAACCCTCGGTTCCTTTCCTGTCCATATACCTATCCAATTTTTTTTAAATGACAAAATCAAACGTGCCTCTACTGGAAGCTCATTCCACACAGCTACCATTCTCTGAGTAAAGAAGTTCCCTCTCATATTACTCCTAAACTTTTGCCCCCTAACTCTCAACTCATGTCCTTTTGTTTGAATCTCCCCCACACTCAATGAAAAAAGCCTATCCACGTCAACTCTGCCTATCCCCCTCATAATTTTAAATATCTCTATCAAGTCCCCCCTCAACCTTTTACTCTCCAAAGAATAAAGACTAACTTGTTCAATCTTTCTCTGTAACTTAGGTGCTGAAACCCAGGTAACATTCTAGTAAATCTCCTGTGTACTCTCTCCATTTTGTTGACATCTTTCCTATAATTCAGTGACCAGAACTGTGCACAATACTCCAAATTTGGCCTCACCAATGTCTTGTACAATTTTAGCATTACATCCCAACTCCTCTACTCAACGCTCTGATTTATAAAGGTCAGCATACCAAAAGCTTTCTTCACCACCCTATGCACATGAGATTCCACCTTCAGGGAACTATGCACCATTATTCCTAGATCCCTCTGTTCTACTGCATTCCTCAATGTCCTACCGTTTACCATGTATGTCCTGTTTTGATTAGTCCTATCAAGAGGGAGGAGAAGGTGGCGATGTGACGCAGCTCGCAGTAGCCACTCTGGTGGTCAAGTAGGGTGCCGTGCACAATCCTGATTTGATGGAGGTGGACGTGAGAGCACAGAGGAACATCTGGTGAAACTTCTGAAATGCCTGCTTCGCTGCTGCTGCTACTGTGTGATCCAGAGTCTCCGGAAGGGAAGGCCCCAAGTCCTCGGCTTTGCATGTTGCTTGCGGCCGGGGTGGGGTCAAAGCGCTTGGCAGAGGATGGTGCTCGGAGAGGCTGTGTCTGAGGAGCTGGTCGGAGGCTCGAAGTTTTTGGACGGACTCAAGAGTCCGCTGCGGTCAGGTGCTTCCAATGGTGCTGCATCGGCAAGTTTGCAGCGCTTGGAGGTTCATGGCAGGGAGAGTTTCCCCTTCTACCATCTGTGTGAGATGATGAGGCTATCGGGACTTTGAGATTTTTTTTTTACCGTGCCCATGGTCTGCTCTTTATCAAATTATGGTATTGCTTTGCACTGTTGTAACTAATTGTTATAATTATCTGGTTTTGTCAGTTTTAGTCTTGGTTTGTCCTGTGTTTCTTGTGATATCATTCTGGAGGAACATTATGTCATTTTTTAATGCATGCATTTCCAAATGACAATGAACGAGGACTGAGTGTCCTCATAATCTAATCTAAATGTAGCACCTCACACTTATCAGCATTAAACTCCATCTGCCATCTTTCAGCCCATTCTCCTAACTGGCCCAAATCTCTCTGTAAGCTTTGAAAACCTACTTCATTATCCACAACGCCACCTATCTTAGTATCATCTGCATACTTACTCATCCAATTTACCACCCCATCATCCAGATCACTAATGTGACAAACAACATTGGACCCAGTACAGATCCCTGAGGCACACCACTAGTCACTGGCCTCCAACCTGACAAACAGTTATCCACCACTACTCTCTGGCATCTCCCATCCAACCACTGTTGAATCCATTTTACTACTTCAATATTAATACCTAACGATTGAACCTTACTAGCTAACCTTCCGTGTGGAACCTTGTCAAAGGCCTTACTGAAGTCCATATAGACAACATCCACTGCTTTACCATCATCAATTTTCCTAGTAACCTCTTCAAAAAATTCAGTAAGATTTGTCAAACATGAATTTCCAAGTACAAATCCATGTTGACTGTTCCTAATCAGACCCTGTCTATCCAGATAATTGTATATACCATCTCTAAGAATACTTTCCATTAATTTACCCACCACTCACATCAAACTTACAGGCCGATAATTGCCAGGATAACTCTTAGAACCCTTTTTAAACAATGGAACCACATGAGCAATACGCCAATCCTCCGGCACCATCCCCGTTTCTAATGACATTTGAAATATTTCTGTCAGAGCCCCTGCTATTTCCACACTAACTTCCCTCAAGGTCCTAGGGAATATCCTGTCAGGACCCGGAGACTTAACCACTTTTATATTCCTTAAAAGTGCCAGTACTTCCTCTTCTTTAATCATCGTAGTTTCCATAACTACCCTACTTTTTTCCCTTACCTTACAGAATTCAATAACCTTCTCCTTAGTGAATACCGAAGAAAAGAAATTGTCAAAATCTCCCCCATCTCTTTTGGCTCCGCACATAGCTGTCCACTCTGATTCTCTAAGGGACCAATTTTATCCCTCACTGTCCTTTTGCTACTAATATAACCATAGAAACCCTTTGGATTTATTTTCACCTTACTTGCCAAAGCAACCTCATATCTTCTTTTAGCTTTTCTAATCTCTTTCTTAAGATTCTTTTTACATTCTTTATATTCCTCGAGTACCTCATTTACTCCATGCTGCCTATATATATTGTAGATCTCTCTCTTTTTCCAAACCAAATTTCCAATATTCCTTGAAAACTATGGCTCTTTCAAACTTTTAACCTTTCCTTTCAACCTAACAGGAACATAAAGATTCTGTACCCTCAAAATTTCACCTTTAAATGACCTCCATTTGTCTATTACATCCTTCCCATAAAACAAATTGTCCCAATCCACTCCTTCTAAATCCTTTCGCATTTCCTCAAAGTTAGCCTTTCTCCAATCAAAAATCTCAACCCTGGGTCCAGTCCTATCCTTCTCCATAATTATATTGAAACTAATGGTATTGTGATCACTGGACCCGAAGTGCTCCCCAACACATACCTCCATCACCTGCCCTGTCTCATTCCCTAACAGGAGATCCAACACTGCCCCTTCTCTAGTTGCTACCTCTATGTATTGCTGCAAAAAACTATCTTGCACACATTTTACAAACTCCAAACCATCCAGCACTTTTACAGAATGGGCTTCCCAGTCTATGTGTGGAAAATTAAAATCTCCCACAATCACAACCTTGTGCTTACTACAAATGTCTGCTATCTCCTTACAAGTTTGCTTCTCCGATTCTCGCTCCCCATTAGGTGGTCTATATTACACCCCTATAAATATTACTACACCTTTCTCATTCCTCAATCCAACCCAAATAGCCTCCCTAGACAAGCCCTCTAATCTATCCTGCCAAAGCACCGCTGTAATATTTTCTCTGACAAGCAATGCAACACCTCCCCCTCTTGCCCCTCCTATTCTATCACACCTGAAGCAACGAAATCCTGGAATATTCAGTTGCCAATCACACCCCTCCTACAACCATGTTTCACTAATAGCTACAGCATCATATTTCCAGGTATCAATCCATGCTCTAAGCTCATCCACCTTTCTTACAATGCTCCTAGCATTAAAACAGATGCATTTAAGTAATTCTCCGCCTCTTACTCTGTTTATCCCTAATGGTGCAAACGACTTTATTATCTTTTTCTTCCTTCTCCCCTACATCTTCAGTCTGAGTGCTCCTGATCTCTGTCCCCTGTCTATCCTCCCTCACACACTGTCTACTAGCTTTCTTTATTTGTGAACTAACCTCCTCTCTCCTACTCTCTTCAATTTGATTCCCACCCCCCCAACCATTCTAGTTTAAAGTCTCCCCAGTAGGCTTCGCAAATCTCCCTGCCAGGATATTTGTCCCCCTAGGATTCAAGTGCAACCTGTCCTTTTTGTACAAATCACACCTGCCCCAAAAGAGGTCCCAATGATCCAGAAACTTGAATCCCTGCCCCCTGCTCCAATCCCTCAGCCACACATTTATCCTCCCCTTCATTCCATTCCTACTCTCACTGTCGCGTGGCACAGGCAGTAATCCTGAGATTACTACCTTTGCGGTCCTTCTTCTCAACTCCCTTCCTAGCTCCCTATATTCTCCTTTCAGGACCTCTTCCTTTTCCTACTTATGTCATCGGTACCTATATGTACCACGACCTCTGGCCCCTCACCCTCCCACTTCAGAATATCTTGGACGCGGTCAGAAACATCCCGGACCCTGGCACCAGGGAGGCAAACTACCATCAAAAGGATTTGATGCTTTTGTGAATGTTTTTTTTTGCAGGGAAGGGATTGGGGATTTGATGCTGTTGCAACTGGTTTTTCTGCGGGGAACGGTTGAGGATTTGACGCTGTTGTGAATGTTTTTTCTGGGGGGAACAGGTGGGATTTGATGCTCTTGTGAATTTTTTTTTGCGGGGAAGAGATTGGGATTTGATGCTGCTGTGACTGTTTTGTCTGTGGGGATGGGGTGGGGATTTGATGGTATTGTGACTGTTTTTCTGTGTGGCAAGGGGTTGGGGATTTGATGGTGTTGTGAATGTTTTTCTGCGGGGAACGGGATGTGTAATGATGCTGTTGTGACTGATTTTTCTGCCGGGAAGTGGTTGGGATTTGATGCTGTTTTGATTGTTATTTCTGCTGGGAAGGGGTCAGGGATTTGATGCTATTGTGACTGTTTCTTCTGCTGCGAAAGGGGTGGGTGATTTGATGCTCTTGTGACTTTTTCTGTGTGGAAGGGGTTCGGGGAATTGATGTTGTGACTGTTTTTTCTGTGGGGAAGGGGAGGGATTTGATGCTGTTGTGACTGTTTTTTTGCAGGAGTGGGAGGGATTTGATGCTGTTACTGTTTTTTTTGTGGGAATGGTATTGGGGATTTAATGCTATTGTGACTATTTTTTTCTGCATGGAATGTTCAGGAATTCATGCTGTTGTAACTGTTTTTTCTGCATGGAAGCTGTTGGGGATTAGATGCTGTTATGACTGTTTTTTCTGTGGGGAACAGGGAGTGTTATAATGCTGTAGGGACTGATTTTTCTGCGTGGAAGTGGTTGGGCTTTGATGCTGTTTGGACCATTATTTTTGCTGGGGATTAAATGCTGTTATAACTGTTTTTTTCTGTGGGGAAGGGGTTGGGGATTAAATGCGGTTATAACTGTTTTTTCTGTGGGGAAGGGATGGGATTTGATGCTGTTAATGTTATTTCTGCTGGGAAAGTGTGAGGGAGTTGATGCTGTTGTGACTTTTTTCTGTGGGGAGGGAGTGGGATTTGATGTTGTTGTGACTGTTTTTTTCTGCGGGGAAGGGTTGAGTCATAAGAGGGGCGTTGGGAGCGGACCCAGATGCAAGACAGACACTGAACTACTAGGAACAGGACCTGACTAGAGACTAGAGTTAGGGACGTGACTGGATGCAGACTAGGAGCTGGGACAAGAACATAGTCTTGGGCTAGGACATTGGCTAGGCAAGCGGGACCAGGACAAGGAACTGAGAACTAGGAGCCTGGGCTTGGACTCCGAGCTAGAGACTGGACAAGAACCCAGAACCTGGTTCTTTACTCAGGCTCAGACACCGGAACTAGGCTAGGACGAGACATGGCTACAGAACTGGATGTGGTTACAGAACAGGATGTGGAACTCCTGCACAGGACGAGGCACATGGACAGGACGAGAGCACAAAGCCTTGACTTGGACAGGGCGAGGTACTTGGACGTGACTTGGACAGGACAAGGTACTCCTGGACAGGACGAGGGAACCCTAGCACCAGGCTGGGTGAATTACTCCTGGGCTGGGCGAGGCACATGGACAGGATGAGAACATGAAGCCTTGACTTGGTCGAGGGAGACAGGAGTGCAGAGCCTTGGTGGTCAAGGGAGACAGGAGCACAGAGCCTCGGTGGTCGAGGGAGAAAGGAACATGGAACACAGATCCGGGACACCTCCTTGGAAACGGGATGTAGGGCCAAGACTCAATAGCAGAAGACTGAGAGACAGATCTCCACTCAAGGTAGCAGCAAACGGCCGGACCTACCTAGCGAAGGAGTGGACACAGAGACAGTTCAAAACAACAATAGACAATTCCTTATCTTGCTCCAGCAGTTGAACTTAACAGCGGTGCAAGCAAAGGTTGCAGGCGAGGCAAGGGTTCAGGCACGGCAAGGCTTCAGGAGGAAGGGGCCAAGAAGGGATTCAGACAGGGGGCTTTGACAGAAACAATCAAGCAGCCAAGCCCCGGTCCTCAGAGGTATTTATCTGCCTGCCCAAATGAGAATCATGTGCCTTAATTAAACCACCCAACAGAACAATGGAAAACTGGAAAACCTGGAATATGGATCGGCAGACCGGACTGTGAACCGGAATCTAGAATTCACGGACCGGACCATGACAGGTTGAGGATTTAATACTGTTGTGAATGTTCTGCAGGGAACACATGGGATTTGATACTGTTCTGACTGTTCTTTCTGTGGGAAAGGATTGGGATTTGATGCTGTTGTGACTGTTTCTTCTGCTTGGAAGGGGTTTAGTTTGATGCTGTTGTGACTGATTTTTCTGCTGGGAAGTAGTTGGGGATTTGTTGCTGTTGTGAATGTTTGTTCTGTGAGGAACGGAGTGCATTGAGATGCTGTTCTGACTGATTTTTCTGCGGGGAAGGAGTGGGGATTTGATGCTGTTATAACTGATTTTTCTGCGGGGCAGTGTTTGGAATTTGATGCTGTTGTGACTGTTTTTTCTGCGGGGAAGGGATGCGATTTGATGCTGTTGTGACTGTTTTTTCTGCGGGGAAGGGATGCGATTTGATGCTGTTGTGACCTTTTTTCCTGCAGGGAAGGGGTTAGGGATTTGATGTTCTTGTTCCTCTCTTTTCTGTGGGGAAGGGGGGATTTGATGCTGTTGTGACTGTCTTTTCTGCTGGGAAGGTGTGAGGGATTTGATGCTGTTGTGACTGTTTTTTCTGCTGGGAAGGTGTGAGGGATTTGATGCTGTTGTGACTGTTTTTTTCTGCTGGGAAGGTGTGAGGGATTTGATGTTGTTGTGACTGATTTTTCTGCTGGGAAGGTGTGAGGGATTTGATGTTGTTGTGACTGATTTTTCTGCTGGGAAGGTGTGAGGGATTTGATGTTGTTGTGACTGATTTTTCTGCTGGGAAGGTGTGAGGGATTTGATGTTGTTGTGACTGATTTTTCTGCTGGGGAAGTGGATGGAATTTGATGCAGTTGTGACTCTTTTTTCTGCGGAGAAGATTTGGGGATTTGATGCTGTTGCGACTGTTTTTCTGAGTGGAAATTGTTGGGATTTGTTGCTGTTGTGACTGTTTTTCCTGTGGGGAAGGGTTGGGAATTAATGCAATTGTGACTGTTTTCTCTGCAGGGAAGGGGTGTAACTTGATGATGTTCTGACCTTTTTTTCTGCAGGGAAGGGTTTGGGGACTTGATGCCCTTGTGACTCTCTTTTCTGTGGAGAAGGGGTGGGATTTGATGCTGTTGTGACTGATTTTTCTGCTGGGAAGTAGTTGGGGACTTGATGCTTTGTGACTGTTTTTTCTCTGGGGAAGTGGTAGTATTTGATGCTGTTATGACTGTTTTTTGGTTGTGAAGGTGTTGGGGATTTGATGTTGTTGTGACTGTCTTCTACGTGGAAGGGGTTTAATGCAATGCTGTTGTGACTGATTTTTCTGCTTGGAAGGGGTTGGGGATTTGATGCTGTTGTGACTGTCTTCTGCATGGAAGGGGTTTAATTTGATGCTGTTTTGACTGTTTTTTCTGCGTGGAAGAGGCTGAGATTTGATGCTGTTGTGACCTTTTTTTCTGTGGGGAAGTAGATGGCGATTTGATGCAGTTGTAATGTTTTTCTGCGTGGAAAGGGTGGGATTTGATGCTGTTGTGACTGACTTTCTGCGGGGAAGCCACTGGTTTTTGATGCTGTTGTGACTCGTTCTTTCTGTGGGGAAGTTTTGGGATTTGATGCTGTCGTGACTTTTTTTTCTGTGGGGAATGAGCTGGTTTTGGTGCTGTTGTGACTGTTTTTTCTGTGGGGAAGGGGTGGGATTTGATGCTGTTGTGACGTTTTTTCTGCGGGGAAGTGGATGGGGGATTTTGGGTTTTGTGAGTTTTGTTTCCTTCTTTTTCATGCTGGAGGGGGAAGGGTTGATGTCTTTTCTTTCAAAAATTCCCATAGTTGTCCTGTATTTCATGGCTATCTGGAGAAGATGAATATCGGAATTGTATTGTCCATGCATAACTGACAATATCATAAACCTTTAAACCTTTAACTGTGCGACACCAGTTGCTTCAGTCCTGAAGGCCCAGTTACTGTGCTATATCTTGAAATAGAATTAAAATAAATTAAAAAGATGCGAAATTCTGCTGGAAATCCCAAACAACGTACACAGAAACAACACACAAAGCATCCCCCAGCAACAAGACATAGAAAATGGTGGGGGGAAACCTGAGATGCTAGAAATCCAGAGTAACAACACACACACACACACACACACACACACACACACACATACACTGTAGGAATTCAGCAGGTCAGGCAGCATCTTGGAAATGAAGAAATAGCCAATGTTTTGGGCTGAGACTCTTCTTCAGGACAGAGAAGGAAGAAGGAAGATGCCTAAATAAAAAAAAGTAGGGGTAAGGAGAAATAAGATAGCTGGAAGGTGATAGGTGAAGCTAGGTGAGTAGGAAAGGTAAAGGCCTAGAGAAGAAAGAATCTGATAGTAGGGGCGAGTGGGCCATAGGTGGAAGGAGTGGAGGAGGGGACCCAGGTGAGGTGATAGGCAGGTGAGAAGAGGTAAGGGGCCAGAGTGGGGAATAGAAGAGGGGAGGGGAAGGAATCTTTTTTACCCAAAGGAGAAATCAATACTCATGCCATCAGGTTGGAGTTTACCCAGATGGAATATAAGGTGTTGCTCCTCTACCCTGAGGTGGGGGGGGGGGGCCTCATCTTCGCACAAGAGGAGGCCATGGACCGACGTGTCAGAAAGGGAATAGGAATTGGAATTAAAATGTTTGGCCACTGGGAATTTCCGCTTGTGGCGGATGGAGCAGAGGTGCTCAGCGCAGTGGACCCTAGTTTACAACAGGTCTCACCGATGTAGAGGAAGCCACATTGGGGCAGAATAGATGATCCCAGCAGATTCGCTGGTGAAGTGTTGCCTCACCTGGAAGGGTTGTTTGGGGCCCTGAATGGGGGTGAGGGAAATAAGTAAACGTACTTTGATAATAAACTTCCCTTGTCCCTGACTTTGAAATCTAGCAGGCCCGAGCACAGGGCGTAGATCAGAAGGCAAATAGCATGGTGGCCTTTATGGCAAGGGTGTAAAAAGGGAGAATTGTTTCCATGTCCATGCTCCAGGTGAGTCCACACTTGGAGCACCAGGAACAGTTGTGCAAGGACAGATTTGCCAGCAATGGATACATTTACTGGGATGAGAGGCCTATCCTTTCACCAGCAACTATAGAAATTACATCTGTCCAAAAAGTTCAAAGTTAAAAGTACGTATACTTCATACAACCTTGAGATTCATCCACTTCCAGGTAGCCGGAGAGAAAGACACCCAATAGAGACAAAAGAAGGCTATCAAGCACCCAATACGCAGAGGGAAGAAAACAAATCATGCAAACAATAAAATTAAGCATATAGCATTCGGAACTGAAGTTCACCAAGCCAGGCGTCAGTGCAGCCAATTCAGGAGTCTGTTAGTTGCCGGTCGTGCATCGTCTAAGCTCAGAGATGAGTAAACCTCCCAGACCAGTGAGCTGAACTGGGCTGTCACTCACCTCTGGCCTTGACACCCTGACCTCTCAATCTGGCCTGCCGCTTAAATCGTCCAAACCCTGAGCCATTCCTCACTCTCGGTTCCGGGCCCTGCCACTCCAATATGCTCTCGGGCCCAGGCCCAGGCCCCACCACCTCGATTCAGGCCGTATCCAACCTTTCCAATCCAGCCCAGTGCTTAAATCAATCAAACCCTGGGTCTGTCCTTGCTCTTGGGCCCTCGCTGTACCTCAGCTCTGTATTCCTTCAATTAGGAAGAATGAGATGTGACCTTATTAAAACTAGATCTTTTGGGGTAATAACAAGGCAGATATTGTATGTTTACACAAGTGAGAGAGTCTCGAATTAATAATTATAAGATAAAAGCAGAGTTTTTAAAAACTGAGAACTTCTTCTCAGAGGGAGGACAGTGGGGGCCAGTTCATTTGAAAGAGGGGTAAGTTTGAACGATGGGAAATTGAGGGGATGATATGGAAGAGTAGAGACCTAGGGCACAACAGCTGTGGGTCAGGATTGAGGGGCTGAGAACCCTACCCCCAGTTGTGTTGAGGGGGCTGGGTTCAGAGGGTGCTCTCTGCCCACCACAGACACCAGGCTCCCTTGGGTCCCCAAATGTGCCGGCTCCATATTGACCAGCCTTGGACCAAGGACACTGGGAGCTTTGAGAATGTCCACAGCACACACCATTTGGCATTACCTGTTAAATTCACCGTGATGTTTGTGCCACGTTTAAGGGTTTCAAGCCCTCCTCACACAACCAGCATCTGTGCCAGCACGTGGAGGAGTAACATATTACAGAGTTTTGCAAAGAGTCCGAAAATAATACAAATTAGCCCCAAACTGGAGCTTTAAATCCTTCCAAAAGAAAACCAGAGCCATTTGATATAATAGAGAGGTTTTTGGCAACACAATGCAATTTAAAGATATAATCTATAAATTGCCAAAAAAAGCAGTAGCGTAGCAGCTAGTGACAACACTTTACGGGACAGGTGACCCGGGTTCAATTCCTGCCACTGCCTGTAAAGAGTTTGCATGTTCTCCCCGTGACCGTGTGGGTTTCCTCCGGGTGCTCCGGTTTCCTCCCAAAGTCCAAGGTCGTACCGGTTTGTAGGTTAACAGGTCATTGTAAATTGTCCCCTGATGATGCTAGAGATAAATCGGGGGATTGCTGGGCGGCACGGCTCGAAGGGCTGGAAGGGCCTGTTCCATACTGTATCACACCAAATAAATAAATCAAATTAACACGAAAGGGAAAGTGATTGCTCTCTGACTGACCAGTATTAACTCAAACAAGGAGGCTTATTGAGTTTCCAGAAATAACAGTAGGCCTGACGATCAGAACATAGACCAGTACAGCACAGGAACAGGAACAGGCCCTTCAGCCTACAGTGTTGTTCCAAACCGGCTAAAAAGCAAATCAAAAACACCCAAACACTAATCCCTCCTACCTACACCATGTCGATATCCCTCCATTTTCCTCACATCCATGTGTCTATCCAAACGTCTCTTAAAAGTCTCTAATGTATTTGCCTCAACCACCATACCATCCACCACTCTCTGAGTAAAAAACTTACCCTTCACATCCCCTTTGAACCTACCCTCTCACCTTCAAAGCATGCCCTCTGGTTTTAGACATTTTAACTCTGGGAAACAGATACTCTCTGTCTACTCTATCTGTGCCTCTCATAATCCTGTAAACCTCTATCAGATCTCCCCTCAGCCTCCGACACTCTGGGAAAAACAACCCAAGTTTATCCAGCCTCTCATCACAGTACACGCCCTCTAAAGGCTGATTTATACTTGTGTGTCAAATATATGCTGTAGTTACAGCGTAGCCGCGTAACTACGCTGTACTCTACGCCGAACCCTACGCCATATCCTAACGCGCACCTCTCCCAAAATGTAACTACACGTCGCGGCAACGCAGACCACAACAACTGTGATTGGTCCACTTGGTAGCATCGCATTTCCTCCTACGCTGCAATAGCTTCCCATTGGGCAACTGAGGGGCAGGGAAGGAACTCTGGCTGCAATGCTTTCCATAAAGCTTTACAGACCTCCGAAATTATGGAGGACCCTGTGCTTGACGCCAGTTTGTAGCTAGCTGCTACAGCCTGTTGACTTCCACCTGAATCTAAAACTCGAATGGTGATTGCCAGTCTCTGAGTATACTGTGCGTACACTGATGCAAAACAAATGGTTGGAACCGATGAACCAAATCGTCAAATCTACCTGCCGACATCCGAAAATATTTGAAATGCATTTCCTCGTCCATGTCTCTCAGTGGCCGGACAAGCACAGAAAATTCACCCTCCTTCAGTTTCAGTCGCCATTGTTTGAAGTTTGAGTTTCTTCGTGTTGAGTTTCAACACAAAGAAACTCAACACAGTGGCATAGAAACCCCACCGCCAACTAGCGTTTCGGTGGTGAATCGCAGAGCGACGCAGACACAGCAAAGCACAAGTATAAATGCTCACAACGGCGAAGCCCACTTGCGTAGGCTGCGGCATAAGCTGGTACACACAAGTATAAATCGGCCTTAAACCAGGCAGCTTCCTGGTAAACCTCTTCTACACCCTCTCTAAAGCCTCAACATCCTTCTTATAGTGCTTCTTATAGCAATTCTCCAGATGTGGTCTAACCAGAATTCTATAACATTGCAACATAACCTGCTGACATCTGAACTCAATGTCTCAACTAATAAAAGCAAGTATTCCACAAGCCTTCTTAACCACCCTATCGACCTGTGTAGCCACTTTCATGGAGCTATGGACCTGGATCCCAAGATCTGTCTGCTTAGCAACACTGTTAAGGACCTTGCCCTTAACTGTGTACTGTGTCCTTGCACTTGCCCTATTGAAGTGCAACACCTCACAATTACCTGGGTTAGGAGCGATTTAGAACTCAGCCAAAGAGAACCAAGACATGGATGAAGAAAAGAAGGTGGAATATGGGAGGAGACTGTTGAGAAACATAAAAATGGGTTGTAAGAGCTTTGAACGGAAAAGATAGTGATGGCAAGTGGGAGTCTTCCTTACGGATAGAGGCTGGAGAGATTATAATGGGGTATGAAACAACAGCTGAGGAATTAAACAACTGCAGTACTGTGCAAAAGTCTCAGGTACATATATGTAGCTAGGGAGCCTAAGACTCGTGCACAATACTGTAGTAATTTTATGTTTTGCACTGTACTGTTGTCACATAAAAAAGCTAATATTGTGACATGTGAGTGATGATAAACCTGATTCGGATGTGGGTCTCCGTTGTGGACTGAGAGTGGGAAGGGGGCAGGGAGAGAGGAATCATGGTTGGGAAAAGGGGAAGGGAGAGGAAGCACCAGAGGGACATTTTGTAATGATCAATAAACCAATTGTTTGGAATCAAATGACCTTGCCTGGTGTCTCAGGGCTGGGTGTGTCTGCACCCACACCACCCCCTGCCCCTGGCACTCCTTCTCTACCACCAGTCCCACACCCCTCCCACGATGCTCCACACTCCTAACATCCTTTTTCCCACCAGATTTACAAATTGGCTCTGCATTCCACGCTGGCAAATACAGACTTGTGCAAAAGTCTTAGGCACCTTAGCTGTATGTATATATCTCCTGTTTGTTAGAAGTACTAAATGAGCCAAAGGACCTATTTCTATGTTGTCGTGCTCTATGAGTCTATTAGAGAATCTAGAATGAGTAACTAAAGAGAATACAATATGTTACGTACCCCGTAACTGGGTTGCCAAACCAGCAGAAATGGATCACTCAGTTGGAGTCTGGAGTACTAGAACTAAGAAAGTTTTATGAAAGAAACAAGCAACACAGTAATCGAACGGATAATAAATGCAACAGTTCAGTGATGATAAACACACATGTGCACAGCATTAAGATAACAGCATCAATCAAGCTCTATCGTTGTCTAGGGGTAAATGACCAATTTCAAAATGACTCAAAGTTCAGTCCAGTTAGTAGTTCAGTTCGCAGTAATCGTTGCCATGGCGGTGGACAACGTGGGGGAAGAGAGAGATAGAACAGGAACAACTGATCATTCAGAACACTGCTTCACTCACAGACCAGCGAGATGGCTCACAGACCAGCGAGATTGCTCACAAACAGCTTTTGGGCGGGTCCTTGGTGATGTCACCTGAGGTCACCGACTGTGACCCCTCCTCCAGATGCGGTCGATCCTCTGCAGTGAACCCGGCACCCAGGCAAGGGCGGACACACACCAGGTTCCCGCTGATCGTACCTTTCCACCCTGGTCGTTGTCTGGCACTTCTCACCCACTCGTGAGAGGCGCACCGCTTCCAGGGTCTCGTTACCTCGGGTGGCGTGTGTGTCTGTCTTAGCGAACCTGTCCCTTTTTATCCCCCTGCTGGGGTATCGCCTGTCCATCACTTCAAACAGTTCAGGGTTCAAAGGGGGGAGCCGGTCCAGACAGCTCTCCCTCCCACATCCCTTCATTACACATCTCCAGACGCTGCTCCATTGTTCCTTATCTCTCCTTCCCCTGAGGGCAGGTGGCAGACCAACTGCTGATGCCACTGATGCTAGCCCAGGCCAGCAAACATCTTAATTTTATGTGTATTCTCGTAACAAATAATTGGCCAGAAAAGTAATAGGAGAAAAGTTGATGAAATGAGAAACAAAAAATCTTAAAAACCCAATGATCTTCATCCTCAGGTTTTCAAAGAGATAGCACTATTGAACTGAATTGACATTATTTCTTACATCCTTAACGTACATGAGGAGTAAAATTCTTTACGTTATGTCTCCATCTAAATGTGCAATGTGCCATCATAATAATTTATAATAAATAGAACAGTCAATGTAACACAGAAATACACTCAAATCAGCGTGAGTTCATCAGTCTGATGGCCTGGTGGAAGAAGCTGTCCCAGAGCCTGTTGGTCCTGGCTTTTATGCTGTGATACCATTTCCTAGATGGTAGCAGCTGGAACAGTTTGCAGTTGGGGTGACTCGGGTCCCCTGTGATCCTTCGGGCCCTTTTTACACACCTGTCTTTGTAAATGTCCTGAATTATGGGAAGTTCACATCTACAGATGTGCTGGGCTGTCCGCACCACTCTCTGCAGAGTCCTGTGATTAAGGGAGGTACAGTTCCCATACCAGGCAGTGATGCAGCCAGTCAGGATGCTCTCAATTATGCCCCTGTAGAAAGTTCTCAGGATTTGGGGGCCCACACCAAACTTCTTCAACCTCTGAGGTGAAAGAGGTGCTGTTGTGCCTTTTTCACCACACAGCTGCTGTGTACAGATCACGTGAGGTCCTTGGTGATGTGGATCCCGAGGAACTTAAAGCTGTTTACCCTCTCATTGATGTCAATGGGGTTAGCCCGTCTCCATTCCTCCTGTAATCCACAACCAGCTCCTTTATTTTTGTGACATTCAGGGAGAGGTTGTTTTCATTACACCACAGTGTCAGAGAGATGACTTATTCCCTGTAGGCCACCTCATTATTGTTTGAGATAAGGCCAATTAATGTAGTGTCATCGGCAAATTTAATCAGCAGATTAGAGCTGTGGGTGGCGACACAGTCATGGGTATACAGGGCGTAAAGGAGGGGACGCAGTACACAGCCCGAGAGGCTCCTGTGTTGGGAGTCAGAGGGGCAGAGGTGAGGGAGCCCACTCTTACCACCTGCCGGCGATCTGACAGGAAGTCCAGGATCCAGCTGCACAAGGCAGGGTCAAGGTCAAGGTCTCTGAGCTTCCTGTTGAGCCTGGATAGAATTATGGTGTTGAATGCTGAACTGTAGTCCAAGAACTAGAGAACCAGAATTAAAATTGGTTCAAGGTTCAAAGTAAATTTATTATCAAAATACTTACATATCACCATGTACAACCCTGGGATTCGTTTTCCTGTGGGCATTCACAGTAAATACAAAGAAACACAATAGAATCAATGAAAGAGCTATATAAAAAGGCAGACAAACAACCGGTGTGCAAAAGGCTACAAACTGCGCAAATACAAACAGAAAGAAATAATAATAATTAATTAATAAGCAATAAATATCAAGAACATGACGTGAAGAGTTCTTGAAAACAAGTCCAAAGGTTGTGGGAAATGTTCAGTGTTGGAATGAGTGAAGTTGAAGTTATCCCCTCTGGTTCAAAAGCCTGATGGTTGAGGGGTAGTAACTGATTCCAAACCTGGGTATGATACCTTAGGCTCCTGTACCTCCTTGCTAAAAGTAGGATTTTCCACTCAAAAGCATGGGTGTTCCCATACCAGGCCATAATGCAGCCAGTCAGCACACTTTCCATCACGCATCTATAGAGGTTTGCCAAGTTCTTGAAGACATGCCGAACCTCTGCAGACTCCTGAGGAAGTCGAGGTGCTGTGGTGCTACCTTTGCAATTATATTTATATCATGAGTCCAGGACATGTCCTCTGAGATTGAGAGACCCAGGAATTTAAAGTTACTGACCAGCTCCACCTCTGATCCTCCAATGTTTACTGACTCATGGACCTCTGGTTTCCCTCTCCTGAAGTCTACAACCCTGGTCTTATTGAGATTGAGAAAGATTACACCACTCAGCTAAATTTTCAGTCTCCCTCATGTATGCTGATTCATCAGCCCCTTTGATACAGCCCACAACAGTGATGTCATCAGCAAACTTGTGTATGCTGTTGGAGCTGTACTTAGCCACACAGTCGTAGGTGTAAAGTGAGTAGAGCAGGGGGTTAACCACACATCCCTGTGGTGCTTCTGTGCTGATGGAGATCGTGGAGGAGATGTTTTTGCCAATCCGAACTGACTGGGGTCTACAAGTGAGGAAATCCAGGATCCAATTGCACAAGGGGGTATTGAGGCCCAGGTCTTGGGGTTTAGAGGGGATGATGGTGTTAAATGTCAAGCTGTAATCGATAAAGAGCATCCTGATGTATGCACATTTGCTGTCCAGATGTTCCAGGGTTGTGTGAAGAACCAATGAGATAGCATCTGCTGTAGACGTGTTGCTTCAGTAGGCAAACTGGAATGAATCTAAGTTGCCACTCAAACAGGAGCTGACAGGCTTCAACACCAGCCTCTCAAAACACTTCATCACTGTGGGTGTAAGTGCCACTGGGCGATAGTCATTTAGGCAGGTTACCACGCTCTACATGGGCACCAATACGATTCCAGCCTGCTTGATGCAGGTAGATACCGACACTGCCAGTGTGAGAGATTGAAGATATCCATGAATACACCAGCCAGCTGGTTGGCACCGGTCTTCAGTACTCAGCCAGTACCCCAAGCTTTCCTTGGTTTCGCTCTCCTGAAGGCAGCCCACACGTCATCTTCAGGTACTCAGACCAAAGGATCATCAGGAGACGCGGGAGTGCACGATGGTTCCCCCCCTTTCTGGTGATCAAGAGAGCATAGAAGGCTTTGAGCTCACCTGGAAACAAAGCTCTGCTGTCCCCTATGTCGCAAGTAGTGAGGTCGTGTTCATGGGTTCAATGTCCGTTCAGAAATCGGATGTCAGAGGGGAAGAAGCTGTTCCTGAATCATTGAGTGTGTGTCTTCAGCCTTCTGTACCTCCCCGCTGATGGTAGCAAAGCAAAGGGGGCATGTCCTGGGTGATGGGGGTCCTTAATGATGGATGCCTCCTTTTTGAGGCATCGCTCCTTGAGGATGTCCTGGATGCTGGGGAGGCTGGTGTCCATAGAACATAGAATAGTACAGCACAGTACAGGCCCTTCGGCCCACAATGTTGTGCCGACCCTCAAACCCTGCCTCCCATATAAGCCCCCAACTTAAATTCCTCCATATACCTGTCTAGTAGTCTCTTAAACTTCACTAGTGTATCTGCCTCCACCATTGACTCGGGCAGTGCATTCCACGCACCAACCACTCTCTGACTAAAAAACCTTCCTCTAATATCCCCCTTGAACTTCCCACCCCTTACCTTAAAGCCATGTCCTCTTGTATTGAGCAGTGGTGTCCTGGGGAAGAGGCGCTGGCTATCCACACTATCTATTCCTCTTATTATCTTGTACACCTCTATCATGTCTCCTCTCATCCTCCTTCTCTCCAAAGAGTAAAGCCCTAGCTCCCTTAATCTCTGATCATAATGCATACTCTCTAAACCAGGCAGCATCCTGGTAAATCTCCTCTGTACCCTTTTCAATGCTTCCACATCCTACCTATAGTGAGGCGACCAGAACTGGACACAGTACTCCAAGTGTGGCCTAACCAGAGTTTTATAGAGCTGCATCATTATATCGTGACTCTTAAACTCTATCACTCAACTTATGAAAGCTAACAGCCAATAAGCTTTCTTAACTACCCTATCCACCTGTGACACAACTTTCAGGGATCTGTGGACATGTACCCCCAGATCCCTCTGCTCCTCCACACTACCAAATATCCTGCCATTTACTTTGTACTCTGCCTTGGAGTTTGTCCTTCCAAAGTGTACCACCTCACACTTCTCTGGGTTGAACTCCATCTGCCACTTCTCAGACCACTTCTGCGTCCTATCAATGTCTCTCTGCAATCTTCGACAATCCTCTACACTATCTACAAAACCACCAACCTTTGTGTCATCTGCAAACTTGCCAAGAACAAGAGGTCCCAGAACAGATCCTTGTTGGACACCACTAGTCCCAACCCTCCAATCTGAATGTACTCCTTCCACGATGACCCTCTGCCTTCTGCAGGCAAGCCAATTCTAAATCCACCTGGCCAAACTTCCCTGGATCCCATGCCTTCTGACTTTCTGAATAAGCCTACCATGCGGAACCTTGTCAAATGCCTTACTAAAATCCATGTAGATCACATCCACTGCACTACCCTCATCTATATGCCCGGTCACCTCCTCAAAGAACTCTATCAGGCTTGTTAGACATGATCTGCTCTTCACAAAGCCATGCTGACTGTCCCTGATCAGACCATGATTCTCTAAATGCCCATAAATCCTATCTCTAAGAATCTTTTCCAACAGCTTTCCCACCACAGACGTAAGGCTCAGTGGTCTATAATTACCCGGACTATCCCTACTACCTTTTTTGAACAAGGGGACAACATTCACTTCCCTCCAATCCTCCGGTACCATTCCCGTGGACAGCAAGGACATAATGATCCTAGCCAGAGGCTTAGCAATCTCTTCCCTCGCCTCGTGGAGCAGCCTGGGGAATATTCGGTCAGGCCCCGGGGACTTATCCGTCCTAATGTATTTTAACAACTCCAACACCTCCCCTCCCTTAATATCAACATGCTCCAGAACATCAACCTCACTCATATTGTCCTCACCATCATCAAGTTCCCTCTCATTGGTGAATACCGAACAGAAGTATTCATTGAGGACCTCGCTTACTTCCATAGCCTCCAGGCATATCTTCCCACCTTTATCTCTAATCGGTCCTACCTTCAATCCTGTCATCCTTTTTTTCTTCACATAATTGAAGAATGCCTTGGGGTTTTCCTTTACCCTACTCGCCAAGGCCTTCTCTTGACCCCTTCTTGCTCTTCTCAGCCCCTTCTTAAGCTCCTTTCTTGCTTCCCTATATTCCTCAATAGACCTATCTGATCCTTGCTTCCTAAACCTCATGTATGCTGCCTTCTTCCACCTGACTAGATTTTCCACCTCACTTGTCACCCATGGTTCCTTCACCCTACCATTCTTTATCTTCCTCACTGGGACAAATTTATCCCTAACATCCTGCAAGAGATCTCTAAACATCGACCACATGTCCATAGTACATTTCCCTGTGAAAACATCATCCCAATTCACACCCACAAGTTCTAGCCTTATAGCCTCATAATTTGCCCTTCCCCAATTAAAAATTTTCCTGTCCTCTCTGATTCTATCCTTTTCCATGATAATGCTGAAGGCCAGGGAGCAGTGGTCACTGTCCCCCAGATGCTCAGCCACTGAGAGATCTGTGACCTGACCCGGTTCATTACCTAGTACTAGATCTAGTATGGCATTCCCCCTAGTCAGCCTGTCCACATACTGTGACAGGAATCTGTCCTGGACACACTTAACAAACTCTGCCCCATCTAAACCCTTGGAACTAATCAGGTGCCAATCAATATTAGGGAAGTTAAAGTCACCCATGATAACAACCCTGTTATTTCTGCACCTTTCCAAAATCTGCCTCCCAATCTCCATGATGGAGCTGACTGAGTTTACAACTCTCTGAAGCTTCTTTCAACCCTGTGCAGTTCCCCCCACCACGCAGGCGGTGATGCAGCCAGTTAGAAAACTCTCCACAGTACATCTGTAGAAATCTGTGAGCGTATTGATGACATACTAAATATCCTCAAACTCCAAATGAAATATAACCACTGTCAAGCCTTCTTTGAAACTGCTTTGGGTCCAGGATAGATGCTTTTAACTCAAGCACAATCAGTGTGAGAGTGTTACAAACAAAATCCTTGTACTGACATCCGGTCAAGATGGTGCCTGCGTATAACGTTCCTTTGGTCAATATCTTCTGGATAGATCATGAAACCATTTATTTTACTTCTTTGGTATCTTTTACATTTGCTTTTCGTCTCGGATGTGATTCTGGAACTCTTGGAGCCTCTGGTTTGCTGTTTGGAGATCATCTGAGTGTTCCAGCACTCTGCAACCTCCAAGATTCTGGGAGGTGAGCCAATGTTCAACTCCATTTCACTGATTAAAGCTTCCATTGTTCACGGATTGAAGTGATGAGGGAGACTGGAACGATGAGGGAGAGATTGAAGTGATGAGGGAGATTGGAACAATGAGGGAGTTTGAAACAATGAGGGAGATTGAAACGATAAGGGAGATTGAAACGATGAGGGAGATTGGAACGATGAGGGAGTTTGAAACAATGAGGGAGATTGGAACAATGAGTGAGTTTGAAATGATGAGGGAGATTGGAACGATGAGGGAGATTGGAACAATGAGGGAGATTGAAACGATGAGGGAGATTGGAACGATGAGGGAGATTGGAACGATGAGGGAGTTTGAAACAATGAGGGAGATTGGAACAATGAGTGAGTTTGAAATGATGAGGGAGATTGGAACGATGAGGGAGATTGGAACAATGAGGGAGATTGAAATGATGAGGGAGATTGGAACGATGAGGGAGATTGGAACGATGAGGGAGATTGAAGTGATGAGGGAGTTTGAAACGATGAGGGAGATTGAAGCGATGAGAAAGCTTGGAGATCATTTGAGTGTTTCTACACTCTGTAGCCTCCAAAAGGATTCTGGGAGACAGAGACAGCGTGCGCGAGCCTCGTGGCGGGCAGGCTGCAGGACAGGGTGCAAGCCAATGTTTGACTCCATTTTGCCAGTTAAAACTTCCATTGTGCGCTGATTAAAACGACAATGGAGACTGAAGCATCGAGATGAGTGCATAGGGTGAACGCCAGCTGCCTGCATCTTGATCACTCTGCTACCGGGGAGGAGAGAACCTGCCCCTGTGTGCAGAGAGTATTGCCAAGATTCTCTGCGTTTTGGATGTGGACTTGGACTATAGACTCTTTTTCAGTCTTACAGGTTTTTATATTCTGTGTTTTTCACCCAGTCTTTCTCTTTTTTTGTGTGGGGAGGGGGATTTGGGGATCAGGGTGCCTGTTCCATTTTGTTTGTTTTTTGTGCGGTGGAGGAGGGATTTGGGGATTGATGTGCCTGTTCCGTATTGTTTGTTTTTTCTTGTGCAGGAGGAGGGATTTGGGGGTTGATGATTGTGCTGCCGTTCTTTTCTTTCTTGGTTTCATGGCTACCTGGAGAAGAAGAATTTCAGAGTTGTATACTTTGATAATAAATGAAACTTTGAACATTTGATGTGTTCAGAGATAGCAGCAAACATCCAACTTAACATCCTGGTTACAATTTGGAAGATGTGTCCTGGTTACTTTATCAGCAAGGACATCCACCACAGACTATCAGGGGTGGTGTCATGTGCTGGGGAGAGGTCTTCTTTGTCTTCCAGCTTCAGATACATTTATTGATCACGCTCGTTTTTTCATTCGTTCATAAAGTACCATGTTGTATGACATGGGTGATCATGCTCTTTCCATGACCAGATTGTTCTTGGCAAATTTTTCCACAAAAGTGGTTTGCCTTTGCCTTCGTCTTCTTCTGGTCAGTGTCTTTACAAGAGGGGTGACCCCAGACATATATCAATACTCTTCGGAGATTGTGTACCTGGCATCAGTGGCTGCATAACCAGACTTGTGGTAAGCATTGACTGCTCATACAACCATCCACCACCTGCACCCGTGGCTTCACATGACCCTGCCTGGGGGGTGGGAGGTGCTACGCCTTGCCCAAGGGTGACCTGCAGGCTAGCAGAGGGAAGGAGTGCTTTACACTTGCTTTGGTAGAGACCTATCTACACCACGCCACCCAAATAGGTACAGGAGCTACCTTGTACAGCAGCAAATGAGAAAGACATTCGGGGGTATAGTGCCAATTGCCTGTCTTTTGAACCACTGATGGGACAGATCTGTCTGCTGCTTCTGCATTCAGTTGGTGTCTCTCTCTTTCCATAATGTTGGAGGATGTAACTGTGGGCTTCTTCAGTCTTACGGTTTTTACATTCTGCGTTTTCACCGTTCTTTATCAGTTTTTGTGCCAGGGGAGGGGTTTGGGTGTTGATCTTGTTGCACTTTGTTGTTTTTTTGTGCGGGGGAGTGGGGCTTAGGAGTCTGTTCTTCGTGCATTTTGTTTGTTTTTTGTATGGGGAGGGTATTTGCGGGGGTTGGTGATCTTGTTGCCATTCTTTTTTGAGTGGGGGTGGGTTTGATGTTTCCTTTGAATGACCTCAATGATTTTCTTTATTTTGTGTCTATCTGAAGAAGGTGAATCTCAGAGATGTATACTACATACATATTTTGATCATAAGTGAACCTCTGGACCCTTAGAAAGTGGCCATTGTGTGTGTGTGTGTGTGTGTGTGTGTGTGTGTGTGTATACCCGCGTGCGTGTGTGATATTTATTATAGATAGTGCCTATAAAAAGTATTCACATCCTCCTCCCCTTGGAAGTTTAAATGTTTTATTGTTTTATGACATTGATTCACAGTGGATTTCATTTGGTTTGTTTTGACACTGATCAACAGAAAAAGACATTTTGATGTCAAACCAAATCTGTACAAAGTGATCTAAATTAATTACAAATATAAAACAGAAAATAATTGGTTGCATAAGTATTCACCCCCTTCAAGTCAGAATTTATTACTTCTGGCAGCAATGACAGCCTTGAGTCTGTGTGGATAGGTCTCTATCAGCTTTGCACATCCGGACACTGCAAATTTTCCCCAATCTTCTTTACAAAACTGCTCAAGCTTTGTCAAGTCGCATGGGGATTGTGAGTGAACAGCCCTTCTCAAGTCCAGCCATAAATTCTCAATTGGATTGAGGTCTGGACTCTGACTTGGCCACTCCAGGACATTAACTTTGTTGTTCTTAAGCCATTCCTGTGTAGCTTTGGCTTTATGCTTGGGGTCTTTGTCTTGCTGGAAAACAAATCTTCTCCCAAGTGACAGTTCTCTTGCAGACTGCATCAGGGTTTTCCTTCAGGATTTCCCCGTATTTTGCTGCATTTTACCCTCTACCTTCACAAGCCTTCCAGGGCCTGCTGCAGTGAACCATCCCCATAGCATGATACAGCCACCAGCATGCTTCACAGTAGAGACGGTGTGTTTTTAACCATGTGCAGTGTTTGGCTTACGCCAAACATAATGTTTAGTGTGATGTCCAAAAAATTCAATTTTGGTGTCATCAGACCATAAAGTCTTCTTTCAGCTGACTTCAAACTCTTCCACATGCCTTCTGGCAAACTCTAGTTGAGATTTCATGTGAGTTTTTTTCAACAGTGGCTCTGTCTTTGCCACTCTCCCATAAAGCTGTGACCAGTGAAGCACCCGGGAAACAGTTGTTGTATGTGCAGTCTCTCCCATCTCAGCCACTGAAGCTTGTAACTCCTCCAGAGTTGTCATAGGTCTCTTGGTGGCCTCCCTCACTGGCCCCCTTCTTGCACGGTCACTCAGTTTTTGAGGATGGCCTGCTCTAGGCAGATTTACAGTCCTGATGATTGACTTAACTGTACTCCAAGGGATATTCAGTGACTTGGAAATGTTCTTGTATCCATCTCCTGACTTGTGCTTTTCAATAACCTTTTCACAGAGTTGCTTGGAGGATTATTTTGTCTTCATGGTGGATTTTGCCATGATATTGACTCATCAACAGATGAGTCTTCCAGATATAGATGTAGCTTTACTACAATCATTTGAAATACCTTGACAGCACCCAGGTCTCCAAAAACAGCTCTCTATCTAACTAATTATGTTAACTAATTGGCTGCACCAGTGATGATTTGGTGTGTCATTTTAAAGAGGGGTGAATACTTATGCAATCAATTATTTTGTTTTATAATTGTAATTAATTTGGATCACTTTGTAGAGATCTGTTTTCAGTTTGACATGAAAGAGCCTGTTGATCAGTGTCAAAAAAAACAAATCAGATCTACTGTAATTCTATGTTGTAAAAGAATAAAACATGACAACTTCCAAAGGGGGTGAATACTTTTATGGGCACTGCATAAAATAATTACATTAAATAAGTATGGCATAAAAAGCAAAATAATTGCGGTACATCCTTTACCTGTGTCGACTATCCAATTGTCTCCATACAAATTGAGTGGATTGCCGACTATAATCAAGTGACACCTCACCTTTCTTTTCCAATCTTTTTCTTTGAGTTTCAAATTGATAAACATAACAATGATAATAATACAAAGAGATCAGGATTACATTAATATCGGTTAACATATACAGATACAGACTCCAAGTAACATATTTAATTTAAACCTCCCAATCTCTTAATAACTGAACATGAAATAGATGTTTTAAAACGTTTTTTCCCTCTACACTAAAAAAAACAAAACAAAGACTGGGTTGCCATATTTCATCGGTTAAGATCATTATTCGTCATTAACTCTGCGCCTCTATACACAAACAAAAAGTTATTAAAAAGGATTCAGAAAGGGTCAGCTTACATCATATGAAAATGTTGAATAAATGGCCTCCAAGTTTCTTCAAATTTAACCGAAGGATCACTCCTAATTTTTCCCAAGTTTAAACATGTTACAGTTTGGGAAAACCATTGAAATGTAGTAGGGGGATTAGAATCTTTCCATTTAAATAAAATGGATCTTCTGGCTATTAATGTAACAAATGCAATCAAACGACGAACTGAAGGGGACAAATGACTGGAGTCCATCACTGGTAGTCCAAATATTGCAGTAATAGGATGAGGTTGTAAATCAATACGCAAAACTACTGAAATAATATCAAAAATGTCTTTCCAATATTTTTCCAAAAGAGGGCAAGGCCAGAACATATGTGTCAAGGAAGCTACCTCAGAATTACATCTGTCACAGACAGGATTTATATGACCATAAAAATGAGCTAACTTATCCTTAGACATATGGGCCTTATGAACCACCTTAAGTTGTATCAAAGCGTGTCTAGCACACATTGAAGAAGTGTTAACTAGTTGGAGAATTTTCTCCCATTTCTCTATCGGTAAAGATGCCTGAAGTTCTCTTTCTCATGCATTCTTAATTTTATCAGACATACCTAAACTTGTTTTCCTAATTAAATCATAAACAATTGCTATCAAACTCTTCTGATAAGGGTTTAAACCTAAGAAATTTTCTGTAATTTCAGTTTGATGTGATATCGGAAAAGTAGGTAAAATAGCCTAAAAAAAAGTTTCTAATCTGTAAATATCTGAAACAATGTGATCTAGCCAAATTATATTTATTAGACAACTGTTCAAAGGACATGAGACAATTATCTATGAATAAATCACAAAAACATATTATTCTCTTTGTTTTCCATAAAAGAAAAGCTCGATCAGTTCTGGATGGTTGGAAGAAAAAATTGGATATAATAGGACTTGATAGGATAAATTTACTCAATCCAAAAAATTTAGGAAATTGAAACCATATTCGTATTGTATGTTCAGTTATTGGATTAATCATTTGTTTATTCAGTTTAGTAAGTGCAAAGGGAAGCGAAGCCCCTGAAATAGAAGCCAGTGAGAACCCCTGTACAGACTCTCACTCAAGGTTCACCCATCGTGGACACTGAATTTCATCCAAATCCTGTGTCCAGAACGTTAGATATCGAATATTAATTGCCCAATAATAGAATCTAAAGTTCGGCAATGCCAAACCGCCATCCTTTTTTGATTTCTGTAAATATTTCTTACTTAACCTAGGATTTTTATTCTGTTATATATATGAAGAAATTTTAGAATCAATAATATCAAAAAAGGATTTAGAGATGAAGATTGGTACCGCCTGAAATAGATACAGAAATTCAGGTAAAATAATCATCTTAATAGCATTGATTCGACCAATCAATGATTGAGACAATGGGGACCATTTAGTAAGCAGTTGGTTAACAAGATCAATTAAGGGTAAAAAATTAACTTTGAATAAATCCTTATGCTTCTTAGTAATTTCAACACCCAAATAAGTAAAATAATCAGTAACCAGTCTAAATGATGATTGTCTATAGATTGGAACTTGCATATTTAATAGAAAAAGCTCACTCTTATTAAGATTCAATTTATAGCCAGAAAAACTACCTAAACTGAGCAAGTAGTAATATTACTGCAGGGATGGATTTCTCTGGATTAGAGATATGTAGTAACAGGTCATCTGCATATAATGTTACCTTATGCGTCTCATTCCCACAAATAATGCCAAATATATTGGGTGAATCATGAAGAGCGATTGCCAAGGGCTCCAAAATCAAATAGTAAAGGGCTTAAAGGACAGCGCGTGGCCAAGTGGTTAAGGCATTCGTCTAGTGATTTGAAGGTCGCTAGTTCGATCCTTGGCTGAGGCAGCGTGTGTGTCCTTGAGCAAGGCACTTAATCACACATTGCTCTGCGACGACACTGGTGCCAAGCTGTATGGGTCCTAATGCCCTTCCCTTGGACAACATCGGTGGCGTGGAGAGGGGAGACTTGCAGCATGAGCAACTTCTGGTCTTCCACACAACCTTGCCCAGGCCTGCACCCTGGAAACCTTCCAAGGTGCAAATCCATGGTCTCATGAGACTAACGGATGCCTATAAATAAGATAAAGGACAGCCTTGTCTAGTACCTCGAAAAAGCCTAAAAAAAAGGGATCTCTGATTATTGGTAAGTACAGAAGCCAAAGGTATATGATATAACAATTTAATCCAAGATATGAATTTTGGGCTAAAAGTAAATTTCTCAAGGATGTTAAATAAATATTCCCATCCAACTCTATCAAACACTTTCTCGGCGCCATGTGAAATAACACATTCTAGAGTTTAGATGAAGAAGTGTGTACAATGTTCATCAACCTCCTAACATTAAAATACGAATAAATCCTGTCTGGTCGTCAGAGACAATTTGTGGCAATGCATTTTCCAATCTAATTGCTAATATTTTGGAAAAAATTTTGGAGTCCACATTTAACAAGGATATAGGTCTATATGATGCACATTCAATGGGGCCTTTATCTTTTTTAGAAAGTAAAGCTGCTTCATAAAAAGATTGTGGTAATTTACCTACAAATAAGGCATCCTTAAAAATTTTACATAATCAAGGAGAAAGTAGACTTGAAAAAGATTTTTAAAATTCTACTATATATCCATCCAGGCTGGGTGCTTTATCAGAATTCATCAAGGAAATTGCTTTCTTTATTTCTTCTTCTGTAATGGGTGCATCTAGTGATAAACATTCATTAAGTGGTAATTTCGGAATATTCAGTTTTCTTAAAAATTCATGCATTATGGGGTAGAATCATCAGGAAATTCTGATTGGTATAAAGAGGTATAGAATTCTTGAAAAGATTTATTAATTTCGTCGTGGTCAACTGTCAAAGTACCATCCCGTTTACCAACTTTAATAATCTGACGTTTAGCCGAAACAGCTTTCAATTGGTTGGCCAGTAATTTACCCGATTTATCACCATGTATATAAAATTGACTCTTGTTTTTAATAATTGATTATCAATTGGGGATGTTAGTAACAAACTGTGTTGCATCTGAAGTTCAACTCTCTTTTTGTAAAGCTCCAAATTAGGAGCAGCAGAATATTTTTTATCAATTTCTTTAACCTTATCAACTAATGTACGTATTTCATTATTAATTTGTTTTTTCAATCCAGCAGAATATGAAATTATTTGCCCACGGATATATACTTTAAAAGTGTCCTGTAATATCCCACTGGAAATTTCTTCCGTAAAATTAGTTGAGAAGAAAAAGGCAATCTTACCTTATCAAAGATATTGAGCAAATCATCGTGTCATCCTGTCCATTATTTGAAAGGTGATTTAGCGCTAATGAAATGTCATCCTGCTGGAAATTTTTGATGGGATTACAAACCCTGACCTGGTAAAAATGTGATTGGTATTTAAGTCCTAACTTGCAGATTTGTTTGGCAGATACACCACATGATTTCAGAGCAGGAACCTGACAGCTTAATTTCAACAAATACCAGTCAGTTCCTTCAAAGTTCCCTTCAGCTCTGAGATTGACATCTTGGATATTTATTATAGAGTCAAACAAGAAAGATCTGCCGGAGTGGAGGAACTCAGCAGGTCAGGCAGCATCCGTGGAGGTGAAGGAATAGTGGACATCAAGTCTGGTAAGGGGCGTGATGCAAAATGTCTGCCTCAACAGATGTTGCCAGACCTGCTGAATTCCTCAAGTATCTAGTCTGTTGCTATAGATTCGAGCACCTCCAGCCTCTTGGGTCTCCATCTTAATTAAAGAGCCTGCAATTAGCACTTTGGGCCTATGTGGGGCGCTGGAGAGTGTTGGCCTCCAAGAGTGCCTGAATTTGTTAACTGCTGTTTAAACAGTCATTAATCGTTTAGAGTTTCTCGTATTTTTCTCAAGTGGCTCACTCTTCGTAATGCAGTCTCCTGGTGCTTTCTGTTTAAGTTTATTTTGATAGGCTCAGGAATTACGTGTTACTTGTATTGCTTTGTCAAACTTCTATAGATGTGCAGTGGAGAGTATACTGACTGGCTGCATCACAGCCTGGTACGGGAACACCAATACCCTTGAATGGAAAATCCTACAAAAAGTAATTGATACGGCACAGTCATCACAAGTAAAACCCTCCCCACCATTGAGCAAATCTACATGAAATGCTGTCATAAGAAAGCAGCATCCATCATCAGAGATCACCACCCAAGCCATGCTCTCTTCCATTGCTGCCATCAGGAAGAAGGCACAGGAGCCTCAGGTCCCACACCACCAGGTTCAGGAACAGTTATTACCCCACAACCATCAGGCTCCTGAATCAAAGGGGATAACTTCACTCAACTTCACTCACCCCATCATGAAATGTTCCCACAACCAATAGACTCACTTTCAAGGGCTCTTCATCTCATGTTATCAATATTTATTGCTTATTTATTTATTTATTTATTATTATTATTTCTTTCTCTTTATATTTGCAGTCTGTTGTCTTCTACACTCTGGTTGAACACCTTTGTTGGGCAGTTTTTCATTGATTGTTATTAATGGTTATTATTCTAAAGATTTGTTGGATAGTCCCACAAGAAACTGAACCACAGGTTTGTATATAATGATGCAAATGTACTTTCATAATAAATTTATTTGAACCTTGCCATTTAAGTGGATGCACAGTTAGCACAAATTGTGGGGTCCTCCCTTTGAGAATGTCACTCAGTAGAGCCACCGATGCTCCCTTGGAAATATAATGAATAAATTATCCACGCTGCCTCTACATTGCAGTGTAGCGGTGTGCTACACACAGCGCTAAAAAAACCACACGTAGTCGGTGAGTTGGAGTTGCGATGAAAGAGATTTATTCAAACTTCGCGGCCTGCTTTAAAGCCTTCCCGTTCCCGCCCTCCCTGGGCAGGACTGCTGTGGGGAATGCATATTCCCAGACCCTTTCCGCGCGCGGGATTTTCCCCCTGCTGGTGAAGGTGGCCTGGCGCCCTTTTTGGCACCGGCCCTCTGCCTGCGCGCGCTGTTTCGTGAGCCGGTTCGTGTGTGCTAGAAAGTGGGTCACCACAGCAGTCTGACGTTCCTCCACACTTGGGTTCCGATATCGCCAGTGCACATTGTGACAGAGCCTTTGGTGTGCTGAAGTACTGTGGTTAGTCTATATTTGACCATAGAATTGCTTTTAACTTTATTTAGGCCACGGGTTCCCAACGTTTTTGATGCCATGGACCAATACCATGAAGCAAAGGATCTGTGG
This sequence comes from Mobula hypostoma, assembly GCF_963921235.1. NCBI lineage: Eukaryota > Metazoa > Chordata > Chondrichthyes > Myliobatiformes > Myliobatidae > Mobula > Mobula hypostoma. The sequence continues at coordinate 9,896,321 of NC_086108.1, read as the reverse complement.
ACCCCAGGTTTGAGAACACCTAGTTGATACCATAAGACATAGGCAGAGAATAAGGCCACCTGGCCCATCACATTTGCTTCTTGCTGTTGGGGGTGGGGGGGGGCACATTAGCCACACTGGGAGAGGAGTGGACTTTCCTTCAGACTAACAGCGTCTAACCTTTCGTGTCCCTATTCCATTAATGCACAATCTTGCCCCAGGCATCTTCAAACATCCCTGTCTTGCCTTCAATGCAATTCCTCTGTTATCTTGAGAAATGCCTCAACTCTCATCACAATGATCAAACTGACGCCAGCTCACCCATCCCTTCCTGTTTCTGGAATCTCTGTTGTCCTATCCTCCAAGGCCTAAGCCTAAAAACGTCACCACTGATAACCACGATTTCACCTGTTTGGATGCTGGTCTCTGGAAATGCTGCCCAATGAGTCAGATAATCAGAATCAGGTTTAATATCTGATTTAAAGCCTTTAGTTCTAGTCTCACCCACCCTCAGTGGAAAAACATTGCTTGTATTTACCCTATCTATACCCCTCATGATTTAATATACCTCGATCAAATTTCCCCTATTCAGCCTTTCCCTATAACTCAGATCAGAATCTGAATCAGTTTAAATATCACCGGCATTAGTCATGAAATGTGCTGTCTTTGCAGCAGCAAAGCAATACATAATAATAGGGAAAATTGTGGATTACCGTAAGTTATGTGTATATATACTTAGATATACGTAGATATATAGTCAAATTAAATGAGTAGTGAAAAAAGTAGTGAGGTAGTGTTCATGGGTTCAATGTCCATTCAGAAATCAGATGGCAGAGGGGAAGAAGCTGTTCCTGAATCGCTGAGTGTGTGTCTTCAGGGTCCTGTACCTCCTCCCTGATGGTAACAATAAGAAGAGGGCATGTCCTGGGTGATGGGGGTCCTTGATGCTGGATGCCAGCTTTTTGAGGCATCGCTCCTAGAAGATGTCCTGGGAACTGCGGAGGCTGGTGCCCATGATGGAGCTGACTAGTTTTACAACTCTCTGCAGCTTACTTCAGTTCTGTGCGACCCCCAAACGAGACGGTGATGCAGCTAGTTAAAATACTTTCCACAGTACATCTACAGAAATTTGTAAGTGTTCTTGGTGACATACCAAACCTCCTCAAGCTCCTAATGAAATATAGTCGCCGTCATGCTTTCTTTGTAGCTGCGTTGATATGTTGGGCCCAGGAAAGATCCTCAGAGATATTGACACCCAGGAATTTGTAATTGAGTAATGAGAGGGAAGGCTTTTGGATTTATAATTTAGCTCTGATATTGCCAAGGATATCGCAAGGAGGCTGGTCTCATCAGGGTTAAGGTGATTCCCTTCAACTACTGGAGGGGCTCACCTCGGAACCATTTTTCCCAGGAATCAGGGAGGAATCATCCACTTCCTGGAGTTATCTCTGCTAATCTTGCACTCAAGTTCTTGAAGTTATTTTGTGGACCAACATGGCTCTGAGATTTATCTCCCTGGCCTCCTCCTTTCCCTACATTCATTAAGTTCAAAGTACATTTATTATCAAATTATGTATACGTTGTACAACCTTGAGGTTTGTCTCCTAACAGGCAGCCACAAAACAAGGAAACCCAAAAGAACCCAGAAAAGCAGAAGATCATCAAACACCCAATGCGCAGAGAGAAAATAAAATGAATCATGCAAACAATAAAAGTGAGCAAATTAGAACCAGGATCAGAATCAGTTTTACTAACTAACAGTGTCTTATCGTTGTTCCTCTCACGCTTTGTGGCGCATCGGGTGGCAACCTTGCCGTTTCTTTTGCATTTTGTCTGGTTTTTTTACGAGGCCAAGTTGCTTGCTTGATGCTCAACCCAGCACGGATGGAAAGCGTGCAAGAAGCCCGTCCGGACTCGAAGCTGGGACCACTCCTTCAAAGTCTGGTGAGGATATCACTACACCAGCGGCCAGCTAACAAAGCCTTATACAATGTGAAATTCGCTCTGTTTTGCAGCAGCAGCAGTACTATAAATGACAAATATTACTATAAATCTGGAAAAAAATTGCCCCAAAAAGGCAGCATCCGTCATTAAGGACCCCCACCACCCAGGACATGCCCTCTTCTCATTGCTGCCATCAGGGAGGAGGTACAGAATTGTGAAGGCACACACTCAACGATTCAAAAACAGCTTTTTCTCCTCTGCCATCCAATTTCTGAATGCACAATGGTCTTCTCTACTTCACGTTTAAGTTGCAATCGTCCTTGAATACTTCCGATTAGTTCTCCAGGACTTTGCAGGTGACCAGTTAAGTATCCTAGGAGTTTGCCTCTAATTTTTTTTTCCTTTCTATATTATGTATTGCATTGAACTGTTGCCACTAAGCTAACAAATTTCACAGCACATGTCGGTGATAATAAACCCAATTCTGATTCTATTAGAACAGTCACTTGTCAGCTTGCAAGCAGCCTGGGGTTTTATCAGCTGGGCGCAGATTCTTTCATGCCCTGAGGTGTATCTAAAGGGGCAGTATGAACCTCTTGTTTGCATGGTTGTCTGGATCCTTGCTTAGTGTAGTCCTGGCCAAATTATCCCAAGTTATCCAAGACCTTGTACATTCAACTGCCTTGTTTTATTAACAAAATTCCTAGTTTGGTTTAACCCTTCAGAGTCTCTGTGTTTGGGTCCAAAGATCCAGCATGGCAATACTATTTTACTTTTTAAATATTCAAAGGAATCAAAGTACATTTATTATCAAAGTATGTGTGAATTATACAACCTTGAGATTTGTCTGCTTACAGGCAGCCACAAAGCAAGAAACCCAAAAGAACCCAATTTAAAAAAGACCAAGACCCAATGCGTGGACAAGGAGGGAAAAAACTACAAATCATGCAGACGATAAAATAAAGGGGAGGGAGAGGGGGAACGTCGACTCAGACCATGAGAGGTCACAGCAACAATTAAAGCAACAGCATTACGAACCAAACTGAGTCGATAGACCGGATCCCGGAGCAGCCCAGCCTCGGTCACAGCTCACTATGTAGCAGGACAAGTCATTATGAAGCTCACAGACACAAAGTGCGTAGCAGGCGGAGCAATCTCACAGACTCAGCGCCACGGAGAGAGGAGTGAACATCATGGAAGAGCGAGCGGAATTGATCCGATCCCCATCTCCGGTCCCGACAACCTCCCTTTCCCATTTATCTGGGCCGGCATTTAAATCATCCAAACACCAGGTCAACCTCCACGTTTCTTATTGTAATTTATGGCATATTTTGTGCAACAACAAATATCACAGCATAGGTCGATGATAAGCATAGTGACTATGATTCTAATCATGAACAAATGGTGCAAAAAAAGAGAGTAGCAAGGTACAGTTCGCAGGTTTAAGGACAATTCATAGACATCACTGGAGACGAAGAGGCACTTCTTCAATCTTTGAATTATAAATATTATGTTAAAATTATCACTTGTTTCTAACTAGACCAAACCTCCAATCCCTGTAAATCATCCCCCAGTTCGAAGCACATCATCTGGGATTCATATTTTTTCCATGTCCTAGTTCTCAAAATTCCTCACTGTGATCCTGGGATGGGATACAGTATGATTATTCCACGATGTGACTGTGAGATGGGATACGGTATGATTATTCCACGATGTGTATTCCAGTCTCATTAGAATACGGTATGATTATTCCACAATGTGTCTGTGGGATGGGATACGGTATGATTATTCCATGATGTGACTGTGAGATGGGATACAGTATGATTATTCCTCGATGTGACTGTGGGATGGAATGTGGTATGATTATTCCACGATGTGACTGTGGGATGGGATACGGTATGATTATTCCACGATGTGACTGTGGGATGGGATACGGTATGATTTATTCCTCGATGTGACCGTGGGATGGAATGTGGTATGATTATTCCACGATGTGACTGTGGGATGGGATATGGTATGATTTATTCCACGATGTGACTGTGGGATGGGATACGGTATGATTTATTCCTCGATGTGACTGTGGGATGGAATGTGGTATGATTATTCCACGATGTGACTGTGGGATGGGATACAGTATGATTTATTCCACGATGTGACTGTGGGATGGGATACGGTATGATTATTCCATGATGTGACTGTGGGATGGGATACGGTATGATTATTCCATGATGTGTATTCCAGTCTCATTAGAATACGGTATGATTATTCCACAATGTGTCTGTGGGATGGGATATGGTATGATTATTCCATGATGTGACTGCGGGGTGGGATACAGTCTGGTTTATTCCTCAATGTGACTCTGGGATGGGATACAGTATGATTTATTCTACGATGTGACTGTGAGATGGGATACGGTATGATTTATTCCACGATGTGACTGGGGGATGGAATACGGTATGATTATTCCACAATGTGTCTGTGGGATGGGATATGGTACAATTATTCCACGATGTGACTGCGGGGTGGGATACAGTATGATAATTCCATGATGTGACTGTGGGATGGGATATGGTATGATTTATTCCTCAATGTGAATCTGGGATGGGATATGGTATGATTTATTCCTCGATGTGACTTTGAGATGGGGTACATTCTGCTGTATAAAATGGAATTGGCTGCCAGAGGAAGTGGTTGATGCAAAGTTCGAAATAAATTTATTATAAAGTACATATACATCACCAACCCTGAGATTCTTGCGAGCAGGAGTGTATAAACTCCTCACAGACTGTGACAGGAAACGAACCCGGATTGCAGATTTTGTAAATCACTGTGCTAATCACTACACTGCCGGCTGTGCCAGTTGCTTAAAGAACAGTACAGTACAAAATGGCCTAGTTCTGCTCCTATGTCTTATTGCTCACAGAGAACCAAGCAGTGATAGGTTGAATCACTCCCTGCTGAGCCAAGTGACTCTATGATGGCAAAGCAGAGAGCAAGCTGGAAAACAGGACTATGCAACTCCAGAGCAACACTCACTAAATGCTGCAGAAATCAGCAGGTCAGGCAATATCCGAAAAAGTTCAAAATAAATTTATAATGAAATTACATATATGTCACTATATACAACACTGGGATTCATTTTCTTCCAGGCATACTCAATATATCTATAGAACAATAACTATAACAGAATCAGTGAAAGACCGCCCAACTCGGGCATTCAGCCAGAGTCAAGAAGACACCAAACTGTGCAAAGACAAAAAGAAAGAAATAATAATAAATAAGTAAGCGTAAATATTGAGAACATGAGATGAAGAGTCCTCTTCATGTCCGTAGTT